>NW_024870918.1:0-1200000 GCF_019054845.1 Dipodomys spectabilis | reverse complement strand
GTCTTAAGGGAACAGAAAAACAACCTTTCTCATGTGGTTATTAAGCAAACACTTCAGCAAGCTGCAGGCATGCTACTCATTTATTACACAAAACCGAGATCTTCTGACAGTCCATAATTATGTGCTGAGAACTCTAATGAATAACTCTGCATCAGAAAGATGCACATAACTTTGATCAGTGTCCCGAAAGGCACTGGGTCAAGATGAACCTTGAAATCTGATTAACATCACCCATCCCCATATAGCATTCCAAAATTAGTGTTTTGTAGCTCTCCACTCTTCACTTGAGTATTTTGAAAACAATTCTGTCAGGCATTCTAGAGCAATTATTTTTTTTTAAATGAGTATTCACTTCTGAAACAGACTTAAATCAGAGTTTACATAATATCCCACATATTTCCTGACACCTTCCTTTGCTTCTAAGCACATGGTCATTAAAAAATAAAAATTTAGCTCTCAACAATCTATTAGATGGAGAATGGGCTATGATTTAGCACTTCATCTTCTGCAAATGCCAAAGTTTTCTTTTAGAAGTCCTGCGGCCTAAGTGATGGTGTATTTAAACTAAGTTTTCCATACACCTCTCACTCTCTTCCCCTTGGTTTCAAGACATATGAATCAAGGAACACAAATATGATTTAGCTAAAACTGAATCATCTGGAAAAGGAATAAAACCTTAGGGTTTTGGTTAAAGGAGTATGTGTGTGTGTATGTATGTGTGTGTGTGCGCGTATGTATGTGCGTACATGTGTGCGTGCATGTATGTTGATCACACAGTTGTCTTATGGTCCTTCTTACGAAGGATTAGAGCAAGAATAATAAAAATAGAAAACATGGCACTGTTTTTTTTCCATTGTTGCATTCAAAGCAGACATTAGTAATCAATAGCCCTCCACACAGTTTTCATTGAGCATGGCAGTCTATAATCCTTACTCCATTCTGCTAAATAGCTGCCACTAGATACAAGAAATCTGAATACCACGAGAAACCCAGTTTATAGCCTTAAATTTGTCCCATTATTAGTAATTATTGATAATTAAGGTTCAACTCCCGCATTTTACAGGTAAAGAAACTGAGAAATGGATATGTGATTTTTAAAAGATCTTAGTGCCAATCCACAGGACATCTTAAGCATTTTTTGACTTATTTTTATACTCTTTTTCTTTTGGTATAATATATCACTAAAGACATGCACGAAGTTTAAGAGAAAAATAGTTCGAGAGAAAAGTCTCTCAGATGTGTTCTAGAAAACTAATCATTAAAAAAAAAAAAGATCCACGGCAGAAAGTACAAGAAGAAATGCAAACATCACTCTTTCTTTCAAATCTGTGCAAGATTTGTGGTAAGCAAAAGCTTACCACATCCATGCTCCATGTACCACTTTCTAATATCAGCAATTTCTACTTTCATTGGCTACTTTCATGCAAGAATCAAAAGTGGCATCTGTAGAAACAACCTCTGGGGAATGAAATTGCTTGTTATTTGACCATTCTGAGTTCATCTCTATCTTTAGCACTGTAAATAAATTCTTGCCTTTCTCCGGGGATTCACAGGTGTCATCTTGAGCTCACTCAACATTCAGAGTTTCAGGTCAGGAGTTTCAGTTATTGATTTTGTTATTTATATGTTGGTGGTACTATGCCTCCAGCCCTTTTGGGTACTGATTTGGGAATAGAGTATTTGCTTGTTGTTGGGTCTTCTGTGCTACTAGTTTTTGCTTCCCACCACAGCTGATATGTCAAGAATACAGCACTACTCCCAACTTTTTCCACCTTTTTTGTTTGTTTGTTATGTGATGTCTCTTGTTTTTTCCTTTTTCCCTTTTTTTTTCCCAGGGCTGTCCCAATCTCAACTTCCCACATAACTAGGATGACCAGCCTGTGAGAGCAGGTTTTCAGTACAAAATATGGCGATTCTTCCAGGTCTGGTTTAGTAAAGACTATTCCGTGTGTTGAGCTAGTAGTAAAAAGATAGTAAGAAGTCCTTTGAGAAGACAGAAAAAAATATTCAACGTTAAAAACCTAGAGGAGAGTGATCTGACACCAGAAAAAGTGCTCTTCATTACTCTCTCTCTTCTTATCTCTGTCTCTCTCTTTCTCTCTGTCTCTGTCTGCTGTTGGTCTCTCTCTCTCTCCCTCTCTCTCTCTCTCTCTCACACACACACACACTTCCTAGACTACCTTTAACCATAGGATGGCCTCGTGGGGGGTTATCTTTTATTTTGAGGCTTTCTGAATTGGAAAAACAAACCAGTCCAATTGTAAACGTGAGTAGGAAAAGAAAAGAGAAGAGCAAATTGCTAAGGCTGTGAAGCAACAGCCTCCAGCAGGTTCTCCCTCTGTGGTGGAGAAAAGCAGCCATGAGGAAGGAGAAAGGACTTCCCACTAGGAGACAGGAGGAGCAGCTGGGGTGGAGGTGGAAGTGGGTGAGGAAGACATGGACGCCAGAAACAGAGCTGTGAGGAAGAAAGGGGGGTGGGGGGGTGAGGCTGAGCAGCCGAAGGATGGTGGTTAAAATAACTCGTGGTAACAGAGTGTTCTTTGTTACTACACACTGCTCTTTGTTATCACACATTACAGAAAGTTATAAACAACAGAAGCATGCCGTACAGTTAAAGCTGCACTTCAAGCTCCAGGCCCTCGAGTGACCCAACTAACTCTCTGGCTTCCTCTTCAGACAGACTGATGCAGCTTCTAGACCACCACGTGAGGACCGCAGCCATTCGTGTGTACATCTCCGTCTATGCACAGGAACTGTCGTAGGATGCTCGGCATTCACAGTGATGCAAAGCCCGAAGAGGCAGCCATGGTTAATTCCATCTGTGACAAGCACTGTCGGGTGCTAGAAAGCACAGTGATATAAAACTCTTGGGGAGATTTGTTTTCGTGGGTTTTTTAAAAAATTGTTTAAGAAAGCCCAGAGAAAATGATCTCGTTTGGGTCAATACTTAAAATTAGTTAATTAACAGTAGAAAAACAAAATAGCTTGTATTAATAAATGCAGAGGGTAGACCCATGCCAAGATCAGTGCCAGAAAACATTCCTGCTGGTACCTCCACTGAACCATCCTCTCCTTCTTGTGTTTACCATCTTCATCATTATCTTTCCTGCTCCAGACATCCATCCTTTAGACACGAATGCGGACTCTTTAGCTATGAAAGCTCTCCCAGTCTTGAGTAAAGTAGAACAAGGCTCAGACAGTGCTAGACCACCCCTTGCTCAAACTCCTGTCTCTTGCTCCTCTAGACTTCACTGTTCTGCCTTTGTAACTAGTCACTCTGTCCATGTCACAGATGCCTTTCTCATACCCATACTTCACTGCTCTTTTCTCTGGGATCTGTTTCCTTCTTGTTTTATTCTGCAGCCTGACAACACATTGTGGGTAGAGGTTGGCCCTTTTAGTACCACAGACTATGTCTAAACACATCCATGTGCCACCATCAAGTACAGAGCCCCTGAGACGGAGCATGCTTTTACACGTTCAGAGCCTGTTCTTTCTCCTTCTATGATCTCTCAGAGCTCATGCCTCTCCATATCTACTGTCACCTATTCCTTCCAGAGTTGCAGCGCTAACAGATCCTCACAATGATCATTCTGCCTTACCCACTGCACCTAAATCATCCTTGTAAGAGTCAAGACATACTTACTATGTATCTATTCCTTCAACCACCTCCCTTCATCCTTCCTTAGTGACACTAGATATTTCTAGACCTTATCTACCATATGTCTGGATCTTATTCAATGTATTTGAAGTACTCCATTTCTTTCCACATATGTTTCTTTGGGCACTGCATTTACTTGTCTCCACCTCTGTCTAATGAAGGCCTCACCACCCAAGTCTCAGATGTGGGCCATGATCTCTATCAAACTTCACAACTCCACCCTAAGACAATGAGTCATTGTTTTTCTCATCTGGGTTATCACATACCCCAAATCTCCATGAAATCAGCCACAATCCAAGTTCTATCATTACATGTATCCTACTGGGAACGCTTAGAGATCAGCATCTTATTCTTTGTATTCCCAAGAATAGCACATGTAGAACACTTACATCACCGATTGAACTCAATGAAATTTTACAAAGCATCTCCCAGATACAAATATTTAACAAGCCCTCGGACATATCATGTTTCAGAAGTATTGAGAGTCTTGCCAGGCATGAGTGGCTCATGCTTATAATCCTAGCTACTCAAGAGGACGAGGTCTGAGGAGCTTAATTCAAAATGAGCCCAAGCAGGAAAAGCCCATGAGAGTCTTATCTTCAATTAACCATTGAAAGTTTGGAAGTGGAGCTGTGGCTCAAATGGTAGAACACCAGCCTTGAACACAAAAGTTCAGGGACTGCACCTAAGCCTAAGGACTGACACAGATACACACACACACACACACACAAATCTCAAGAAATAGTCTTATTTTCCACTCTCTGTCCTTCTGTAGTTTTAGCTTTCTTAGCCCCTATGTCTACCATGTTCCAACACAGTACTGAGGAGGCTCAGCTGCAAGTGCTTGTCACAGTGCCCAGTGGAGATTTCAGGCATCATGGAATAGCTTCATTAACCAAAGAAACACATGAGCTTGGGCTGGGAAGGTGGCTTAGTGGTAGAGCGCTTGCCTTGCATCCATGAGGCCCTGGGTTCTATTCCTCAGCACCACATAAGCAGAATCCAGAAAGGTGCTGTGGCTCAATTGGTAGAGCACTAGCCTTGAGCTGAAGAGCTGAGGGACAGCGCTCAGGCCCAGAGTTCAGGCCCCGTGACCAACCAAAAAAAGAAAGAAAGAAAGAAAAGAAAGAAAGACATGAGCTTGATTCATGATTAATCCCTGTGCAAACTAATCTCTTTGCCCTCTCAATTCCCGCAGAACCTCGTTTCAGTTCTAACATTCTTTCCAATCTGCCTGATAGTACATTGACTTATGGAAAGTCATCCACACTCGATTAGGAAGAAGCTTTCAGTCATTCACCTCACTAACCCTACCTGCTCTGAGTAGAGTACTCTGCATACAGTTGGGCAATGAACTTACAACTGTTTACTTGAATGGGTAAGTCCTCAAAAACATGATGATGTTTAAAATGAAAAATATCAGTGATTATACTTGCTCGTAATCGACATTCTGGATTAAGAGGGGACAAGGAAGCAGAAATATAACGTTAATACGGAGTCACGATTAATACTAGGCTTCCTTCAGTCAGACTATGCAAAGCTAGAATAGCTTTAAGAGGAATTTTGTATATTATTATCTCTTATTTAGATCATAAACACTAATTATTACTCAATTGAGGGTGAAAAAAACATACTTTCAATGGGAAAGCCATGGATCTCCAAAACCATCCAGAGGCAGCACTTAGTGAAGGTGAATAAATGTTTTGTGATGAAAGAGCAAAAGGAAAATGGTTTCTGAGACAATATCCTAATAAACAAAACAGGAAAACAATCACCAATTTCCAAATAGATGGAAAGTCTACTAGGAACATCTCAACTAAATCCTTCAGTGCCAGGAAAACATTTTGAAGCACTCCTTGCTTCAGAGAAGAGCAAAATAAAAGCATAGGATACTGAGCTTAAAATCTGTTTCTATTTGACAGCCACATGGAAAGAAAACAGCAAGAGATTAAAGGGGGGGAAATAGACCAGAACAGAATTTTATGTGGTGAAATAAATAAATATTCACTGAGCATGTAAAATAGAAATTCCCAGTGTCCATATTCCCTTGTAAGTTGTTAGCTAATAAAACATCCTAAGGAATCCTAAACACTCGTTCCACTCAGGCTAAGACTCGCCATTTCCTCCACAGCACCTTTGTCTTCCGGCTTTCATTGTGAGCTAGCTCCATCTATACGCAGGGCTGTTCTCATCATACTCAGGCTGGTGCCTGAACACATTCGAAGAGTACTCACACCTGGCTTACCTTACTACTGGCCTTTCTCTGGGCTCTGCGGTTCTTTATGTGTGGCACCACAGCACTTTCAGACTGCGGCAGACAGGCTCCACTTCTCATTCACCAGTTAGCCCTCAATGCATTTGCCTCCATACAACGCCATGGGCTTGTCTAGATAGTGTTTGATCACAGCTGTGAAAGATGTGGACTTGTTCTTGACCTCAACATACTCCAGAAGAATTGAGAGTATACTGACTATACGGAAATATGGCCACCATCTCTAGCCATTATCTGCCACTGCATGGATCCTCCTTACTCACATATTTCCCATCTTCTATTTCTTTTTTTCTTTTTTTTTCTGTCGGTCGTGGGGCTTGAACTCTGGGCTTGGCGCTGTCCCTCAGCTCTTTAGCTCAAGGCAACCACTCTACCACTTGAGCCATAGCACACTTCTGGTTTTCTAGTGGTTTATTGGAGATAAGAATTTCACGGCTTTTCCTGCCCGGGCTGGCTTTGAACCATGATCCTCAGATCTCAACCTCTTGTGTAGCTAGGATTACAGGCATGAGCCACTGGTGCCTGGCTCCATTTTCTATTTCTTTTAACATAGGTTTCTTTTTTTCTACTATTTACTTTTCCGCACTTCAGTCTAATAATGGAGGCATAAAAAAGAAATAAAGAAAGAAGATGGCAGAAGAGGGATTATACCAATACGTAAATCTTTCCTACCAGGAAACCTGTAACAATTTCATTGGCTTGCCTGACTCCCATTTGGGAAAGCACTGTATTTTGTTTACCTTTGCAGTCCTATGGAACCAGTCTAACACTAGATATCAAGTACATGCTTCAGTTAATAAATAATTTAATAGATTTCACAAATAAATAATTCGGGGACTCGGATAATCAAATAGGGCCAGGAAGTAAGAAAAAGAAATGCTCTCAGTTCATTAGTGCCCACTGTAATGAGAGACAAATGGAGAATCCTGATTTTTCTCTGTCCAGTGTGTCATTAGTGATCTGGTAAGTGTGCCTGTGCCAAAAAGAAAAAAGAAAAAAACAGAATTGAAAGGCTACTACTGATTACAAATTCATGGGACTATTTTTAAACTGGCTTCCCACCATTTTAGAATGAATTCATTTTAATAAATATTTAGTGAATACCAACTGCACAGAAATAGTGTGCCCCAATTACTATTCTTCTACATGGTAGCATGCCCTTACGTGGTCCTCAGTTTCCTGATCTGTGGGCATACTAACCAAAGCTCTCTTGCAAGGCTCAGGAAATAGGCACCTGAACCCCTGCATACTGCTTACCGGTCAGGGATATGATTACTGTTGGTGTCACCCATGGCTGGGCTACTGTTACTGAGCCTGAAATGACAGAGCTATGAAGCCAACATCCACAGAAGTTCCATAGGAAGCACATTGCTTACCCGTGCACAACCCAGCTCAGTGATTTTCTAACTCAGGCAAGTATTTTTGGTCTTTTTAGAATTTGTTTGCGTATATTATTACAATTTATTTTCCTTCTCTGTGCTTTAACGTCTGCACATAAAAATACGATGGCAATCTTCATGATGTTATTGAGAGTGATGCTGAGGCATGTAGGATCAGTGTGTAAATAGAACTCAGGAAGCATTTTCCCGACTATTCTCAGTTTCTGAAATAAACATGCTATTCCTACTAATAAAAATAGTATTACTAATAAATACTAATAATTAACAGCTAATTACGAATAATAAATAGATCATTTCTAGGGATTCTTATTAAGCAACACACATACACACTGTGGTTATTATTGGTCACCTGCAGGGTATTTGGGGTATGCTTATTTAATTACAATCATGTACAAGATGAGAAAACAAAGGCATGGTGCTGTGGATAGGCAATGTCTCAGCCTCACAACCTAAAAGTAATAGAGTCACGATTTCATCCCAAGTCATGGTCTGGCCTCAGAGTTCCTGTACTTATTCATATGCTATGGTGCCCCCCTCCAAAAAAGAAAAAGGAAAAGGTTAATATAACGAATAAACTCTACTTCTGGGAAAACATTTAAGAGTTGACTGGATTGATCGTGACTTCTTCTCTGAGTTGGACAGCTTTGGTGAAATGCTCACAACAGGAGAAACAGTGTGTGTGATGAACGAGGAGTGCTCCCTTTGGGGACTATCAGGGGCTTTTTTAGCCAAATAGGGAAGACTCAAAAACTACTCGAGTATTAGCTTTGAATCCAAAGCACTCGATACCAAGCAATCTCACAAAGTTCTGACCGGACCTAACCCTAACCCTAACCCATGAGGGGTTGTCTATAGGGAGACGCTGAAGGCAGGTCATGAAGAAATTTATCACAGCCAAGAGGCCTGCAGCTCCCCGCTTCCTCCGTGCTGAGGTTGGCGGGTAGGTACATGAAGAGCTTTACTGGATGGTGCCTGGGTCGGCCACACCTGGCCTTGTGACAAACATTCCATTTGAAGTTCAAGCAATTTAAGGTCAGAGATGCAAACTTTGGCTCTGACAGGAAGGCCTTGTCAATACTTCTAGCCTTGAGGTCTCATCTCATAAAATCCCATTCCCCACAAAAATTTAGACCGATTGTGTGTGAAATCTAGTTTGCTATGGACTAGTTTTTGTGAGTGTCCCATGGCCTCTTCCACTCTTTGCGTTTTGTTTCCTGCTCGTTTTTCTGGAGTGGGGGATATATACTAACCAAAACCTTTAAGCAACAAACCTAAAATCTCCATCAATAACATCAGATGATGCACAGAATGTAGTAGCGTGAAGAGAGAGGAGCTGGGAAATAAGCAAGGTATTATGGTTTGGGTCTTAATATCCACCAAGGGTCCATATGCTAGAGGTTTGGTTGACAAATTCTGACACTATGAAGGGTCGATAAAGCCTGAAGGAGGTTGACTCTTGTGAAAGACGTTCAGTCACTGGGGGCAGGGCCTAGAAGGAACTACCAGCCTTCCCTTCTGTTTTGCTTTTCAGTTGCACTGGGGTAAGCATGCTCCACGTCGTGATGTTCTGATTCACTATGTATCTGAGTCAACTGACCATGGACTGAAACCTCTGACATCATGGTAAATCTTTCCCCCTTAGAAGGTGATTTTTCTCAAACACCTTGTCACCATAATGGAAAGCTGACTAAGACAAGAAAATGAGAACAAAATTCAAATCCTTGGAAAAAAATCAATCAACTAAATTAGCAAACATCAGAGCATTTGCTGATGTACTGTGTTGGTGAGGTGTGGGAGAAATTGGCACTCATAGATGGCTAGAGAAAATGCAACAGTTCAGTCTCCTATGGAGGTAAAACCTGCCAACAATTATTCAATTTAAAATGCACATGTACTTGGGAGAAGCCATTCTACTCCTGGGCACCAATGTTACAACTCAGTGCCATGTTTTGAGACACCAGAAAGACAGCCAAATACTGAGTACTTCTATAATTTAAGGAGAGCCACGCAATAAAAAGTTTAATAACTACAAGAACCATAAAATGTATGTTCTACGACTTTGCCTAAATTAATAAGTAGTTGGAGATTCTATTTGCTTCCATTCGCCAGGTCTTCCAATGGAACTAAATTAAGAGGTTTCAGAGGTGACTGCTATGTTTTCTGCCATTCAAGAGTAAGGATTATTGGATTATGGGTGAGACTATATTGTAAGGAGAAAGGTCAGGATGTACAGAAAGGATTTATGCCATCTAATCTTTCTTCTGCCAACAGTTCTGTCCTCTTGAATAAGACCTGTCACTCCTCTGGTTTCCCTTATCTGTGAATGAGGAGAGTGAATGGCAATGGAAAATTCACTTCACATTCAATGATCCATCTACACTAGAGCTAACCTGAGCTGAACCTCATCCTGCCCACACACAAAGAAAAAGAGGAACTAGCATTAAGAAGTGAGTTCCTGCTAATTGATTGGCATTGTTGGTATCTATTACTTCTCCTCCTAACCCTACAACAACCCCACGAGGTGGTATTAACATCTTCTTTTTATAAGCTCAGAAACTTGACCTTCAGAGGAGTTAAGTGGTTTTCCTGGTGTCAAAACCAGCAAGTGGTAGGGCAAAATATCAAACTCAGCTGCTTCAAATTAGGTATCTGCATGGACTCTTCCCCTCCATTTTTCTTTAACCAAGATTTAAAGGAAAAATACCTCCATTGTGAATTTTTGTCATAAAAAGAATACATCTGAATGCAAAGCAAAGAGAGAAACATTTTTGAGGGGAAATAAGGAATTAAACACACACACACACACACACACACACACACACACACACACACACACTCACACACAACCAGGCCTGGGAATGTGGCTTAGTGGTAGAGTGCTTGCATAACATGCATGAAGCACTAGGTTCGATTCCTCAGTACCACATAAACAACAAAAGCCAGAAGTGGCGCTGTGGCTCAAGTGGTAGAATGCTCAAGTAGTAAAAGCTCAGGGACAGTGCCCAGGCACTAAGTTCAAGCTCCAGGACTGGCAAAAAAAAAAAAAAAAAGAGAGAGAGAGAGATAAATTTGCTAATCAAATGTAATTAGATAGACTGGTTTTTTTTTAACTCTGAATGACAAAACTTGACTTGAAATGTATGCCACTACATGGCCCTAAAATAACTAGACAATGTGTAGATTAGATTTCTATGTAGACAAAGGTAAATGATGGCATTTGGGTTTTTTCCTTCTACTCGTTGTGCTATAAACAGAGAATGAATTGTTCATACACCTAGGAATAGGTTCAACTAAAAGGGGGGCCTTGTATTGTTAACTCATCCCAAAACCAAAACTAACACACACATTCTATGAGTAATTTCTGTACTTGTAAGTTCTCAATAGCCTTTTCTTCAATTCAGTGACCATTTATAATTTTTGAAAAGTAAGGGTTTAGGGTCAGGAAAGGGGAGTTTTTTTTGTTTGTTTGTTTGTATTTTGGGTCCAGCCGTGGGAGCTAAACTCTGGGCCTGGGTGCCATCCCTCAGCTCTTCAGCTCAAGGCTAGCGCTCTATCACTTGAGCCACAGCGCCACTTCTGGCTTTTTTCTTTTTGCTTATGTGGTGCTGAGGAATCGAACCCAGGGCCTCATGCACGCAAGGCAAGCGCTCTACCACTGAGCCACCTTCCCAGCCCAGGAAAGTGGAGTTTTAAATGATTTAAAGTTAACTGATTGGCTGGAGAACTGAACTAAAAATCACTTTTAATCTGAATTAATTTGTAGTGGGGAGAGAACTCTCCCTAAGTTGAGGAAAGCTGTGATACCATCCTGTCTTCTCAACATAGCCAGGGGGGAAAGGAGGAAGGAGAGGCAGAGATGAATGGAGGAAAGGCAACAAGGAAAGGGATAAGCTAGAAAGAAGACGCTCCTTACTCAATTCTGGTTGAAGAAGTCATTTTCCCAAGAAGGTCCTACAGCTTTGGAGAACTGCACTCTCTAATCCTCTCATTTCCTGCCACCCAAAGCTGCCTGGAAACAAGGATGCCTTTGCAGTCAATTAAGTGACTGTAAATCCCAAGACTGAGAGCTAAATGCAAGAGTGAGTCTCTGCTTGAATGCACACTTGTAAGGTTAACAGGATATAGGCCCTGTAAGAAGAAGCAGGAGGCACCATGGACCTCCATGAAATTGGAGATGGTGTTATCTAGGACAGACAGGATGGGATCACCTACTGCTGTCATTTTCTGTTTTTTAATTTTATTTTATTGTAAAGATGCTGTGCAGAAGGTTTATAGTTACGTGAGTAAGGTAATGAGTACGTTACTTGTCGAGCATTGTTACCCTCTCCTTTGTTTTTCTCCCGCTATCCCTTCCCTCCCTCACCTCCCTTACTCCTCCCCCCGCCCCCCAAGTTATAAAGATCATTTCCAATATAGTGTCCTGTGGGTATCATTGTTGCAATGGGTCGTCCTGTGTCCTTGTTTCAGCATTTTGCTATTCCCCGTCCCCTCCCCAAATAAGATAAATGGATATATAAGATGGAGGGTCCAAAACCAGTAACAGTGACAACAGGGGAAAAACATACAAAGGAAACAAAAAACCATCACATAGGACATTAAAAACAACAACGATAAAGAAAGACCTTTGTGTCCGTATCTTGGGGTTATTTCGCTTTTGAGCTTTTCTGCTCATCTAATACAATTATCCTATGCGGTCATTTTCACCTGTGCACCATTCATTGAGGAAGCCATCTCCAATGTCTATCTCCACTACTACCCTTCCTCTTCTGGGACTTTTTGGCTAACGACTTGAGGAACTCGTGGGTAATTCAATACAAGAGGTCACCCATTCTTCCAACATCACACATTGACGGAAACATTTTGCTCTCGGGTAGGTGAAGCTGTTGAATTTGAAGCACATTGCTGTCAACCCTGTCTCTTCATTACAAACTAATTATGGTCAATACGGGCAGGTTACTGGGATCATGTCCCAACAAACACAATGGGGTCTGGTTTTCTATCATCCAAAAAAGCAGCAGGAAAGCCCACTCATCAGTTAAGGCAAAAACAAAGCAACCAAAATGCCAGAATTCTTAACTATTAAATTTCCATTTCTCTGTGGGATATTTCTGGGCTCTCTTCTGTTCTACTGGCTTCTTCGGCTGTTTGCTTTATTATTCCCACAGCTTTATGTATGTCAGAAATAGTTCACAACTTTTTAAAATCAAAGTCTCAGCATTACACTGAAAGCCCATAGATTTTTCTACACAGCAGGACTCGGGATGATTAAAGAAAGAAGAGCTGGTGCAGCTGAGGGATATGAAAATAAAAACAAATTTCAGTCTCTCCGAATTCAATTTCTCCATTGAAGCTAAGAAAGAATCCATTTTCAAGACTCGCTACCACGTTCTTACTTAAATGCTAATTCCTTTCTGCCATTCCAAGCAATGATGATTGTCTTTAAAGGAAATACTAGCACAACACAGCACTGACCCTGAGAGGTGTGTGTGTGTGTGTGTGTGTGTGCGTGTGTGTGTGCGCGCGTGTGTGTGCATGTGTGTGTGTGTTTGTATACGTATGTACATATATATTCCTAATGAGATATCTCTCTGTGACAACAAGAATAACTAGTGAGGCGTTAGGAACAATGAATGGGATAGTGGAAGATGAATGATACTAGAAGAGATACTAATAACATTTTCCATGAGCAAGATGGATATCCTGTGTAGCAGAAGCGTAACAAATGGTTCCATCAACTAACCTCTGAAGATAGCAACTCATACATAGGATTGTCAGCAGAGCCCAGTAAACAAATTACTAAGGCCTCGTCAGCATTTTTTTCCTCCCAGCTACACATACTACTTACTATCAGAGTGTCTCCAAACCTTATCTGTTTCGTAGTGTATTGAACTATTCTGTCCTCTCCCTTCCTGAAACATCACAACTTCATCTTTTCCTTTCTTTTTATAGCAAATCGTTATGATCAAAGTTGAGACATAAAAAAAACCAGGGATTGTGATTTAAATACAGATCCTCTCACCGGTTAATTTCCCTAGAACCTCACTCCCTCATCAACCCCACAGCAGCTCTTATATACTTCCCACAGGCATTAACTAAACCTGCACACAGTGCTCCAAGTGAGGAATAACTATGTCTGTGTCAAAATGTGTTAGTCCTAGCCAGGCACCGCTGGCTCACACCTGTAATCCTAGCTGCTCAGGAGAGTAGCTGGCTGAGATCTGAGCATCATGGTTCAAAACCAGCCCAGACAAAAAGGCCATGAGATTCTATCTCCAATTAACCATCAGAAAACAAGAAGTGGCACTGTGGCTCAAAGTGGTAGAGCACTAGCCTTGAGTGAAAATGCTCAGGGACAGCACACTTACCCCACCCCAAAAATATATATACTATTGACCAACTTGATGACCACCTCTTCTTAAGACTATTTCCGTGGTACCCATTATCCTAAAGACTAAGTCCTGGATGCTGCAGCATGGTTCCACAGTTATAAGGACAAGGAAAAACAGAAATAGACACCTACAGCTCAGGGTATGCCACCCCGTTTGGCTATAGCTTTGCTTTCTGAGATTTCATTACCTCCAATCAACTGGCCTCAAATCAATCACCCATGACCAAAGGACAAGCAACTTCTAGAAAACAAGAGAGAGAGTCTACTGTTTGTTTTGTTTCATTGCTTTGCTTTTAGTGTGTTGTTTTGGGTGCTTTGTTTTTGTTTGGGCAGCACCAGGCTCTGAACTCAGGGCTTCACACTGACCAATCAAGCACTCTCCCACTTCAGCCATATCCTCAGCCCTTTCCTTTGAAAGTTTTTTCAAAGTGCCTTGTATTTTTTGTCAATACCCTCAAACCATGATCGATCTACCTGTAGTCTCCTGTGTAGCTGGGACCACAGGTTTGTACCACCTCTCTCAGCTTATTGGGTGAGATGAGCAACCCGGTAACTTTTCCTCTAGATTTCTATCTGTGATCCTCCCAATCTTGAAATCCTGAGAAGGTAGGATAACCGCTGTGTCTTGCCTTGTGTTGGTATTTTATTAAAATAGCAGTACACAACAAAACAGGATTTAAAAAAATATGTGGATGGCTTAAGACATAAGGGAAAAGGCTTACTTCTAATATCCCTTGATAATATAGTTCTCCCCCCCACAAGATGTACAGTACAAAGTTAAGTAAAAATGAACTTTTATAGAATCACCAAAATCAAAAGGACAAAATAACAGCATTGTGAACAAAAGGAAATGACTCAATGTCTAATGCTGGTGTCTTTCTTTAACTCAAAAAAAAAAGAGAAATAAAATAAATGGAGCCTTTCTCTTTCTAATTTAGCAGTGTTCAAGTAGCTGTTTTTACAAGGATTATTACAAAGTTACATAGGCTTTTGAATGGCATATTATTGGGCAGTGGAGTGGTGGGGGGAAGATGATCTTTTAAGTCTCCAGTGTAACAAGCCATTGAAGTCGTCCAGTACCACTCTACAATTCGGGCACTGGGGTAGAAACTGCGCCAGGGATAGCATCTTCCGTATGTCCATGTAACCACGCCCCTCAGGGGGTCTCTAGTTCTACAATACTTACCAAGGGCAACACAAAATACCATGTTCCCCCGGATTTATGAAATATAATAGTCCTGATGGGGATGAAGAAGTGGGACTGGGGAATCCTGAAAAAGGATGAGTAGGGAATGGAGCAAACTTCACAGTAACTTCATGAGAGGCTGGAAAAGTCATTGGTCTAAGATGTTGTGTAAGAATCCAACAACTCAGGATCCTGGCTCACCATCCAACACTTGCTGGCAGTTAACCTTAAAATAAACATCATGCAAACTGTTCCCTCATTTTAAGTTGGAAAGGAATACTCCAACCACCGTTTCTGCCTCAAAGGAATACGGTGAGAATCTAGACATCCTGCATGTGGAACAATGATTTGGAAATCTGACTTCATAAATGGAAGAAATTATTATCTTAGCTGCGTTCTGCTTCCCTGCCGTCGGTCTCAGACCGCGAAAACACTTTGATCCTCTAGGGTGCAGAGAAAAATGTCCTAATACAGCTGTTTCTACTCAATATGCTTCAACTGTTAGCATAGTGGGATTTTTATTATCTGTATAATCTATAGAAAGCTGCTTTCATTTGTCAACATCGGTGATTACCACTAGTTGTTCTATATAAAACATCCCCAAATCAAATCTTCAACCTCCTGAGTAGAACAGGTAAGCAAAAAGAATTTTATAATTTGGAAATTGTTTTTTCTAAGGTAGCACATGTACCAATAATTATACCAACGGTTGATCAGATTAAGGTCCTGAAAGACGGCTGACAATTAGCTGATTTTAAACACCTTAATCTTACAAGTATAAGTGTTCTGACAACCGTTGTAGACCGCAAGCTTCTCTTGGTTTTTCTGAGCAAGTTAGATCCTAATGGAAGGGGACACTTTCTCCTATTAATGAGCCCTCACCTTTAACACAACCTGCGATGCCAAAAGTACACCTTTCAATGAATTATTCTAAAAGAAAGAGTAAAGAAATAGGATTCACTTCCAGAATAAAGAGGCAGAGCATCCAAACACATAGAGTAAAACTGGAATGTTGGACCTGTAAGCTTCCGTATAGTTTCAGGACATTATAGTGTTACTGTGAAGATTCAAACTGATGAGACAAGGTAACTTAAGGGGGTAGCTGGGGTTGGAATAGATAGTGGGGGAGAATAATGGGAGGAGTGACATTGTTCAAGATGCACTATATTCATAAAGTGAGCTGTGAATTGAACAATCAATCCTTTGTTCAACTATTTGAAGATAAAAAAAATAATTTTAAAAACTGGGGAAAGCCAGGTGCTGGTGGCTCATGCCTATAATCCTAATTATTCAGGAAGCTGAAATCTGAAGGTAGTGATTTGAAGCCAGCTTGGGCAGGAAAGTCTGAGAATCTTAGCTCTGATTAAGCACTAAAGGTGGAGGTGTGGCTCAAGTGATTGAGCACCAGCCTTGAGCAAAAAACTCAGGAACAGAGCCCAGGCGTGTGCGCGCGCACACACACGCACACACACACACACGCGCGCACACACACACACACACACACACACACACATACACAGAGGTAAGAATTTGCTCAATGATAAAGACTCTCATCTGATGCTAAAACTCAGCCTTAAACTATTCCATTCTTTGCTAGGCACTGGTGGCTCATGCCTATAAACCTAGCTACCCAGGAGACTGAGATCTGAGGATTGAGGTTCAAAGCCAGCCTGGGCAGGAAAATCCTTGAGATTCTTATCTCCAATCAACCACCAGAAAACTCGAAATGGTGCTGTGGAGCAAAGTGGTAGAGCACTGGCCTTGGGTGAAAAAAAAAAAAAAAAACAGCTCAATGACAATGCCCGGGCCCTGAGTTCAAGCCCCAGAACCAACCAAAAAAAAAAATCCATTCTTTCTGCTCTAGAAGCTTCCCTACAAAAGGAAGATAAGTTCTAGTGCTGGGATATATCTCAATGGTATAGTACTTCCTTAGTATGCAGGAGACCCTAGCAACTGGGAAAAAAATAACCCAAAAAAATAAACTCTATACATAACTAATCTGTTAGGACAGAAATCCAACTCTACATTTATATCAATATTTCACGGGAAGAGGAAACTTGATCATCAACTAGATACTTGAAACCATTTACATGTCTTCCTACCATAATCCTGGAAAGATGAAGAATCACTTCCCATCAGAGTAGTAGTCCCAAAGGTCACATCCAAAGCCCTTGGCAAGGCTGAGGGCGTGGAGATACTTTCAAACGCTTTCACTTGATAGAGCCAAGAGAGGCTTATTTATTCTTTTAGGCCATGTATTTGTGTTTTAAGCACTGGCTGTGAGATCTCAAAATAACTGCACTTTCTCTACATGAACAAAACTTAAAAATCCAGCTTCCCCAACCCAGTGGCTCTCAAGCAGAAACAATTTTGCCTCCCTCCCTGGAGACATACAGCAGAGCCTGCCTACATTTTATGTCTCTTTGGGGGTCTAAGGGGTGCTATTGGCATCTAGTGGTTAGAGGCCAGCTAGACAACTTTGTGTCCAAGACAGCCTTTCATCAACAGAGAATAATCTAGTCCAAAATCCAAGTGTCAATAATGCTGAGTGACAAAGCCTAACTAGTAGGGATCTAGAAGGATGGCACACTTTATTACAATATAATAGAGTCCCCAATAAATCTACTCAATAATATAGACTTAAACAGTAAGTTTTACTGTTTTTGAAGCACTGAGTTACTTTCAGTCACTAGACAGAAATCAAACACAGAGGTTATATATATATATATATATATATATGGTGTTGGAACTGGGGTTTAACTAAAGGCCTTGCAAACTTGCTTTGGTTTATTGTTTCTTGTTTTTTCATTCGAGGCTGGCACTCTACCAATTGAGCTCTACCTTCTAGCTTTTTGCTGGTTCATGGGAGATAAAAGAATCTCATAGGATTTGTCTTCAAAATACAATCCTCAGATCTTAGCCTTCTGAGTAGCTGGAATTGCACATATAAGCTACCAGCAACCCACAGCACAACTGTTAAAGTACAGCTGCAACTGCTATGTCTCTTTGCCATCCCCTCAAGAGCTTTTCATAGAAAACAAGCAAACAAAGGAATAAGTAGGTCCTAGGAAGTTGCTGAAAGATTAGAAAGGCCCCAGAAGAGAAAAAAAACATGGAAAAGAAAAGCAGCTGGGCCTGGTGGCTCACACCAAAAATATTAGTTACTTGGCAGATGAGAGATCAGAAGGAGAGTGTTAAGGCTGGCCTGACCCAAAGTTGTTGTTTTGTTTTTTGTTTTATTCTTGTAGGTCCTGGGGCTTGAACTCTGGGTTTGGATGCTGTCCCTCGGCCCTTCAGCTCAAGGCGAGCACTTTACCACTTGAGCCACAGCGCCACTTCCGGTTTTCTGGTGGTTTATTGGAGACAAGAGTTCTCACAGACTTTCCTGCCCAGGCTGGCTTTGAACCGCAATCCTCAGATCTCCTGAGTAGCTAGGATTACAAGTGTAAGCCACCAACACCCGGCTTCTGACACAAAGTTTTAAGTGATTCGTATCTCAACCACAAAAGGTTGGCCACAGTGATATATGAAGATCACTCTAACTATGTGAGAAGCATAAATAGGAGACTCATGGTACAAATCCAGCCTGAGCATAGAGATCTTATTTGAAAAAAATAACTAGAGTTAAAAAGGACAGGGTGAAACTCAAGTAGTAGAGTGCCTGCCTAGCCAGCAAGCACAGGACCCTGATTTCATCCTCCACTTCTGCCAAGAATAAAGAAAGGAAGAAAAGCAAGATCCCCAGCCCTTCACTGGACATAGACATGACATAACAGCCAAACAAAAGAGCCATCCAGCTGGAGCCAACCAACGTTTTATTGCCGTAGACAAGAACATCATAAAATTTTCCAAAAGCTAAAATGTAAGGTTGTATTCCTCATCTATCATAATCCACAGTAAACAAATTCAACACATGGTACACAAAAGGTTTTTCATTAAGCTGTTTCACTAGTGAGAAGGAATAGGATGATGTGATCTTTAGACTGAAGGTAATTTCCTCAGATTCATGGGGCTGCACTGGTTGAGGGCAGCACTGGAAGCCTATGTGCACGGTTCTTATTTAGAAGGGAACTCCAAGGTCTCAGATAGCCCCTCATCCAGACAGTGCAATAAAGTCAAGTCAGTAAGATGACTGAGAAGCCACATTCTGGACTACAGGATACCACCCCAGGATTAAGAGATTAACTTCTTAGATGGTATCATCTTGGGATCTCACCTCTATTGACAAGGTAAAGAAATATTAATAAAACTAACTATGGTTGTTGGAATCCCACCAGTACACACGCATCTAGAAGTCATCCAGGAGACTCCTTGGTACACCAATAACAGAATGGCAGTGCTGTTTCTTAGTCTGTATACACACGTGGTTCTTCAGGAAGTAAAAATCTATGAATCCTGTCTTTCATGCCCTCCCAGGCCTATGACCACAATGGAATCAATCAATTTCCTCTCTTGAAACATGTCCCATCATTTCCTGTCCACTGATCACATAAATAAATGCAGCTATTTCCATGACAGGCTAACTTGAAATAAAGTTTTCAACCCTACCTTTTTTTCTGGCAATGGCCATTCAAGATTCTCCTAGATGTATGAGAGGTTGGGTAGGACAAAGAGACAGAAGGCACTTGGCACTTCCCGTTCATCTCCCTTCTCTATACCTGCCATCGAATCTCCATAGACACCAATTTTCTCATCACTGCCTCTCACTCCTCTTAAATGGAGTCAGCAAATGTTTTAACTGTACACATCATGTATCCTCAGGTGATTCCTCAAACCCTACCAGGCTAGAGCTCGATCCTAATCTCTAACTCATGTTTCAAGAAATAGATTATTTTCTCAGATCTCATACTCTAGAGGAAGGAGAAAGTTGGTAATGTCATTATAGGAGGGAAGAAAGTTCCACATGGAGAGAATAGTGAAGGCTTACAAACTTGGGATTGGGATGTGGTGTTGGTGTGTGTAAGAAGCATCCAGGATTCCAGAGTGGTTTACGTGAACAAGGGAGAGACAAGATGGGAAGAGGTGGAAAAGTAAGAGGATGGATTTGAGTGGAAGAGTCATAATCTAATTCATGTTTCAAGACAATGATCTATTCTGCATACTATTCTAACCCCACGACCTAGAAAAGTGGTTGGAACAAAACATTTGATTAATAAATAGCTGAATGACTGAAATAGTTCTCAGGGGCTTTTCTGTTTTGCACTTGAGAGTCACTTTTAGAGACCACAAAGAGCATGACTATGTACAAGTATCCATGCACAACTCTTCATTTAAATGTAAATGTTAGAATTTTATTTCCTCATCTTCACAGTTTGATTTCCTTGCCTTTTGAATGCTGCCTCCTGCCTACCGAAATGAAAAGACAAAACACAGTGATGAAGAGATGGTCAGCAGAGAATTTGTTAGAAATGCACGCATTGTGTATTTGAAAGGTAAGACTGTCCACCATTGCAGATACCTTACATTAAGCCTATTCTAATCTCAGCCAACTGGGGATCCAAATTCAAAGTTTAACTCAGGCACAGCTGTTTGACAAGTACAGCAGGAGCCTGTCAAGTCGCTTGGCAGCGACATTCGTTTGGAACACAATAGATTTTTTTTTTGGCATCTCCTATTATTCACTGATGGTAATTAGCAAGCCAATCTTTGGAGGAAATACACAATCGGGCAACTAAAAAGGCCTTTTATGGAACTCGCAGAAAATAAATCATTGACATTACAAATGGTCAATATGTACTCTCAAATTTGAATTAAATTGCCCATTGATTCACCAAGATCTATTTTCCAGACCCTGTCATCTAGGGAAATTCTTTTTTTTTTTTTTTTTGATGAAGTCCTGAATTCGAGTAAAGTGATGGTGACATTGTCGTTGATTTTGATTTAGTACCTCAATAGAGTCAGCAATTACTGTGATTTCTCCATTATTTCCTTAGATTATACAGCTTCTCCCTTGACTGGTTCCATCATAAAGGCCCCATTGCCGTGGGCCATTTTAGTGCCATGGGCACAAAACCACCGTCACAATCTAAACCTTGATTTCCAGAAACGTACAATGGAACAGGATCAGGCTGACCCAGACAGCCTAAGAAGCTGCCGTCCTCACCAGCAGTGGCTCAGTGCACTGGGACGTTGAAGGAAATGCTGGCTACAGAGGGGGAAACCCAGACACAATAATAGATTCTGTTCTTGTCCCATTTCAATCTGTGATTCCATCTGGGGCCTTCAGAAACAGTGTGTGTGTGTCTTATGGTCACACCTTTACGACAACTAGGATTCTTGAGCACACACCCCCACCAACATCTGCAACAAGTTTCAACAAGTATAGTTCAATCATTTGAGATGGGCCAAAAGGTCAGGGCCCGGAAACTTTGTCAGCATGATGATCTAAAGCCAGTGGAAAGTGCTGCATGCATTTTAGAGTGCAGGTCGACTTTCTACTCCACAAAAACAGCTTTGTTTCTGTATATGTGACACCTCTTAATTATAAATCAATGATTTTTTTATTGTCAACTCTGATAAGCTTGTTTACCTAGCTTCATTTTCCTACAACGCTTTAAACATTTCTAAGGAGGGCAAATATCAGCAGAACTCTGCCACAGGCCTTGAACTGGGCCTGTGGTATTGAATGGTGTTTACAATTTGTCATCCTTGGGGGTAATTTTGCAAGCTTAAACACACTAAAGGACATATTACAAAGAGCCAGGCAATTTCAATTTGTTTGAATATAAAAAAAAATGGATCTAATGTGTCCATAGAGGCACATTGTTATTTTTTTCCTTGAGTATGTGCCAGGTCAAGACCAAAAGCCAAGCATTGAGAGAACAGAAGAGTATTTATGAACACACTGTGTGTATCAAATAAGCTACTTTATGAACAGATGGGGAATATTCTTTTTCAGGGTCCTAGTAAAATAGCCCTTCACACCAGATTTCTGTGCACAATGGTAGACCTCTGGGTGATTCATTGAATAGCCTTGCCCTTGCTAATGAGCAGCTCAACCTTCAGGATGAGTGCTTGTGAGACATGAGGACAGAAAATTGTGCACCCCGAACATGTCATTGTTAGAGAAGGTGGAAAAAAGTGACTAATCCACTTGAGATAAGGAAAGTTTCCCCAGAAGTAGTGACTCTAGGGCAATGGAATCCTTGGAGAGTCAATAAGGAAGAAGAAAATGATTAAGCTAAGAATGATTTAGTAAATTGAAAAATCAAGTCCTGGGAGCCAGCACTGATAAGCAGAAAGGAAATGGTCTTGAACAGAACCTTGTGTTGAAGGCAGGGTGGCCACTCAAGAAAGCGCTCCAAGATCATGGCAGAAACGTTTCTTCTCTTCCGAGAGAGGAGAAAACCTTTTAAGTCAGCAGTAAAAGCAGGAGACAGTTCTAGTTCCCTGGGAAGACACCATACAGTGCACTCTTCACCTATGGGTCCCCTATGGGACCCGTATTTCCCAGCCTCCATGTAATGAGTTGGGACCATATGATGAGTTCTGTCCACAGTCATTGGGGGAAGACATGAAATGTGTGATTTCTAGACCTGGTTCTTCAAATTTTCTCACCAACCATTTTTTTTTTCAACCTAGGCTCAGACTTCCAAATTGTGTAGGAATTGACTAAGAAATAAACCTTTACCCTCCAAGCCCTAATACAGCTCCCCAATAATTATTCCCTCTTATCACTTGCCTTTATAGATACCAGGTTACTATTTAAGAGTACCTCTCATTCTCTTTTCTTTTGGAACAACAATAAGCTAGGTAGATCAAGCTGGTCTCAAACTCATACTCTCACCACCTCAGCTTCCCAAGTGCTGGGACTACAGGCATGAACCACTACATTAAGCCCTTTGTCTCATTCCTAAGCAGAGTGTTTTCCCTTGAAAACACTTCAAAAGTAATGGGGGAGGAAATTAATTTGCTTTCACATCAGTAGAACACAGGTTGCGTAAGGGAAAAAATCACTTTGGAAGGAGCTAATGGGAACAAAGTATTTTCTCTTTCCAATAAATTAAGTGCAATGTGTATTTCATTTTTGTTATTTTATCCTAGAAAATTACACATTAGAATAATGAACTTCCAAGTATCTATCACCTAGTTTTGCACACACACACACACCACACTGTGTGTGTGTGTGTGTTTGAAGTTTAATATTTTCAATCATTGAGCCAGGTGCTGTGTGCTGTTCATAGAACTCAAAGGTGAATAACTACATGAACCTTTGGTATGTAGGGAAAGAGCAGAATCTGAATCTCAAATCTCACAATATTACTTAGTTTTGTGGACTATCATGAGGATTAAAGTAAGCTAGTAGCTTAGAATTTATACCACACTGTTATCTTTCTTCCTCTGTTTCCCAGAAAGAGTTTTGGGTTTAAGAGAGAGGTTTAATACTTCCTTCCTCGTCAAAATATAGCTTCTCCTGAAGGAACCAAAGTACTGAACCACTTCTTAATCATTCACCATTACTTACATGAAGTTCTCTTTCCCCACATCATTTCCCAGAAAGAAGCATCAAATAGGTGAAGGAAAATAAGAGGCACAGGTAGCTGTGTGGAGAATCCCAAGGAAGCCCAGACATGGGGGACAAATTTCTATTTTAGAACTTCCGGTAAAGGCTTAGCTACATATCCCTCTCCATCCTCTTGGTAATAAAACATCTTTTGATCTTTTCTGGACAAGTTTCTCATAGTAGAAACTGCAACTGGGATGGAGGAAGAGAGTGGCAAAGGAGAAGAAAACCACGATAGCAACATTTCTCATTAAACGCGCTCATCAGACCCAACACCCAGTGTTTCCAAGTGAAAGTGTCAACAAACGAGCATTCGAAGACACAGAAATTGTTCTGGAATTGAGCTCAGGGAGCTGCCTCATGAATTGGAAGAACAAGGATCCAGGTTCCCATTGAACCTGCAACACTCCAAAGGCGTGAGTCCAAACAGGAGTTCTAGGCTACATTTGGGGTCCTCTGGGGGTAGCCCTAAACTAGATGAGGGCTGTGAGAACAGGAAGCATTAATAAGCTAAAGGTATGTACGTCTTCCTGTCACCTAGCATTCTCTAGCCTAGAGAGGCTAGATGGTATTCTCGATGGGGTCATGGAGAATAGGTGGCATTTTGATGAGAATCCACATAATTTCATTTCTTCTAAATGTCCCAAGCACTCAATTGTGTTCTTTACTAATTAGACTGAGCAGGGGAAAAAAAAATTCAAAGTAAATTCCACCAGTGGAGGAAAAAATGTCTTGAAAAGGCTAGGAAACACAGCAGAATAAGCGCCAATCCAAACTTTTTGTTTGGATTGTTCAGTCTCTTTACAGAGAATAAAAGGAAATAGTTAACTAATGGAAAGCTACTCACACACAGGGTAACGTATATATGCGGCCTCTGTCCACATCTTAATCATTCTACATAATTGATCAAATGGCTGTGATCTTCTCTCACCTCAACTTTTATCTTCCAAGTCAACAGAAAAATGCTTTCTTGTTATGTGTTTCCTTGAAGGGTCACTTGGTATCAGGGGAGGAAAAATGGTGTTTTATATGACATGTGCCAAGAGATATATACCTTTCAGCCAGAAAAAAAAATCGTAAATTTGAAAAGGCACTGGAAAAGGTAGGAGGGAGTCCAGGTTTTATTTTACATGACTAAACACATAGTGCTTGCCACCTCAATGAAACGATCTCCTGGAGCATGTTGTTGTTGCTAGAGTTGCATTCATTTTAATCAGGTTTGCAAATTTTACTGACATTATCCTGGTTTGATAGAAGTCCTTCATGAGTCATTCCAGCTCCCTTCACACTCCCACCAAGTCTCACTATCACAATTCTTAGAAATTCATTTCTTCATCTGGGACACAGAATTGCCTTGCTTCCTTTCTCTGAGAAGAATTAATTGCAAGATGCAGTCCTCTTCTCTAAGAACAAGCATGCACAGTCCTTACTGGCTGAGTTGGGAGCTTCTTCCCATGTTCCCACTAAATTACATTGTACATCTCTAGAGGGTGGCCCTAAAAGACTAAGTTCCTCATAGAAATGTCCCATTTATGTATGTTTGGCTTCAAGAACAGGATATGGCTCATGATTTGCTCTCAATGACCAGATGAATAAATGAATGAGCACTGGGTATTCATAACTATACTCCCATTTTCCCCCAGGTTTAGAAAATGTTCTTGTGAAACACAACTACATTGCTCTAAAAAAAAAATAGTCCTGATTTGAATAATAAACCATATATTTACCTTATGTTTGGAGCATTAGCTCTAATTACTCATTTATATTTCTCTTGCCTGCCAAGCTCCTAGGTGTCTTATTTTCTAATGTCTCAGCAACATCCCATATTACTCATTAGTTTAAAAACTTCTTCAAAATTCTCCTTCTAAAGAATCAGCTAAGCGGGGCTCCAGTGGCTCAGGCCTATAATCCTAGCTACTCAGGAAGTTGAGATCTGAGGATAGTGGTTCAATGCCAGCCTGGCAGGAAAGTCCATGAGACTCTTATCTCCAATTAACTACTAGAAAACCAGAAGCGGTGCTGTGGCTCAAGTGGTAGAGCGCTAGAGCTGAGGGACAGTGACCAGGCCCAGAGTTCAAGGCCCGCAACTGACCATAAAAAGAAAACATAGAATCAGCGATTCTTTCCAGGCATCAATAGCTCATGCCACACACAAGGCTGAGACCTGAAAGATCTTAGGCACTTCAAAGCCAGCCTGGGCAGAAAAGTCTGTAAAGCTACACCTTTGATTAACTAGCAAAGTGCAGGACTAGAAGTATGGCTCAAGTGATAGGGCATCAGCTGTGAGCAAGAAAGTAGAAGACGTACAAGGCCTTGATTTCAGGCCCCAGTCTCATCACAAAAACAAAACAAAACTATTTTCCCTACTCAAGTCTATAGCTAAGACCTAAGAAATAAATAAAATTAAATGCTGCGCTGCAAAATAAGAAGGCATGGATTTCATTCCACTTTGTAGTCCAACTCCGTATGAATGACACCTCTTTTGAACTGGAGTCGGACATTGGCTTCTCAGAGTTAGAGCGAGATGAAATCAAGCCGGCCATACTCAGGGCCTGAATGTGTCACAAAGCCATAGCCCAGAGTGACAATATCCCTTGTCTTCTAGCCGATCTAGAAGCCTTGTCTCGGAATTACACCAGAAATGAATAAATCCTGCTTGAGGGGAAAACAATGCAAACCAACATCTCATTTCTCAGTCATTCCACCCAGAACTTGAAGGAAATGTTTCTGAAAAAAATCACAGAGAATCTGACTTGCCCCCTCCCCCTCATTTTTTGTTTGTTTGTGTTTTTTTGTTGTTTTTAGAAATAATAAAGGTGTCTGGTCTTTCACTCTACACAATCAAATTCTATCTGGACTCAAATATGTGAAAATGAACATCCAAAGAACAGATAATGAAGAAGTTTTACAAAGGTCACAGAACACATTTCTAATAAATTGCCAAATGAATTTTCCACAGCAAGAAGCACCTCTACTTAAAAAGAAAAAAAATGGGGCTGGGAAGGTGGCTCAGTGGTAGAGTGCTTGCCTTGCATGCATGAGGCCCTGAGTTCAATTCCTCAGCACTACATAAGCAGAAAAGGCTGGAAATGGCACTGTGGCTCAAGTGACAGAGCACTAGCCTTGAGCTGAAGAGCTGAGGGACAGCACCTAGGCCCGGAGTTCAGGCCCCATGACTGACAAAAAAAAAAAAAGCTAAGAAAAATACATTTCAAATCCATATATATGAACCGACCTCAAAAGGTTTGACACATATTGCCTTCATCTAATTCTTTATAAAGAAATTTCATCATTCTAATTTTTAAATGTTATTTCAGGGTATAAAACAAGAGATGAACCACAAAACAAGCAAGAATGAAAAGGAACATTAACTATCATGTAGTTAATGATTTTGGTTAATGAGAGTAAAGCCTCAAATATTTAACTTCTTAGGGTTGTTCTCATTATCTATTATTTTTCATTAATCCTAGAATCACAGGGCAGAGAAACATAAACCATGATTTGCTTTGAAAAGTTTGCCCCAATCTGCTCTGAATTTATTTTCAAGACAAAAGTTCATAAAAGGTCAGTTCCCTAGGTAAACTGGATTAAATGCCTTCTAAAGGCAAATCAAATTAAACCACTACCAAATGGCATGTTTCTGAACACTCTTTGGTAATGTGAAATCCAATCTGACAGACGTCTTATGGACTGTGGTCAATTCTCCATCTGATAAAAATTTCTGTGGTTTTGCTTTCACCTATACTAGGGGCTTCCTAATTTGTGGTGACATATATATATGTATATATGTATATATATATATATATACATATATATATGCCATATATACATATAATATGTCTCTCTCTACAGTCATATATATCTACAGTATGTTGAACATGTACATAAATAAATGATTATGTTTGTATACCTCTCATGTTAAAAAAAATCACGGGGGGAAAACCTTTGGATTTGGTTTGAGTCTTAAATCATTGAGTTTGTGTCTAATATCTGACAGGCTATTGCCTTGTGGGTTGTGATTTGGAAGCTAAACTCTCTGATCTTTACCAGATGTTTTGCTGGTGATGTTTCAGCCTCAAGAGACAAGAAGGATATTAATGTTAATTTTATTTATTTAATCAATTATCAGGCAGATTTGATAAAATAAATAAATAAAACAAAAGGGAAAAATTCAATAGTTTGGTAATTTACCAACTCTTCAGAAATATCCATAATAGTGAAAGAGTTTTGAAGATTGCTTGATATTAACAGCCTGAGAGGCTGCATAGTGTTTAAAGGAAACCTTGCTCACTCGTACCTCTAAAAATGAGAAATAGACAGCAGATTTCTCAGTGCTGCTTCTACCCCAGGGAAGCAAGGAGGTAGCCATCCTGAGCCTCATCTCAACTTTTAACGATTACAAGGACAAGTGACACACAAATATTAAATGGACACTCAGCTGAAACCAGTCAACTCTAAGATATTCTCATCTCTTTTCTCTGGAGGTTATTCTGAAGGAACACTAATCTACCCTCATTGATGTCAGTACACTGGTGATCATGAAGAAGTACTTTCTACTAAAGATTACCATCATATGCTTGGACTGAAGAGACAGGGTAGACTTCCATTTATCTATAGCTGACAATCAGAACTTGGAAAGTTGTAGAGTACTAATGCCTTGGCTGCCTGTTAGAATCACTGGGAAACTATACCCTAAGCCAATTAGATCCAAAACTGTGGAGTGACCCTACTCCCCAGGTATTGGTACTTTGCAAAGCTCCCCAGTGTTAAGTCCACCTGGGAAAAATGGCTCCTTCCCCATTGTTAAACCCTCCGTGCACAGAAGGCCCCTTCTCTAGAAGGCCCAACCCCACCTCCAGCATTCATAAGGAGGGCCCATCTGGGGGCAGTGGGATCTGAGGTCTTCACTGTGGCCACACCTCCGCCCCTCCTCCTCTCCTTATACATCAGTGTCCATCATTAGTTCTGCCCCTTTCTGCCTTTTTCCTTTCCCCCCTTTTTCTTCCCTTTCTCTTCCCCTTGAACCCCTCATGCCCCATCTTGTTCCGCCAGCTCTCCCCCACACCCAATAAACTCTTCTCTACCTGAACCATGTGGCAATCTCCTTTCACGGAAGCAATTTCAGTGAACCCAGTGTCATTCAAATTCAGAAGAGTGACTCAGATACTTTAAGTGAGGAGCGCGTCACCACTTATTAGTCCTGGAAAAATCAGTTTCTCTTGGCTGGGTTCTCATCTTTAAAATGGAAGGCAGTTGTATTCTAATTGCTTTTCTTTCTTTTTTTTTTGTCTAAAAATACATGGTTAGGTAGCATCTCAAATAGACAAGGAAGAATACAAAATATTGTGACACACGCCTATTAGTATATTACTGTGACCAAGTTAAAAAGAAGTGAAAATTTGAACCTATCTATTTCATTCTTTCTTGGGAAAGGAAGTAAAGCAAAATCCCCAGTGCCTGTTTCCTTCCTCTCTATTAATTATTCACTATCCTAAAATTACTGAATATCCTGTCAATAGATTTTCATTGCCTAATTACATAATTATATATCAGCAAAACTATATGATACTTCAGTGTATTGAAGTGTACATAACTTTCTAGTATACTACATGCATCCATTTATAGCTATATTTCACCCAACATTTTTTTTGAGATTTACCTATGTGGATAGGATATATATTTTTTTTTCATTAATGTTAAGCTCCTTTATATTGTCTTGAAGATACTTGGGCTTGACCTTAGGGCCAGGGCACTATCCCTTAACATTTTCTGCCCAAAGCCAGCACTCAACCAATGAAGCCACCAAATAACTGGAGAGAAAAATCTCAGTTTTGTCTGCCCAGGTTGGCTTTGAACCACCTTCCTTGAGATCTCAATCTTCTGAGTAGTTAGGATTACAAGTATGGACCACTGGTGCCTAGTTTCCTTCTTTGAATTGAAATAAATCACCTTATCTATGGAAAGTTAGGGTTATCTATGCTTTTTAGAAGCTGCAAATTCCTTACTTTTCTCACAGCTCCTTGCTGCCATACACAAGAATCTCCTGGCTGGACACTTAGACATAGTTTTGTTGGATATGTTTATCTTAAGTCTTAATAAGTGTACCCAAACTCTCTCCAAAGAGGGTACACTAATTTACTTTTCCAACAATATTCACATATCCTGCCTTCTTGCTATCTTTATTGATACTTGGTATTATAACAACATGCATGTTTGCCATTATGAAGGTTATGAAATTGGTTACAATGAGACAATATTTTCCTAATGTCCCTCTGGACATGTAATTGTGATCATCCCATCAATGAAAAGTCTTATCAAAAACCACTAAACCAGGGATTTGAAAAAACTTCCTTCTACAAGCTTACAATGAATTTACTTTTCCTCAAGGAACGGCCAAAACTGGACCATGAACCCATATATCAAGCCATAAAGGAAGAAGAAGGACACAAACTCCATGTATTTTTTTCCCTTGTCTTCATAATCCAATATTACTTACAAAGAAAACTGCCCAATATTCAAGCCAAAGCAAATACACTGGATTGTGCCAGGCAAAATGCCTGTGGAGAAATGAGTCAATTTATACAAAATTCAAAACTGTCTTTGGTCAGTGACATTTTCATGAAAACCTGTGGGTGGGTAGAAGTTTTGCAAAATTCCTTCTTTTGCTATTGGATAAAATTCATCCAGGAAAAATAAGCAACACTGAAGTGGCAACCCACATTGCCCCTAATTCCTTTATTAGCACTCTGGAACTTCCCAGAACAACTGCTTTCAATTGTGCATGAAGGAAAGCCTCAGAGTCTCTAACTTTGGCAAGAGAAGAAGCTTGGGCCACTGTTTCCACTGCCCTGATCAGCTGAGCAGTGAAGCATTGTGGTTAGAAACAGGCATTCACAGACACAGTGCTCTGTCTCCTTCAGAACACACCTCGCTGGGCACACAACCGGACACTGCCACCATTCAACTTAATGGCACAAGAACCTCGGTATGGTAAATGCATTCTCAGTGTGCGCTCTTCTGGAACCATTGCTATAGATACTGTTAGGCATGGTTAGGGCTAGTGTACTTGCATGGTTTTGGGTTACAGTTTATGTTGTCCTCCCAAGAACATCAAAATGGGGGTTGGACAAAGAAACAAATTCTAAGTCTTCAAGGCTTGTTCAAACTTGAGTGTCTGAAACCTTTTCCTGTTAGAAAAACATAACCAAATTCCACATAGATACACCTGAGACTGCTCAGTGACTTTGCAAACCCCCAGGTTTACCACAGTTGGGAGTTACTAGCCTAAGCTCAGCAAGTTCAAAATAGAACCGTTGTCAGCCACAGTTGCTTTAGTAAATAGACATGGAATGAACTTGGAGTAATCTGAACTATAATACTGCCGTATCTCAGATTCTCATTTAGCTGTCCATTTTTCCTCAGTCTTTACTTCTCAAGACCTTCCCCACTGGATGGGAATACCATCAAGTCAGACCTGCAGAGAACAGCTGGTTTGGCTTTCTGAAGACTCAGTAAGCATGAGGGGTTGTTTTGGGTGGAAAAGGGAGGCGGGAGGGAACTCTCTTCTTCCAGTACAAGAAAATGATGATTTCACAATCCTAGAGGTGCCACCTAGATAGCAATCGTGAGGGACAGAATGAGTTTCAGAGTTATGGGCAGAGGTTCTACAAATGCATGTCCCATCCAGGAAAGGAAATTTCACATGGAGAGAGGACACCAGAGTCAAGCTCTTACTGTAAGCAGGCTCCAGCCCTCTGACACACCCTCCTTTTACCAGAACTTTCAGAAGCTCTTTGTACTGCCTGTAGTCATGGTCACCAAACAAAGGGGTCATCCTCCCTTTCTTGGGTCAATAAACCCAGTGAGTGAAATCATGACTAACTCTATCACATTCAGAAAAAAGATAAAAGAAAAGAAAGGCAGTTGAACATGTAAAACAAAAATGGACTGAGTCTTATCACATCCTAGCCCTTTAAAAGAAGTGGTCATTTTCTTTGGCATAGTTATTTGGCTTTGAATCAACTACCTTCAGACTTTAAAGCAGTGAAACATTTCAGTGTTCAAAGTTCTCTGTGTCTGGATTCTAAGGCTATAAATATTCATTTTGCAAAAGATAGAGAAATACTCCGCCCCCACCCACAGGTATACAACCACTTTAAGCATCATGCTTTCTATCCATGGACTACAATTTGGGAGGGCTATTAAACTTTCCCAGGAAAATAATTTACTGCCAGAGAGCTATAACCATATAAATCAAGCACGTGACACATGACAACACCATAGACTTTAGAAGACTTAAGGTCCATGATGTGTTGTTTATATGGAAATGGATGTCTTCCTCCTTTAAAAAAATACACGTGTGTGTGTGTGTGTGTGTGTATGTGTGTGTGTGTGTGTGTGTGTGTGTGTGTGTGTGTGTATTCACTAAACTAAAACTGTAGGATTGGTTGGCCCCTAAGGAACCTTGCTTTGTATAAATGCATTTATACCATAACATGTAAGTAAATAATCTGTGATTCTGGATTTGATATGCTATTAATAATATGAATTTTGCAAAGATTCCATCCATAAAGGAGGAGTGAGTAGATTAGGAGAAAAAAAAATCACTTCCAATACGCCTCTCGAATAGCACAATGAAAAACTATCCAAAGGTATCCAAAGATGCAAATGTTCACCTCTCTGCTTATTTTTTCACTCGGCTACTTCTATTTTTAATATTCATCATGTACTCGAGCAAAAGTCAACTTCATAAAGTTATGTCTTTGAAAATCATGTAGCAGAGGGAAAATGGGGGAAATCCCATTGCACAAAAATTAATTTTGGGGGATAATTCACGTCTTTATGTTTATTTCAATAAAGCCAAATCCAGTCAACTATTTTCAGCCAGGATTAGTCAGAACTGAAAGGTTGGACTGTTTTCCTTCAGAAACTGAATGTCTTTCCCGCTTGCAATAGGCTGGTGTGTTCCAAACAGAGTAAATGGGATTGCCTCCCAATGCTTGCTTCTTTCTGGCATTTATAGTGCAGAATCCTACTGACAGAGTGAGGTTTTGCCTCCTGGAATGTAATTATTCTTTTCACTCATAAAACCTGGCGTCTCACAATGTATCAGCTTCAGGTTTTCCTTAAGAAAAAAAATCACAACATGGGGCATAATGTAATAACAAGAAATGAAATTTCTTTCCACCAGAAATTCTGAAAACTCTTTCAAAAAATACCTACTGGACTGTGAAAAAAGGTGCTTCTAATACTTGCATTACAGCTATCACCTGTTTGGTTTGCTCTTGCATGAACCAGACAGCTCAGACAATCTACAATCAAGCATATAAATATAGTCCAGATACTTTCGAACATGATATCCTAGAGAGATGGAAGGGCCTCTGGTTGAGAGATCACAGTCTGAATAAGTTTCTTTCCAAATTGATTCATAATACTTCACATATTTAGTGACCGCCAGCATATTGGATATCCAGGGAGCACACCGAATTCTCAGATTTTTATTTTTTAGCTCTAAAGAAATATCCCTGTCCATCTCAACTAATACAAAACACGTGTTCTCCCATTTCAACAGTTAAGTAAGCCATCTGAGATTATGAAAAACCATCCTTGTGGTCCCAAAAGTGATGTCCTTCTTATAAACCCTGAAGGTTTATGTGAGGTGTGAAATCGTTGTGAAATCATTTAAGAATTCTATTACTCAGAAATCGTATGTTTTGCCAAGAAGTAGAGTTCCAGGATTAACAGTAGAGGGGAAACGTGGTGGGGGGTGGGGGTAGGGGTGGGGAGGAGAGATACCAAGCTCATTCAAAAGGAAAGACACATTCCCTTCTCAAAGCTTTCTCCTTATACTCTTCACAAAATTTGTCCTCCTTAAAATTAGTTAGGATCCTGCCAGCTTCTGCTTCTGTGTGCCCTCTGGGTTATTTTTGTTCCTATGCTGGCTATAAATGGATCATCTTTGCAAGGTGCACTGTGCAGGCATATGGATGTATGCAACAACATTTTTGCCAAGTTACCAAGTGGTGGGTTTCTTTGTTTCTTCCATACCATAACCAACTCCCCTAAATGATATTTTCATTCAGTTATTGGAAGGAAAGAGAAATCACTGAAAAAGCGGCCAATGCTGGTGCCAAGTTCATGTTCTTCTGGAAACTTTAAGTCTGGGCCCAGGGACACTGTCCACAATCTTGGCCCTTGTGGTAGCCTGACTCACCCTAAGACAGTGGATCATACACCTTTGCTGAGGAGAACCTAGATAGGGAGAGAAACCAGTTGCCAACCACTCATCAAAGGCCAGGCTGAAGAAGTGTCCGATCTCATGACACACATGCCCATCCCACAGCCCAACACCCCCAAAATAGGAACTGTCTCCTCACCTGCCTTCCAAAATGTGGAAAGCTACACACATGAAATCGAGTTGGACCTTTAGGAAAGATGGCCCCTTGCGGTTTCAGAAAACTCACCGTACACTTGTTGGGCTTCTCCCCAGAGTGAACCCTCATGTGGATGAGCAGTTTGTAGCGGGCATTGAAGGGCTTGTACCTTCTGGGGCAGCCAGCCCAGAAGCAGGTGAAGTCTTCCCCCTTGCGCTGGTCTATATGGACCTTCTCGATGTGCCGCACCAGCTCCTCCTGCTGGTCATACAGCGCGCTGCAGTCTATCCAGCGACAGCAGTGTTTGCCCCCCAGGTCCTCCATCTCTCCATCCTCATCCAGGGCGGCCTGGGGCAGGGCCAGGGTCTGCGCGTGGGGCAGCAGCTCCGGGGGGTGGTGAAGGTGTGGGTGGGCGTGGTAAGGGGGTGGGGGGCCTTGGGGTGGTGGCAGAGGAGGAAGAGGGGGGGCGGAGGGTAGGTCCAGGGCGCTGCCTGGGAACTCTTCCAGGCGCTCCGTCTTGAGCATGCCAGCCGGCTGGCCATCCGGCCCGGGCAGGCCATGCTGCACCACCATGTTGGTGACCTGGCCCGGCTGCAGGCCACCGTGCTCCAGCTGCTGCATGCGCTCGTACTCCGGCGCCCCATTTTCACCATAGGCCACCAGCACGCCCTTCTGCCCACCGGGCACCGCGCACGGCTGGGGAATGCAGCTGCCACGCACCCCCAGGAAATGCCCGTAGACCTCTGGCTGGGGGGACACGTGGGCCGGGGAGGCCCTCGATCCGTTGATGTAAGCCACCAAGGAGGTGGGCGACGTGCGGATGATGGTGTTGAAGTCAATGCCAATGCCATCGGACAGCGGGGACAGGGACAGCGCTCGCTTCTTGGAGCGGGCCGAGTGGGAGCGCGTGGAGGAGTGTCGGGGGCTGGGGTAAGGCGAGTGGCTGTTTTCCATGCCGAAAAGGTAGGACGGCAATGAGTTCGAGGTGCTGTGGCTAGACATGGATGTCCCAGGAGGAAGGCTAAAGAGGTCCCCTAGATCGACGCCGTTCTGAGAGCCGTGGCTGGAGGCCAGCGAAGGGAGGGGTCGGTAGTCCTGAGACCACTCTCGTTTCACACTCAAGGCCGAATGACTCTCCGTCAGACTCAAAGTCGTGGAAGCCACAGAGTCCCGTGAAGTGAGAGACCTGGAGCGACAGCCAGAGGGAAAAGAGAAAGAAAAGAAGAAATGAGCAAGTCAGCGTTGCTTAAGAGCTGAACGCATTACACTTAAGTATCTGCCCTAATTACAATCGCCACAATCTGGGGGAGGCTAAAACGAAATTCGAGGCTTTTCCTTACAGGTCAATAATACTAAAATAAAATCCAATGCTTATAGAAATAACCAAAGAAAAGGTCTTCTGCATAATCTTAATACTTCCAATGGTAATCAACAGTCTTTATTCTTGAATATCTTTTTTTTTTTTAAGGTTAAGAGGGAAATTATAAAGACCTGGGGAAAACTGTGATGTTTGTGAAGGCAAACCAACTAAATAAGTGGTCATGAGGCACCTACTGCGTGCAGCACGCTGTGACAGGCTTTTGCCAAATACACAAGTCCCAGGAGTTCTAAGCAAAGAGTCAAGTAAACCCTACTCAGTGGCGGTTAAAAAAAAAAAAAAATCAGCTAGATTAGAAAAAGGAAAGTAAATCTTTATGGTCAAAGAGCTGCCTAAGGGACTTAGTAATACCTTCATTGATATTAGCAAATTAGCTAGGGTCATAGTATTCAGTGCAGCCAAGTGAAATTGGAATCAGATAACTTGAGTGGATGGTTGGGGTTGGGGAAAACATCAGAAGGGGTGACATTAATCAAGACACATTGTGTTCAAAAACTGACATGTTGAATTGGAACCCCTTTGTTCAACTACACTTCAAGATAAGTTTAAAATTTTATGAAAAAATAAAGATTTTTCAAAGCAACTTATACTGTCAATAAACAGTCACATTAAATCACTCCAGTAAATGAAAACTATATATAACATATATAGGGTGGAAGTGTAGCTCAGTGGTAGAGCACACACTTAGAACACAGGGGCTCTACCTTGAATTTCTATTGTCAATTTTTTATAATATAAAATACATCCATAATATATAAGGAAGTAAGAAAGTGAAATCTTGTCCAATTTGGAATTACACATTGGGGGCACATAAAGTTGAATCACATTTGAGGGTCTCTGTGTTTCTATGAGCTCTTGTCCTTATGTCAGAGTACTTTTGAGGCTGAGAGTAAACAACTGACTTATAGTAGTTCACTTTTGCAAGTTTCCTTTCCTGTGCTAACCTTTCAGAAAACATGCTTTCGTATGTCACAACATATTGTATATCAAAATGGTTTATAATGTAGCTCAGGCCCTGGGGAAATCATTTTATGTTAATATGACATTGTTGCCTTAAAAATGAATGGAAGAGAAAAGGTGTCTTTCTTAGAACACCTGTCACAAATAGGCTAGACATATAGGCATATAGCATAGGCAGTGTAGTCCCTGAACTAGACAAAGTATATGGCAGAAAAACCTGGATTATTTATATGTACCTGTGCTGGTGTTCTATGGTGATTTTGAGGGGGGGGGGGGGAATAAGAAACTAATTACAACAAACGTAATACAAAAATGTGTGTCTCTCCAAAATTAACACATTCACTATCTCCAGCTGCTAAACATCAACCTGTTTACAAAGGAGCTCCTAGAAAAGATAAGCAAAACGTCTTTGGTGCCACAAGATGGAAGCCAAAAGCACTATTTCACACCATCATGAGATATAAGAACACCTCTGCTCCGAAATGCACAGCAGAAAGGTGAGAGACTCTGATCGACATAAAGTCACCATCGGGAGCAGTAATGTTTATCAATGACCAACACAGCAGGGTTTATGTCCAGTTGCCCTTAAGTAAGATTTTTCTTTCTTGGTCCACATTTGGGCTGAGAAGTTCCTGAACCATCTGTGTTTTGGGTGTTTTTTTTAATTCCCCATGGAGACTTTTCAATTATTTTCCTAGCATCCTTGCAGCATGAGCTCTTCCTGTGAGCTAGGCAGACGGCTCCCGATGATTGGATGTCAAGGTCCCTTTCCCAGTGAGAGGCAGGAATTGCTTTCAGACCCAGGGTCAATCAGTAGTTATGTCATATAGGATGCAGAGACAACTAACTTTGTTGTATACTCTGAGGTCAAGAAAGCTTATAGAATATCAAGGACCAGAGCTTTATCAGAGGGAGAGCTCCATGGTCACACGGATGCCCAAAGCCCATTCTCCGGTAGTTACATGTACCTGTCAACATCAGTTTAGAACATTTCAGACTTTTAAGCAATGATTAACAGACCAGGTTATCTACCTGTATAAATCTAGCTTACAGAGTATTACTTGGATTGAGGGCAACCTACAGTGAGATGTGCTTATTATCACATTATTGAGAGATGATTCTCATTTCTCTCAAATTATGTATAACTGTCTTAATTCAAATCTGAGCATGACCTAGTAAAGCATATTGCTTAACTCTCTGGCCATCTCAGTTTTAAAGATACAGTTAACTATCTTTAAGAAAGTAGACTCTGTATTCTACCATTAATGAACAGAAAACAATCTCTCTCTGTCTGTCTCTGTCTCTCTGTCTGTCTCTCTGTCTGTCTCTCTGTCTGTCTCTGTCCCTGCCTCTGTCTCTCTCTCTCTCTCTAAGTTCTAATACATGAAACCTCTCCCCACTGCATTAATTCTCAGTAAGAGTTCTCCTTTCAAAGATGATATAGTGTAAAGCATCTGTGGGTATCTTCTTCCATAAAAGTCAAAATCTTTAAATTGAAGGGAAGATTTTTGACCCCCTAGTCAGTATTTGCCAGAATATTCCATACATACTAACTACTCAAAAAAAAAAATCATTGGTCAAGAAAGTGAATATAAGGAGAATGGCACAGGCTCATACTTTTAATCCTAGCAGTCAAGAGGCTAAAGCCAAAGAGGATTAAGAATTCAAGACCAACTTAGGCTACAAAGTGAGGCACTGTCTCAAAAAGAAAGTCAGTAAATAATCATAATGATATTATTTGTTGCTTACAAAACATTTTCCCTAGGTATCATCTGACATTCAAATATTTTCTTACATAGCAAATACACCTGAAGTTTTGTGAAACTCCTCTCCTGGTTACACCAAAGGGATGGTGTGTGGTAGGTAAGCGAGAGGAGGGTTTCTTAGGGGAGTACAAATGAAATAGGAACCTAGCTGAATCACCTGTGTCTGTTGATTTCTTCACACTACATCCTATACATGGTCCCCTAATACTCTGCTTGGCTGAAAGAACTGGTTAAACGAGTTTCAAGGCACATACACGATGACCAGAACACAAGTGTTCTCTTCTTTCTGTAACAGTATGTTGAATGAGTGTGACGGCTGCCAAAATGTCTTGCCTGGGATCCCTGCTACAGCACATACCTACCAAGCTCCTGGAAAAGAAGGTGGCAAAAGGCTCAGAGAGGTAGGTTATCATACTGAGAGCAGTCTCCACCTCCATATGTTTATCCGACGCTAAGGACGGTATTTCTGGTGACTATTTATGAAAGAAAAGGGGGTACAGCTCAAACAAAATGAAAGCAATATTAAAAAAAAACTCAGAACCCATCAGCAAAGAAAAGCTTAGGATGGCTGGAAAAGTTAACTCTCATGAAGCAGTGAAAGGTATGGTGGCTAAGTTGAGTTTCCTGCTTCGTATCACATGGGATTCCTCAAGCTAATAATAATCCTCACCAAAATCTATGTCTCCTAGTGCCATAGATCATAGAGAAGAAGACCAGCCTTAGTCTACCTCGAAGCTCTTGTCTATGTGCCTTGATAAATAATCCCAAAGAATTCACACTGCTTCTGAATATAAAATGGCTTTATAAAAATGTTTGAGCCTAAAAAAAAAAAAAAAAAATGTTTGAGCCTAGAGAGATATTCCAGTGTATGGTCTCCAACTCTTAGCTTTCTCTGAGTTTGGTGGACATATTTCCAAACAAACAAACAAAGCAATCACCATCAAAAAATGTCCCGTTTGGAAGATAAAGAGCTAGTTCAATGCAAGTGGCTAGCTGAACTTTGTGACTGACCAGCGAACTGAACTAGGCAAAACACTCAGATTTTCCATGTCTTAGATCCATCACATCTTCAATCGGGCTAATTTACAGCTAGGATGAATTTCCAGTCATAAAATGCAGAAGCACAGTAGGTGGAAACACCTGAGAAGCTCAGCATACAAAGCCCACTCAAGCAGCATCCTATGTCTTCTTCTTTTCCTAGATTAGGATCTGATCCACTGTCTTTTAGTGCATCTGTGCCCCAGCCTTGACATCTGGGAGAAAAAGGGATGCCCTTCTCTAGAACAGAGTTTAGGCTATGCCTCAACTAAGAATGGTTTCCATTTATCATGAAGATGGATTAGTCAAAAATGGCTGGAGAATTAATCAAGGGAAATCCATTAAGGTATGATTCTCAGCACTGGATTAAACAGAGCTCAACAAAGCTCAGAAAGAAGAGCTTTTCTCAAGATTTGAATCTCTGGAGAAAAACAGACTCAAATGAAAAGGTAAAACAATAAAGCCAATAAATCTATGAAAACTATTAATAACTGATAATTAGGAAATACAAATTAAGATGGAAACATCTTCTACCTCAAGCTGAAAAGACTTACACTTAATGTTTGATAAGATGTAAGAAAATATTTTTGGTAAGATGTAAGCAGTCATAGACCCTTGGTGAATTTGAAAATACATGTGAAACGTATCAAAGCAATACAACTCTTTTGAACTAGCCGATTTTGCTTCTAGGAACTGATTGTAATAACTAGAGACATGAAATAGAAGGTTCATTGGTTAATCCCATAAAGCAGTCTTTATATTATAGTAACACTGGGGGTAAAATACTAAATGCTTAGTAATAAAAAAGTGATAACAATTCCATATTGTTTATATTCTTTCTTTATTAAGTGGAATTTGAGGTAGAAAGAAATCATCTAGAACTAAAGGAGGTTTTTCTTACAAAAGACTTTATACAGCATATAAACTGAAGGAAAAGGTTACAAAATCATGTCAATTCAATTAATAGGAAGTAATAAAACCCAGATTTTAAAGTTCCATCCATGGTTGTTTCTAGGTGTCAAGATTTAAGGAGGCTACCATTCACACCTCATGCTTTTCTATAGATTCCACATTTTCTAAAGTGAATAAGAATTACAGAGATAATTGTGGGGGGAGGGCAACAAGTTTTACAACTTTTCTTATGGCAGACATCTCTTAAGATTAACAGTTTATGCCCTCTCTGAGCCCCCCAGGCTCCCAGTAAACAAAACACTAAATTGCTTCCTTCATCATCATCTTTTTTAGCTCTAGACTGTAAAATGTCTAACGGTTGCCTTGGACTCTTTTCTTTCCACTGTTGGAACTCTCAAACCAATTTAAAGATTACAAATAATAGGCAACCTTTCCAAATTGCTGAAAATAAGTTTCCATCCTTCACCAACTCGTTTTTATTATAACTCATCCTGCAAAAAAAAAAATGTATTTCCACAAGAAGGGCTCACAAAATAGATAGTCAAAAACACTTGTCAGTGCACTGGAAGGTGTTATCTTTTAAGGATATAAAATTATGCTAAGGACTCAAATACGCCAGAAAACACGGAGATAATGACCTCTCTCTGGCCGACCCATGAAAGGACCTACAAAGGTACAAGGCTTGAGCCTGTGCGCTGACTACCATCAGTTTCTCCATTAATTATGACTGCCTTCAAGGCATGGGCTGGACTTGCCAGACAAGACGCTGAAGGCTTCTCAGTGACACCCACCCATGCACACAGTTAATTCTGCATGCAGCACACACAGCAAGTCTCAGGAGTCCCTCAAGGCAAAATCATCAATGGGAAAATGACAGCGGCTTCCCATCACAAAAAGTCTCCGGTGAAAAACAAGTTTCCATCTCATGAAAAAAAATTGGCATAAATAAATGATCCAGGAATTCTGATTTCTGAGTCTCAGTTGGAGGCTAGGAAAAGAGTGGAGGGAGATGGGAGGGGGAAGAGGAAGTAGAAGAAAGAAACAAAGGAAATGACAGGGTCTCAAAACCAGAAGGCATGTTAGTGGGTTAGAACCCAAGGAAGTAGGAAATAAAATAAGAGAAATAACGTGAAAGTAGAGAGTAAAATGAGTCTGCAAAATCATAATTACAGTAGAAACTAGCCTCAAGAGGACAAAACTTTGTCTTTCTAAGATGGTAACTTCTAAAGGATGATATAATTAACCTAAAAAGGAAACAGAGCTTAAACATTATACAATACTTTGAGCGAATGTCCCACCCCGAGTACAAACGTTGTGATATACATTTGTCTGAGGGCTTAATTTTTACTTTCTACTTAAATCTCACCCACATAGATAGACATATGGCACTTATTGTACCTACTTATTCTGCCACGAATCAGACATTGTGTTGAAATGTTATATAACTCATATATGAAAATATGTCTTCCCAGACACATCATAAAGTCTTAAAATTCATGAATTCTACCTTTATTCTCTCTAGTATCTCCCTAACCTATTGTATTATGCAAACAGTAGATATTTAATACAGATTTGGGTAGGTGGGTAGATGGATGGCTGGTTTGACAAAATCGCTTGATAGCAGCCTAGAGACTTTACAATATAAACACTGGAAACGTAAGAGGTATGATAAATGTGACTAGGACATCTCAATTTGCTAAGTTATGATATAACTTACTCACCAGAAGTGACAAATAGACACCCTGGACTTCAGTCATCAAAGCCCAGAAATCTCCTTTTTTTTTTCTTTCACTTACACCACCAAACAGTACTTACTAAAGGCATGCCTCCCAATGAAGAAGATATGATGACATAAGATTAGTTTTTAGACATAATTCCCTGCAAAACTCATACTGAGAGCTCATATTGAGGTGTGTGTCTATTGAGTGTGTGTGTGTGTGTATGTGTGTGTGTGTGCCATGTGTGTCATGTTCCGGAAGAAAAGGGAAAACATTTTGTGAGGTGTGATTATACCATAAGGAAGGGGGGAAAAAAAGTAACTTGAGACCTGGTATCTGAAGGAGGTATATTCAGGTTGGCTGCATTCATTGCCCTCTGTAAGCTAGGACTGATCTGGTTGCATGCTGTGGAGACCTGGCTTGCTGGAGGTGAAATGGGTCCCAGTCGCTGAACCATCATGGGACTGCTGGTGACCACTAGATTGTTGCAGCTGCCTTTTCCAATGGACTTGCACTGAGGCCCAAAGCCAAGAGCCCCTAAAAACAAATGAATCAGGTTAGCTTTTATGTCCCTTACATCAGAAATCAGTACATACACATGTACACACATACATCAAGAACTCATTTTAGAGAGTCCTTGGCTCTTTTTTTTTTAGTGTTGTTGATATCAAAAGCTTTCTCTAATTGCAATGGCAAAGCCATAAAGCTTTATAGGAAACCTTCCCTATCCCCACTCAGAATGGTAGCAAATTTCACTCTTTCTATGGTAGAAGTATTTTGAAATTTATATTGTCATATCTTGTAAGAGCTTTACTTGGGCTGGGAAGGTGGCTCAGTGGTAGAGTGCTTGCCTAGCATGCATGAGGCCCTGGGTTCGATTCCTCAGCACCACATAAGCAGAAAAAGCCAGAAGTGGTGCTATGGCTCAAATGGTAGAGCACTAGCCTTGAGCTGAAGAGCTCAGGGACAGCACCCAGGCCCAGAGTTCAGGCCCCACGACTGACCAAAAAAAAATTAAAAAAAAAAAAAAGAGCTTTACTTAAATAGTTAAGGTGGTTGATAGAATTACCTGTCTGAAACCAAATTATTTTTCCCTCAGAATAAAAATCTTGATTAATCAGCAAAAAAAGCTGACACTGCTGATAAAACCTAATTTAAATTGCCTTATTTCACTCAAAATTCACACTTCCTAAAAAGTCCTTTTAGAAAGCCTTTTATAAGTCTAGCTGTTTCTCTTTCCAACCTTAATGTTTTTTCCTCTTCCTCTCAATTCATTGTCATTGGAAATGTAATCGTTTAAAAACAAATCAGTATGAGAAAGCCATAAAACATTCACTAAAGACTAAATGTGACAGGTTTTTTTTTTTTCATTTTGGAAGTTATAATCCTCTATTGTAGAAAACCTTAGTAGTATATTACAAATGGGGGTCAGAAAACAAAGAAGCCCACAAAAATCTGTGTCATTATGGAAAAGTGAAAAGCAAAGAGAAAAAAGACTAACAGAGCCGTGATTCATTTATTTAAAAACTTAATAATAGTTGAATCATTTTTAGACATTCTTTGTACATATATGTACTTTTTGAAATACTTTTTACCAAGCAGGTCAAGACTCAGTAACTATACACTCTGTTCCCACTTCTTACAAATCAAAGTTAAAATGATCTCAATTTTTAGCATATTATGCCCTAAAGTTTCCTTCTTAAATATACCATCTTTTTTTTTTTCATTGATAAAGTTGGGATCATTAAAACCAAAAGACAACAAGACACGAGAAAATTTTTCCACTCAATGCTGCCACATTCTAGGCATACTATAAGTCACAGCAAGAGTAGCTATCAAAAGCCTTGTCCAGTCTTCTGGGAAACTAAAATATAAGTTCAACTGACCTGCTGAAGGTCATATAAGGATTTAATGATAACAGAAACCCATACTTCCATATTTTCATGATACCTATGTGCTTTAAATGTAAGCTTTTAGGGTGCTTAGCTTCTATCTTGGATATGTTCTCAGATAATTATCACCAACTAAAATGTCTCAGATTTTCTTTATTCGGATACACACATCAGAACTGGTGCAGCTTGTATGTTAGCCATTTTCTTTTGCCTTGAGAGACAGAGTATAGATATTCCGTTTTCATTGTGTATAAGACATTATAATCATCACAGCTCCATCCTGACAGCAAGCATGGTAGGTGCAGTTTTATGTAATGCAGCATAAATCGGGTATCTTTATAAAGCCTCAATCCTGACACATTTGCATTTCAAACTTGCTTTTGACCTTGGGAAAAGTCAATGTGATGGTTCTCAGCCTACTCCAGTATGTAAGACACCTCAATTGTCTTCCCCAGGTTCCACTGCTACCAGCCATTGCTATTAAAAGCAACATCAGATGTCAAGTCTTCTGTCAAACAGAATGTCATAAACTCATAAAGGAATGTAGACACTTCATGCCTGTTTCCTCTTTAATAAAGAAGATTCATCTCTATCTACGTCTAAAACAAAGACATATCAGCAGCTGGAACAGCACACATCCACTCGATAACAAAGAATATTAATAGCTATTTTATCCATTTTAAAATGTCACAGAAAGATTGTAAGGTATACCGGTATTTTATATACCAGCAAAAACATAAAACAGCCAATTAAATTTATGCATGATGTCAAGATTTCAGAGATGTTGTGGTGCAAAAAAAAATACATACCTTTGAACTAATAAATAGCAATGTGATTGTCAAAATTTTTTAATTTGAATTCTTTTTGTGAGGGGGGGGGGGTTTCAGTCATGGGGCTTGAACTCTGGGCCTGGGCACTGTCCCTCAGCTCTTCAGCTCAAGGCTAGTGCTCTACCACTTGAGCCAGAGCACTACTTCCAATTTTCTGGTGATTTATTGGAGATAAGAGTCTCATGGACTTTCTTGCCCTGGCTGGCTCTGAACAGCAATCCTCAGATCTCAGCCTCCAGAGTTGTTAGGATTATAGGTGTGAGCCACTGACGCCCAGCTAATTTGAATTCTTATCTTGTTCATGCTCTTTTCTCTACCTCAATTACCTTTACTTACCTACCTCCATCTTCAGGTAATTAAAGTCTTGATTTAAAGGTGTTCTCTTCTATAACCACCCTTCCCTACTGATGACTGGGTAGATTTCACCTATGCCTTTAATTCTCTTATGGTCTCCTATTATACATTTGTCTCAGCGCCTGAAACATTTGAGGGAACTGAACTGTTTTGCCTCACTGTTGTCCTCCTCTCACTTTTTAGACTTAATTGCTTTCCTAAAGCAAAGCCTTTATTTGAGACATTGCTATCCCTTCACACCTACATCGTTACATATTGTAGACTGTTAGATGGCATACAGTAAATACTTTCTAGTGAAATTAAGAATGAATGAAAACAAATGATAGTTGGAGTGACAATTAAACACTAACCAATTATTTCCACTAAATATTCCAGGTGATTAAAAAAAAACATAATTCTAAAAAAAACCATAGTTCCACAGTATCACTGACTAAGTTAAATGGAATCTTCACCTACGATCCTTATATTCCCATTATTTTTCTTGTTCTACAATAAACTTAAGTCCTTTCATCTCCTCAGTCTTCACTACACTACCTCCGACTCCCTAATTCACTGGTTAACACCCTCTGTCCACCTAGAAATAACAAACCTGAACACATATCTCCAATGATAGGCCTTGTAATGGAAGATGTTTAAGGAACACATTAATGTTGGTGTGCAGCTCTGAGAATGTTCTGGAAAAATTACCATCTGTGTCACAAGGGGAAGTAAGAGCTATTATACTCAATGGAACTAGCTAATTCTAATTCTTCCTCATCATGCCAGCCATGATGACGTCTCTAGGCTAGTCCGAACGGAGCAGTACAAGGGAATATGGGCCCTGAAGGTAGCCCTGCCTGGGATCAGCCTGCTGAAGGTGATCACTAAACATCTGTGTCCCTAATCTGGGTCTTCTCGTCTACAAAACAAAACAAAACAAAACAAAACTAAACCTCCCTTCATGAGGTTCTTTTGCATCAATATTAATAGTATCATCTAGCACTTAGTAAGTATTCAATGGACATCAGCTGTTATCAGTGTTTTGTCATTACTGTTTAGTGTCTGTCCTTGTTGTATTTTTTTCCCCCTGCTCTTTACTGTAGTAAGAAGAAAACAGTTCTTTATAATTTCTTGTCCAAAATAAGACAATACACGATGCTGTTTAATTTTCTGCCCATTTTCAATATTCTTTCTCCTTTGAGCTTGGAGCCAATTTTATTTTTTAAAACCAGGTGTCATCACAGATAGAAAAAAAAAGTTTGCAATTGGCCAAGTTTGAATGTTCCTTGGCTTGCCATTCCTTACAAGCAAACCATACAACTTTTCTAACAACCCAATATGCCAACTAGTGGAACATGGCTTCCATTTTGAAATAATGTTTCTTTTTAGAGGCAAATGATGTTTTTTAAAAATGTATTTACTGCTCAAATTAGGACTAGAGAGGATGTCATTCTGGAGATGGCATATACATCCAGCCCAAATCACTGTATGCTTATTGGAGCGGCGGGTGGGGGGGGAGCCTGAATGTTTTTTTACATTTTTGAGTTTCTAAAATGGATCTTCCTGCAAACAGCACTGATACGGGGGGAACGATACAAAAGGAAATGTAAATGAAAAGAGAAGACAGAAGAAACCAAAGCTTTCTTGAATGTTAGTGGGCATTCAATTGACACATATCAAATTCTAACCATGAGTCAGGTAGGCCAGGGAGACGTGGTGAGTGAGGGGACAAAATCGCCACAGAATCTACACTGTCTAGCCATGAAGACCCGCAGCAAAGCAACTGCTCATGTGTAAAGAGGCGATTCCTGCTTCTAGGATGAATCATGCCAAATAACTTCTTTAGTAATGGGAAAATGATCGCAGAAAAGCAATTTCTAAATGGTTTAGCCAAGCACATATGTAAGGTATTTTGAAATATGAAAGCAAGAAGTAAGTAGATAAGCAGGTATATAAGTAAGTAGGCAGACAGACAGACAGACAGACAGACAGACAGACAGATTAGGGTTCAAATCTTGCCTCACACCTCACTGGTTATGCAACACTAGGGAAAGTTCTTGAAGTCCCCCTACTTGAGCATCCTTTTCTAAATGAAGACAATAAAAATATCTAACTCATAGGGCTCTGAGGATGAAAAGGTTAAGAACACTTCTAAGCATCCATGTTTTACTCTAAAGTATTTCAGTAGACAGAAAAGTTACAGGAATAGTAAGAAATGACCTCCAGTTTTACTGGTTTTAAATTATTATTAATAATAATGATAATGACAATGATAATATTTTGAACCACTTAAGAATAAGTCAGATTTCATACCTGTTAGTCCAAAATGTATAAATATAGTACAAACATTACGTTCTAAGACATTTAGCAATGGCAAAGTACTAGTATGCAATATTCAAATTTTATCAACAATACAAGTAGAGTAATTGTTTTCTAATCCAGGATCATGCATACAGTGTAAAGAAAAGTGTGTGTGCGTGTGTGCGTGTGTGTGCGTGTATGTGTGTGCGTGTGTGTGTGTGTGTGTGTGTGTGTGTGCATGTGTGTGTGCGTGTGTGCGTGTATGTGTGTGCGTGTGTGTGTGTGTGTGTGTGTGTGTGTGTGTGTGTGTATACTGAGGCTTAAAACTCAGGGCCTTCAGAACTTGAACTTGGTCAGCCTTTTCATTTTTGTCTAATTCTCTATCATTTATGCCAGACCTCCACTTCCAAGTTTTTGCTGGCTAATTAGAGATAAGAGCCTCTCATATTTGTTTCCCTATGCTCCCGACATTGAACCTCAGATCTCACCCTTCCAAGTAGGTAGGACCGTAGGCAAGAACAGCACCTGGCTCTACGGAAGTTTTTGAGTCAAGATGAAGTAGGTCTTCCAGAATGGATTGGCATATTAAATATTGGGCACTCAAGACACATGGAAAAGTGGGGAAAATGGAGGAAGGAAAGTAGTAGAGGGTTTGCAGCCTTTAACACAATAGTTAAAGATCAAGACTCTGTAACTAAACTCCACCCAGTGGCTTTGGTATCCTCAGTGACAGATTTCTAAGATGTTATTTGTTTACAGAGTCAAAAGATCTAATGTATGTGATGCATTTGGGGCCTGACACAGTAAGTATATTAAAAATATTAGCTAAATTTTATTAAAGGACTGTCTATGTTACTTTTTTAAAATATTATTTCTAGCATCTCTTTTCTTCTGAGTACCCAAAGCTGAAGGCTGATGCCTTTCCACTTATGATCTACACACACACACACACACACACACACACACACACACACACACACACACACAGAGGACCTAGCCTCCCAACTCCAGCTTTTAGCCACTCTCTTTCCTTGCCTCCATTTTTCCCTTTTTCAGATAATTAAAAAAAAAATAAAGACTGCTAATAATCTCCAGCTAGATGTCAGATACCTCAAGAACATTTACTACAAGGCCATACTACAATAGAAAAGAATTAAAATTTCAAAACTTGCCCAGCACTGAAGAAAAAAAAAAGAAAATTCAATACTTGGCAAGAAAAAAATCCAAAGAATTTTTTTCAGCCCGGGTCTATGTTGCCTGGTAAACACAAAACTGAGGTAGAGTTCAAAGCCAATTTGGATCACTGACAAATAAAGTAAAGGTTTTGCAACTTAACGTTCAATATTTCCCTCTATTTCTACTTCTTAGCACTTAAATCTACATACCCACCTTTCTAAAATAAATCCAAACAAATGCCTATTATAAAATAGAATTCATACTCCCTTAGGAAAAATCCTCAAGTGCTATCAGAAAGTATCTCTCAATTTCACATGGGAAAATGTGACTTGTCTTTATAGTCAGTTTATTGATGTAACTTCAGCCATTTATCAGGCTAATTTTATTTCTCAGTTGCTTCAACCTACCGAGGTTTCTTCAAGAGCTGACAAGAGCCAATATATACAATGTGCCTGCTAAGTCACCATTTTGTTACTATTATTATTATTATTCAATCATCATGTGACAGGACAATTGTCGAATGATGTAAAATAAGGCATAATAGGAAATATGATCTTCTAATTTGTATACACAAAATAATGGGAATGTCTTTTCCTAAGGAAAGAAAATGAGTCTCAGTATATACCCAATCTTCCCTGGCTAAAGGAGGAATGATCAGTGGGAATGAATAAGCTCAGGCAAACATTGTTTCTGCTTGGAATAAGCTTAACCACAGAGGAACTTTCTCCTAGACCCAGGATAAGCCTTACCAGGCTTGTCCTGGCAGAGTTACCCAGAATGGGTGGATAAGTTACCTCTAGTTACCAAGGCCCATCACACTGAGCTCTTATATAAAGCTATTTCCTTCCAACTCATCCTCTATCATGGAAAAATAACATTCTAATAATGAAGACTGTTTCAAATGTACTAGTTATTTGAGGTTACCTTTATTTACCTTTTAAATCCAAAGTAGTATCGTGTATATGTGTGTCTTTAAAAGTTAAATGATATGGAAGTATATAAAGAAAAGGCTCACATTTCTACCTCTTTCTAGTATCCCTCCTTTAAGGCATTCAACTTAAACATTCACAATGTCTTTCTACATTTTTCTTTAAGCTCATACAAACGTAAACATGTTCAACTTCTAAAAGCAATCTGAGTTAGACACACATTGCTCCTTCTTTTCTCAAGAGAAACCACCAGAAAATACCTGTCATGATGAGGAATAAAGTTCTAAATATTGCAATAAAATTGACTTCATAGCATACATCCAATTCCTTACAGGTGCTCATCAATAGTAAGATTTGTATCTTGGACAAAGCACTTTCTCAAATGTAACCCCTTTTTCTTTTCTCAAATGGGGTAGTCATCAGGATGATACAAAAACTTTGCAAATGGTATGCTTGTTACCATGAAGTGGGGCAGGGCAGGCTTTTGCTGCCAACCCCAGGCAAATCCAGGTCAAAGAGGCTGCTGGAACAAAGTCATAGGATTCTTCTAGCTGACACTCATACTCTTCCCTCAAGCTAAAAATAATACATTCCTGCATACCAACCATACGAGGCTTCTTATGTAATGTTTAGTCAAGCCTGCGATGCTTCATGACTGAGATATGATAGTGACCATGTAATGAATATGTAAATATGCAGTAGACCACAACAAAACACAGTAAAACCCAGGGAATGGCAAAGAACATCCAAAGACAAGTGAACTCATTGCTCCCATGTTCAAGAACAAAGCAATTCAATTTGGACAAAGTTTCAAATGCTTAAAACTACACACAACCTATGGGAGAAGAGGACTTCTTACAATCTAAAGACATAAGACAGACAGACAGAGATAAGAGAGACGCACATAGGAGCAATGAGATATTGTTATTGGCTAGGATAAGACTAAGCATGAAGCTAAACCATAGACACAAGAGTTCAGAGAAGAAGAAAGACAATTACCATGTAACAAATAGAATGCTTGCTGAAGAAGAATATTAACTACAGAAACATGTCTCAGTGTTATTCAGGATATCTATACATATGTTAAAATGATAAATAACAGAAACTCGCAATGATGTCTGTGGTGAAATAGCTTTGAAAAATCTTAATACAACCAAGTTCAGTGCATCTTTTTATACTATAACTTGTCTTAGAACTGCTAAAAAATACAAATGCATATAATAAATCTCCCAGAGAAGCAAATAATATATAAAATAGATTGCCTTGAATAAGACCCTCAATGCATGGACTCAATCAAGACTGGCATTGTAAAAACTCACTTTTAAAAGTAGTGAGTTAAAACAAGGGAGAATTAAAAACACATAAGGAAATTGGCTATAGACATGGAAATAGAACTGTGGTGTCTAGTGAACACACAGCTTGTCCTAGAGAACAAGAAAGAGTCAGAAGTGTCTGTAGAAGTTGGCTCTGATCAGGAGAAAGAAGAAGCAGAACTCAGAGGTTTCTGTTAGCTACTCCCCAAACCCAAGCGACTTTAGATATGCAAGGTCTATGTGCTAAATGTTTGGTCCCCAATCTGACACTATTGACAGGTGATATATATATATAGAGAGAGAGAGAGAGAGACAGACAGACAGACAGACAGACAGACAGACAGACAGACAGACAGAGACAGAGAGACAAGAGAGAGAAAGAGAGAGAGATTTAAAGGCAGAACTTAATGGAATGTTTTATGTCATGGGGCATGTATCCTCCATCTCTTCCCCTTCCTTTTTCCTTTTCAAATGGTTTAGCTCCATTCCCCACTTTCCACCAGGATATACTGTCTCACCATAGGTCCTAAAGCAATGGAGTCATTTGATCACTGCCTGAAACCCTCAGCCAAAATAAACCTTCTCTCCTTATAAGTTGATCATCTTGAGTATTTTGTTGTAATACTGGAAAGCTAGTACAACCTGATTTTCAAGGTGGGCATTATATATTGACCAATGGCTCCAAACCTGGCTGTGTAATTAGCATCACCAAGGGATGCTTTTCAAAAAGGCATGAGATGTAGTTCAGTGGTAGAGATCTTGCCTAGCAAGCCCATGACTCTGGGTTTGGTTCCTGAAAAAAGAGAAAGTAAATTCCTTGGCTCTATCTCAAACCCAATAAATGCTTCAAGTGTAACTGCTCACAGGCACTAGAACATCAAGAGCTTGGGCTGTAAGTTCTGGTATGTTAGCCGGGTGCTGGTGGTTTACATCTATAATCCTAGCTACTCAGGAGGCTGAGATCTGAGCACTGCAGCTCAGAGCCAGCCCAGGCAGGAAAGGCCATGAGACTCTTGGGTCTAATAAACTACCCAGAAATAAACTACCCAGAAAATGCTGGAAGTGGAACTGTGGCTCCTTGGTAGAACAGGACTAGCCTTTAGTCAAAAAAGCAGGGGGAGAGGGGAGGAGGAGGAGAAGCAGCAGCAGCAGTAGCAGCAGCTCAGGGACAGTGCCCAGGGCCTGAGTTCAAGCCCCAGGACTGGCATGGGTTGTAAGTTATGGAGAAGAACAGAGTTCATCTGGGAGATTGAAAGAAAACTAGAGGAGCACATACCCCAGAAGGTAGACAATGCAAAAGGCCCAAGGTGGGAAGGGAAAAGACAAAATAAGAAAATACTGAGATGGAAGTTTGTCAGAGCAAGTCAGAAGATTTTAGAAGTAGTTTATCAGGTCTTAAGTCTTAGATGCTTAGATAAGGAGTAACACACTTCCAGTCGATTTTGTGCATCCATTCCAAAATGACCAAATAAATAGGTCAAATCCAAACCCTGGGAGAGTCTATGAATCATGCACGCTCCGATCACCTTGCCCTGATGAGTCCTGCCTGAATTTCTCATTTGCCCCCCCATGAATACAACTTTCTTCCCAGCGTAGTCAGCCTTCAAGAATGTTATCCACAAAGTATGGAATCACCAGCCTTACTCATTTTATTGTTGCATTAAATGGAATCAGACATATACCCTAAGAAATTAAAAGCTTTCTGGGCCCTTTGGTGGCCTGGATTCCTGTACATGAAGGCTGGATTCTGCCCTCTACACAGGGCAATGATGGCAAGACGTTATTAAGAACACATATCACCAAGCCATCTCATACAAATGGAAAGATAAATGAAACAGTATTCCCAGGTTTCTACCCTAAAGTCCCATCCGTCTGCTATTGTACATCAATTATCAACTAATTAGTAGAGAGTGCTTACTCTGACCCCTGTTCTCTCTTGTAATGATTTGCCAAGTTAACCGAAAGCTGCTCTGATCCACAGAGACTCACAGTACAGCAGTAGTGTTAAATAAAGTTCACTCACGATGAGGCCAGAAAACCAGAAGAAATGCAAGCACATTTGACTGTTTTTCCCTAGACAAAAACTCTAACAATCCCTTGGGAAAGGAGCAGAGGTGTTTGTTAAATAAGCAAACTGTTACTCTGAAAAACTGCAATAGGTATACCAGAACAATTTATTAATTTATGCTTGCTGGTCAGAGGCTCTGCTCTGTATAGACTCCAGAGAATGCAGGTACACCGATGAGGTAGTTTTTGCTTACAGTATAATTTACTGGGCTTAAGTAAATGTGTGCCTAGTGGATTCATCTGTGGAGATAGACAGAAGTAGAATTATTAGGCCTTAGAAAAAGAGGATTTCCACATGCACAAGAAAGAAGGAAAGGAAGCATATTTTCATGGAAAAGACTATGACCCGGTCATGTTTCCTCAGTGTGCACTTATTGCTCTGATGTACTAATGGAATCTCAGGCACTTGAAGGTGCCTTCCTCTATCCAAGAGTCATCAGCTAACCAAAGGGAGATTGAACGAACACAAAAACACTTGAGGAACACCCAATCTTACATTGAGTTCTCTTGTGTTGAGTACACAAAGAGCTCATATAAGAAAAAGATCTGTAAAAGTCGAGGAAGCTCAATGGGAAAGATGGGACTTGAGCTGAGAGTTTTAAAGGCTGGAGGGGAAGGATATGAAGATGGGGTATTATGAAGAGCAGCCCAGGGAAGGGAAGAGATAGAAAATGCATAATGATGGATGAAGCAGTGGAAAAAGGAAGACACTAGAACTAGAATGGTGTCACTTTCTAGTGGTGGGACCTGAGGCAACTTCCTGAAACTTTCTGCCTCTGTTCATCTAGAAAACACCTGTTAACTGTTCCCACCTTCATAAGAGTACTTCTATGACACAGAAAGCTTCCTGTAAGCTTTTGACATCCATATTGGTACTAAAGAGCTATCAGATTGCACAGACCCTTCACTGCCAAGTACCCCAAAGAACTGCAGTCACTCTACAGCAACACAATTGGTGGCCACAATTGTTGGCATGCCTTTGTCTCTACTGATGAATTTATTAGAAGATAAGAGATGGGGGAAGAGAGGAGGACAAAGGCAGAAATCCAACTAGGAAGACACCATCTCAGGCTGAGCGTTGGACAGATAGACAGAGCACTTAAGGCAAATGGAACCCGTCTTAAGAGAACAGGAAACAAACAAAAACATAAATTAAGAAAACAAGAACATTATCACCATGCCTTAAGGAAGAAGCAAATTCCACATCTTTCTTTCTAAATCAAGTCCATATATCTTGATGGTTTTTTTCCCAAGCCAATCAAAAACAACGACTGTTAGATTAATGGCAAAGCTACTATCAGTGAACCCCCTTTAAGAGCTGGAATAATGGTTTGGATTTCTCTATTCAACAAATATTTCCTAAACAAGTGGGTAAAATTTTACTTTTTAGAGCTGGAAACAGGAACTCACATCTCTAATCTCTTCCTCTGTACTCCAAATGAAGAAATCTGGAAAACAGTTTGAAGCTAGCCTATGCAAAAACTTAGTGAGATTCTATCTTATCAAGTAAGATAGATGTGTGCTCTCAAATGAGGGAGGTGTGGGTAGAAAGATCAGGGCCCCAAGTCAGTTCTGTGCAAAAACTTGAGACCATATCCCTACAAATAACTAAAGCCCTAAGCACTGAGGGTAGAGTATATGCCTAGGGAAAGTGAGGACCTGAGTTCAAACATCAGCCTAGAGAAAAAAAGAAGAAAAAAAAAGAGTATGACTTTTAGTCCAATTAACAAGTCAAATATAATTTGAGACCACAAATGAAGTTGAGAAATACTCCTCTTAAATGTGTTTGAGTCATAATATGCAAGAAAGAGGAAGAAGGCTAAAGGTAGACACAATTGTTCATTTGTCCTTCACTGGGAATATGAAATTGTTTCTTCAGTCTATACTCTGTCCTGTTACTTATAGATACACACACACACACACACACACACACACACACACACACACACACACACACACACACACACACACACACACACACACACCCTCTTAAAAGTGGGTAATCTAACCTACTAATATAACTTAATTGAAAAGTGTGGGTTTTTTTTTAGTATCTGAGAACTGGTTTAGAAGTAGGCTCCCAACAAACACTTTATAACAAGTATAACTTATTAGTACCTTAGAAACTTGCATAATCACCATTAAAGCTTAGCTATCTTCATTTAACCCCCCACACACACACCAGATTGTAATTCTGTTCCTTTCTGTTTCTTCTACTGATTTTTTGTGTTTTTGGTTTCTTTCTGTTTCTTCTACTGATTTTTTGTGTTTTTGGTTTTTTTTGTCAAGTGGTGGAACTTGAACTCTGGGCCTGGCCTCTGTCCCTCAGCTCTTCACCTCAAAGCAAGCATTCTACCACTTGAACCACAGCGCGACTTCCAGTTTTCTTGTGGTTAATTGGAGATAAGAGTCTCATGGACTTTCCTGCCTGGGCTAGTTTTGAACCACAATCCTCAGATCTCAGCCTCCTGGGTAGCTAGGATTACAGGCATGAGCCACTGGCCCCCAGCTCTGAATATTATTTTTGAACATATAAAAGAATGGAGGCAGCAATGCTTGCTAAGAAATGCACTCATTACCTTGCCCATGTAATTGTAACCTCTCTGTACAGTATTTTCACAATAAAAAAAAAGAATGGAGTAATGAAAGCATCTCTGTATACACGATTGGAACAGAAATTAGTATTGAATTGGCTGCAAGCTGAATTACCCTATAAAGGCTAATTCAGCCACTGTACTAGCAATAACTGTCAATAATACCTGAAATCAGGTCAGTGAGAAGAACCCAAATTCCTTACCATCATGACAAAAAGAAATGTAAATTGTGAGTTAATGGCTGGGCACCCTTGGCTCACATCTGTGATCCTAACTACTGGGGATGGAGGTGGGGGGGAGGCTGAGCTTTGAAAAACTGAGGTACAAAGTTAGCTCAGGCAAAGCATATCCAACTAACCACCAAAAAGTCAGGCAAAATATCTCCAACTAACCACCAAAAAGCCAAAAATGGAGGTGTGGCAAATGTGGCAGAATACCAGCCTTGAGTAGAAAAAGCTAAGGGATAGTACCCTGGTTCTAAAGTTCAAGTCCTAACACACACACATACACACACACACACACTCACTCACACACACACGTTATGGAATGTTCACTCTTAAATAATATTGTCTTTTAAAAAAAAAGGAATACAGAAGCCAAGAATCAATATGAAGAAAATGCTGAATGTTAAGTTGAAGGTTTATTTCCTAGATACGTACAAATTCTTACACAAGAATAAACAATACATCATAAGATACTATGTAAGGTGCTAAGGATTTCAAATTAAAGGAGTAAAAAATTCTTCCACAGTTCTCAAAGGACTAATTAAGAAGACATCTTAACTTGGTGGCTAGTGTGCCTCTTTTTTTCCTCGCTCCAGGTGAGCTAAAATCATAAACCATACCAGAACATATTCCTCTCTGTTCGTAAAATACTCCATAAAAGAACAAGAATGACAGATACAGGCAGAAGTCTCATCTGTATCTTTTGACACCATGAAAGGAACAAGAACCTTGAAAAAATGCATAGTTTACAATAAAAATTTCCAAGAACTCCTTATAGACCACAAAGATTGGCTCCTGACAGTGGGCAGAAAAATTATGAAGATAACGCCGGACTATTTTCAAGAAGGAAGTCTCTTAAACATTAATTTCAAAGGGATGCCACTAACTATAAATCCTCAAAATGGAGTCTATTTGCTACTAAGTCTAAGTAGTACAATTGTAGGATATTTTACCATTTAGAGATATGCAGTTTTCAGAGATGTTTTGAGAAATCAAATTATGTTTTAACACTGAAGGATTAATAAGGAAATAGATTGCTTTGTGTCAAATTTCACAATTTTTTGCTGTCCTTTCTTTACCCTTAGAGCAATAACCAAACACATTCTCTGTAATATTCATCTTGTAAAATATCCTCACCAAAAATAAAAGGGCAAGGATTATGTTTTTCTTTTTCCTCCTAGTCCTTTTGGACTATAAATGACAAAGGGAATGTCTAAATTTAAGGTGTGCAAATTGTATAAATGTAAAGTGAACTTATAGGAAATGTCTGTAAGGGGAATATTGTATAAATTTAAAGGGTACAATGTATTTCAGATAGATGACAGATAGATAGATAGATAGATAGATAGATAGACAGACAGATAAACAGACAGATATACACATATACTTGTACACATGTGGTAAAGTAATCACAACAGAACAATTAACCTAGTTAACATGTCCATTACCTCACAAAGTTACCTTTGTCTGTGTGTGTGTTGAGAATTTCACATCTACCCTCTTAATAAATTTCAAGTATACAATACAGTAATATTAACTATAGCCACTATGCTATATATTAGATGTCCAGAATTTATCCACCTCAAATAAATGAAAATCTGTGTTCTTGGTCCAACAGCGTCCTGCTTTTTTCCACCCCTATCCCAGCCACCAGCTCTCTTGTCTCTGAGTCCCACTATTTCAGATTCCTTTTATAAGTGGGATCGTCTAATGTTTGTCTTCCTGTGGAACTTTTTCTTCTCCCTTCTTCACTCATCAAACACACTGACTGAGAAATCTACAGTGAAACCGCCTATCATGTCCAGAAGAGATTTTTTGCCCTGTGTTCAAAATGCCAGGATCCAGCCAGTGAAAAAGAAAAGAGACCCGACAACTTCTTCCTTCCTGTTGAAACACTGAGTACACCTTTGTTTGAAAAGATTTTTCCCACATCTTCTTTCAAAAATGTGTCAGAGGGGTTTAAGGGAGAGTGAAAAGGTACAGCAACTGGGATGGTTGTCATTGGACCACAAAGGAGAAAGGGAAGAGTGTTAAGATTGAGAAACCTTGTCCCTGAAAATTCTTCTGTCACCTGACACCAGCAACAAGGGGAATGTTGGAAACATTCCTCCATGAGAAGGAAAAGAATAGAGCTTGAAAGAAAGTGGTAAAGAAGACGGATAATTCAGCCGGACTGACTTGTTTTTTGACACATAGCCTTGAAAAGAACAATTTTACTCTAGAAACTTGGCTAATGCAAACTGTTTTCTTTTTTTTTAATAACTTGTAATGTGCATTCTACTAAATGCATGAAAAGAGAGTAAGAGAGAGAGAGAGAAAGGCTAGGTATCTAAAGACAGGAAGGTTGTCAGGTTTCTCATTTCTGTGTCATTTCTGTTTAGTCGGTCAAATGAAAATTCAAAACCATATAATTAGATGGTTGTTTATACATGATTAAGCATGAGCTCATTGGACTTCATATGCCAAAAAGTCAGAGATGTGGTTAAAGGCAAGAAGGAACTATTAATAAAAGGAAATAAAGCTGTAATACATTTTTCACTTATGAATAAAAATAACTCAAAGATCTCTAGATGGAAAAAAGGGAGAGAGAAAATTAACCCAGAGTAGAGGTGAAAAACCAAATGCTTTCTACATGGTTAGAATTCATGAGATATAAAAACATAAGCCACTAGTACCAAAAAAAGCTTGTTCCTCCTCCATAATTCTAATCCTATTTTTTGCTTCTCATAAATATAACTCATGATGAGAACATAACAAAATTTACCTGCATTATATTTCTTTAGAATTGTTCTGAGAAATATTTAAGCAAGAACACATTGTTCATTTGTGAGAGTTACAGATTCCTTTTAACTGTCTCCATAAGAAATCCTTTTTGAAAAAAAAACAAAACAAAAGCTGGCAGTTCTTTTTAAATTCAATGTTGCCAGGGGTCAGTGGCTTATGCCTAGAATCCTAGCTAACCAGGAGGCTGAGATTTGAAGATCATGGTTTGAAGCCAGCCTGGGCAGGTAAGTCCATGACACTCTTATCTCCAATTAACCACTAAAAAACTGGTAAAGGAGCTGTGGCTTGAGTGGTAAAGTGCTAGCTCAGAGACAGTGCCCAGGCTGTAGTTCAAGCCTTAGGACCAACCAGCACATTCTCAACAAAGGACAATGTCTTTGTTTTTTATAAGGGAGGGGTGTGTGTGTGTGTGTGTGTGTGTGTGTGTGTGTGTGTGTGTGTGTGTGTGTGTGTGTGTGTGTGTGTGTGTGTGTGTGTGTGTGTGTGTGTGTGTGTGTGTGTGTGTGTGTGTGTGTGTGTGTTCCTCCAAATGAAGTAAGCCAAATTAAAATTACATTTCCTTGAACATAACCTTCATAACGGTAAGGCAAACCCCTCCAGACCTCCCAGGAAACCTGCAATCAGAGATTGGGACTCTAAAATGTGGAAAATCATAGATCAATATCCAGCTATAGATAGGAGGTCAGTGAGCAAGTCTTTCAAATGGCAGAGAGAAAACCGATTCAGGATCAATCTACTACTACATTTTAGGTGATGGCTTTAAGCCTCTGTTAGATCCACTCCTTCTGGGAAAACACATTAGTACACAGTTCCTCAAGAGACCAGCATGGAAAAGGAACAACCTAATCCCAGAGGGGCTTCCGCTGGATGTGTTATTTTCTATAAGCAAACAACTCCATTCCATGCATGTGCTGGGATAGGTCTGAGAGTCAAATGATTGTCATGCCAAAAACTTAAGTAAAACCCATAGAAAACTAAACATATGGTCCCTAAAATGAACCTCGTAACCTTAAAAAAAATGCCTAAGATGCACAAACATTGCCTTAAGGAGTCCCACAATCATGTAATTTCCCAATCTGCTGAGACTTCTAACCTCAAACTCTTTCCCTTTCCTTTCTCTTTCCATCTCCTCTACTCTTCTCTTCCTTCCCCTCTCATCTCTCTCATATCTCCTCTTCTTCTTCCCTCCCCCACCCTTACAGTTTCAATCAGTTCACTTTTGACTCCCAGGGCAACAAATGAAGTGGGCAAAGGAAAGGAAAATGCAGTCGGGAGTCCATTGTACATGCCACAAAACTAAGAAAGGTAAGGGGAAGGGTGGGTAGAAGGGGGTGAGAATGTTTCAGTGACACCAACCAAGCTGCATTGTACTCATAAACTGCTTTGTTAAACAGCACCTCCTTTGTACAACTGAAGATAATTTTTTAAAAATCTAAAAAAAAGAGAGAGAGGTTTATTAGAAGGCCAACCCATAAAGTCTAGAAAATACAGCAACTTCAAGAAAGCTCATCACAAAACCGTCAGATTCCTGAAATGATACAGGTGAGGTACAATCCTCATAAGTAATTTAACTATTTTAGTCTCCAAAAACTTACAGATTCACTACATGTCTTCCATGAGACAGGCACTTTGTTCTAAAGATACTTTTTAAAAAGATTATTGACCTACTTTAGTCTAACTCGGTTCTTAGCATATTCAATTTCACTTTAGAAGCCACCCAAAGCTGAGAAAAGTGAACTTTCATAAAAAGCACACTGTTTCCATGCAGATGATTCAGAGGTGGTCTTTAATGGTGAAGAAATTGGGGGGGAGAGGGGGCAACAGTATGAATAAGTACAGACTATTTGAAAGAGTTTATATCTACTCCAGTTCCAGATAAGAAACGTGATAATTTATTCCTAAACAATGTGTGGCATGTAACTGAAAACCGTTTTTCATCAATAATTAATATTAATAATTAACAAGTATAAACAACAGAAATCCCTTTTGGAAATATTTCAGCCAGGCTCTGTTCCTCATTCCACAGGCTGCCTACTGCCCCTCTTTCCCCTCGCTGTGGGGTTAATAACTAAACTTCCCTCATCTCTGACATGCAGCTCTACCCAGCTGCAATCCTCCCAAGAATGCGTTCACCAATGCACGCACTATAAAGAAGAAAAATCTTATCAAAGGTACCTGAAACTGGATTTCTAAACCAGTAACTGCAATCACCATGCAATGCACACATCACCGAGTTTTCCTCCAGGAAGGACAGCCTGAAGACATATGTCACTTCAGATGATTTAATTTTGTGTTTAGCCTCCAAGTAAAAGTCAAATCCTCCTCTAGATAAACAGCAAAGGAAGGAATAATGCAAAAGCAACTCACTTAACTAGGCCAGAATCAATGGGTTGGAATTTTTCTTTCTTTATTTGAATTTGGTGCGGGTAGTGGGGCTTAAACTAGGGACTGTCATTTGTTTGGTTTGTATGTTGGTTTGCCCAAGACTGCTCCTCTACCTCTTGAGCCATATCTACACTTCTGGCTTTTTGGTGGCTAACTGGACATAGAGGTCTTCACATGCCCGGCCTGGTGACTCACGCCTGTAATCCTAGCTACTCAGGAGGCTGAGATCTGAGGGCTGCGGTTCAAAGCCAGCCCGGGCAGGAAAGTCCATGAAACTCTTATCTCCAACAAACCACCAGAAAACTGGAAGTGGCAGTGTGGCTCAAGTGGTAGAATGCTAGCCTTGAGCTGAGGGACAGTGCTCAGGCCCAGAGCTCAAGGCCCACAACCAAAAAAAAAAAAGGTCTTCACAGGCCTTTCTGCCTAACCTAGCTTCAAACCATGATCTTCAAATCTCAACCTCCTGAGTAGCTAGGATTACAGGCATGAGCCATTAGTGCCTGGCTTTGTATCGGTTTTTTTTTTTTTTATAACTGACACCTTGTAATTATATAAATTTATGTGCTACAAAATGATACCTTGAGACATGTATACCAAGGATTTTAATTTGCTTTCATTCTAATTCCACATCCCCTCTGACTTTTTGAAACTAAACTGTCATTATCTGCATTCACTTATATACCCAGCAGCATCTTCAGAGTCAAATGCATTAGGTCTTGTACAAATTAAAGACATCTTATTATCTAACCTTATTTTCCAGGCACCCTACCCTTAGCACCTGATGTTAAAACTTAAAGCAAAGTATAACTTGTCTCCTTAACATCAAGTTCAACATCACACACTCTACCAGTGTACTTGCCTACCTGTCTACCTTTTTCCAACAAACACAAATAATAATTCTAAGTCCCCTCTTTCATGCACTTTTTTTTGTTTTTGTTTTTGCCATTCGTGGGGCCTGAACTCTGGGTCTGGGTGCTGTCCCTCAGCTCTTCAGCTCAAGACTAGCGCTCTACCACTTGAGCCACAGCAGCACTTCTAGGTTTTTCTGCTTATGTGGTGCTTAGGAATCGAACCCAGAGCCTGATGAATGCAAGGCAAGCACTCTACCACAGAGCCACCTTCCCAGCCCCTGATGCACTTTCATTCTATATACTTTACCCATCATTCTTTGTGAACAATGATCAGAACTGTTCATCAGTCAATCACCAAGGTACCTCATGCTTAAACTATGTATGTTCTCAGGCTGCTTCAGCAACTAAGGAGTTGGCAGGAAGAAGTCAATGCCCAGCAAGGCATCCGTAAGCAATGTCTGCCTTGGGTGTGTGGATACAGAATGTCTTGCTCTTAGCTGGGGGCCAGCTGGGCAGAGGACTTTACATGAATTTTCCAGGACTATTTGCTCCATGATTTCACTAAATACAGGCAACAGGGACAATCCCAGACTTCTAAGACCTTCAATCAGGATGGTATGCAGAAAGCCTTTAACAAAAGCAGTCTCCCCTTCAAGTGGAACTGCCAGTCAAGTCAGCCAGCACTGGCCAGTGAGAACAATACCCGGCAGGTCATTAACTTGCCTGGGTTAGAGCAGACGGTGGTGAGCTCAACCGCCTTTGTGAAAGCACTATTTTAGCTGCTGAGTGTATACAAATTAAACCCACAATTTTCTAATGGCTAAACTAGGAATGCGCTCAAAAATAGCCAACTCTCCATGAACCCTGTAGAAGACACTGAGAGAATTCACAAAGGTACTTCCACGGTCTGTGGTTCAAGTCAGCACACGGCTCTGTGATCCTGACACAGGTATTCACACTGAAAATAAACCAATCTGAGGTGGGGTTTTCTTCTTTAAGTGAGGGGGTTATCACTAAGATTATTTTCCTTGTTTCCCCCCACCCCCTTTTGTAGAAAAAAGAAAAGTTAGTTGTTAACTGCCCAAGGAAATTAACGTTTAACCTAAAGGCTGGGAACACTTGAGCCTCTAACTCCCAACCCCTTTTTCTTTTTCTTGTCTTTCCTCTTTTCTTATTATAGTGATAACTGCTTCCAGAAAATTCTTCCTAATGGTTGCTGATTCTGGATGAGATTCTGGCTGCATTGGTTTCCTTCCTGCCTCACATCCAGCTGCAACTCACCAAACACGGTCTTTCTCTGGCCCTTCCTAACATCCTGTATCCTGGGCAACCAGGAGTTCCTGATCACCCATCCCTGCCATTCTCCCATAGGTAAAGACCTTTGGAAATGGTCACTTTCTCCTTGAAACAAACCTTACATGTTCCTGTCTCCTATTCCAAGTTCTGTGTGCTTTACCCTTCTCTAAACTCCCAGTTCGTGCCATTTGTGCGTTATTATTTTTTCTGTATTGATTACTGCTGCCTCATACCTTTCCCTCTCAACTAGCATGTGGGAAGACGAAGACTATACCTTATCTGCCTTCTCCAAAGTGCCTCGTTCCAGAGTTCAGGCCACAGCTTCCTGCCCAGGAAAGACCCTCACTAATGCTTAGGTAATGTCCACAGCACCCCTGGGGTACTGAATATTTTATCTCAGAGCCTCTTCCCACAGGCAGATGGAGAAGGACTGCAAGAAAGGTACTGTTTAAAAGTAGCAAGAAAAAGCTGCCAGGTGCCGGTGGCTCACGCCTGAAATCCTAGCTACTACAGGAGGCTGAGATCTGAGGAGGATCACGGTTCAAAGCCAAGCCCAGGCAGGAAAGTCTGTGAGACTCTTATCTCCAATAAAACATCAGAAAACCAGAAGTGGTGCTGTGGCTCAAGTGGCAGAGTGCTAGCCTTGAGCTGAAGAGCTGAGGGACAGCGCCCAGGCCCAGAGTTCAAGCCCCATGACTAACAAAAAATAAAAGTAGCAAGAGAAATAAAAACAGAACAGGAAGTTTGCTGAGAAGCCAGAACTAAGGAGCCATGGGGCTACAGCTGCTTCCCAGTGTTGCTCTGGTCGTCCCTAATCCCCCTTTCTATCCACACTCTACACCTAATGAACACACAGCTCCTCCCTCAGCTCCCATGAAGCCTACCAAACTGTTTGACTTGTTAACTTTCCCAGGATGTCTTCCCTCCATGGAAACAGGAGGGTAACAAACTTCTATTTAGAAGTGCCACCAAGGAGGAACCTAGCTTCCCTAACTATTAACAACCTATTCCCTCATCAAGAATTTAGACACTATTGTAACTACTTTATGACTAGCAACGATGATGACACAAATGGTTCAGCTATATGATGGAGCTAACATGAATTCAAAACTTATAACCAAAGGAGCATTTTTAGTTCTATACTTTGATGAATCCAGTTTCCTCATAGAGAATCCTGATTATCACCAACCTATTTGACAAAGGAGAACGTCGATGGTTCAGAAAACATAACGTAACAACTTACTAAGAGTGTGGACTCAAAGCCAACCAATCCAACTGCAGTAAAATATACAGATTTCCATCAACCCACTACACAACTAGCCAAATCTCCTAATCACAAGAAGGCACGGGACAATTAGAAACCTATTCTTCTCCCTAAGATGGAAACCAACACCCACAGCCTTCAATACTTCAGCTTTCCATGCATAAACAACAGTTGAGTATGACACCTGACTTCCTCTGTGTAGATGCCATCAACGGTGCCAGGGATTCATGTCCACATAGATGACACCAATTCTAACCTTTGTGATAGTAATTAAATGACTGTTATAGAGCCTCTCTTCCTTTCAGGAAGTTTTGATGCTTTACACCAAATTCATTTGTGTTCATTCATTCAGTAGTCAAATTGCATGGTATCAGCAGGTAAAACAGAATAATGGAATTGCAGCACGAGGTGGTGTCTAATAAAACAAGATTTTTTTAAGCAGCTGTTAGGATACTGAAGAAAAGAGATGGTGATGGTATTTAGGATTAAGAATGAAAACACATGCCAGGCTCCCATGGCTCATGCCTATAATCCTAGCTACTCAGGAGGCTGAGATTTGAGGATCGTGGTACAAAGCTAGCCCAAGCAGGAAATTTATCCCCAATTAACCACCAGAAAACCAGAAGTGGTGCTATGGCTCCAGTAGCAGAGCATTTGTCTTGAGCTGAAGAGCTCAGAGACAGTGCCCAGGCCCAGAGTTCAAGTCCCACGACCAACAAAAAAAAAAAAGAAGAAGAAGAATGAAAATAGCCACATACATCTTACTAAAGAAAAGACTAACAATGTTACTCCTCAGCAAGCAGTCTTGAAGGCACACACTCTTCATTGGGGAGGTAAGAATGTGATACACATGTTCATCTACCTATGCGCATACATGAGCACCAAGGCTGTTACACAATGTATCAGGTGCAGTACGAAGTCAATAGAGTGTATTGTTAAGGAAGAACTTTTCATGCGAACATGACCTTCAAGAGGACCCTGTTTCACTAGAAATCAGCCTACCTTGAAAATCCTAAAAACACAGCTTAGTGGGGGCAAGGGGTATGGGGAGGAGGGATGTCTTTTCTAAATTTCTACCTCCTCAGTCCAAACTCTCACCTTTGTGAAACTGCCTTCATCCACAAGCCACATCCAAGTGGCCACCAACTGTTCCCAGGCCAGCAGCTGTCCCCACATTCTCCATCCAGTGAAAATATTAACATAAGAAGGAGAGAAATGCGGATGGGCCAGTGGGTGGGGCCGGCCTTAGAGTCTATGCCAGCAGAGCAGTCCGGAAAGCAGGAAGCCAGGTTTGGTCTGTTGGCTGTGTAGCTGGGAAATTCTGGCCAAATCACTTCCACCAGTTTGGAGAGATTATATACTGAACTATACCAAGCAGCACTCCGCCTGGCACAGTAAAATGTCCGATTTCCCCTTCCCACCTGCAGATCTCATCTGAAAATCTTCATTCTCTCATCATCAGAAAAACTGCAATTTCAAGAGCCTCCCTGGTGAGAAACACATGCACCCTGCAACCTACTATGCTTCATTCCCTATGTTTATTTGGCAGGATGAGACATTGAGAAATCATGTTCCCAGCTTCCTTAGTTTAACGCCAGTCAAACTCAAGTTCAGAGAGGTAAAGTGGCTTTCCTTCAGCCACCTACCTAGTTCAATGTAGTCAGGCAACCAACTCACCCCCTCTCTTTCCAGTGTTTCCCATTTCTTCTAGGGGCTGCTGGTTACAAATGAGGTTTTCTGGTGCAAATGCCCCAGAGGCAGTTAAAAATGGCTCTCTTTGACGGTCAAAGAGACAGAAGATGGGCTGGAGTGGAGTCCATCTACCCATCAGCAGCTAGAAAGCTGGAAGAAGGAAGGGGTGAGCACCAAGGAAGGAACTAGGACAAGAAAGGACACAGGGGTCCCCTAACTTGACCGTTATCCCTAATGATCAACTCCATTTCAATCCAACCCCGTCCCGCCCTGCCTGCCCCATGTCTGGCTTCCAACTTCTAGTATGGAGGAAGTACAAAAAAGCTATACACCACCAAAGATCACATTAACAATGTAGGTACTTTCAGAAAAGAGAAATGAGATCGTCTGACTTCGTTTGACGTAAGAGCTGCAGTTGGAGTTCGTTCAGAGGTCCCTAAACCTTAGTGGAGGAGAACATGATTAGCCACAGGTTTCAGTAGAATTGGCGCCTGTTTATTTTTCTGCCAAATGTAAATGTGCCACAGAACCCACGTTCAGGCTGCTCAGGGACAGCAAGCCTCTTGCTAAGAAAAGAGAAAGGGTCTAATTTAAGCAAATCAAACTTGACAGCATAATTTTCAAAAACTATTTCCAATATTTACAAGCAGAGAGTGAGGCTACAGGCTATTATTATTTCCTGGCCTAATAAGAACTGAAATACAATGGCCCTATTAGTCAGGCAGGACTAAGGGAATTCCTTTTGCATTGTGGCCTTACTTGCTTTGTCTTTGTTCTAAAAGAAAAATTCTGCCTTCAGGAGTCTGAAATAATAAAAACGCTCTTCATTATGCCAATGAGTTTAGAAGGAGTCTCTTGGCACTGGGACCTCTCCTGGTAATGAAGCATAAGAAACATCTTTCCCTCATTAAACCTGTTCATGCCCTCCAAAGCCAGTGGCCATCCATGGCCGGAGACACCAAGAAAAGTGTCGCTTTGGAAGAGGAAAGAAAATGGGTTATTGGAACTAAGACCCTTAGCCCTCCTTGGACCAAACTTTTTAAAATACCACCTAGGAAGCATCAAAATATCATACAAAAGTTAAGCATTAATGGTTCATGTCTACATTCTACTCCTAGCTACTCAGGCAAGAAAGGTCATCTCCAATTAACCACTTAAAAACTGGAAGTGGAACTATGCTTCTAAGTGCTCAAAGCCTTGAGGACAAAAGCTCAGGGACAGCACCCAGGCCGCCCTGAGTTCAAACCCTATGACTTACCAAAAAAAAAAAAAAAAAAAAAAAATATATATATATATATATATATATATAAAATTTAGTTCTATTCAATAAGATTTACGAACTACCCGTACTTGTGGGTCATGTACAAAGAACTCCAAAAGTCAAATTCCCTCAAGTTCATATCTTGCTTGGCCAACCAAATATCTGTCAGTGCCACTTAGGTAGCTGGTAAAAGGTCTAATTGCTCCAGTCAGGAAACCATAAAGGGTATGAAGGGTATGTGAACCTACAGAAAGTAGAATTCACTTCAACCATCAGAAGAAATTACTAGAAATCAGAAATACCTTTGAGTAGGATGAAGTCAGTATTACTGAGCAGGTAAGGAGAGGGGAACTGGAAAGAAAATGCTTATAGTCATTGCCAACTGTAAAGACCAAAAGATTTTAAGTAGTGTCAACTTTTTACATTTTGGGGGCCAGTTAATAGAATTTTTTCTGTTCTCATCCAAAGGTTGTTTTGGATTGGTTTGGTATGGTGCTTCTTTCCAGTGTAAGTTCCTACCCTAAAATGAGGCAGGTAAATTACTTCAGGCCCTGTATTTACCATTACTAAAATAAAGGGAAATATTAAATTATCTCCTAAGTCCCTTCCAACTTCGACGTTTTCTGAATAAACATCATTTAGTCTTTTACCAAGTTAAATTTCAGAAATGATATACACTTATAAAATCTGCTACAAATTACTGCATTAAAAAAATTCAATATGGTGACAAGACACACTAAAACCAAAACACCTGCAGAGATTTCTTACGTGCTATTAATTCAGAGTTTCAAAAGATAACAGGAAAAAAATGTTTTAAATTGGAAACTCCTAGGAACAGCACGTCTCATGGAGAAAGCTACATTTTTCCATGAAGACATACATATGTACATATACATGTGTGTATTTTACATATATATGTGTGTATATATATATATATATATATAGAGAGAGAGAGAGAGAGAGAGAGTCCTGTGAGAGAAAACTATAACAAGTATTTTAAGGCTCCCAAACTGTCTTAAAACTTAGTGCAGGTTCTTAGCCTTTGCATGCCTAGATTTCTGTCATATAATGCCCCATTGCATGAGGTGCTCTATAAGTCATGGGAGGTTGAGCAGTATCGTGGCTTCTATCCATGAGATGCCAGCAGCACCTTCTGCTGAGACAACAAAAATGAACATCTATCCAGACATTGCCAAATGTCCACAGGAACCAACCCCACTCCAACAGAGAACCACTGGTTTGACATCAACTCCAAATGGACCTTTCCTTGCTCATTATTCATTACCTTGACAAGGGCTTCTAAAGTTCATCTGGAAGAATAACTTAGTGCCACTAGTCAAAAGACTAAGCAGATATTTTAAAACTATGAAATATAGGACTGGGAAGGTGGCTCAGTGGGAGAGTGCTTGCTGCGAAGGCATGAGGCCCTGGGTTCGATTCCTCAGCACCACATAAACAGAAAAAGCTAAAGTGGCACTGTGGCTTAAGTGGTAGAGCACTAGCCTTGAACTGAAGAGCTGACAGACAGCACCCAGGCCCAGAGTTCAGGCCCTACAGCCAACAAAAAAAAAAGAAAGAAAGAAAAGAAAAGAAAGAAAAAGAAGGACAAAAGAAAAAATATGAAATATAAAATCATGGAACACAGAAGGAGACAATTAAATTGCACATAGAAAAACACAATGGCCTAAGGTCATGATCTCAGACGTAGAGTCATTAGCATATGGTGACTTTCCATATGAGCAAGGGATAGGAGACTCATAAATACTGTGGGACAGCTATCAATTGTAATTTGAAAGGAGAAAAATGTAAAGTAAAGTGTTACTAATGTTCTGATCATCTACTGCTACCCGAGCTACCACTCTGCTGCTTAAGAGTCCTTCCAACAATGAGTTATTATCTTTTGTGGTGCTGGGGGTTGACTGGGCTCAGCAGGAGGGGGGAGCATTGCACTTGGGGGGGGGGGTCTCTCATGCATTGCTGTCAGATGTCAGCCGAAGGCTGAGGTCAACTGAAAGATGGGCTGGACAGACATCCAAGGCAGGTCATGCCCAGGCTGCCAAGGAGACAATCTACCAGCTAGGAGCTCAGCAAATGTTATACACAGGAAAACAGGCAAGCACATGTCCTCAGAATGTGACTTGCAAGGCTCACAGCATGGCAGCTGGCTCCCAAGAGTCAGAAAGGGAGGGAGTGGGAACTTTGAGGCCAGTTAAGGACCAACCGTACTACAGGCACAGTATCACTTCCACTGCGTGTTACAGGTCAAAGCAGTCTCGGTGCTCACCCAGATTCCAGACTCCATGTCCTGACAAAGGACAGGCAAAGTCACAGTATGAAAAAGAACACAGAACAGGAACTATGGGCTCCATCAACGATACTCTACCACAGTAAATATCTAAATTGGTAAATTAAAATACTGAAAATATGACACAAAACAGCTAGCTAGAGGAAAATGCACTTGAATTCTTGCTTTATTTTTGGATGCACTGAGCATATATTTAACTGCAAAAAAATATGTTAGGTTAATCAGGCAACCTTGGCTCATCCAGTCATCTTAGGAATTCAAAAGGCTGAAACCTGAGGATTAGAGTTCAAAGCCAGCCCAGGTAGGAAAATCTATGAGACTACATCTCCAATTACCTAGCAACAAAAGCCACACTGGAGGCATGGTTCAAGTGGTAGAGCACCAGATTTGAGTGAAAAAGTCAAATCAGAGTGTAAGGGCCTAAGTTCAAACCCCAGTACCAATACACACACACACACACACACACACACACACACACACACACACACACACACACACAATCATATTTTCAATGAATTCCGAATTACACAGGAAAAAGTCTGTCATAGTGTGGAGAAAATTAAAATATAATTAAAGTACAATCACAGAATATATATAGATAGGTTTATCTTTTAAAATATTAATAGTTGGGAAGTGATTTTCTTTGGCATTTAACAATGTAGATATTATTTTTGTGTGTTTGTGGGTCCTGGAGCTTGAACTCAGGGCCTGATGCTACCCCTGAGCTTTTTTACTCAAGGCTGGTGCTCTATTACTTGAGTCCTATCTCCACTCTGATTTTTTGGTGGTTAACTGAAGATGAGAGTCTCACAGTCTTTGCTGCTCAGGCTGGCTTCAAACCATGATCCTCAGATCTCAGTGTCGGGTAGCTAGGATTGTAGGTGTCAGCCACTGGCACTCAGCTGATATACAAGTTTATAGTCAGGAGAAAATAGCACTTAAAGAAAATTAGTGATAGGTTTAAAAAATACCCGCAACTAGACAGGTCACATGTTAGTAAGTTGTGGCCAAAAGACTAAAAGACAAAGCATGATCGTGAAGGTAGTGGCCTAGTACACACCCACTAGGTCAGTGACCAACTTGCTTTCCCAAGTTCACAGCCTGGCATGGCATAGATCCTATAGGGTTGTTTAATGTGAATACTTTATAAACTCTTCCTTTCTCTAGTTAAAAATTTTCCTTGCTGAACTCAAAATCTAGTTAAAAATTTTCCTTGCTGAACTCAAAATATCATCATAAGCTTTTCTTGCTTGCTTTTTTTTTCTGGTTTGTTTCTGAGATAGGATCTTGTTATTCAGTCCCCATTGGCCTCAAATTCTCCATAACAGGAAAACAGATGAGTATTACTGTAACCAGGTGATAGGCCTTCTTCATAGGTCTTTCAAATGATGAAATAGGAAAAAAAAAGATCCACAGGTGATGTAGCCTCAGCCATTTATTTATTTTTAATATTATTTATTTATACATTTATTTACTTATACAAATAAACAAAAATCCCTCCTGAATTTCAAAGGCTGCTGATCAGCTACAGCATCTACTGTGGCTTCTCCTGGAGGAGCCATGAACGAAGCAACTGACTGATCCCCTGGTCTCAAAGTTGCATGCATCATCATCTCAGCATGCCGGCCAGCTTGTGAAACACAGATTGCTAGGCCTCACTCACAGTTTCTGACTCAGCGGGTATGCAGTTCAACTGAGAATTCACTACTGAACAAGTTCCCAAAGGATGTCAATACTAAGGGTCCCATAGCCCTACTCTGAAAAACATTATTTCCTGTTATTCACACTAAGAATGTATTAGGTTCTATTAATATGTTTAATAATGTATAACACAAATAAACCGTGGAGCCCTTCCATGACATTTCAGATGGAGTAGTATATCAAAAATCAAATTCAGCCAAAATGTTGACAAGTTTGGCACTTGTCTGCAACTCTGACTTCTTTCCATTCTTCTCTCCTCTCCTACTTTCCCCCTCCTCTCCTCTCCTCTCCCCTGCCCTGCCCTGCCCTCCCTTCCGGGTCCCCTCCTTCTCCTCCCTCCCTCTTTCCCTTCCTTCCTTCCTTCTACCTAACTACCATATGAGGAAATCAACTCTTGACAACATTCCTGTATAAAGAAGGGTTGTCCTTTCTTCCTCTCTCCTTATTCATTAATCCAATCTCACTTTCCATTTTGTCTCACCTTACTGATTATGATATAACTAATGAGAATATGTTTGCCCCCCTCCTTACTAATTAGGATATGATACCTTAAATCAGATGATGAAGAATTAGTGGGGTATGGTATATGGGAGGGAACCATGAGATTTCTTTCAAGTAATGACATATTTTCTTTAGTGGACAAGAGGAGAAGAAAGTGTTGACTCACACAAGTTTAAATCCCTTTTGCCCTTGGGACCCATCCATTCATCCATCTATTCCTCCAGCTATTAAATATACATTCACTAGGTATCCAGTACGTAACAACAGGCTCTGTGTTAGGTACAGATAGAGACCCTGGTAGCAAAATCATTTGAGAATCAACTGGAACACAAAGATGCTTTGTGAGCATATTGCCCTGAGTGGTGAATTCAGATCTGAATTTTGTAGGTACTAAAACCCATCCATCCATTGGAGACATCTAAAACACGGCCTTCTGAGCTTTTCCCCTTTGATTTCAACCCCATTAACATTCACACATCCGCGTGTCCAAAGAATTATTTTGCCTTTGTATGAGTAAATTTCTTTAGACAAAGAGCAGAAAACAACAGTATATGGGATGGAAATCTACAAACTATCTGAGACAAAGGACATCCTGAACTGGGGTCATGACTTCCTGAAAAATGCCTCTCCATGCTGGCTTGCACACTGTTTTGGGGTGGTTCTCAAAAGATAATGTTTGAACCCAATGGTACCAGCATCATCAAGGAAGCATATTAGAAATGCAAATTCGCAGGCTCCACCCTAGACCTCCTGATTCAGAAACTCACAGGCCTTCAGAGGCCTTCAGATGCTCACTCAACTTTGAGGAACTATGTTCGAATTGTCTATCATTCCCTTTTACCACTGGTATACAACATTACTGTAGGTCTTAGTAATGTGCCAGACTTCTCTATTGATCATTTTCAGGAAGGTACATGCAGGAGTATAAGCCACTGGTTGAGAACTGGTTGAGAGCCACTAGCTCTATGATAATGGGGCACAGAGTAGGTACTTAATGATTAACACACTGGCTGACCAGTAAAATACTGTCTGAGAAAGAAGATGGCCACTGATTGAGGTCAGTGTTAACAATCCCATTAATGTACCAAATCATCTTCCTCCCAAATTGATATGTTTGACACCAAAATAGAACAGGATTCTCTGGCTTAAAAAAAGTTCTCATAGGGGCATGTTTTTGTATGCAGCTGAAAAGCCATTTGAATGTTGGTTACACAGGAAAGTGCTCATCTTATGTTATTAATTGCCCTTGGTTTTTCTTTGGGGGCAGGAGAGAAGGGGAAAGTAGAAGATGCATATTTTTAGAACCAAAGGATGATATTTCATTCAATGAAACAGTATGGATAGGGACTTAAAGCAAGTGTGTGGAAATAACATGTTGTTATTACTAGTCCTAACTCTGCTAAATTATAACGTATAAACCCCATCCTGCTTGACTTAAATATCCCATCTGCATTTGTAGAAAATCTAAATGATTATTTCCTCTCCTATCACATGCATTACAGAAGAATTTACCATTGCTTCCACAAAGCATGTATAAAGAGAATGTTATCCAAAATGTCAGCATAACCAGACACGATCAATAATCCACACAGTCCACCACCCATATGCATTCTGGGAGCCTTTATGTGCAGTTAATTAGTTTAGCTATTGCTCTCATGGTTCATTTAGACACTTCATGCTTCATTAAATATCAATAAATTTTATCCTCAAAAAACCCTTTTCAATAAAAATAAAATTGTCTCTTCAAGTGATCATCTTGTTAATGGATATGTACATTGCCAAGTATGACTATCAGGACTGACAAAACTCTGAATTGCTATGTTGCGGCACCCTGAAGTAATATGCATATTTTATTCTATAGTTTAACACACTTGCAACATCCACACATATTTTCTTACAGTAAGGGGAGGAATTTTTTTAAAGCCTTTTTCTTCTTTTTCCAAAAAAACGGTGCATCTTTTTCAGCTTCTATTTTTATTTCGTCAAGAATGCCTACTTATGTTTCATAAGCTCCTTTTCTCCATTACATCAATTTCAAGTTTCTCTTTGTTGGAAAGACAAGCTTTTCACAACTTTCTATGGCATGAAAAAGAAGTTTTCAGTAAGCATGTGCTCTTCGCTTCCTTAGTGCATGTGTCTGAAGAAGGCAGGGATCACAGCCACTGGGTTCTGACCACCAATCATATCAGTGCATTTTCTGGGCTGCTCACTGAATGCCAGGAACACGAGGGTAGGGGAGAGGATGATCTGGGTCAAAGCCGAAGGTTTTCAATGATCTAAGTAGAAGTAACACCTTTGCTGCACTTCCCACTGCCTTCCAAGCCCAGCTCATGTACCTTTTCTATGAAAATGTCCTCAGCCAGCCAGCATTTACTTAGAACTTTTGGTACAAAACAAGTTTATGGGATCATAGTCATTCATTCTTCCATCCACTCATTCAGCAAAAGTGTATTGCTGAAGATACAATAGTCAAAGAGACATGTGAGACTATCCTCTCCCATCTGCTAAGAGAATATACGCTATAACCAGTGAGCCAAATTAATAAGACCATTTCAAAGATAAATGCCCTGAAAAGAAACAAAAGAGGTTGGTGGGAGATCCTTGTCCCATCGTGGGTTGGAAAACTCCACTGGACTGAGTGACAAGAAAGGTCTGTGGAAGAGATGGCTCAACCTAAGCTGCAGATGGGGAAATGAAAGCAACCATAAAACAATATGGCGGGGAAGGGACACCAAGGAAGAACCACCAAGTTGCAAGACCTGAAGGCTAAACTGGCTCTGTGTTTTGGAGGAAAAGAAAGCAAGCTAGCTGGAAGGTAATTTTTAAAAAGGAAAGCATGACACCAGGATAAATGTGGAGATGACCTGCTGGCTCTTGACATTCGATTATAAGCTGATCTAGACTGGGGGTTGTGTCTTGAAGTTGTAACTCTGTACATCCTAGTCCCATATCTGACACATGTACTACATGTGAATAAGTCAACTAAATGAATTCAATCATAGATGACACTGGGGATTTTCTATCATTTTGTACAATTGCTGCTTTCCTTCAGCAACATTTTTTTGGGGGGGGTCTGGTCATGGGGCCTGAACTCTGGGCCTGGGCGCTGTCCCTCAGCTCTTCAGCTCAAGGCTAGCGCTCTACCACTTGAGCCACAGTGCCACTTCCGGCTTTTTTCTTTTTGCTTATGTGGTGCTGAGGAATCGAACCCAGGGCCTCATGCATGCCAAGGCAAGCGCTCTACCACTGAGCCACCTTCCCAGCCCCTCCTTCAGCAACTTTTAATACCACATTCTACACTGTTAGTGCAAAAATAATACAACAGGGTGTCTTAAATGCTGGAGAAGCCTCAGATATTATGAATTTTATGCCAGGGTGGAAATAAGTTCATGAGGTTTCACTCAGCCTTGGTATGACCAACAGGAGCTAACAACCAAGAGTTTGTTGCACATGGCAATAGGTTACAAAAAGTAGCTCTGAGTTGCTCAGATTCCTGACTCTAGATGTGTTTATTTTTTGTACAGTATTTCAACTCAACTGATAATGATCAACCAAGAGTGAATATGAATATTAATGTCATCATTGTTACCATTATCATCATCATCATCATCATCACCACCATCATCTCCTTGAACACAGCATGCTATAAATGAGCTTGCCTACTGAACTTTATTATCATGACGGATGAGGAGACAGAGGAAAAGGAGACAGCCTGCTAGAAATACTTTTCATTTCCATTCCACAGAATGTTTTCAGTCCTTCCAAAATTGGTTTATCTCTTTTGCTTCCTCGGTTTTTCCCCCCTTCTAACAGACCCAATAGGTTAGAAGACCATTTTTAAGTAATGGATGAATGAATGCCTTGTTTCATTTCTTCCATATAACCTTAAGTGATGATGAAGAGCTCACCACAGTGTCAATAACAGGTTTCAAGGCCATTATAAATCCAAAAAGTCAAGTGTGACTGTATTGAAGATGTGTGGGAAATACAAGCTCACTGGGTTTATGCACACCAGTAAAAATTCCAAAGGGGGTCTGGTGCCAGGAAAATGCCTGATTTTGTCAGAAAGTACATCTCCCACACAGCAGCAGGTCTGGCATAGCTTGAGCCACATGTTAAAAACAAAGCAAAGTGACACGCGATACGGGCCTCATTGCCTGATGACAGAATTCACGAGCTGTCTTCACTCTTGAGCTTTTCTGGAACAAATCGAGTCCATATAGCCCAAGCCTGTTGGATGGGTTTGTTTTTTTTTATCTTATTATCATACTCTTTTCTGCAAAGTCCTTGCATTTTAGGTAACTAAGACTTATTAAGCTTCAATATTCGTTCCCATATTACCTAGTTGTTAGGAACTCTGTGCTTTTCAACCTATTCTGTACTTGAGTCAACATTTCTGCTAAAAGAAACTATTTTTTAACAGTAGCATATAGAAGACTTCAGAAGAATATTTAAATCAACTGTAAAAACCAAGTAGTGACACCTATCTTTGTATTCACTTTGTGAACAAACAGTATCTCCATTGGTAACCACTGCAAATCTAAAGCATTGTGATTTTTATAAAAGTCAAATTTTAGAAACTGTTAGCCTAAAAAAATGTCCAATTTTCATCAGCTTCTGTGTTTTAGAATTTCCAGGACACCTGTTCAGATGCTGAACCATAGGAATAAGAAGAAGAAAAAAACTTTTTACAGATCCTGGGGTTAAGAACCAGGCTGACAATAGAGACCTTGGTGAGTGTGTAGTGTTTTCTTTTCCCTTTTAGTATTTACTTGGCTCACTCCTTTTCTACTAAGTCCAACTTCTATGGCTTGGAAATAGGTATCTTACGTGGTGTATTAGTATTGGTTGGACTGATTAGCAAAAATATCACAGCAGGGCGCCGGTGGCTCACACCTGTAATCCTAGCTACTCAGGAAGCTGAGATCTGTGAATCATGGTTCAAAGCCAGCCTGGGCAGGAAAGTCCGTGAGACTCTTACCTCCAATTAACCACTAGAAAACTGGAAGTGGTGCTCAAGTGGTAGAGCACTCGCCTTGAGCTGAAGAGCGCAGGGACAGCACCCAGGCCCAGAGTTCAAGCCCCATGATCAACAACAACAACAAAAAAAAAAATCACAAACTAGGTAGCTTTAAATAACAACAACAACAAAAAAATGTGCCCTCTCAAAAGTTCTAAATTACAGAAGTCTTAAATCAAAGTGTTAGTTGTACCAAGTCCTTTCTGAAGCCGCTAGAAAAGATCCTTCTTGTCTTCCCCCCCCCCACTTCTGAAACCTACTGGCACCCCTTGGCTGATACACCCTCCTCCACCATGATCTCCTTTGCTATCACTTAACCTGCTTTCTGTATGCACATGGCTTACTCATCTCTGTGTCTCTGTTCAAATTTCCCTATATTTACAAAGGCACTAGTTATGGGATTATGACACATCCTAATGCAATATAATAACATCATTTAGCTTGATTCCATCAGCAAATTCCTTATATCCAAATAAGGTCACATGCGATTATTCCAGGTGGTCATGAATTTGTGGAAGAATTGTTGTTCAAACAAGTGTAAGCAGTAAGCCAAGAACCTTTCAATTGTCACTTTCCCAAGGAGCGTACAGAACATCTGCAGACAGAATGAGTACTCGGAGCAAGCACAATAAAAAAGAGGATATAATTCAAACAAGAAATCTGTTGGCAGCTTAATCATTTTAGTACCACAATCATTTAGCTTGATTATTCTCACCTAGGAAGCCAATTACCAAATGATCCAACCTTGCAATCCTATCTACCCAGTTACCTTTTCCTTAAAAATGTGCCTTTAGGCTGAATAAAATCTTACATAGGGAGCAAAGTTCCTACTTAGGTGCCCATTACACAATGTACATACCATCCACTAGGGTCAGAGGGAAGAAGTACCAACAAAGGCTGGGCACCATGCTGGGGACTCTATACACAGAACTTCATCACCTTTAAAGGAAGAAACTAAGTTTAATGACAAAAAACATTCAGTCTTGAGTCATGGACAAGAGTAGGATACAAAGTTGCTGCTTCATTTGTGAAAAATAAAAATAAAAACATATACGCATGTGTATACACACACACATAGACACACACACACACACACACACACACACACACACACCTCAAAAATGATCAGGTGTTGCTGGGCACTGGTGGCTCATGCCTGTAATCCTATTTACTCAGGAGGCTGAGATCTGAAGATGACGGTTCAAACCCAGCCTGGGCAGGAAAGTTTGTTGAGACTCTTCAATAAACTACTAAAAAGAAGCCAGAATCGATGCTGTGGCTTAAGTGGTCGAGATCTAGCCCTAACCACAGAAACCCAGGGACAGCGCCCAGGCCCTAAGTTCAAGCACCACAAACAAAAAAACCAAAACCAAAAACCAAACACAATCCAAAAAACAGGGTAGAAACCTGATTCAAGTAGCAGACTGTCAGCTGAGCAAGAAAGTCATCCAACCACAGGCCCTGAGTTCAAACTCTGATGATGATCACTTTATTTACCCTGTATCTGAAATCTATGATTTTCTCAATCTTTGGAAGAATGAAACTGGAAGATGTCTCAGATATCATCTAATGTAACCATTTTGTTTGATAAATGGACATGCAGTAGGCCAGAAAGGTTCATTTGTTCAAGATGACTAGAACAGAGATCAAACTAGGAACCCTCATCCTCAACCCAGAGACATGTAGCCTCTCTTGTGATATTTCCATCCAAATAGTATGATGGCGAGATAGTCTGGAAATGACACTGAAGCAGACTCTTTAGATTCGTTTCTAAACCTGTCATTCTTTTTTTTTTTTGGTCCGGTCGCGGGGCCTGAACTCTGGGTCTGGGCGCTGTCCCTCAGCTCTTCACCTCAAGGCTAGCGCTCTACCACTTGAGCCACAGCACCACTTCGGCTTTTTTCTTTTTGCTTATGTGGTGCTGAAGAATTGAACCCAGGGCCTCAGGCATGCAAGGCAAGCGCTCTACCACTGAGCCACCTTCCCAGCCCTAAACCTGTCATTCTTATATGGTCATTTAGTAGATTAACCTCAAATACTCTGAACTATCAAGTGGAGACTATGAAATCAACAGTCACATAGTAGCACTGGATATCTCAAAGGATTACTTAGAAAACCAAATCCTCAGTCTAAAGGCTAGAGGTAGTGACTCCCATTAATAATGCACAGGATAAAGGCTACAAATGACTGGCTTCAATGTTTCTCATCACCATATATTTCTAGCAAATACACTTGTTGCAAATCCTTATTCAACCTATACAATGGTGATTTCCTGGTCCTCCATAATAATTAACTTTAACTCTATTGCATAATCTACTTTATATCCATCCAATTGCCATGTCTTTCTCTAAACACAAAGTGGGCAGAGCTCTACATTCTGATTTTAATTTCCCAGAGTCAGTGGGTTCACATTTAACTGTCTTTTTCAAATGATGGTGGGTCAGGTCATTTAGTGTCCTTGAAAGCCAACAGTGTTATTGCATCCTGACTCGGGGGGCCGATCTTGGTTCTTGTCTCTCTTGTCTTACTTCTGTGTGTCTCAGGAAGGCAAACCCTGGGAAAATTATACAAACAGCCCCAAATATTTGAAATCAGCATTGTCCTCATATGCTTATACCTCTCTGAAAGCTTTGGAGCATTTCTCTTTCGGTTTTATTCTTTCATTAGCCCAAGGCTTGCTAATTAATTGGAATTTTCCAGAGCTTTTGTTGCTAGGACAAAGGCAAACAATGCACAAAGCTCATTCCTTCATGTTAAAGAGGGTCCATGCACCCTCCAAAGAGTACACAGAGACACAGGGATAAGAGGAAGGATTAAGTCGACTTTGAAAGGGTCAGATTTTGTGAGTTCCTGCTCCCCACTCCCCAGCCCACAGCTGCCTTCATCTTCACCAAAACTGATTTATGAGAAGTGACATCTTAACTATGGTGTTTATCACTCCAAAGGATAGGCATTATGTGTGATCTAAAATTAGAGGCAAAGAACATCCTATAAGTAGGGAACAAATAATATTGGGAAACAAAGATATAGGACAAAAATGAGAAGCTTATTTGAGACAAAAAAAATAAAACTTTATAGATCAGGGAGGAAAGGAGTAAAAAACCCAGATGAATTCTTCCAAGCAAAGCAAAGCAAAGCCCAGACTTAAAAGAAACAAAAAGATGCTTAATCTTGACAAAAATAGTACTGTTTAAACCAAAGATAGCAGAGCAGCTGGAAACTAAGGGAACTGAACAGAGACTAATTCTAAATTTTGTTCTCAGGTTTTTTTTTTTCAACTCCCCTGCAGTTTGGTGCACTGGGTTATTGGAACTTGCTGGACCACCTGTACAACATCCACACTGTGAGAGGCTGTCTCCTGTCTCTACTTTTGAGGATACAGAACAGAGGCTGGAGGGACCCTCAGATGTGACAAACAGACCATTTCTAACATTATCTCTGAGGAGTCCCTTTTGATAGAAACCGCTCTTTGAACACTCAAGGAGGAAACAGTATCATCCTGTCCTTTTTAAAACTACATTTGCTTCATAGGGGAAAAAAATGCTTACTCCAGTATTGAGCTAGGCACATTCTGACATAGATCTGCATAGATCGCCACACAGTCACAAAGGCCTCCAAAATGTTTCCACCTCTAGGAGGGGCTGGGAAGGTGGCTCAGTGGTAGCACGCTTGCCCTGCAAGAATGAAGCCCTGGGTTCAATTCCTCAGCACTGCATAAGCAGAAGTAGGGTTGTGGTTCAAGTGGTACAACACTAGCCTTGAGCTAAAGAGCTGAGAGAGAGTGCACAGGCCCAGAGTTCAGGCTCCGCGACCGACAAAAAAAAAAAAAAATAGAAGAGGAATACACAAGATGTTTAAAGGCACAGACTTTGGAGTAACAGAAGCTACTAGATTTTTCAAGTGGGCTACTTGTGTGAAAACGTCTGTGAAATCTTGTAGCAGAAGACCTGGCACACAGTAGTCATTTTATGTATTTATTTCCCCCTTTCCTGTTCATCTTCCCAGCCTTCTGTGAAAATAAAGAAATCCAATCATTTCCCAAGAATTAGTGATATGAGTCAATAGTTCCCACTCATTCCCCACACATATTTCTGATCAGGAGTTGTCCTAATCTAGAATTTTACCTATTAGATGCATAATTCTATGGAATATGTGTTGGACTAAGTCAGCAAATATGTGCTTCTGTTCCAGCTTTTCCAGGAACTATTTGCTCTGGGCAATTTGCTGTCGCCCTCCGAGTCATTTCTCTAATGGTAGGATTGGGAATAAATAGTGTGGCAAGATGGGATTTTTTTTATCCCTTCTGACTCAACATCAACTGGTTTTGCTTCTGACTTTCCTCCTGAATGAAGTTATATGTTTGTTTATCTTTCACGGATAAAAGTGACAGCCTCGGGAGAAAGTGTGTGTTTAGGATAATCAGATGCCCTATCTTATTCATGCTCCTCTTCCTACATGAACTGCCTTTTTTTGCTATTTTTTTCTCCAACCTCACCAAAAATGTTTATTTTCTGACACACAGATTAGGTGATTTGTGTCACACACACCTGTGATTATTGTCCGTGTGATTGTTTAGGTTTCATTTTTGAAAGTGTCTTTTTCAAGATGCCAGGTTTGGTCTGGTTACGCCTCTCCACAAGCCAAGCCCGCATCAAAATCTCCACGAGTGCAGGTAAGGACATACTAAAGGACTAGAAGCCAGGAGCAGAGACATGGGAGGAGAAGACGGATTCAGTGTACAGGGGGGATAGACCAGTCCTGCCAAATAGAGATCACAGAACTGCCTGACTAAATGTGATTGTTCCTTACCTCAGCAATCCAGTCCCCTCAATTGTCTCTCTCATTCATCTCTCAACCTAACCCCCCCCCACACACACACACTTGTCAAAGCTTCAGACTAGCTCTCTGTTGTAAATGATGGTCTAAAGTGCATCCAAAACGAAGACTTTTCTTTCCTAATTGCATGTATAAGACTAGTTATGTCTTTCAGATATTTTTGACTTGAGGCTGTTAACTGGACTCCATTTGTTCCATCCAAGAAAACCCAAAGAAATGAATAATGATCCAAAACAGACTACACTTGAATAGTTCTGTATATTATATGCAAAGAAATGTTCCCACAACAAAGTCACTAAATGAATGTCACTATGCCTGAATAGAGGAATAAAATTGAATTGTGATAAAAGCAAGTTGTTTAAAGGATCTTTAGTTCATGTCTACCAAATTATCCTGAACATTATGTGCCGAACAAAGGCTCTGATACTCATACTATTAAGTAATAGAAACATTTTGAGAAATAAGCCAACATTTTTACTTTAAAAAAAGATTTATGTATCATTTTCTGGTTTTATGAGTGTTGTAATTGTCCTCCAAACCTTTGAACAATGCCAAATTCTTTTTCCAGCTGAACATTCTGCAAGGTTATGTTCTTTTTAATGCTAGAGGCCACCGCAAGATGCCTATGCTAAATTAAACAATGCACTGTCTGGAAATAAGCATAAGTCCTGATACGTAGAGGTTAGGCCTAGTCATTGATAGATGAACCTATTGAATCTAATTATCTGTTAGACGATCAGAAAATTCAGGTATGGAAATCATAATAAGAATGTTGGAATGTAGGTTGTTTAATTTTGTTAAGTAATGAGATACTGAAAAGCCCCACACAGTATTTTGACACCTCCCTTCTGTGGGGTCAAGGATAATTCACCATCATCTTCAATAAGGAAGTTGAAGGCACACTTGTCTGCTGTCATTATTTCAAGATCTCTCACTCTAGCTAATTGTTGGACAAGTTTTCTGCTGTTGTTCAATACTGTCAACTGGTAATTCTCAGAAGTTTACTATCATGAATGAAGTCTACTTCTTGGCAGACAAAAGGAAAGCATGAATAGCATCAGAATTTCTATTTTGTACTCAGACCTCTTTTTTAAAAAATCATATCAGCTGGCCACCCAATACCTCATGCCTAGCTACTTTGGATACTGAGATCTAAGGAGCTCAGTTAGAAGCCAGTCTGCATAGAAAAAACTAAGAATTTCATCTCTAATTAACCAGCAAAAAGCCAGAAGTGGAGGTATGGCTCAAGTGATAGAGCACTAGCCTTGAGTGAGAAAGCTTAGAGATACTACTAAGGCTCTGAGTTTAAGCATCAGTACTTGCACAACACAACAAAAACCGATGGATCTATAAATAAAAGATAGACAGACAGATAGGACACACACACACAAAGAACTATCATCATTAGCCCCAGATACAGATGATTGCTAAACAGCTTTAAAAGCTCTGGGTTTATCAGAGCTTTCAGATTACACCTTGGGGTTGTCAGCATGGGGTCTGAAAGTACCATGTTAGCTTAGCAAGGCAGAAAGAACATGGCTAGTCTCACAGCTGCCAGTCTATAACATATGACTATGCAGACTGGGCATGTCGAAAACTGGTGAAATCACTGAAGTTTGTAAGTTAGGCAGTGTATGTTGATGTTAAGTTCCTGATTCTAGGAACTGTGCTGGGATTATAAAGAGAGTATTATTGTGTTTAGGAGCCATACACTATGGTAAAAGAGCATTAAGTCTGCAACTGTCTCTGAATAGTTTAAGAATAAATAGAAGAATAAAGAAGCAAAGATAGTAAAAACTTATTATTTGGGAGGTCTGGGCAAAAAGTCTAAGAGAATTCTATGTACTGCTCATGCAATTTTTCTACTAAGTCTGAAATAATATCAAATCAAACAAAGAATAAACCATAGTCATAATTGGCTATCCATAAATATGCACTTAATATGCATGTGAGAAGCAGTAGAGAAAGGATTTTGAAAACCTACCTAGTCCAAACTACCTCTTATTCTCTAGTAAGTAGTGATTCATTTATATAGTAATTTTCCCAAACATATGAAGGAAAGAAACAATGATAGTACACATGATCCCTGCCTTCAAGAAAGTCGGACTAGTCAAACCAAGACAAGTATTCAGGATAAGCAAAACTGATTGAGGAAACTATTCTAGACAAGAGGAGTTCCTAAGGGGCTATTAAAGGGATGGCAGTATGACTTAACAACAGAGGTAAAGGGGAATGTGTGGAAGGGCTATTCTTTTGGACAGAGCCGTTAGAAGTAGACCTAAGGGAGTCAACTGCCAGGAAAACCAAGAAAATTTGTTTGGCTAGGATAAGTAAAGCTGGCCTAGCCAATAATTCTCCAGTGTCATGATCAGTTTTCTAAAACTACATACAAGCCTACAACCAAGAACTGTGTAAGAATATCCTCTTTGCCTCTGGGAAAGTTCCAACTCAATACACCATGTAGAGTGCATTCAAGTCTTTCAGAGGGTCATCTAGGGCCACCCTTGAATCTTAGCTCCATGTACATATCCAGCAACATTCCAGAGTTTAAGCACTAAATGCAGTCTGCATATTGCCTTGGTTTCATACTGCGGATCTTACTTTGCTCTTAAGTAAGCTCTGACCAGGACTAAAAGTACAGTGGAACTCCTCCCTTCACTTTGCATTCTTCAGAAAGTTATCCATGGCCTATCTGACTTTCCTTTTACATTCAGATTGTTCTATTTATTGGTAACTACTTAATTGCACATATAGAGGAGTATTCACAAGATTTCCCTCATAAACACTAAGTAGGAGTCATTTATGAAATTCTCATAACTTTTCAGTATTAAGGATCACACCCAGTAATCACATAAAGTTAAAAAAGGAATTGGTCAAATAATTACTATTTAATTAAGAAATTATATCAAGCGTGAACAAATGCAGCAATGGTACTCACTAGACACTATGTGGACAATGAACTATACAACTTGTAGGTGGGGATGGAAGGGAAAAACGGGGAGTGAGTGAAAGGGTGACACTGTTCAAAAAGAAATGAAGCCCAAGATAAGTATTCAAATGTTTTTTCTTTCACGTGATTGTTTCTAACATATTTATAAAATGATTTCTTTGTTGCTTTGTATATCCCTCCCCCACAGTATAACCCCTGCTCTCACTGTATTTGATGTTGGTATAATTTGTGGAGGGGAAGGGCAAAAACAAATCGTTTGAATAGGGATACAGGTGGACCCATTGCAACAATGGGTCAAAAAATGAACTTTACAACTTTGGTGGGGGGTAGGGTGGGGGGAGGATGGGAAGGAGAAAAAAAGGAGGAAGCAACAATGCTTGATAAGAAACGTACTCTCATTACCTTGCCCATGTAATTGTAACCCCTTTGTACAGTATTTTCACAATAAAAAAAAAAGAAACGTACTCTTTTCCTCAGTTATGCAACTGTAACCCCTCTGTATATTACCTTTATAAGAACAATTTTTAAAAATGTTTTAAAAAAATTATACCTACAGCTAGGCCATTAGCCTGTAATCCTAGCTACTCAGAAGGCTGAAATCTGAGGATCTAGGTTTGAAGCCAGCCCCAGCAGGAAAGTCCGTAAAATTCTTATCTCCAATTAACCAGTAGAAAGCCAGAAGTAGAGAGAGGTATGGCTCAAGGAGTAGACCAACTTTGAGCAAAAAAGAAAAGAAAAAGAAATAGCAAAAGTGAAAGGCCCTGAGTTCAAGCCCAGTACAAGTACAAAAAAGAAAAAGAAATTAGACCTAGCCTTGTGCCCAGGATACTTTAGCACAAACCAGTCATAAAGAATGCCATGTGAGAATGATCAAGCTTCTATCTAAGGGAGATATTTATTACCACTCATGTAGACGGTGAATGCAATTTTATTGATATCACCTGCAAGTTATATTTAGCACACCAGATACTCATTCCTGAAATACTACCGCTTTCCATCACTGAAGGTGTATTTATTACCATTCAATTCTTCAGGAATGGACATGACAACATACATATATATGTAACTATAATATTCACCATAAGGGCATGAAGATAAAAGGGTTCTTTTTCTTCACTAATACAGTCTGGGGAATTGCTTAAGTTAAGCTTTTAAAAAGCGAAATGTATTGTACCAAGCCTCAAGGCAAGACAGATTCTAGAGATAACGTGTAGAGATTAGATTAAAATTTAACCCATCATATTCTGTTCTCCAACTTAGAAGAAATGTTAAATTCTGTCTTTGAGATTCCTTGTTTAGTGTTAAGAAACACAGATGGAATAAACCTCATTTACTTAATTTTGAAAATCAGATGCAGACTTTAAAATCTGAAATTAACGAAGATTCTTGCTTGCGAATTACTTTAAAGAACTTATCTGAGGCTATGGTGGGGTGTGGGTGGGGAAATGGAGGACTGTTGACAGCATTGAGTGTCACCAATAATGGATTGATAAGCTATCACCTGATATAAATATTTATGTCACAAGCAATCATATAAACCAATTCTCACCAAGATGGTTCCAACTTCGTTCTTTTTCATATGGTCTACAGCGGTTAGACACTGCAAGTTTATAATTGAAACTACTATGTTACGCAGGACAAAAGCTCAAATGTCAAACTGGCTGAATGAGTAAGTCACTGAAGACGGCTAGCTCCTAAGAAGGAGATTTTTGGCTTTTACAGGTGTATTTTATTTTGAGTTGCCTGGATTCAAATTATACAGACACGTCTAGTTGGTTTCCTCTGTACTGTTTTGTTTATTCCAACTCTCTCTTCTTTCTCAAAGTGTGTCCTAAAACACAGAACTTAACAGCAATTCCTCTTTCTGGAACACTCAGATGATTCACAACTGCAGCCTCTTTCCTTTGGGCTGTCCCTGGTCATGGGTCCAAACTCTGGTCACTGACTAGGAACCTGGACATCAGTTCTGACTCCCACCTCCAAACCCCATGGACTTCTTCCTCATCAGATACCTTCCATTCAAGGGTATGTAAAATGTGAACTTTAGCTTTATCTCCAGATACTCGAATCTAAGAAGAAGAAGAAAAAAGAAATAGGTGCTCCCAAAAGGAATCACATTCAGGCTCAGACGAAATCTATTTTTGAATATATTTTCTTATTTACTCAGTAAGCCTTGTACTCCCATCTACCTTTCTTACAATCTATGAGCTTTCTTTTCCAGGGAAGTATCTATGCTCTGCTTCTCAATATATACAGACCCAGAGCAACTGCTTTCCTTAGGGTAGCCTAGACCCTGACACAGGCATAGAATTGCCCATTGCACTCACAAAGTCAGTCACTGATACATGAAATCCATCTCTGTATTTTGTACATTCAGGAGTTTATTCTAAACATCTGAGACTGCCCCATACCACAATGCACAGTACACTTAAAAGTCCTCTTTTGCCGGGCACCAGTGGCTCACACCTGTAATCCTACTCAGGAGGCTAAGATCTGAGGATTGTGATTCAGTATCAGCCCAGGCATGAAAGTCTGTGAGATGCTTATCTCCACTTAATCACAGAAAGAAAGAAAAAAGCAGGAAGTAACACTGTGCCTCAAGTGGTAGAGTGCTAACTGTGAGCAAAAAGGAGCTCAGGGATAGAGCCTAGGCCCACAGTTGAGCCTCAGAACTGGCAATAAATAAATACGTCCTCTTTTATACTACCTAAGAATATTTACCATTTTCAAAAATAACCATCTGGAACTGAATTACCTGGACCAGGGTTTGACAGTAAATATAATATAAAGTTTGGGGAATTAATAGTAACTGAATGAATGAATAACTATTTATATGAGGTGGGATTGTCTGGAGTGAATTATGGTATGAAGGGCTATGTGTTTATTCTTTATGGGGAAAAGTGAAAAAAAAGTCGATAACAAGACAAAAAAAAATGAAAATCACTAGAAAACCAGCTGAAGCTATTTGTTACTCAGTCTCTATCAGGAGCCACACAAACACCCCTGACTAAGACAGTCTGGAGGCCAGGTAATAGACAAACAGTGCAAGGTCCACTACACACCACATAATCACAGAAGACAGCGCACGGATGGTTAGCTGCTACTCTGATTTTCCAGAAGAAAAGATTGGTGTTCTCTGTAAAAAAAAAAAAAAATCCTCCCATGTTTAAATGTTAGCTGTAAATTTTTTTAACCGTATGTGGAGCTGTGGTCTATAGTTCATCTGTGGAGTAGCCCTTCTGGAGCCCTGAACATCAATTATCTCAAGCAACTCATTGCTTAGTTTTACCATATCTTCCTTTTGGGCAAGAGATGATGGGCATCACACCAACAGTATTGAAGGAATGAGCCAAGACAGAAATTCAAATGGGAAAAAGAAGCACAGATTTAGGTGACTATTTAACATTAAAAGCTAATAGTATATTTAGCGTCAATGCCTTCAATCTCAGTAATTATGCTCCAACTTCAGTTGGCAACTCATTTCTTCCTATTTTTATTACCTTATTCTCACCCTCTAATTTGCTCCCCCCCAACTCTTATCTATTTATTTATCATGTCATATATGTCTTCTTTTTTTTTTATAAAAAGCTGCAAGATCTTCTTGGAAAGAGGCGGAGTATATGTAAATTTCAACAAATAAATTTCAGATGTTCTCGATATTCTAATTACAGGCAAGTGTATTCCTATATTTAGAAACTATGTATTTTTCACACAAGAAATAATATATGAGGAGTAAGATCTTTCTAAAGGAATAAAACTGAAAAATTCTATGTCCAAAAAATATGTCTCGTTGGAAAATATTAAAAGATTCTTTCCTCAAACAATTTATATCTTTGGGCTTTTAACAAATGAAGACCTGAGTCCTAGTTAATTCACACACACACATATCTCCATAGAGAAAACTAAGCTAAGTATTCCTACAAATAAAAAAATTTTTTTTCAGTATATAGATTTGCACTTTTCCACCTCAGTTTTAACCCTCATGCTTCAGTTTATTTGGATGGCTATAAGAAACTACATAAGTAGACAAAACCTTTTGCAGCAAGAACTTCTGTTGTTGGTGGTGGTGGTGGTGGTGGTGGTCGTGGGGCTTGAACTCTGGGCCTGGGCACTGTCCCTGTGCTCTTCAGCTCAAGGCGAGTGCTCTACTCTTAAAATTTTTTTTTTTTTTTTAGTTGGGTGCTGGTGGCTCACACCTGTAATCCTAACTACTGAGGAGGCAGAGATCTGATAATCACGGTTCAAAACCAGCTCAGGCAGGAAAGTCTGTGAGACTCTAATCTCCAATAAACCACCAGAAAACTGGAAGTGGTGTTGTGGTGCAAGTGGTAGTGCATTAGGCCTTGAGCTGAAGAGCTCAGGGACAGCGCAGGCCCAGAGTTCAAGCCCCAGGACAGACCAAAAATATATACATTTTTTGCCAGCCCTGGGGCTTGAACTCTGGGCCCAGATGATGTCCCTGAGCTCCTTTTTGCTCAAGGCTAGCGCTCTACCACTAGAGTCACTGCCCCACTTCCAGCTTTTTCTGTCAATAACTGAAGACAAGAGTCTCATGGACTTTCCTACCTGGACTGGCTTTGAACAGCAACCCTCAGATCTCAGCCTCCTGGAGTAGCTGGGATTACAGGCGTGAATCACCAGCACCTGGCTAAGAGCTTCTTTTTAGAAGGAAAAAAATAAAGATTAAAAGACTAGTTTGCCACCATAGTGTAAGGGTAAGTATAGCTGTATAAAAGATAAAACATAACATGAGTTTCCTTGTGTTATAATAAGCTGCATTCAAATCTTATCAGCAAATTTAACAGGCCTGGAAAATTGTAACTGCTTAGATAAACAGCATCACCTGTGAACTTCAAACATATTACTTAGATATGCCCAGAGAAATTCACACATTCACTGATTTTTTTTAAAAAGAAGTTCCAAAAATTCCAATAACAAATATGGCATACAAAAGGAACACCAATTCTTTCAACTTAGACTATTTAAGTTATAGAAGACACAGGGCAACCACTACCGCATTCTGTTCTAAAATTACATTTTGGGAAGGCTTTTGAGAGAGAGGAGAAAAAATTATGCAAAAATGTTTAGTGTATGTGTATGTACATATATGTTTAATCAATTATCTAACTGACATTTTCTTAAATCCACCACTACGTCGCTTTTTAACACATATGCTAAACAAGCAGATGCTAATTCTATAAACTGTGAATTAACCTCCCTTTTAAATTAATTGTTCCTTTGGAAATACTGACTTTTAAATCCTGAGCTGCAGTTGCTTCCTTCTGGAGATGTGTGCCAATTTCACATCCACGTTCCCCAGCTGGCTTCCAGGATTCCATTTTTAATTATTTAATGATTCATTTGCATTTCATTTACACATTGGCATCTGACCTGGTTAGTTTTAGCTTCTTCCAACAGTGAGCCATCGGGCCTGTAAGAATCTAGAGCTGGCTGTCATCAACAGCATGTGTCAACAAGGACATTAAGACTCAGAAATGGGTCAAGGGCACAAGGGCAGGGCATCAATCCTTCTCTTTATGTACCTTCTTCTGAGCTCAGCATCTCTTCCTTCTTTGAGAGTGGCAACAGTTTAAGCAAAAGGTATTCTTTGAAGTTGTTTCAAAGCCTTTCTGTATGTTCTCTTTATACCCATAACTCCCTAGCGAATGGGCCTGAGAATCAGCCCATTAGAGCCCCATTTTCTTAGCTCCACACTGCCTTATTAAAAGCAAATGTATCAGGGAGAGAGGTATCAGGGGCTGCAAAGGTCCGTGTGAGAGTCTCGGTCCATGTGTCTCAGGCTCAGTCCCCCCTTTAGTACCACTGGGAGCCGATGGAATCTCTCAGAGGAGAGGCCTACTGGGAGGTCTTCAGCATGTCTAGGAAAGGGCCTGTGGGATCCGGGTCCCTTCCTCTTTCTTTCTTGGCTTCTGGGCTGTGAGGTGAGCAGTTTTTCTTCTACCACGTGCTGTTTGCTATTGATGTACTGCCTCACCATCCTCAGGAATTGATCATGAACTACAACCACCAAAACCATGAGCTCAAATAAAACTTTTCTCTTTGAAAGCTAAGATAGGAGGTATTTGGTTACAGTAACAAAATCTGGCTGGAACAGAAAAAGTGAACATCAAAATTCCATTTGTAGGGCTGGGAGAGGGGCGGGGGCAGAGTGCAGTGATAAAGCACTTGGCTAGCACGTGTAAGGCTCTGAGTTTGACACACACATACCACACTTACCCTCCTCTCCACACACAAACTATTAATAGTGACATTTTGCCTAAGTGATCGATGTGAAAGAAGTCTAGAAACTGCAAAAGGAAGAGCTGGATGGCGCTGGACACTGGATGGATGTAGGTAGAGTAAGGAGGCTGGAAAGAATTGTTCTGGAACTTATTCAATTAAGTCATTATCTCCTTGGCACAAACACAATAATAAAATGCTGGGCCTCACACCACTAAAGACAAATGTCTGCAATTTTTATCTATCCCCTGAGATGTACACATAAATGCATTCCTTAACCATGTTGAGCCCTAAAAATCAGGAATTGCCATTTGGTGCTCTCTTGGGGTTGCCAGAACTGTCTACCCATGTAAGATTACCCCCTCTGATTCTCAGGACAGTAGAGAAATCTACTCAAGTCACTACTACCATAAGGCAAAAGGAATAAAAATTCAAAACCCAAGTACCTAATTCCCACAGATAGAAAAGCAGCCCAGTAGATGTGAAATAGCAGATAAGTAAGGCAAGACTTCTTTATACATTACTTAGTGCTCTGTATGATGCATGTTATCCATCATCTCTTGTCTTAACTAACTCATAGAGGAAGTACCTGCATCTTCCTATGACCAATGAAACACCGGAGATTCAGAGAGAGCTCCTCATTAGGGCCAAGTTCCATAGACAGCAGATAACACTGCCAAGCTGAAACTCAGAGCAAAGATCACTTCTTTGTAAGCTAGAGAAGGTATCACCATATGGATCAATCCTAACTGAGCCCCAGCAGTGTACACTGGGAACTTTGTGTGTGCCAAATGATACACGGAAATCTCTTCTGTTCACAGAACCAAAGCCATGCATGGAAAGCAAGTTCTGGCCCTTTCCTCATTCCTGGATTATATCAGAAAGTAACCCGGAACCAACATCTGAGTGGCACTTTCAGAGAAATGATCAAGAAAACTTCGTTTTTCCTTGTCTTAAAAACCAACACATGTTCAGTTTGAAAGATCAGGGAAATAATTTTAAAAGACAAAGAAAAATAATGACTTGTAATTCTTTGGCTCAAGATAATCACAGTATTTTGAGTGATTTCTCTCTCGTCTGTTTTCTGCACCTAGTCATATTTTAGTTTCCCTTTGACATGTTATAATTTTATAGGAAATTGTTTAACCATATGTTTAAATTATTTCTAGACCTTAAAAACTAGGTGTAGTTTAGAATTTCAATCATTTATCATTGAGAAATTGTTTACTTAATTTTCCCCCTACTGTTGCAAATTTAGGTTGGGGATTTTTATTTTTTGGTTGTTTTGCTAAATAGTTGTGCAAAGAGGTTACAATTCCATATGCAGGTTATGATTATCATGTATATTTATCAGTATCATCCCTTGAATTTTGTTTTTCTATCATTTAAGAAAAAAATCACACAAACTACCACCAAAGAACCACAGTGTGAGGGCTGGAAATGTGGCTTAGTGGTATAGTACTTGAATAGCATCGTGAAGCCCGGGTTTGATTCCTCAGTACCACTTACTGAGAAAAGAAAAAAAATATCACTTCCAATAACATCTCTATGCACTTTTTTCTTTTTTACCATGAATGGTTCTCATCTGGGACTCTCCCACTTGCTAAGCACCACTTCAAACCTAGCTCTCAAATCACAATCCTCCTAAGCCAGATCTCCCATATATATCTGGGATTACATAGGCATATGCCACCACATCTAGCTTGAAAGTCATGCTAACTGGGCTGGATCTGAACTGCAATCCTCCTGCTACCCCTACCTCATAAACTATCTAGATTACCGGTATACATCATCATACCTTTTCTTGGATCAATTTTTGAAAATGGGATTATATGGTTATATATGAGAGTGAAACCAACACACTTAACCCAGATAGCATGAGTAAACTCTCAAATTTACATCATTATTGTCAGTGAAGAAACCTATCTGAAGGCCTGTTAGCTGCCCACTGAGTATTAGCATCGGGGTCAATGTGATGAGAAAAACAACAAAAATCATTCCTTTCCTTTCCTGAATTCAGTAAAGTTCAGCATCTTCTCCAAAGGCTTATTTCCACTTTCCACGTGGTGTCTTTCTTGGTGACTCTCTGCCCCTGCATCTCACAGAGGGCCACGTACGACTGAACTGTCTTTCCGTAAGACACAGCAGCAGAGCAAGACGGGAGAGATCAGGAGACAGCCCAGACTTAGGCATTACCATTAACCAAATGGAACTCTCTGGACTCATCACCTCATCGCTTCTCCTGGATTAACAAGCCTTCGCATTTTGACAGCCAAGGTCAAGAGGGATTTCACACGGAGCTCAGTGTTTAAAGCTAAGAATAGTAAAAGCAGCACTGTGGAAGCAGAGAACCCCTACCCGGCTCCTGATGCACACCATCCTCCCTGCACCCCAGAGCTTCTCAGACATCTCGGAGGAACCCTAGGACTCTGAAGAACAAAACCAAACTCCATGCTGATTTCCCCAAGATCCCTTTCAGATTCTAAGAAACCAACCTTTCCCTAGGTACAAAAAGAAACCTTAGAAACAAAGCAAAGAATGGGTGAGATCAAAAAAGGAAACGTGTGAAGCTTTCCTGGGTAAAGCGCTCCTGAAAAGGCACTTGGTGCAGACAAAAGCAGTGTTGGATAAGCTGTGTGACAAAGACAGGAATACTCCAAATGCTGACCGTTTCCAGCAGATGTATCAGCCACTGACCCCTATCCTGGCTTGTGTCCTGGATGTGTGGAATCCATGTGGGGTATTTCTTCCTTGAGTCTTCCAACTGAAGACGAGAGGTCCGAGCACATGATTATCACTGCTTTCAGAAAATAACAGTGATCTACAGTGAGACGAGACATTATTCCTTTCTTAAAGGCCATAACGTTGCACTACAGCGTTTTGTGGGGCTGCTTCATAATCTTAAAGAAATGTTCCTGTTTCTGAGGGAACTTGAGTGACTCTGGTTGGTTGTCTAAGACAGGAAGAAGCAGAGGACTAGACCCTAGCATGGGAACATGGTGGTGCTAAAGAAGACTCAACCTTGATTAAGAATGTGCCTATAAATCTGTAAATAAACACACTGAGTGGTATACAAGCAGTTACAAATGAATTAGCTGAAGTATAAGAGTATGGAGAGCTCAAATAGTACAATTCTTTAGAAAGACTAAGTCAAAGCCCAACAAAATCAACACCAGGGTAACTTGGAAAGGGGAGGGCAAAGGAAGAAAGGTAGGTAAATGAAGGGGAGAAGGGGAAAGAATGAAGACAAGAATGCTTTGTATAAAGCACAAAATTAAGAAAATAAAGGCAAGGGTGGACGGAAGGGAAGGTGAAAATGTAGACGATCGAGATTCATGGTACACAAAAACTGCTTTGTTAAGTGGTAGGAATAATCCAATACATGTCCTTAAAAAAGAAGAGTGTGGAAAGGGTAAGCTGGGAGGGATGGGTAAGAATGTTGAAAAGGGTGACATGAATCAAGAAATGATGTATTCACCAACTGCTTTACTGAATGGCAAATCCTTTGAACAATTACTTAAAGATAATAAAAATACTGAAAGGGAGGGGGGGTGGTTCTGCTGTATGGTATATACTGCCAGCACCTGAGACCTACTCATTCCTACTAAAGGAGCCAGAGAGATTGAATAGAAGCTACTATGAACCATTAGCATCTATTAACATCCTTTAGGTTGAACTGGGCTCAGAATCTTAAGGAGTGAGGAGATCTTAAGGCAGGAAGAGAGCTGGGGAAGTAGTTAGTGTATAGTTAGACACATCATTACCTAGATGACTGAATACAAACACACACAGCTCTGAAGTCTGACTGAATTTTGTTTGTTTCATGGTTTTACCTAGGGCTTGATATACATGTACCTTAGATATTTCTAAATTGTGAGTGCAAATCTAATCAATGTCAAAGGAATTGGTCTGTGATTAAAAATAAGAATGACAAGCTGGGTGCCGGTGGCTCACACCAGAACCCTAGCTACTCAGGAACTTTAAAGCCAGTGCAGGCCAACAAGTCTATGAGACTCTTATCTCCTCTAACGTACACCTAAAAAAATAGCCAGAAACGGAGCTGTGGCTCAAGAGCACTAGCCTTGAGCAAAAGAAGGTCAGAACAGCAGCTAGGCTCTGAGTTCAAACCCTAGGATCAACACCACAAAAGAAAAAAACCCAACCAAAACCAAACCAAAACAAAACAAAACCCCAAACCAAAATTGCCTATAGAAATTCAGAAGGCAAATTGAATTCCTTTTGAGAGCACAGATTTATAGATTGGATTGGAATTTTCACTAAAGGCGTTTTCCTATTATTATCCCTCACCAGTTATCCATTAATATTTCAGTTTTTAAAAATCCCTAAAATAGGAACAAATAGCTAGCACAAGCATCATTATTTAAGCAAGTTTCAGAATCTCTTTAGGTTAGTGGTTTTTTTTCTATTTGGGTTTTGATTTAACAGTTTCTACTAACTTAAAAATAGATATTTAAAGAAAATGTGAATTATTTAGGGCTGAAGCTACCAGCGTTTTTGTTACGCAACTTGGCATCCAGCCCTTCTGCGATCACAGAAAGTCACACTTGAGAGTGTTAGGGATGGTGTAATAATTCACACCTTGGACATTGTTTCGCCTCTATTTCTTGCCGCTTCATTAAAGATGGCTTGTATTTGGATAGTTTGCAATGTTCAGAATGAAAGACAGAATCCAAATGTGTGATCCAGACAAGAGAAATTTACTGGCAATTTGAGAGTGCCAATGCTATTAATAATAAGCAAGCCAAAAAGTTACTCTTCCTTCTTGGTTTCAAAGTTTGCCCTGGAGACATGCATGTGGTCTTTTTTGTTGTTGCTGTTGTTTTCAAGTTACTGAGATACTATCTAAAAATAACATGTCAAATTACAAAATGTGGGCAAGTAGACTCCAGCTTTTTAAAGATATTCAGCACTAAAAATTACCTCTTAGAGGGAGGTATATGTTCCTGTTCATTTGGCATTCCGGGAGCTCATGCCTATAATTTTAGCTATTCAGGAGGCTGAGACATGGGAATCATGGTTCAAAGCCAGATTGGACAGAAAGCCCATGAGAATCTTATCTCCAATTAAGCACCAAAAGGCCAGAAGTGGAGCTGTGGTTCAAGTGGGAGGGCACTAAACTTGAGCAAATAAAACCTCAGGGACAGTGCTCAAGTCCTCAATTCAAGCCCTAAGACTAACACACAAACAACAACAAAATTCAGTTTGACTGATTCATTATTTGGAAACTCTATTCATTAAGTTTCTCTAGATTTTGACCTATGACATAAGAAGAAATATAAGTTAAAATTATTTTAAAAAATCATTAACTTCTAACAACAAATAAATTACCAGTATAATTATATTTTTATGGAAAAAGATAAAGTGAAAATTCAAAAGACATTTTCTCTATATGTTCGCTTTCTACTTCTTGGACCTGAAACACACAGTGTGTGTTGATAATGGATACCTGATTTATAGTCTCTTGCTGCCAATAGTGTCCTATATCAAGGCTGAGCTACGGAGATTCAGGGAGAGAGAGTTATAGGGCTCCCAGAACAGAGAATAGTGTTTTAGGTACAGAAGAGATAGACACAGAAGGTTGGTAGGAAATAGGCAGACTTGAACAATTGTCAAATGAGTGCCATCTGCCTGAAATCTGTACCTAATTTGTTTTCCTGTTTTTGTATGTGAACTCCTTCATAAGGGGCAGGTGCACCTATGTCCACCATAGTCTTCCACTTTTCTCTGGCATTATAGTCCACACTTTTAACATATTTAAATTACCTGCCTGACTTCTAGAGACATAGCATTTCTCCTTGATCTTGACCATTGAAGGTAAACCATTATGGTTCAGTGGATACAGGAAAAGCTGAAAAGCAGAACCTATTCCACACTTTTAGGGTATTTTATGCTCCATGGTAAGACAGGGAAGAGACAGGAATTGTGAAGTGGATTAAAACTTGGGAGACACAGTAAGAAGACAAGAGTTGAGAGTAGACCACCATCTTGGAGAATGCTCACAATGAAGAGGTTCAATCTGTAAGAGCTCAATTTTCATCTTCCTCTTCTACATTAAAAAAAAGTTTAAAGAGAAATTCAGTGACTGTTGGTAGAGGGAGGCACTTTGCCCAAAAAAACCATTGTCCTAAAAAATTAGCAACAACTATAAAACATAGGAGTCCAAAGGGACCTATATTCTATACTGTGATATTTCAAAGCCCTTCACTGGTTTCTGAATGAAGATTGTATGCCTACTTCATTAACTTCATTAGCTCCATGTTCATCAAGTTTCTTTTAGATCTAGTTTTTTTTTTTTTTCCATGATCCAGTACACTATGCTAGAAGAAGCAACAATCCTGAAAAACTATGGATTTTCAATTTTCATCTGAGAGAGAGAGAGAGACAGTATTTCTAGAGGAAAAAGAAGAACAAAGATAAAATGGAATCCTGATGGAGAAAGTAGGAAGGAAGGAGTTAAGACTTAGCTTTTGCCTTATTAAAATGCATTTGCATCTTCACATTTGAATCTCAAAAAATGGCTACACCCTTTTTATCAGCTCACTCTTGATAAACTGAAAAGTAGTTCTTATAACTTTCTTTCTTTTTTTTTTTTTTGGGGGGGGGGTGTCAGTCCTGGGGCCTGAACTCTGGGCCTGGGCGCTGTCCTTCAGCAATTCAGCTCAAGGCTAGGGCTCTACCACTTGAGCCATAGTACCACTTCTGACTTTTTCTGTTTATGTGGTGCTGAGGAATCAAACCCAGGGCCTGATGCATGTGAGGCAAGCACTCTACCACTGAGCCACCTTCCCAGCCCCTCTTATAACTTTTAATATGGAAAAGAAAGCCCAAAGGTTTGAAATATAATGAAAATCATCTTTGACACCCCCAGTTTCCCATATAATTTTCAACAACTATCTACTTTCCTTATTCACATTATTCCTTTAACAGCATTTACTTTTATTTAATTTATAATATTATGGAACGCCAAGAAACGCCTTTTGAAAAGTTTCTTGAGATGAAATGTAGATGTAAAATATTTTAAGGAAGTGTAAAACATGGATGCTTCACCAATTATTTTCTTATTTCCACAACATAATGTATCAAATAATCTCTCTGTGGACTAGGCTGAACAGTTAAGCATAATTTACATCATCTATATTGGAAAATGTGATCCAAGTTCTGAACAACCAACTTACAAATACATTTCTGGAACCCAATTCATTCTTACGTTAAGAACTCCCTGTACTGGTTTCAACCTGTGAAGTCACCAACAGTTTGGTAAAGGTTGTTAGCAAAATTGGCTCAATTAGCTATAGCATTCCAGTTATTCATTTGTCCATTCATGCAGGCATGCATGCACACATGCATTCAGCTAATATTTGTAGAGTGCCTACTTTAGCAGGATACTGGCTCAACTTGAGATGACAGGAGAGAGTAGAGTAAGGGCCAACAGGAAATCTCTTCATGGTACAAATGAACCAACAACGATAGTATATTAAAAAACAAAAAACAACTGGGGGCAGGGGCAAGTGAGGGAGGAAGGGAGAAAAGGATGAAGAAGGAAGATGTTCCAGGAAGAGAGAACAAGACCTCAGAAAGAAGTAGCTCAGGGTGGGCAAAGACTTCAGACAGCACAATATTCTGGGCTGAAGGTATTACTCAATTGGAAAAGCCAGCAAGCACAAGGCTTTAAATTCAAACCCTAATACTGCCGAAAAAGAAAAAGGAAACAGAGAACTAGAGGAGGGGAGAGGAAGGGAGGGGAGGGGAGGGGAGAAGAGAGGAAGGGAGGGGAAGACTCTACTGGGAACCAGTGGCTTTAATCTGTAATCCTAGCAATTCAGGAGATCTGAAAGATTTCAGTCCAATGCCAACCCAAGCAGAGAAGTCTAAGAGACACTATCTCTAAAATAACCAGCAAAAGGCAGAGCTGGAAGTATGACTCAAGTAGTAGAAAACTATAGCTGAGCAAACACCAAGCAAGTTCAAGGCCCTTAGTTCAAACTCCACCATCACCCCAAAAACAACAACAAAAAGTGAGGTCAGCATACTGTAAATAATAAGTAAAATCTAAATGAGCAAGACAAGATATTGGAGCTGTGATAGCCAAGGAATCAAAACGCCATTTTAAAAGATGTACCTTATGCTATTAGACCAAAATTTCTATAGCAAAATTTGGATGGACTTAAGCATTTTTCTGGTACCCTGGCAGACTTAGCTCAGCAAACAACGGCCTACTGGTCTGTGAACTAACCATTAGCGTTGCTAAAAAATGAAAAGAACAAACATATTTTTTGGGATACGTGAAAATTACATGAACTTTTAATTTTTGTGCCTGTACATGAAGTTTTTTAAGCTTTTATTGATATATAATTACAACTGTGTTTATGAGGAACTGTGTGATATTTTGGTATAGGCATGGGATGCACAGTGGTCAAAGAAATTAAGTTTTCCTGGAACACAAGCGTTCACATACTGTCTATGCCTATAAACAGCCAAGGCAGAAGTAAGTAGTCACTCGAGAGCCTAGAATATTTACTAGTTGGCCCATTACAGAAAAGGTTATGATCCCTGGCATAGAAAATGGATGAAAGAGGGAAGATCCGGAAGATCACTTCGGTGTCTGGATCTATCAATTTGAGAAACGACATGGAGTGAACCAGCAATCATAGAAGTAGGAAGGACAAAGCAGTTTTATCACGCAGGCTACCTACTAGCAAGGTGTGTGGATGGCACTGAAGCTGATGTCAGATATAAGCTCAGGTTTCTGTTTTGAATATCTATAGAGGACGCTGATATCCAACATGTGAGCTGAAGAATTCAGGGCTGCGGAAGAGACAGATGCTGGGAAGGGTAAAGTGTCCCTGAGAATTCTTTTCTGAGAGATGGTATAGGAGGAAGTGGATCGACACAGGCTGGAAATGCAAACGGCAGCCAGTCCTCGTTCCTTTCATCTCTGCACAGGGTATGGCAAAGCCAATAAATAAATCACTTTCCAGTTTCCAAATGTGTACTATTATCCTCTTCAACTGATAAGACATTTGGACCAATCATGTGGTGGTCATCACTAAAGTTAGCAGCCACCCACTGCATCTTTGTTACTCTGTTTGCCTAACTGTGTGGGCAGTGGTGGTTCTTTTATTTTGGCCTTGTTATCTAGGAACAACAAAAACTAGAGGGTGAGATGGAGACAAAGTACTGACACTACAGGGAAGTTTCAAGGGAGAAAGACATGATTACGATGTCAGAAAGTCACTTCAAGAATTCCTGATCTAACAGAAAAGCACTAAGTGAAAGGAAACCCATTTTAGAAACACATCTCAATGCTTTCTTCAATATGAGGTTTGACTGTCTTTATTGTTATTCTAAGGGGGGGTTACAGTTTTCATAAATCAAGTAATGAGTACTTTTCTTTTTGGACAGTGTTACCTTTCATGCTCTCTCCCAGTTAGATTGTTTGACTTTTGTACATGGGCCCATTTGACATGTTTTCAAGAACTCATGATGACTTCCATTAAAAGCTTCTGCATTCATCTTAAGCAGAAGCTGCAATGTTATAGACGATGGAAGCTAGAGTTGTTCAGAAAGGATTGCACAGCCTGGGGAAAGCAATGCGGACTGTCCGAGTAAAAGGAGCCCACAACGAGAACTGAGGAACAGCATGAGAAAGATGTAGAAACCAGGATGGCTGTCAATACCGAGGCAGAAGGAAGTTGATACCAGAGGTGTTGAATTTCAAGGAGAAAAGATTATGACCATTTCAAAGACAGCAACCACCACTGGTTTCTGCTCATGAGATCTCCTTCCTCTTAACAGCACCCCAATTTGCTTCTTTGCCCATTTAGTCCTCTAATCTGGATTCCACTCATCTTGCCCCTAGCTGTCAAGATGAACACAACTGGCTGGAGGCGATCTCTTCCAGAGGGGGTTGGATGGGAGGAAGGGGAAGGAGAGAGAGAAGGAAAGGGAGGGAGAGAGAGAGAATTGGTTCTTGGATAGGCAGGAATCCAAGAACAGTCAATAGCAGAGAAGGAGGTTATTTACTGGGGAATCTGAGAAACAGATTTTTTTTTCTCCCTTTCCTGGGAGATTTCATGTCAGGATGTGGTATCTGTAACTGCTTATCGACTCAATGTTGTAATAGGAGAAAGTCTAAAGCTTGGGTAGGGGAAAGCAGAAGGAGAATGTGTCACACAAAAGAGCTCAAGGGTGAGCCATTGCATGCAGGGGTGTAGAGAGAATCTTCAGTGACTCCTTTCAGGTAATGAATCAAGCCTTGCCTACTTGAAGATTTTCATAAGCCAAAAACTCCCTATTACTACACTACGTCAGCTCAAGTTGGCCAACAAGGCAAATAAAGAATCCTGACAGAAGACCTTAAAGAAAGTCACTTCAATCTTTACTAGCCATACAACGGACAAGGGTCTCATATCTAAAATATACTTGGAACTCAAAAAATTAAACCCCCCAACAACAAATCCTCAAAGAAACAACTGCCCAATAAATAAGTGGGCTAAAGACTTAAAGAGAAACTTCTCTGAAGAAGAAAGAAGGATGGCCAATAGACACATGAAGAAATGTTCAACATCCATAGCCATAAAAGAAATGCAAATCAAAACAACATTGAGATATCACCTCACTCCAGTTAGAACAGCAAAAATCAAGAACTCTAACAACAACAGATGCTGGAGGGGATGTGGACAGAAAGGAACCTTACTTCATTGTTGGTGGGAATGTAAACTTGTTCAACCACTTTGGAAAGCAGTATGGAGGTTCCTCAAAAGACTTCACATAGAGCTCCCCTATGACCCAGCAATCCCACTTTTGGGCATTTACCCTAATGTTTACAAACAAGACCACACTAAAGCTACCAGCACAACTATGTTTATTGCAGCATTATTTACCATAGCTAAGATATGGAACCAACCCAGATGCCCCTCAGTAGATGAATGGATCAAGAAAATGTGGTGTATATACACAATGGAATTCTATGCCTCCATCAGAAACAATGACATTGCCCCATTTGTTAGGAAATGGAAAAACTTGGAAAAAATTATATTAAGTGAAGTAAGCCAGGCCCAAAGAAACGTAGGTCCCATGGTTTCCCTTATTTGTAATATCTAGTATATGTATGAGTCAAGCGGAAAAGGTCAGATAATGTGATGTCAGGAAAATGAACCCTTAGATGTGTATTTTAATGTTTTTTTCTTTCATGCATGTGTTTCTAACACATTTATAAGATTATCTCTTTGTTGCTTTGTATGTCCCTCCCCCACAGTATAACCCCTGCTTTCACTATATTTGATGTCAGTATAACTTGTGGAGGAGATGGGGAAAAACCAGTTGTTTAAGGATACAGGTGGACCTGTTGCAACAATGAGAAGTACAAGTTGTCATGTCCAAAACGAGCTTTACAACGTTGGTGTGGGGGGGGGGGGGAGGGGGGAGGGGGGGGAGAGGGGAAGGAGAAGGATTGGGATTAGGGGGGCAGGGGGGAGGCTGGGAAGGGAGGTGAAGGGTAAACAAAGGAGGAGGCTGCAATGCTTGGTAAGAAATGTACACATTATCCTGCCCATGTAACTGTAACTCCTCTGTACAGTATGTTCACAAATAAAATTAAATTAAATTAAAAAAAAAAAGAAAGAAAGTCACTTCAGTGGACTGTAGGACCCATTACATATAAATGATTTCCCTGTTAAGAAATATGAATGAAAGGGGCAGGTTCAGGTAGCTCTCAAAGAAGGATCTGACGCGGGCAAAAGAGGATTGCTTTTTCCTCTCTTCCCTTTTTGTGGTTGTTGTTACAGCTTCCTTGCAATGTCTGACAAATACATGTTTGGCAATACAAGACACATGAACCTGATTTGAAACCTGACAGAAGGATCTAGAAGACAGAGTTGAAGTGAATAACTGGCATGAAATCCTCCCACTTCCAAGTTATGGAAGGAACGTCTACACGTTTTCCTGCCACTAGACCTAAGGAAATCTGTAACAGAACTGCATGCCAAGAGGATCTGAGGACAATCAAAGGGATTCTCAGATGAGTTACATCTTCTGTGTTTTCACTGAAGACATTAAAAACAGATCAAAGTACTTAGTTCTGGGAAAAAGAAAGCTCAGAAGGCTATACTGAGGCCTTCTAAAAATGTACTAAAGAATTGTTATATAAGATCTCATTCACCAAATTTCAGTATGTGAAGACTAGCTAGCTGGCTTGTCTTAACCTTGAAAGATGCGTGCGTGCGTGCGTGCGTGTGTGTGTGTGTGTGTGTGTGTGTGGTGTGTACATATATAAAATATACATAACATTTTTTACAAATAAAATCACTTGCTACGTCCAACAGAAACACAATCATGTGAAATTCAGAATACCTGACAGTCGAAAATGGAAACTTTATGAACTTCTTAAGAAAATTCCAGATAGCCTATGCACAGTGGACCTATAAGAAACCACTGTGTTCCCTGACCTCTGAGGTCATAAAATGAGAAAATACTGGATCATCTCTCCCACAGCATGGCTCTGGACTAGATGAACCATGAGCCTCACATTTTCAATTCTCAGGTGTAATGAGGAGTCTGAACCAACCGTGGATGAAATGATCTATCTGTGAAAAATGCAGAATTGTGATAACTGCCTGAACGAAGATCTTTGATAGATATGAACTGTGGGTCAATTTACGCCACAGCTGAACTGTTTAACTGTCTATTGAAATGTGACCTGTCAAATCTGGGTACAATTGAGAGATTAACATAGTTCTCACATTTTAATGTAGATACTTGGCATACCACGCTGGTTGTGGGGGTGGGGGTGAGGGAGGTTAAGTCTGTATTACTGGCAAATAACAACTGCTTAACACCCTGATTTGGACATTCACATCCACCCCGGCTAAGCAGCTGTAGTGAAGCCAGAGGGGTCGAGAGCCAATTGAAACAACTTGCCCTTTTGAAAATGACAGAATCTGTAGATCAGAGGACACCAGAAAGTCTGAACATTTCATTTCTACCTCCAGGTCATACTTGCCAATTCATAATGATACGCAGAAAATAATCCCTAACCTTTCTCTGTAATCCAGTTCTATGCTCTATCTTGACACACACACCCGCCCCCCGCCCCTTATCCTTGGCAGCCTGATGCTTGAGGCTGCTCCCCTGGCCTCTTGTCCCCCACCCAACTGTTAGAGAAGGGGGCTTCTGCTGGCCCTAGGCAAACTGTAAAGTACACACCAAATTATTTCCTAACGTGGAGAGGAGCACCATCCATTTCAAATTTTCCAGGCTACCCAGAGCAAATAATCATGGGTAATTTGTGTTCTGCAAAAGAAACATTTACGGAATTAAAATGCACACTTTTTTCTTTTCATTATGGAGTAATTTGGAGATGAGTTACTAATCTGGAAAGATTCAGGGCTCTTTGTAATGAAAATTCATCATGCCAGCTACCAATCTTTCTAGAGATCAGTGCATTGCCAAGACTCAAGCACTTTTTCCTTGCCTCTGCATTGCAGATGAGAAAACTGCAGCAGAAGAGACCATCCGGTCTTTCAAGGGGAAAAGGGCTAAAGGCGGCATGGGGGAATTTTCAGAGAAGGCAGGCTAGGTACCCTTAACCATTGTACTACCCTGTCTCCAGAAGCTATGAGATGAAGAAAGAAATTGAATACTTAAGATCACTTTTAGGTCAGATTCTAGGATTCGAATTTTGCTTTATTAGGCTAACGTACTTCATCTTTAAGTACTACGGAGATACTGTATTTCTACCTTAACTACCAGGGGATACAGTGCTTCCACCTTAATAACCAGGGGATGCTGTACTTCCACCATAACTACCAAGGGATACCTTCTACCAGGGGGTACAGTACTTCCACCTTGACTACCAGGGGGATACTATACTTACTCCTCTTCAGCAAAGCTGGGGGCAATGCTGGAGTGCTTACAACAGCACAATCAGTGTGTGTATGATTCAACAGCCTTCTTCACACTAACAAACAGTTCCTTCTGCTTTCCTAACATCACGTTAACCTCTTTGCCTGCCCAGGACAGACTTACCCAGGCCTTCAGTTTTCACTCTGATCGAGTCCCCTGAAAGATCTTTTTATTTGTCAAAGCAGATTCTTGACACACGTAAGTAACGTAAGAAACTTGCTGACTTGTGAAATCAACTGCTTCTATGAGTCTAAGTGTACGTTTCACTATGTTAACTAGCCAAAGGAGGGCTGGTAGTTCAGGAGTTTGGCCTGGGGGGAACAGAGTGAGTTTCTGGTTTTAAGTCTTAAGAAGGCAATGGTCACGGGTAAGTTCTGGTCTTCAAGAGACATCTCTATGCAGCTCCAGGCTGACGTCAATGGAACAAGACTGAACAAGGACCATGCCCCTGAACAGCTAGCAAAGAGTAGGCTTAAGAATATAAAGTCATACTATGTTGCTCAACACGGTGTAGCCTGAGTGTTTGGAAACAAGTGTGTTATTCTGTGCATGGTGGAGTGAGCAGGATTGAGAGATGCCTTTTCTTCTCAGAGCCCTTTTGTGAAGGACGATTATGCAATTCAGCCATGTCCCCACGGCTCTTTGTAAAGTGTGAATCAAATTTTCTGTCAGGGAATAGTATTTTCCACACTCATGTGGAGAATAATTTGAAAAGCCCTAGTGGGCTTGCCAGTTTTGAAAACTTCTGATTCTGTGTGACAAGGCTATATGTCAATTTTTGCCCAAAGCCCCGATGTGACTCTCCAAATGCCAGGAGATGGAACTCAGTGGGTGTCTGCCTCTGGGCGACACTTGGTGATGTCCCATCCACCCTGCGTGCCTTTCAGCAGAGGTGGAGCCATGGCCAGAAAGAGCCCAGCTCCTGAGACATTCCTTCCCATAAAGTCAGACTCTCAGGAATGGGAAGAAGCCTGGTTCCAGAACCTCTCTGAGAATGTATTTCAGTAAAAAATGCTATGAAGAACATTTCCCACAAATCAAATTCATATCTAGGCTCCTATCCAGGCCATGAATGGCTTAAAACATAGTCAGAAGACCCATTGTAAAAGACGAGGCGAGGAACAAAAATTACAGACACTCTTCAGATGTTTTTTCTTCCTGCACTACAATGGACATCCACACTGTATGTTGAAGACCCTCTGGTTTAACCCAACCTCCTCAACTTCATAGATAAAGATGCATGGCTCAAAGAGATAAATTTGCTTCCAGTGGATGTCGCTGAGTTTATATAGACACATACACATTCTGCCTTCTATATCCATGCTTCATTTGTGTGTGTGTGTGTGTGTGTGTGTGTGTGTGTGTGTGTGTGTGTGTGTGTGTGTGTGTGTGTGTGTGTATGCACGCGCGCACTCTGGTCCTAGATCTTAAACTCAGGTTCTAGATCTTGAACTACTACTTAAGCCACATTTCCTCTTCCAGCTTTTTGGTGGTTAACCGGATATGAGTCTCACTGACTTTCCTGCCCGGGCTGGCTTCAAATAATGATCCTCAGATCTCAGCCTCCTAGGATTACACTGACACCCAGTTCCGTGCTGTTTCTTTCAGGTGCTCAACAGAGGCTTGTGCTACCTCCTTTCTGGGGGCATTTGGCACATGAAGTCCCTGGGTTTGTCATAGTGTTAGCTGTTATGTGTCAGGGATGTTAAAAACCCTGCAAGTCATAGCATAGTCAACACACAGAGAACCTTCCTGCCCATATGGTAACCGAGTCTCTACATGGGGAAACATTCAAGATGGGCTCTCTTTTCCCAGATGGCGACTCCATAGATCTATTATTCTCACTGTACCCACCATCCTCTGAGGTTCTTATAAATCACATTCATTTCATTCTCTTTTCCCCATTGCAATGTTAATATCTGCGCCCCCCCCCCCCGAAAAGAAGTTCATTGCTAGAACCTTTGTAGAATTTCTTTTATTCTCTGTTCCTCTTTGCCAAGACTTTATAACCTCTCCAGTCTTTGACATTATGCTTGCACTATTTTTGTTGTAAGGAGGCTGCTGTGTACATTTCAGGGTGTTGAGAAGCATTCCTGGCTCTTTCCGCCAGAATACAGTAGAATCACTCACATGATGACCAACAAATGTCTCTGAGTCTTGACAAAAATCATCTCTAGTTGAAAAACACTGTAAGACCAGCTAGGTGCCAATCAGTTATGCCTATAATCCTAGCTAGTTAAGAAGTTACGATATGAAAATTGTGGTTCTAAGCTGGCCTGATTGGAAAAGTGTACAAGATTCCATATGCAATTAACTAGCAAAAATGATGGGTTGAAGGTGTGGCCCATTCAAGAGGTAGAGCACCAGCCATGAGCAAGCAATCCAAACGAGAGAGCTAGAGGTACTGAGTTTAAGCCTGGCACTAGTTACACACACACACACACACACACACACACACACACACACACACACACACACACAATTGTAGACCAAGGTGGTAAATAAATGTGACCAGTAGAAAGAAGACTATTTATCTGACCACTTCATCCATTCTATTTTCTGTCCTTAACAATCTGCGGCTTGATGTCAAAATAGGCAGCATCATTTAGGGAATGTGGGGAGAAGTTTGGTTCCACTTACTATCTCCAATGCAAGTCTGGCACATTGTAGGCACCTCATAAGTATTTTAAGAAAAGAATCCTTCTGTAGAACAATACACACCTTAGTTAAATTAAGCCTTAGTAAATGAGCCTAATTCCAGTAACACAAACCGATGGGCCTTCTTGAGAAAACATCAGAAAGTACCTATTATGATAGCTTTGCAATATATAAAGGATTTATGCTGTGGTTAGTCATTCCATCTTTGAACAACCCAACCAGAAAGTAACCATCAGATTATCCTGCCTCTCGTTATCAGTGAAGTTCGGCATCCAATTGCCTTTCCTATTTTGGCCTTCGTTTATCTTCACATCCCCTGTATTATCTGGGAAAGTATTTGAATTGGCAACCCAAAAACAGGGCTGTGCAACATGTTTTGAATTAGACTAGAATTTCAAATTTCTCCTGCTTAAATTCACATCCAGTTAAGCTTATGACTGCTAAGCAGGGAGTTGGGGCTTATTTTTTTTTTTCCTTTTTTAAGCAAACTTAAGTGATCTATGCTAGAACACTTTTTCTTCTGTGGGAAACTCTTTGATTCATAAAACTTCTGCCTAAAGTTTAAAATAAGCAAAAATTGGGGCCGGGAATGTAGCTTAGTGGTAGAGTGCTTGCAGAGCATGCATGAGGGTTCGATTCCTTAGAACCACATAAAACTTTAAAGCAAAGCTCTCTGGGAAAATGACAGAACTTCAACACACAGAAAGAAATACAATGTTTATCCTGCTAGCCCAAGGAAAGTGGTCTGTTGGCCTCCTACCTAACTCCTTACCCTGGTCCAGGTTTATTTTCCAAAGCCAGTCAATGCTTGATCTCACCAACAGCCGTAAGTCCTGTGATCTCTAGACCTTCTATTCTGCTCTTTTCCTACCACAATACCTCCCACTTTTTTTCCTCTTACAAGTAGAGTCCACACACTTTTGCCTTCCCTCATCCTGGAAGCCCTCTCTAATAACTAAAAGCTCCCACAGACAACACTTTGCGGCAAGTGACTAGCAAATGTATGAATCTATCATTTGTCCCATAATCTTCTCCACTCAAGGAAACCACAGTCACGAAGTTTGGCTATGGGAGTCCCTGTGAATGAAACTGTCTCCCAAGCAAGCCTAAATCCTCGGCACATCTACGTCACCCACGCCCCACAGCTTAGCTCCATTCTGTCCACACGGCTAGTGCTCAGTAAAAACTTGTTCCCTGGGCTGTTCCAGATTGTGCTAAATTTATGAGCCAGCACTCTGTTCTTTATGTATATTACCATGGCTTCTAATCACTTCATGTAAATTGAAGTTCCACGTGGCTTCAAAATGGAATCTTCACTGGGATGGCTACTGGGAGTCATGGCCTAAGACAGATTACCCCTGAGGGGTCCTAAATTCATTCCCGTTCAACATAGAAAGAGAGCCACCAAGCTTTGCCAGCCTCTCAACCATCCTGCACACACTTATCTTATAATAAAACACTGTGTGTCTAACCATCAGCATGCACTACCAGACAATGGGATACAAGAGTATCCCATTAAAGATAAAGCTAGTTGTTAACTGGGTGTGGTGGCATAGGCCTATACTCCAGAATTCAGGACACTGAGGCAGGAGGATTGTTGTTTAGAATACACAGGAAGATCCTACCTGGAGCTTTTTTGTTGTTGTTGTCAGTCATGCGGCTTGAACTAGGGGGCCTGGGAGCCGTTCCTGAGCTCTTTTGCTCAAGACTAGCTCTGAAAAAATGATACATATCGATATAATGGAACAATATTTGCCAGTTACAAGTACAGAGATGCTAATATAATAGATGCTGGAACGTGGATAAACATTGAGAACATTTTGCTAAGTGAAAGAAGCCAGACAAAAAAAGATCACATTGTGTATGATTCCATTTGCATGAAATGCCCAGAAAAGGCAATTCCACAGAGACAGAAAGTAGATTAGTGGTTGCCTGGAGCTGGAAGTGAGAAAGAGGATTGACTGTAAAGGCCCATGAGGTATCTCACTGAAGTAATAAACTTTCTAAAACTGGACTGTGGTAATGCTTGCACAATTTAGTAGATTTACCAAAACTCATTACATGGCTTGCATGATATATGCAAATTAGACTTCAATTATACTGTACAACAAACTCAGTACATAATAAAAGACTCCCATGACTGACTTCTGTCTCTCCTCACCCCGAGGGGAGTGACAGAGGTTTCCTCTTATGGGCCACAGTACTGTTGGCAGCTTTCCGTCAGAACCATACTATACTTGTGATTGATTGTGTCCTAGAATTAGGGATTGCTCCTCAGATCCATTCATTCCTTCATCAGGAACACATGCGCCGTGTGTTCCTGAGCTCTTGAAGATGTCCCAGGCACTGGTACTAGGTACCTGATTGCAAAACAGGACATGAAAATGGTGGGTATCTGCACTCCCAGGGCTGAGGGCTACAGATATGAATATAGGCAACGTGATAAAGTGGAACACAGGTGGGGAAATCTCACCCTGATTTTGTTATCAGGGGCTCCTGAAGAGATAAATATGCTGTGAGGTGTAAAAGGCCAGCACAAGGCAGAGAAAGGAATAGCTTACCACAGGGAGGACAGATCAGATGCAAAGGTGTAGAAGTGAGAGACAGAACATCCAGGGAACCAATGCTATTCCATGCAGATGGAGTGAGAGGCAGAGAGCACAAGTTGCAAAAAGCACAGAGGAAGATCACAACACAGGAGCCTTGGAAGACGTGTGGGTGTGGCCCTAGGTGGTAAGGGAGGAACAGTGAATGTGGGCAGGTGAACGGCGTATCAGATTCAGGCTTGCTGGAGATGAATGGGGAAGGCCTATTGGGAAGCTGTTAGATACTGGGGCCCTGAGAAGAGACGGAGCTTCCATAATTTACAACCAAAACAAACCAAAAAAACTGAACTATCCCCAATGGAAGAATTCATTTGCTCCTTATGCCACCCATCTACTCTCACTGGCACCTCAAAATAAAACAGCAAAATCTTGTAAAACTGACCACCAAATTGAAGGTATTTATTCCAGCTCTCTCTGGCGCCCAGCTATTTCCTTTGATTGATAAGCTATGGTCCTCTGTCTGCCTCAACCTATCCAATATCCAGCCTGTCCCTAATCCACTCTCCATGGCTCAGATCAGAAAGCCAATCCTGATCACTCAGGCACAACCCTAGTCCTGGCCATTCACCTCTTCTGCATGCTCCTGGAAACATGCTTGGTCCGTGCAAGCGTATCTTATGTTCCTGTGTAATGAAAGTGCCCATATGTTCATCGGTTTTCTCACTTAACAGTCTATACAATAGAATGCGCTCCAGTGACGAAAAGTCTCTATCTGCACCATGCAATACAGCAGCCACTAGCTATATGTAAGCACTTACTAATTATTTTAGTGTTCTTTAATTTTAGTACATGCAGGATCTGAGGGCCAGAATATTCATTCAGCTATTCTTTCTTTCTGCCTTTCTTCCTTTCCTTCTTTCTTTTTTTCTTTCAATAAACATATATATCCAGTACCCCCATGCAATGCCCAGTATTGTTCTAATTGTTAAGGTTACAGACTCTGCTTTTGTATATTTTATGTTTTAATAAGGAGGGTAGAAAATAGACACGTAAGCAAAATAGTACAACACTAACATGAATATGAGAGATGGGTGCTACTTAAACATATAAACCAGTACATACCTGTACTACCAAGTACTTGGGACGGAGAGACAGAAGGACCATGGTCTGTGGCCAGACTGGGCAAAAAAATCATTAGTGAGATCCTATGTCAGAAAATAAGCTGGGCATGGTGGTATAGGTCTATAATAACGCTATCAGGGGTTGGAGGATCATGGTCCAAGGTCAGTCTTAGGTAAAATCAATACTTTACTTGAATAATAAACTAAAGCAAAAGGCGCTGAGGGTGTGGCTCAAGCTCCAGATCCTTTGTCTAGCAAAAATGAAATAAAACAAAGCAAGGAGATGGCAACAGAAGGAGTATGTGGTTGTAGCATTTGCCAGAACTGCTGTTGTAGCATGGGCTGTGTTTGAGCACATATCAAACAAAACTCATGATGAAAGTTAATGGAACCAACTTTTAAGAGAAAGTGGGATAATTGCTCACGAGTAAATTCAGCTCTCTGATCATCTTGTCATAAAAGCTTTCAAGTATGCCTTTTTGTAGAAAGGACACGGATTCGGTTTCAAAGCTATTCACGTGTCAAATGGTTAGCCCCAGTGGGCAGAGAATTTCTGCGAACTTTGGGGGGGGGGGGGAATCATCATCTGGATTACTTCGTGTCACAACATGTGTCAGAACTAGCAGCCAATCAAAATCTCCACATGCAGCCTGTGTTTTATGTCGTAAAATTACAATCATCCCATGTTTCATGAACGTCCCTCACCCCAAGTGTCAGCGCTGTGGGAAAATCCAGGGTAGAAACCCCGCACGGTCTGCCCTCTAGGAGCTCCCATACTAACAGCACTAGGGAGGTCTCGGGTCAAATTCACAGACCACATGGGCAGAACTGTGGGTATCACGTTCTTTCATTTAGCTTCCTTAATGGTTTACTTTAAAAAATTAATCCCTGGACATAAAAATCTCCAAAGATGTTGTATTCTGTCCTCAAGACCTAGGTTATATCATACTTTCACATCCTGAATAAAATGAACTAATCCTTACTTACGGTAGCTTCTAAAGCTATTGAGAAATATGGAAAATATGGTAGAATATAAAGTGTATTCTGAGGGGAAAAAACAACATAGCTTTTCAGAACTAGTAGGTGACATATAACTTATGCTAAACATTTAGTCAAGAGAAGATTCCCTGCCAGGCCCTCCTGAACTTTGTAAATATTTTTCACCTTCCTTGGTTGTGAGATTTCAGTGAGAGCCAGTGGGACAGGGCTATGCCCTTTGCAAAGCCTTCTGAGGTTGTTAGAATAAACCAGAATGCCCCTAACCTTTGAGGATTAACTGATTTGCTCATAGGTTCACCAAGAACAGAAAAGAACAAAGAGACTAAAACTGCAGTGTCATGAAGACAAGGACAACACTTCCCAGAGATTACCTCCTGTCTTCTGCTTGGAGAAGATATAAGCAAATCAACCTACTTTAAAAACTTGGCCAACCACTAAACTTCCATATGCACAGCCACTGAGCATACGTTTATCTGTGATAAGTGTGTATGTGTGTACAAATATATATGCATATGTATGTATATATCTACGTATACACACATTCACTTTCCCTTAGAGAGGGAGTTCACTTCTTTTGTTAATGCTGATTGCAAGTTTTGTGGAGGTAACACACAGCCCATCACTGATGGTGAAGAGAAAAGTCTGTTTGGCATTTCTACCATTCTATTAAGAAACAATTCCTGGATTTTCCAATCCTCTGCTTTCATTTTCCAAGCATCAAAACCCCTAGAGCTTCATTATAATCCCATCGCCTGGGTCTATGCCATGGCCTCGTCTTTCTATGATTCAATTTCTATGCAATGAATGCTCCCATCATCAGCCTCCAATACCTACTGAGAGTTGTAGTCTCTGAAAACATGTCTGTATAATTTAACCACTTCAAAGTTTCCTCATAACATTGTGTTACTACAAAGTCCTGTTCCAGCTCTGAATGTTTGCTTTCTTCAATAGTATGACAATAGTTGGTGGGCATAGATGCCTGTCTAAAAGAAAGGCAAGCTCAGTTGTTTTCAGAATCCTTTTTTAAAAAAATGGTTTAGCACCATAGTGATTGACATGAAGCATTTTAAAACTCCAATGGTTCTAATGAAGTTTGTTATTCAAATCAAACTCTTGTTTTGATGTTGGACTTCATGTTGCTTGGTGCAATGTATTACTGAGGCCTTCGTAAATGTTTCAGAAAAATCATATCCACATAAATTCATTACATATGCTCAAGTGAGTTTTTTTTAATAAAAAGGCTTTGACTTTTCATTCTATTTAAATAGACAGATGCCAGGGCCGTTTTTCTTCCTAAATTAATACCATACAAGAAGAAAATGTGGGTTGAATTGGCCAATTCATTGGACTTCAAGACCTACAATCATGGTTCTGAGAGAGACTAGAGAAAGCCAAGGCTCCGAAGCCATCAATAAACACTGAAATGCACACCTGGTTATTTTTGTTTGTTTTAGTCCTATCCCCTGGCATATTCTTAGGACACCCAACGTCCAATGTGGCCCAGGACTCAAGTTTCAAAATTCCCCTTTCTCTCCCAATAAATGTATTCTTACTGTACTATGTATCTGAAAACACCTTTCCCTGACCAGTAGGAATGGGGGGAGCGGAGGTTGTCACAACAGAAAAAATGAAGCAGATGAAGGAAGAATGTCATGCATGTTATATTAAAAATCCACCCTAGGCTGGGAAGGTGGCTCAGTGGTAGAGTGCTTGCCTTGCATGCATGAGGCCTTGGGTTTGATTCCTCAGCACCACATAAGCAGAAAAAGCCACAAGTGGGGCTGTGGCTCAAATGGAGTGCTAGCCTTGAGCTGAAGAGCTCAGGGACAGCATCCAAGCCAGCCCAGAGTTCAGGCCCCACAACTGACAAAAAAAAAAAACACACCCCTCCCTCCTTCCCTGAATTGCAGCAAATTAGAATCTCTCTGATTTGCCGGGAAGACCCCAATACATCAGTGAGTGAACATCTAAAAAGGAAGTCAGCCTTATGAAGGGATCGTTGCTACCAGGAGATGTAGACCTACAAAAATGCAAGAGCAAATGGGAGAAAATGAGGAAGAAGGTATACATAAATAAACACATACATAAACAAATAAATGCAAGAGAGGATGGAAACAAAAAGAAAGCCACAGTTCCAAAGTTAATTCCACTTTGTTTTCACCACCATCTCTCTGGGTCATCTCTCCAAATCCCACAGAACCCATAAACAGGGTCTAGAATCATGAAGTAACTGGCTCATGAACACAACCATGGTGAGCCCTAAACCTTAGCATAAGCTCTCATGCTTCAGAAGAACGGAGGAGAGCACAGAGCATAGATCTAGAATTCACTTCGCTCCAACCCCATACCTACGTGTGGGCCATTAGCCACAAAAGCACAGAGGAACTAAAGAGAAAAATACTTTACACAGCCTTCTCCATGACTGCTTCCCATTCACAATCTTTCGCCCTGACTATGGGTAGACAAGTAACTCCTTCCAAACAGAGGTGCTACTGGCAGAGATTTCTAAGGGTAGACAGACTTCAAGTTCATGCATTTCTATCTATACAGTGTTCTCTACAGGACAGACCAAATGCTTGAGAGGATCACCTTTGCAGAAAGAAACAAGACGTATCCTGTGGTGTAAAGGTAGGCTATTGGCAGCACTCTCAACACTACCTAGTTGCTCCTACAGAAGACAAGAAACTTTATCTACAGATTTTATGAGTGTTAAACTGGGCACTGGTGGCTCACTCCTCTAATCCTAGCTACTCAGGAGACTGAGATCTGAGGATCATGGTTCAAAGCCACCCTGGGTAGAAAAGTCCATGGGACTCTTACCTCCAATTAACCCAGAAAAAGCCGAAAGTGGTGCTGTGGCTCAAATGGGAGAGCGCTAACCTTGCGCACAAAGAAGCTCAGGGATAGTGCCCAGGCCCTTAGTTCAAGCCCCAGCACTGAGGGAGGGGGGGGGGCGGGAAATCTGTTAAACTCCCAGGTTAGGAGTTTAATACACCTGTGATCCTTCAATAAGTAGCTCTCAAGCAAAGATAACTGCTCATTTTCTGGTCACTTTCAGTTGGTATCCCAAATCACAGTTAAAAACAAAATTAAAATCAACTAAGGGGATTTCTGTGGAATTAAATGCTGCAGCAGCATAAAATGATATTGACTAAGACAAGCAACAGACAAGGATGGACTCTGAAATTAGAGCAAGAGGAGACTTAACACACATATGGGACTGCTTTAGCACCTGCTATGAAAGTTGAAAGCTCTTCAACATGGACCTTTCATTTTCCTCCTGCCTCCCTTAAGACTGGCTTGGACCCTGCTCTAAAAGAGATGGCCTTGGATGCTTAACAAAGAACTTTTGATCTCTATGCCTAATGCTGTTCCTCCGTAGCTCAAATCAAAAAGCCAAATGCCAGCTTTCATTTGTGTCCTTCCTTCTACCACCACATCCTATCAAATAGCAAGTCTTTGCTATTCGCCAAATCTACCTCTAATCTCCCTGCTCCTCCCTACCTTCAACATAACCACCACAGTCTAAAGTAAAACTCTCCAGAAGGACTTTCTACAATGTACAACGATGGGAATTTCTACATAGGCACTTTCTGATGAAGTAGAGCATCCATAAAAGTTCCCATAGAAGCCAGGCACTGGTGGCTCTCGCCTATAATCCTAGCTACTCAGGAGGCTTGAGATCTGAGGACTGAGGTTCAAAGCCAGCTGGGACAGTAAAGTCTGCGAGACTCTTATCTCCAAATAATCATCAGAAAACTAGAAGTGGCACTTTGGCTCACAGTGGTAGCATGAGCTTTGAGCCAAAAGAGCCTAGACAACACCCAACCACCTGGTTCAATCTCCATGGCTGACCAAAAATAAAGTTTCTGCAGAACGTTTGACAAGTGACTAGTGCTAACAAAGAGGGAATGAAACTGATCCTTTTAATGTTAATTAATTTTGAAGTAATTTAGTTTAGTTTTTGCCAGTCCTAGGGCTTGAACTCAAGGCCTAGATGCTGTCCCTCAGCGTTGGTGCTCAAGGCTAGCGCTCCACCACTTGAGCAACAGCTTCACTTCTGGACTTTTAGTAGTTAATTGGAGATCATCTCACTGATTTTCCCACCATTGCTAGCTTTAAACAGAAAAATTCTCAGATCTCAGCCTCCAGAGTAAATAGGGTTATAGACACAGCCACCAGCACCCAGTTTGAAGTCAATTCCTAACAGTGGTGAACATATTGAACAGCAATGTCTTTATCATCATTGTCTTTTCTCTTAATCTTCTATAATCACACTCTCTTTCAAATACATTCCTCATATACTAGCCAAATTAATCTTTTAAAAATGTAAATCACAACATAATAGTCCACTCTCTCCTCCACCTACTCCTGTGGCTGGCTTTATCTTCAACAGAACACCATAACTTATCTAAAAAGAACTTTCTCTTTGTTTTTTTATTATCTTTCTCTTCCTGTGGAGTATAATTCTTAGTGAGAGCCATATTTGGCAATTACTATATTCCTATTATTTCTAACATCTAAGGAGGAATTCCAAGATAATTGCTGGATGAATAAATGAATGAATTTGGAAGACAAACCGATTGATTGATGGATGGATGGATTGACTCCAATCAATGGAGTCAATTTATGGAGGTGTGTCGTGAATTCTCTGCTAACATTGCCATGAGCTTTGAGCTACTGCACCTGACATGTTAGGGAGTTGTCATGAAATATATTCATCCTCTTATATGCTTCCTTCTTGTAACTACTAGCACAATGCTGACACAGACCCCTGGCCAATATCTGGCTATACTGTGACACCAATTTTAGGTTTTTAAACAGTTTTACTGGTGTAGGAATGCCATGCTCTAGCCCAGAGCTGAATGATGAGAACAACCTCACTACCCACAAGTCTCAGGCTCATGTAATATAGCTACTATTAGTTGTATCCAGACTTCGAGTTCAGCACAAATATCAACATGTTCTACATGTTAGGATACAAAAGGATTACTGAACCACGGAAGCCACTCCTCATTAAGTGTGATCAAACTCAACACCTTCGACTATCATCCCAATATTTAGAAGTTAATCGCTTCTCTTGTTCCTGTGGGCACAGGATGGAGAGAATAATACCAATTACTAATCTGACCTGAACTGGAATCCATCACTATTTGAAGCATCTTTCCATGTGCCTACATACATAAGTAGCTTTTCTTAAAAATCCCCACAGAGGGGATGCAACTCCGCGGTAGAGTGCTTCCTTAGTGTGTACAAAGCCTTTGGTTTGATCTCTATCCCTGCCAAAAATAAAAAATAGCACCGCTGAACAAGGAGGCAATGAGGAACATTGGCTGGTATAGCTAAGACCATATGCCACAGGCTCTGAGTTCAAACCCCTGTATGAGAGAGACAGACAGAGACAGAGAGAGACAGATAATGACAGATAGAGATGACTAAGAGATGTGTGACAAAAACACATGGTTCTCCACTGGATCCTACAACAAAAAGAATGAGGAGAAGGGAAAGGGATTCTTTCCTTCCTTTTTTTAGGAAATCGGCACAGAAGTATTTCAAAGCATTAGGACAATCTGTCTACAACTTATTCCCAAAGGATTCAGGGGATAAAGAAACATATATGTAGGTCAAAATGTCTGATACGTCTCAAGAGCAAGAAGGGAAAATGGTAAGGTAAAAAGGAAATAAAATGTTCGAGCACAGGGAGTCTAGGTTTAGGGCATATGGGATTTCTTTGTATTATTTTTACAACTTTTCTATAAAATTTAAACCATTATCAAACAAAAAGAGTAGCCAAAGTTATATAGGTAACAAATTAAAAGGAAAAAGAAATGAATTATTTTTATTTGACACTTTCTTGGAACTCAAGAACATGTATAGTATCGAGCCCAGGAATTCGCTGGGAACTATTTTCCTCCTGTTCACTGTAGATGAAGAGGAATATAAAGATCAATTAAAGCTTTGAAATTTATCTCAGTTAATTCAGCTATCTAAGCTGATTTTTATAACCTTTCTTTGATATCGAAATGTCTGAAAGGAAAACCACCAGCACATGAGGTGGAAAATCTAATACTTGCCTTTGATTAACATGTGATTTATACCATGAAAGAAAAGGACAGAGATCTCATAGGTAGAAATACCAGTGACAAAACTAGCTGATGAAAACTAAGAAATTAAAAAACACTGTGTGTACCTCCACTGAAAGGAAGAAGATTGTGAGCACACGAATCAGCAATCAGTCTGGAAAGGCAGGGAGAAATCCCAGAGCTGTGAACAGACATCACCCAGGAAAATTTCTCCACCCAGGGAGGAGGAAATAATGGAAGGCACACCATGGCTGGTCTCAGGTTGAGACAAGAATCCAGAACCACCCTCTCTCCATTTCCTAGGAAAAACAATTCTTTGGAGACACAGGTATCTATCTTGGTCGCACTCAATGAAGAAGAGTCCAGATGTCATACTACATTCAAGGCTCTGTGAATTATCAACATCCTGAGGACAGAACTAGAAAGAGATAAGGGAAAGGGCTGCTATGGTTCTTGGGAGGGTGGAAAGGGAGCTTTGACACAGGCCCCCCCAAAGGAACCTCCAAGGTGTCTGTTTAGATCATTCATGCTTCCAGGGCTAACTTTAGGCTCTTCCTTCTCCCTCCCTCTTTCTTCCTCTTCTCCCTTCTTTCTCACCCAGTGACAATAAGATCATGATGTAACATCTTTTTTTCGTAAGATTTAAGTGCTTTCCAGATAGAAGCCATTATGGACCATAACTTCTCCAGACACTGAAACAACGCGTATCTTCCTTTGTTCCTCCTGTTGTAACCACTGAACAAAATGCTATTCTATTTACCAGGCTTCACTCCCTCCCACTGCCCACTTATCTAAAAGACAACTTTTCTCTCTGTATCAGATTCTTCATGACTCAGTCCCTCCAGAAAGGCTTGCAATGACTTATCCTCAGACCTATAAAATGGGCAGGCAGTCATGGGGTACTTAGAACAGGCCCACCCTTTCTCTCTTGTGTTTAACTGGCTGTACCTTTTGTGAATCACTTAAAGCTCATCACCTGCAACATAAACAGACCCAGCTGAGACTTCATTTAACCCCTTAACACTGGAGTTCACCAAATGTTTACTGTCACCATGACACTATTGAATGTCATTGATCACTACTGATCACTAACTCAGTAGGCACGTTGTTTTGCATTACTTAAAAAAAAAAAAAAAAAGAATGAAGTCTCTCTTTAAGTCTTTAGCCCACTTATTAATTGGGCAGTTGTTTCTTTGAGGATTTGTTGTTGGGGGATTTAATTTTTTGAGTTCCAGGTATAATTTAGGTATGAGACCCTTGTCCGTTGTATGGCTAGTGAAGATCTTCTCCCAATCCATAGGCTTTCTATTGATCTTGCTAGCTATGTCCTTTGCCATGCAGAAACTATGGAGTTTTGTACAATCCCATTTGTTCAACCTTTCTTTGATTTGTTGTGTTTCTGGGTATTTATTAAGAAAATTTCGGCCTGCGCCAAGAAGCCCTAGAGTCTCTCCTATTCCTTCCTATAATGTTTTCAGGGTGTCTGCTTTGACTTCGAGGTGTTTGATCCATTTGGAGTTGGGGCAGGGTGATATATAAGGATTTAGCTTTAGTTTTCTACAAGTGTTTAACAAGACACATAAAGAAATGCTCAACTTCTCTAGCCATAAAAGAAATGCAAATCAAAACAACATGGAGATTCCACCTCACCCTAGTTAGAACGGCTATAATCAAGAAACCTAGTAACAGATGCTAGAGGGGATGTGGCCAGAAGGGAACCTTACTGCACTGTTGGTGGGAGTGTAAACTTGTTCAAACACTTTGGAAAGCAGTATGGAGGTTCCTCAAAAGACTACACATAGAACTCCCCTATGACCCAGGATTCTCACTTTTGGGCATTTACCCAAACGATAACTAACAAGGCCATACTAAAGCTACCAACACAACTATGTTTATCGCATCATTATTCACCATAGCTAAGATATGGAACCAACCTAGATGCCCCTCAGTACGTGAATGGATCAAGAAAATGTGAGATCGATCGATAGATAGATACACACACACACACACACACACACACACACACACACACACACACACACACACATACACACACAATGGAATTCTATGCCTCCATCAGAAAGAATGACACCACCCCATTTGCTAGGAAATGGAAAGACTTGGAAAAAATTATATTAAGTGAAGTAAGCCAGACTCAAAGAAACATAGGTCCCATGGTTTCCCTTAATCTGCAATAACTAGTATATGTCCAGGACAAGCAGAAGCGGTCAAAAGCTATGTACATATGACCACATAACCTGATGCTAAGCAAAATGAACCCCAAGATAAGGACACAAGAGATTTTATCTTTCTTGTTTGTTCTTTTTAATGTACTTACAATGTAATATGTGATTTTTTGGCTCTTTGTATGTTCTTCCCCCATGGTATAACCCCTGTTGTCACTGTATTTGATTCTGGTGTCCTGCATCTCGTATCTACATTTTTCTAATTTGGGGAGGGGAAGGGAAATAACAAAATGCTGAAATAAGGATACAGGATGACCCATTGTAACAATGAGATGTACAAGACATTAAGTTGAAAATGAACTTTACAACTTTGGGTGGGGGAGGAATTGGGGAGGTGGGAGGAAAGGGATGGTAGTGGAAAAACAAAGGAGGGGGTAACAATGCTCGATAGGAAATGGACTCCTTATCTTGCTCATGTAACTGTAATCTCTCTGTATAGTATCTTTACAATAAAAATATACGTTTAAAAAAATGAAAGTATCATTCAGATCCGGTCTGGACAGTACCAAGTCCAGAAGAACGTGTTATATTTTAACTAAGGAGTCATAGTTTTGAGGTTTTTTTTTTTTAAGTAGAATGGGTACCCAGTGGCTCATGCTTAATCCTAGCTACTCAGAAGGCTGAGATTTGAGGATCACAGTTTAAATTCAGCCCAGGCAGGAAAATTGAGAGACTCTTATCTCCAATTTTGACCACCAAAGAGCTATAATTAGTAGAGCTATGGATCAGGAGGTAGAACACTAGTATTGACAGTGCCCAGGTCCTGAGTTCAAGCCCCAGAAGCAAGCGTGCGCGCACACACACACACACACACACACACACACACACACGGTGTAGCATGTATTTTATATCATAACCCATTGGCTTAGCAAGTACATATGTTTGAAATAAGACATCAAATTCATTTTTATAATATTTGATTAAAGTGAGATTTACAGGATCCAGTGTTTTACTTCTCAAGCCCTTGTGCTTGTGCTACATCACTGAACAGAAGGGGAAGAATGGATGTGAATGGGTCTGTCTGCCTCACAAACCCCAGACTTACTCCTTTAACTGTTGTTGTTCTTTAGGATTGGGTCAGGGAGGGGGGTTGCTGGGATCTTTCCAGAAAGGAAAAAAGGTAACATCTTTTTAGTATAGTTCCCACACCTGTAGTTTGTTTTATATTTTTAATTTTTTTTCTTTGATGTAGTCTGGTTGGAATTTTTCATTGCACGAACTAGGAAACGAAAGGACAACTGGATGATGGCTTTTCACTTTTGCAATGCCTCTTCTGCCTCTCTCTCTCTCTAAGAGGGCACATCCTCACCTCTCTCCATGTTGGAATGAGAGACTCAAGACTCAGTCCTGCACCAGGTCACTGTGAGCAGGAGAAATGTACAAATGATTCTCATTAGCATCATTTCTATTATGTGCATTCTATGTTCACTACCTAGGCTAAAAGTCCACAAGCGAGCCTCTCTCAATGAACGAATCACCAATCACCTCACAAGCCAAAAAAAAAAAAAAAACAAAACCAAGTTTCTGTCATCTCTCCCAAGTCCCAACAGCTGATCCTTTTGGGGACCCAAAGTATTTTCTCTGGCACTTGGACCACCTGTTTATTCTCTGCAAAGTTCCTCAGTGAGGGGATTTTGGTTTCGTCAGCCTCCAAAATACCACTAGAGTCTGCTGAACAACCCACCCTTCACATCAGAAGTTATTCTCTAGGAATGTGAGCAAATAAGTTTGCTGTGGAAGCTAACCCAAAATTCATGTATGCTTTTTATCAATAAAATACTATCGATGATCAAAATTAAGGCTTGTAGTTGTTTCTAATTTGCTTTAAGTATCAATGCCTTTCCTACATTTTCTGGTTATGAATGTTAAAAATACTTAGTGAGAGAGGAAGCCCAGGCAGTTTAATTAGAAACTGTGCAATAGAGAGACCTGTTCTCTATCAATACCATGTTCAAGTTTTCATCAGGCTTACTGGTTTCTACCATGAAAACAAAACAAACAAACAATATAGGAAAATGCTATCAACTTCAATAGCTTTCTACACTTCTACAGCAAACAGGAAAAAAAACAGCACAGTAAACTGCTAAACTCGCAATTAGAAACATGTTGAAAATGCCACATTTTATTTATGTTAAACTAGGCAAGTTCTCACAATCACACCGAATGAGCTCAGAACGAACTCTAGGACCCACGTACCAACCTGGAAACTCAACCATTCACTCAACTCCTGTAGGGCTTAATGCCCTAAGCTTTGAAACCAAAGTGACCGACATGATGTGAGACTATTTTTAATCCTCACATACATTCACTCAAAACTAGAACATGCAAATAAAAGTAAATAACAACTTGAAACCAAACAGTGAATTTTTCAGTAATTTGTTTGGTTTTCAATCTGGCAGTTACGGCCTCAAGGAGTGTAAGAATTGGACCATGAGATGCTTTGTGGGCTGTTATCGGTCACTGTCCTTTTCTTGGGGACTCCTGGGAAAACCATTATCTGTGTCTCATTATTAGAAGCAGACTGACCTCACTATTTAACTTTATGGGGACTATGATTCACATGGCTGACAATGCCCCCTCGCTGCATTGGCTACAGGAAAACTTTACACCAAATCCCTGACTCACCTCGAGCGAACAGGGCCTTTGGAGCTACATTTTGTTTCCTAACTTCACCTCAGCTCATCCCATTTTCCCTTCTCCTGTTTCCTCACTTACCTGTTTCTCATCTTTTTCTATTTTTTTTATAAGTTGCTTTTTAACCCTTTTGAAACAAAACATTGCTCTTTCAAACTACTCTCATTTACTGACATTAATGTCAAGCAGCAAAATCCTTTCATGACTAGCATTTTTCAACACTGTTACTATACCAACACATAAAAGCATCCAGACACCCACTTCATGTTCCCATGTACATAATTCTGGGCCAAGATGCAGATCAAAGTTGTCCCTTTGAGTGTCATTATCGTTACTACAATATTTTAAGCCCCTAACAAGCACATGGATCTCTGTAGCATGTGTTAGTGAGCTTTCCTATTTGCAACCTCATTTAATTTTCTCAACAATCTAAGAGATACTTGCAGGATGTGTTATGATGCCTGTCTTCATCTGTACAAAGGAAGGAAATAAGGTTCAGATAGGTTCTGCACCTTTCCCACCTACACAAAGTTCATCAGAAAAGATCAGGGTTTGCTTTGTTTGTTTGTTTCCTCCAAGTCTAGTATTTTTCCCATGACTATGAAAGCTTGTATCTCATATAGATTACTCTTTGAAATTTTGGCCTAGAACTAAGATGTTTTATTCAGTTGATTTTCTAAATAGTACCAGCCTGCTTAGTCAAAATTATATCAATTACTCTTTGGTAATGGAACTTCTACATGATGAGAACTAGACAGCCAAGACTCTGGAAAATGTTTTAACCATTAGAAAATGCATGAGTAATTTATTCCCTCCATTGGAATTCAGTGATGGCATTGAGAAAACTCATTCCAGCAACATAACAAGGAACATAAATGCTTTAATGTGGTCTGCTAAAATAGTCACACAGCATAAAACTGACTTTTGAGTCACTAGAACTAGTAAGACCATTTAGTAGAGAAGAAATTTACACAAGGCAGGCTAAAGAGAAGATCTAACTAACTGCTTCTTCATGATGAGCTCACAGCACTTCAACCACATTTAAGGGGAAAAAGCATAAAGTTCAAATCATATTAATTTCCAAGTCATTGACATTGCTAATGTATGAGAGGGTGAAACGTTGACAACTTGAACTCTTGAGACCTTGAATAAACCAGAGTCTACTCATCCTACGAGTCATGAATTTGGGAGGTAATGGGAAGACTACATAGGCAATTTTAACTTTTACAGAGAAAATGAGGAAGGAGGGGTCAAAGCAACCCACAAATTTCAGCACTCAACATTTTATGACTACAAGAATACTTACTAGCGCCACCTACCTGAAAGTATTTCACATTGGCCAGTGCTTGAAAATACGATACAAATTTATAATAGATACTATTCTAACACATTTAAATCATCACTTGGGAATCTGCATGCTTTCCTTTAGTCAATTTCAAGAATTTACTGTTTTGAATTACTAATTCTTACCCATGAGACTATACATGTGTAAATGCCTTTTCTCAAACAAATGGAACAATGGATACTCAAGTTAATTCTGATTTCCAATAACCTGATATTAAGAATGAGCAAAATGAAGCTGGCTTTTTACCCTGGTTGATTTTTCTTTCCTAATTTACATTTAACTCGCATTCCTTCCCAAGCATTCTATAAAATCCATGAAGTCAAGTCCATGAATGTCTTTTTAAAAACTTTATACAGCACGCTCAGCACAGAGACATTACAACCAATATGCGCTGTATAAATGAGGAAATTTAGAAGAGAGGCAACGTATGAAATCCAAACAGAGAAACATTACTTCTTTCCCTAAAGAAGGTTAAAGGGTGTTTTGCCTGGGTTGGAATTCTGCCTCACAGAAAATCCCGTCTATGCCTAATAGAGAGTAAATGGTACCAAAGAGCTAGACTGGAGTCAAGGTAAGAAAAATTGTATGGCTCTCTCTCTCTCCCTCTCTCTCTCTCTCTCTCTCTCTCTCTCTCTCTGCCGGTCATGGGGCCTGAACTCGGCCTGGGCACTGTCCCTCAGCTCTTCAGCTCAAGGCTAGTGCTCTACCTCTTGAGCAACAGCGCCACTTCTGGCTTTTTCTGCTTATATGGTGCTGAGGAATCAAATCCAGGGCCTCATACATGCAAGGCAAGCACTCTACCACTGAGCTACCTTCCCAGCCCTCTGTGTTTCTTTCTTCAGTACAATTTTATAGCATTGCTTCAAAGTTAGGAGATAGCAAAGTATGAAGAGAAGAGCCAAATCTCCTTAGTTTGGCTACTTCTTGTCTCTACTACCTTAAACAAGTTATTTGCCTCTCCTTAATCTTAATTTCCTCCACTGAAATGAGATTGGAGTTACAGGATTTACCTCGCAGAGGTCTTGATGACAACCATAATAGATAACAATTTCTAGTTCCAATTGTGACTGCATTGAGTGGTAATTACTACTATTAGTTTGAAATAAGTTCTGAGAATAAAGCAAAAGTCTAGCAAGCAAATAGGATCCCTAGAGAAGGAACATGTCTGCCAAAGGTGACAGAGGCTAGCTGCTGGTGGCTCACACCTATAAGGCTTGTTACTCACGAGGCAGAGATCTGAGGATGGAGATTTGAAACAAGCCCAAGCAGGAAAGTCCATGAGACCTTATTTCCAGTTAGCCACAAAACAAAACAAAACAAAGCTAGAAGTGAAGATGTGGCTCAAGAGGTAGTATGCCAACCTTGAGCAAAATAAAGCTAAGGGGCAGGGTCCAGTCCCTGAGTTCAATCCCCAGTTCTGGCACAAAAATCATTAATTAATTAATTAAGGTCACGCAGCAGTTCTGAGCTCTGCTTGCCTGAGACGAGCAATGTGGAAGGCACCAGAGTCTTACAGCTACTTGCAACTTCACCAAGCATCCCTATTTTCTCTTCTGTCCTTCCCTAGGCCTTTCGTTTCTGAGGCAGATGATCTTCCCTGGTTCTAGAAAGTCACAGTTAAATTTGCCAGACTCTCAAAGATAGTTCTCAGTCATGTTACATTTTGTTTTTTTGTTGTTTAAGTATGTTAGAGTTGGGTATCCATATCGCATGCCAATTAGCCTAACAACTCAGGAATCTGAGGGTAATGGTTTGAAGCCCTCCAGGACAGATAAATCCTTGAGAGTCTTCTCTCCAATAAACCAGCAAAAAGCAGCTAATCTGGAAGTGTGGCTCAAATAGTAGAACAACCAGTCATAAGTAACCAAGCTGAATGAGACTGAAAGGATCTGAGTTCAAGTCCCAGTACTGAACATAAAGAGAAAAGGAAAATAAGCAGAACACTGGTGACTCACGCCTGTAATTCTAGCTACTCAGGAGGCTGAGATACGATGATCTCAGTTCAAAGTCAGCCAGGGAAGGAAAGTCTGTGAGACTCTTATCTTCAAATAACCACCAGGAAACCTGAAGTGGTACGGTGGCCCCAAGTAGTAGAGTCCGAGCCTTGAGCTGAAAAGCTCAGGGTCAGTGCCCAGGCCCACAGCTCAAGCCCCATAACTGACCAAAAAAAAGAGAGAAAAGGAAAATAAGTTGGGACTGCATCCTGGTGGCCTTGAATAAAAAGTTAAAAGAAATAGTAAATGTGTTAAAGCAGATTTATGGAGGAGGCACCAGCCTCTTTGATTATATTATGATGCTTTGCCCTAACACAATTGCAAAACACAGGACAGACCAATCAGAATCTTTGGGCACAAGCAATTGGACTGAAAGAGTGACTGGAATATTTGATGAAGGCAACAACTCCAAGAACAAAACTAGGACAGCACAAAAGAAGATCTGTGGAATCCTGAAATCTTTACATCAAGATACACAGAAAACCTACTTGGGACTTCTGCAAACTCAAAAGGTTCTGTGAATAGAGAAATCTAGGGGGAATCAGCATAAAATGATGCTGGGGGTAAAACTAAAAGAGATATAAGCATCTCCAGCAAGGAAAAGAAAAGTACAAATAAGGCTTGTTCAACTAAACATTAACACTATTTCCAAGGTCTGTCCATCGACAGGAAAGATGCAAGCCAAGAAATGGTGACATCAGAAGGTATTTTCATCAGATCTAGCTGGGATCTACTGTTTGTTGGGATCCACAGCTGGTTAAATTAGAAAACCTTACTGAGGTCTATAGTATCAATTCTCCATCCTCAAGCCAAGAGAATTATTCTCTCCATACTTAACAAGAATAAAAGGGGAGTAGCCAGGTTAATCACCTATTTAGAAAAGTGATCAAAACCCTGGACTACCAGAGAACAGCACTGTTTTATTTTTAAAAGAAAAAAATAGAACTCAGTGGAGAGAATTCTGAGATTAGCAATAGAAAGCAATGAAGAGAATTTCTCTCTGGAGATCAACGATGAATTTGGTTTTAAAAAGATGTGTTTTTTTTAATGCTGATAGATGTCTAGAGATAACTGACAGGGATCATGGGAGACAGATTGGGGCTGAAATGAGACGGAGAACTGTCAATGTGAATCTGACAAGTTCTACTCTGAGCCTATTTAACTTAGTGCAGTGACAAATTCACATGTTGGTGGTACCCGGATGAAATTTCCACCAAAATAAACCTCTAAAGATACGCATGCAAATAACATATTTTGTAATACATAATCATGCTCATAATTAGTGAGCTCTAATGTGGTAGCTAAATGTCTGGTGTTGCTAGATGGCTGCTATAAACACAGGCTGAGGCGAGAGAAAAGAAACAGCATGGTATTCCAGGTGCCCTCTACAAAGTACTTCTTAATCCACCATGTATATATGCACACATGTGCAAGCCTCTGGGCTTCAAGTAAACACATCTTTGCTCTTACTATTCCGTGAATACAACGATATGAAATAAAAAAAAAAAAAATGACCAAAATGATGATGCTTTACATCTCTGTGCAGCCCCAATACAGAAATTGCTGGTGCCACCTATTGTTGAAAACACAGAATTGAAGAGTGGACCTATCAACTAAGTTTTCACACAGTGAAACTCTGGACTCTGTTGGCCTTCAAAATCTACCCAGCAGAGGAACAAAGAAGAGTTCGCTCCAGTCTAAAATAAAACACATGTCATGTACATTCATAATTCCTCTATAATTATTTGTTCACTCTGAGAGTCTCGCAAATGAGCTGTTTTAAGGTTAAAAAAAATGTGGAGGCAACTTTATGCAGGTTGATAGGGAATGACATCCACAATAAATTGTCAGATATTTTCTTAAAAGAGTGAATATACCTGTACATGAATAGAAGATGTCAAAAAGTATGCCCATGTGATTCTAGCAATCAGGAGGCTGAGGGAGGAGGGTCATGAGTTCAAGGCCAGTCTAATCTACTGAGACAGACCTTTACCTCATCAAAGAAAAGAAAAAAGGAAAGGAATAGAGGGGGGGAAGAAAGGAAGGGAATATGCCCAAAACCATAAGTCTACAAGAATGGGCTAAAATCATACAGATTTGCTTTCACTTAACTTGTTTGTAGTTCATGCAAAAACATACCATATAATCATATATTCATATATTGAAAATTGTTTTCAGATACAGTTTTTCTCTGTGTAATCCAGGCTGGCCTCAAACTCACAATCCTCCTGGCTTTAGACTCCTGTCTAAGTGCTAGGATTATGGGCGTGCACCACCCACCCTAACTGAAAATATTCTTAAGAATATTTTCATCATTCTGATGACATATATTCACCATTCTGAATGTAATAGTTGGTATCAAACTATTACACATGATTACATATATCAGGACCAGCAAACCATGTTTGGGATCAGAGCAAAAGAATAAATCTTACTGGGAAGACAAAGGTGATGGTGGGTATTTAATTGTATTCACTGGAGAAGTTTCTCCAACAAACTGCCACCCTTAAACCTAAACTCACTCAAAGTACCTTTAAATTGCCCTGACGCATGGATATTCACTGGTTCTCCTGATTTATTAAGATATGAAAAAGATAAACTCTTTCCAGTTTTATTAACATTTACTTTTCTAAAAGTGAGAAGTTTTTTATTACAATATTATTTCTTATTTTAAAAATAAAGAAGAAAAGAAGACCCTGACAAGTCATGAAGGTTCTTTTCAGCTATTTCATAACAACATACATGAAAGCTAACTAGAAGTTTATACCTGAGTACACATCATATCAAATGTCAGATCTTCTGAATATTGGTTCATGAAAATCATTCCTGTAAACTTATTTCTTAATATCATTCTCCCTAACTTAAAATAACACTGACATTTACACTGAAGGTGGAGTTTTGAAATTGATTCTGAATATTGCTCAATCAAGGTAACCCCAGGAAGAGAGTAAATCCTTTAATATCTAAAGCAATTCTGCAAGGGAAGGAAGAAAGATCGGGCCGACAGCAGTGCAACAGCATATGGGCATTCCTGGGGAATGGACTTGAAGAAAACTGAAAGAACCAAGACAAATGGGTCTCAAGTTCAAGTTCCGAAACAGTCCTTCTGATCCAAACATGTATTTTAACAATGAAAATTGGGCTTTGTATTGGGGGCCTAGAGCTAGCTCGCTGTCCCATAAGCTTTTATTGTTCAAAGCTAGAGCCCTAACACTTGAGCCATAGCTCCACTTCTTGGTTTTTTCATGGTTAATTGGAAATAAGAGCCTCATGGACTTTCCTGATGGGCTGGCTTCCAACCACCATCCTCAGATCTCAGCCTCCTGACTAGCTAAGATTAAAGATATGAGCCCGCAGTGCCTGGGTAAAAGTATTTAATGTTGAAAAAAGAAAACTACAGCTGGGCACTGGTCGCTCACGCCTGTAATCTTAGCTACTGAAAAGCCTGAGAGTTGAGGATTGAGTTTCAAAAGCCAGCCGGGGCAGGAAAATCCATGAGATTCTTTTATCTCCAGAAAACCAGATGTGATGCAATGGCTCAAAGCAGAAGAGAACTAGCTTTGAGCACAAAAGCTCAGGGACAGCACCCAGGCCCTGAATTCAAGACTCAAGACCGACACTACCCCTCCAAAAAAGAAAGAGAGAGAGAGAAAACTATAAGTAAGTTGCATCAGTCCAAGGCAAGATAAATCTCCAGTGCACTTGAAAGAAACAGAAGGTTGAAGTCAAAGAAAGTCATGACTGCCAAGCCAGTAGATTCCCAGGCCAGCACAGCAGGAGAAAAGCCTAACTTCTGGCAAGTACAAGAATCCCATTGTCACATACTATACAGGGAGGCAGTTCAAGCCCGAGACTGTGTAGAACTCTCTCCTTCTATACATATCCAACTATATATATATATATTAAAAAGCTATTCAAAGTAATGGAGGACCTGCTATCTGGAGTTCCAGGTATATCAACCGCTACAGCTCTAGAGGGGAGGAAAGAAGTCAAAAAAAGGACTGAGTCAGGTTGCCTGTTTGCTCCATGAATCCGTGACAATCCCTAAACCAACGCAGAGAAAAGGAATTAAACACCATTGTAATACGTAATTATGAACAGGGCCAAGAGAACCAGGTGAAAGCAACTGTAAAAACCACAAACACATTAGTCAAGGAAAAAGAAGCAGAGAACGAAACAACACAAAGAAAATACCTCCCATTCAAAGTGAGCCGGCAAACTAAAATCCCAAAACATATAAAAGAATCTAATTCTAAGAAAGTCAAATCAACCATCAAGTTATGAATTCATCCCAAATGAAACTGACTTCATAGTCAGACAAACTTTATTAAGATGACTAATGATATGGATAAAGAAGCATCCATTTTAAATAAGCAGGAATTTATGAAAACAAATGTATTTTAAAAAACAGAGTAACAGGTAGATATAAAAAGGAAACAAAAACTGAACTGTATCTACAGTTGACACATTCAGAAAAGAATCGTAGCAAATCAAGAAGCTGTGATAAGAAGACTGAAGTTCAAAGCCAGCCTAGGCAGGATAGTCCTTAAGACTTTTATTTCCAATTAACCAACCTAAAGCAGGAAGTAGGGTGTGTGTGTGTGTGTGTGTGTGTGTGTGTGTGTGTGTGTGTGTGTGTGTGTGTGTGTGTGTGTGTGTGTGTGTGTGTGTGTGTGTGTGTGTGTGTGTGTGTGTGTGTGTGTGTGTGTGTGTGTGTGTGTTGGTACTGGGACTTGCACTCAGGGCACCTTGTGCTCTCACTTGACCTTTTTGTTCAAGGCTAGTCCTCTACAACCTGAACCACAACTCTGCTTTCCACTTCTTGCTGCTGAATTGAAGAGTCACTTGGATTTGTCTACTGGGGCTGGATTCAAACCATGATACTCAGATTTTAGCTTCCTGAGTAGAATTACAGCCATGATCCACCAGTGCCCAGCTGAGAAAAAAAAAATTTATTTAAATTGTTGGCTTTTTTATAAGTAAGATTTATATTAATTTATTTAAATCGCTGTTTTAAAACTGAAAAAATAAGTATAAAATGAAACAAGGGGCCCCACATTTAGCACATTTCCCTAGATTCCTATTCTGTCATGTCTACTTACTCTGTGACTGAGCAATATGAAAATGGCTCGGAATCTCAGCATTTCACTTAAAGTATGGAAAACAGTGCCCACTTTCTTCATCTGGGATTTTTGTTTTGTTTTGTTTTTTCTTGGTGTTTTGTTTTTGTTTTTCCTGTGCCAGTCCTGGAGCTTGAACTCAGGACCTGAGTCCTTATGAGTCTTCTTTTTTCCCCAAGGCTAGTGCTCTACCACCTTGAGCCACAGTTCCACTTTAGGCCTTTTTCTGAGTAGTTTATCGGAGGTAAGAGTCTCACAGGCTCTTATCTTCCTGCCCAGTATAGCTTCAAACTGTGATCCTCAGATCTCAGCCTGAGTAGCCACCAGGATTATAGGCATGAGCCCTGGAAGCCAGCTACATCTGGCATATATATAGATAGATAGATACAGATATAGATAAATATATATATATATATATATATACATATATATGGAATTGTCTATGTGTTATGTAAAGACAACAAGCAATACTAGTGTCAGTAGGTGAATAACCTAGGAGTATTTTCATCCTAAAGATGAAGTGGGAAGTGTCAAAAGAGGCATCTACAATTAGGAAATCACTCATGTGATTCCGATTCCTTTGTTTTCTGCCTAACATTTCCACTTACTAAGTCCTGTTTAAACATTCAATTCTAAGAGGTAAATAAGTGACAGGTTAAAATTACCCAGAGAACTTGGGTCATCCCAAAGAAAAGACTATTAATCTTAGAATACTCGAGTACAAACAATGGGTGAAGAACATTTTTGCATGGAGCCAGATTCTTTTCTACACTAGAATACCAAGTCCTAAGGCCGTACTGGTGCCACCTAAAGTTATGCCTGAACAGGTATTAACATGAAGGCTGAGCTCTATTGGTACAGTGTTGATACCAAATGACATGAACATGTAGGTAATACCATTCAAAAGAAAAGAATTCTCTTACCATCCATGGCAGACAAGATAGTTCCCTGAAACTTCTAAGAACTACTGCTTTTCTTTTTTCTTTCTTTTTTTTTCCTTTGGTAGGTAGTAGGGCTTGAACTCTAGGCTTGGGCGCTATCCCTGCGCTCTTCAGCTCAAGGCGAGCACTCTACTGCTTGAGCCACAGCGCCACTTCCAGTTTTCTAGTTGTTCACTGGAGATAAGAATCTCACAGACTTTCCTGCCCGGGCTGGCTTTGAACCGTGATCCTCAGATCTCAGCCTCCTAAGTAGCTAGGATTACAGGCATGTGCCACCAGCGCTGGCACTACTGTTTTCCTTATGACAAAGATTGTCACAAAGAAACAAAGAGACTGTGACACCTCTATCACAAAAGAAATAGTGCTCACAAGAGCTATCCTTTACACTTACAGCCAATCACGTTACTGTAGAAAACCCAAGTGCAGGGACCAGTAAAACTTCTTCCCCAAAGGCCTATAGTAGATGGGAGGCAAAATTCTCAAGTTAATTCTCACAGCTCTACATCTATTTCACTTATAATGAGAGGTAGGAAGCTAAACACAAGATTTTAGAATCTCAGAGAATAGGCAGAGCATGGTGGCTCATCCCTATAATCCCAGCTACGTGGGAGGTTAAGATAGGAGGATGTGGTTCCAAGCCAGCCCAGGAAAAAGTTGGTAAGGATATCTCTTAAGCCAATGGTGGCTCATTCTTATCTCAACTAGATAGGATGATTAATATCCAAAGACCAAACCCAAGGCACAAAACAAGACCTTACCTGAAAAATAAACTAAACCAAAAAAAGACTAGGGATGTGGCTCAAATGGTAGAGTACCAACTTAGTAAGCACAAGGTCCTGAAATCAAAATGACTCAGGAAGCTGAGATCTGAGGGATCAAGGTTCGAAACCAGTCTGGGCTGGAAACTCCATGAGCTTTTTACCTCCAATAAACTACACAGAAAAAGCTGTAAGTGGTGCTGTGGCTCAAGTGGTAGAGCTTTAGCCTTGAGTAAAAAGAAGCTCAGGGACAGCACATAGGCTCATAGTTCAAAAGTCCCAGGACTGGCACACAAAAAAATATGAGTCATTGAGTAGGTGAAATTGGGGAGAGTGTCTGAAACCGCATATAGAGAAAAGGCCTCAAAATGGAATGTTTATCAGCTTCAGTGGCTAGCAATTTGATCTCATTCAAGCATGCTGGAATTCAGCTCAGAATGTGCCTTTTAGTACTCACTTTTGGTAAGTACTAAACAGAACAGAAAAGTTCATCTACTACCACCACCAATTCCCCTCAGTGACTCCGGCTGGCTACAGAACCTTCCCAATGGTAGAGGCATCAATCATTTCTGTTCTTCTTGGAAACAAGGTCCCCCCCCCCCCACCTCTTTCTCTCTCCCTCCTCCCCTCTTTCTCTTTCCCTCCCTCCCTCTCTCTCTCCCTCTCTCTGTGTATAGGAGAGGGTCTCTCTCTCTGTGTATGAGAGGGTATGGAAATGCACTCCAATCAAGGACACTGAAGTATTCCCAATGCTAGAAGAAGAAAAAAATCTTTCATCTTAGAAACCAAGATCTTTATCATTTAATCACTTCTGTGTGCTTAACATCAATAATAATGGGGCTACCGGTGCTGGTGAAAACTGATTAAAGAGACCCAAAAGAAAGAAAGAAAAGAAGAGGACTGAGTGGAGTTCTCATTCTCTTCAAAAAGCACATCCGGGGCCATGCTGATGAATTTCTATCTTTTTTTTTTTTTTTTCAGATGCTGTCAATAGACAGAAACAGCAATCACCCCTAAAGAGCAAAATAACTATGTCAAAGAGATTTTGAGTGCAGCTCAAGCTGCTTACTGATTAACGCTTTTGCACACAACCCTGTGCACAAACCTGCGTAGTCATTGTTCCTAGTAAAACAAGTCTTTGTTGACAACTAGAGACAAATGATCCTTGCTGACCAAGTTCAGTGTTTTCACATAGCTTAATAGCTCGAGCACCCTGGACTTAGCCACAGCCAGGAAAACTTGACGTGGTTGTCAAAAAAAAAAAAAAAAAGGCAAGGAATTAAAAAAAAAAAAAAAAGCTAGAAAAAAAAACCATAAAGGAAAGGAGAAGCCTTTTGTTTTGAAGGTGAGAAACAGTTAGATGATCTCATTCACTAAACATGTTTGTGGTTTTTATCAGTATGCCTTCCTTCACTTATTAAAGCTATGAACTTGCTCCAAACAAACAGCTTCTAACATTAAGAATTCCCACTTACTTGGGGGAAGGAAAAAAAAGTAGTTTTTTTGCGTTTTTTTTCCTCTTTTCCATCCTGGTTAGGATGTGACAGATTGGATATTTGTTTTTATGTTTAAACAGTTTTTTGTTACAGTATTGGCAAATATTGGCTGTCACGGGGGAACTGTAGAAGCAAACCTCATTTGAAGAAAACATGGGTGGAAAAAAAAATATCTGAAACTGTCACCCAGAGCAGTCTAACTTCTACCGCATGACCGAGGAAAAAATAAAATTCACTTCAAGGTGACAATAACAAGTTCTCTCAATAGTTCACTTATTCCCTAGGGTGCTGAGGTCCCCTGAATGAGACGAAGCCATCTTTAGGCACAGACTCAGCTCAAATCAGGCTCAACATTCCCTAATTTTTTAAGCCCTAAATCTATACCTACAGACATTGTAAACCTTAGAAAAAAAAAAAAAGAAAAGAAAAGAAATCCCTACAGTGAGAGCAATCTAAACCCTCTGATTGGTAGAAGTTTTGGGGTTTTTTGTTTTTGTTTTTGTTTTGGGGTTTTTTCTGGTTTGGTTTGGTTTTCATAGTAATTCATTAAAAATATCTGAAGTCCAGATTCTTCCTGGAGGTGACGCAAGGTCACCTTAATTGGGAATCATTTCCAGTCGAATTACATCAAGGAACCCTTCACAGTGTGTCATGTCAAAAGGCCTAAAGGGCTACGTCCATCCTTTGCCAAGCAGAAATCATAAGAATTGGTTTCGAAAGCAATTTATCAATAAGGAGAGAGAGACACCCACAGGTTCATTTCCTTCACTCACTCGATTTCAAAAATAATTTTAAAGAAATAATCTCAAGTAGGGGGAAAACCCATTATACGAAGATATTCATGGCAAGCTAGTTGGAATGACAAAAAAAAAATCCCTTTCAACTAACGTAATTGTCCGACACACAGGCAGAGTTAAGGCAGTTTCTAGGGAGGCTATTCTAATCATAAAAATAGACAACAGGAAAATCTACTAACCATTCATGGCAACTTCTCAGTAACTGAGAAAAAAATCTACACACAGAATTAACTACACGATACAACTACAAATATTTTAACTAAATGGCAAGCAGAACAAAAGTACTAGTTGGAAGTGAAAGAAGGAAAACATTTACTTCAGGTTCAATCTAAGATAAACGGTATTTTCATGGCTTAGGACTAATTACTTTCTAACATACAAACCCAGATGTTTTCCTGTAGCATCTTCATTAACAAACTCTATCATCTTTTATTTTACCCCCCCCCTTCAATTCTATCCATGTAATTTTGGAAGATGGTTTATCAAAAGTGATTGTCATAACCTAGTTAGTTCTCTTATTAGTCAGACATGCCTTTTGTTTTGCAGTATTTTTCCCTACGGTTTCACTTGAGATTAACTTGAAGTTCACAGTATAACCATAGACAGGTTCATTTCTCTCTTCCTGTTGATTTGAAATGCTAGAAACATACTTTTCTCTTTTCCATCCCGATTCAGCACTTTAGTTTCATGTGGTTTTAAGGAACTTTCCCCCTCCTTGGTTAATTCACCAGACCAGCAGCTTCACATGGACAAGGCTTGCTTCTTTCATCCTACCTTTGACCAAGGACTGTCTGGAATCCCTTCCTCTGGATTTTTACCTAAGAATGTGCTAGAAAAAAGAACATTTCCCCAGGAATTTCCTGTTGCCACCTTGTCTTGTTTCTTTACCAGTGGCACAATATCAGGAGAGAGCTTTTAAGGGGCATTCCCGGGGAGCGGAATAGGACCGCATGAGAGCTGCCCACAGTTTAGTCCCTGGAACTGCTTCCTAAGAGACGGAAACCATCGGACTTTTAAAAGGAAAACAAAAGGGGAAAGAGGCAATATCTAAAGGCAGTGTTGATCCTCCCTTATTTCTAACCTTTGCCCAGAAAAGATGACAGAGGAGGAGGGAGAATATTCACCTTTTGATAGGAAGAGGATCATGAATGTGAATATAACTACTCCTTGGGTTTGAGAATGCTAGAGGCCACCTACAAGAGATCAGATGTTAATCCCCACCACCATCCAACATTCCAGCTTCCTTCCTGAAATATACTTAGACCTACCAAAGTGCAATTAAAAATAATAATAGTAATAACAAAGTACCTGATTACGCTGCTAACCACAGAAGCAGACAGTCCCTACGAAACAACCAAAGAAACCAGATGGAAATGTCCACCAATGTTCTCTCAGTTTCTTTTTGTTTGTTTTTGCCAGTTCTGGGACTTGAACTCAGGGCCTTGAACTTTCACTTGGGTTTTTTACTCAAGGTAGGCATTCACTCACTTAAGCCGTACATCTACTTCTGATCTGTTGCTTGTTAATTGGAGATAACAGTCTCATTGACTCTTCTGTCCAGGCTGGCCTCAAACTGTGATCCTCAGATCTCAGCCTGCTAAATAGCTAGGATGACAGGCATGAGCTGCTAGTGCCCAGCTTTCTCAGTTCTTAATAACAAGAAAAAGATCAATTTTCTGAACAAGGATTATCCCTGTCTGTCATTCCTTGTGAGCCACACACCTATCTCCTGCACTGTGTGCCCCGTTGGCATCTTTCTCCTAGAGTCAGCCTCCTTTAATTAATTCCTTAAGCATCGATAGCCCAAAGCCTTCTGTGAGTCAGACTTTCATGGAGAGCAGACTTGAAATGACCAGCAGAGAAATGGATTCTCACTGCTCTAACTGCTGTGACTGTCAGAGCCGCTGCTGCGAATTCTTCAACACGAGGAAGCCAGCTCAAATGAGGCTGTTTTCTCCAGCAATGGCAAGATCAGATCTCAGCCAGCATCTTGTGCCTGGTGGCTGGGAAGATGGAGTGTCCATGCTTCTGCTCTCTCTCTCTCTCTCTCTCTCTCTCTCTCTCTCTCTCTCTTCTCTCTCTCTCTGTATCCATGATGCTTCTGTGTGTGTGTGTGTGTGTGTGTGTGTGCGCGTGCGTGTGTGTGTGTGTGTGTAGCCATGAGCCAGCTTCAGTGTCAGGCTTCAGGCTTGAGGCCATTCAGAGATCTGAGTACAATACACCAGTATTTCATCACTTGTGAGGAAAAAAATGTATGACTAAAACTCCAAAAGAAATTTTTTTTAAAAAGTCTGTCGTTGAAATCCTGGTATCAAGCTTAGGAATCCCTATGTTAATGTTCACCTCTTCCTTAAATTTGATGTAACAGAAAACCTGGAAAGTAGAGTCCCGTTCCTCTGTTTTTAGAAGCATTTTCTAAAACAAAAGTGATCTATTAACTACTTCTCCCCTGCCCCCACTTCCTTACTGGATTGTGAGCCCAATGAGCTCCCTTCCCATGGCTTGGCATGCTCCTTTCCTAGGCAACACTAGGCCCATTTAGTAAAGACTGTCAATAATCAGTTTCTACCCTCCTTTACCTTGAGAAGGCTCTCCTCTGGAGTAGCAAGATCCCTTTAGAGTGACCTTCTGGTCTGGGCAGGTGCAGGGCCCCTTATTGACTGCTTGGGCAGCAGCCATAAAGCCTAATCTGCCAAGATGAAGCCCCCAACCCACACATCCACATCAAGGTCTCTGCTTCATAGGCCCTTCTTGCCCCTCCTGGCCTAAGCAGACGATATAGGTCAGCCAGACAACAGCCAGCACTTCCCTCTTGTGAGAAGGGGTCTTGCTGGTCCCTTTACTGGCAATAAACCTTTTCTTTGTTCTTTTGTACCTGGAAGTCTGCATGGCTTTCTGGAAAAAGTCTAATTTACTCTAACAATTATATTTAGCCTATGAAGTAAGTTGCCATTTGGACAGGCTAAGAGATGATTAACAAGGATTTTGAGATAATATCAAAATGTCCAAGAGAAAGACGGTAGCATTGAGTCCTAACCTACTCTGGGTGCCAGGTTTTTGAAGTGATCACCAATGGCGCAGATGTTTCTCACCTCTGAATCATCAGACGTTCACTGGATATTGGGAGTCGGCCCTCATCTCACTCACCTGAATTTGTTTTTCTTTTTTTTTGGGTCCGGTCGTGGGGCCTGAACTCTGGGCCTGGGCGCTATCCCTCAGCTCTTCAGCTCAAGGCTAGCACTCTACCACTTGAGCCACAGCACCACTTCCGGCTTTTGTCTTTTTTGCTTATGTGGTGCTGAGGAATCAAACCCAGGGCCTCAGGCATGCAAGGCAAGCACTCTACCACTGAGCCACCTTCCCAGCCCATTCACCTGAATTTTTTAAAACATTATTAACTTACTTTTTCCTAAGCTTTGCTCAGGATGAATTATTTCTGAAACCATTTAATTTTGTAGACACTCAAGTACATTTACGCAATAGTAAAATTATAATCTGTTAAGTTGTGGACATGTATTTTATCTTTTTTACAAAGCACAACATCAACCTTCTTTTTCAGAAGTTTGTCTCAAGGGCAGGGAGGGGGGAGATTAAAAAAAAACACAACAATAATTACAAAGTAAGATTATAATATGCTACTATCGCAATATTACTACTAATAGATAAATTCATCTTTGTCATGTAATCAATATCTTAGAATCAAGTCTTAAAATCAGAGGAAGGCAAACAAATTAGAAAAAGAATGTCAAAACAAGTTGGAAGAATTCTAAAGGGAAGAGGTTAAGTAACAGTTCTGCCCATCAAACTGCTATACAATTAATTTTTTTTAATGACATGGGAAGACAAGAGAACTTTGGCTATTTTGAAGGGAAAAAAAAGCAAGCACATATTTTTGTATGCGTATCTGTGTGTGAATCACCCATTTTAAACTAATTTTCTACTGAAATTCATCCTGAGTAGCATTTATCCTCTTCTGTCCAAAATATCAATTTGCAATGAATTTTCTCTCCTTCTCCAGACAATTAATTTGTAATTAAGAACGTGATAGTGTTTTCTTGCTTGTTTGCACAGTCTAAAACCAGGAGTATAGTAAACTCAAGAAAGGATGAGGTATAACGGGATAAATGGGAACGTAATATTACAAGGTCTTCCTAATGAGGAAAGAAAAATGATTTCCTGTATGTCTGCAGAAAAAGATGGTGTGTCTCAAATCATTTCATTGTCAACTCAAATCTCATTTCTTACCTCCCGTCGCCCGCCCCCTCCCCCTTCCAAGATTTGTGCTTTTGGTTTTCAACTGTAAGGAAATCTTACATTACAGACTTTTTTTTTCCCTACCAGTCCTGGGTTTGAACTCAGGGGTTGGACACTGTTGCTGAGGGTTTTTCTGGTTTTTGTTTTGTTTTTGTTTTTTGCTCAAGGCTAGAGTTCTATCACTTGGGTCACAGGTCTACCACTTTGAGCCACAACACCATTTCCAGTTTTGTTTTGTTTTGTTTTTTGGGGGGGTTAATCGGGAGATAAGAGTCTCACCGACTTTCCTGCTTAGGCTAGCTTTGAACCAGGATCCTTAGATCTCAACCTCCTGAGTAGGTAGGATTACAATCATGAGCCAACAATACCTGGCCATAGATTCATTTAAATATGAAAACAATATTGCTTCTCTCTTCCTAAGTCTGGTACACTGTACACTTTTTCTGCTATGACTTTGGATCCCTCAGTTAGGAATGCAGCTGATAGGGTGTCCCAGAGCTTGAGGAGTAAGGCAAAGTCAATTAGGGAAAGCCAGTTTGCTACTGGGGATGCTTCCTGACCCATCTTCTCTACCCCTGTGAAATGGCTTCTCACCTGGTCTCTTTGGTTTCAGGAGCATGCTCATGCTGTCTTACAAGGCTGCCCATGGGATCACTTGGCTAGAATATGTGTGTGTATGGGCACACACGTGTGCATGCATGCGGGCATACACATGCATGCGTGCATGTTTTCTTTCTAATTCTAGGGGATCTCCAGAAAGGGGAGAGGGGAATGTATGCCAGGCAATCTATAGAAAACCTGCTCAGGACTGGCTCTCATCCAAGAAATCCTATACTTGTTGCTCAACAAGGCTCTTTCTGAGGAACAATTCCTTTTATTCAGAGCTCTACAGGAACCCATCTGCTCCCTCTGAGGTGAAATCAAACACACCATGGCACACCAAAGCCCAGACGCCATCAAACATGACGCCAGCTGGCTGTTGGGCATAACTAACACATAACATGGCATCACTGTGGCTGATGGGGGCTGGCAAGAAACCCAGGTGACATTCTCCCTGTCCTCACCAAAACACATGCAACACCTGCAATGTTCCCACCAGAGTGGTTATTAAGCTATGGGTGGCCACTGGACACTTGAATATGGCTATTCGGAAGGGAGACATGCTGTAGAAGATACACTGGGTTCAGAAGATCTAACACAAAAATATCTTATTCTGGACCTTGAGTATTACATACAAAGGCAATAGATTCAACATGCTATGCTACATAAATATATATCATTAAAATCACCCTCCTGGGCTAGGAAGGTGGCTCAGTGGTAGAGTGCTTGCCTTGTATGCATGAGGCCCTGGGTGAGATTCCTCAGCACCACATAAGCAGAAAAAGCTGGAAGTGACAATGTGGCTCACGTGGTAGAGAGCTAGCCTTGAGCTGAAGAGCTGAGGGACAGTGCCCAGGCCCAGAGTTCAAGCCCCATGACCAACAACAACAAAAAAAATCACTCTCCCTTGTTTTTACTTTCTTAATGTGGGTTACATATTGAGGGTTTACATTATATTTCTACCACTTTGGAAAAAGCTATGAATATGGAAAGCCAGTCATCATCATCATCCTCATTATCACCATTATTATATTATTATTATTGTCAGCTGAGTGGCTTGAACTCAGGGACTGTCCTTGAGCTCTTTGCTCAAGGCTAGTGCTCGCTCTACTACTTTGAACCATAGTGCCACTTCCAGTTTTCTGGTGGTTAATCAGGCTGGTTTTACACTTCAATCTTCAGATCTAAGCCATCTGACCAGCTAGGATTATAGGCGTGAGCCACCAGCACCCAGCTCCACTTTTCTTTATTATGAGGACACGGACACACACACACACACACACACACACACACACACACACACACACACACACACACACAATGTCTCTTACTAAATTTCACTCAACTATCCAGCTGACATTTCAAGCTTTCTTCAAACCTTCCTGAGCCACCTGAGCCCCTAACTCTGGACTTCTGTAGTGGTATATGCTACTGTCCATTCAGGTGCAGCTGGACCTTTCTCCACAGATTTACCACAATAGCTGTCATCTACCATGCCCTTTGTAGAAGACTCTGACAGTTGCCCAGGGCACAGGGAATGTTCATGACTGGATATCGCTTTCCAATAAGCCAGCTTACTTCAGCTCCTACTACTGGAGCTAGGTATTTACCAAGCAAGAGTCATTGTGTTTGTTCCCAAACCCATTTATGACAGACAGGCTAACAGTTGTATAACTGTTAGTGTGTACATAATCTAATTAAATATTACAGGAAGCATAGAGAAAAAAGGCAGGTTTGTTTTTCTATAAAACTACATTGAAAGGTGTTTTCTTGTGTGTGTTTTTTAAAGGTGAACTACTTTTCAAATTGCTCAATTAGATGTAAAGTGGGTATCTGTAAAATATCTTTGCATGGAACTTTTAAATCTAAAATAATTTCATAGGATTGTTTCACAAATATTTTTCAGTTCCCATTGCACAGAAATCAATACTTTAAAATTATTTAAGAGTTATGCCACAAAGATGATTACAGTGGACCTTAAACCCTTCAAAGGAAAGACCTTGGTCCTGTGTCAAAAGAGTTGGTAAAGAAATATGCATTTAAGTAGCTGAAGGTGCTTTAACTAACCTGTTTCAAGGCACAACTCTCAGCTTTGTAACTTATCAACTGAGTCAATTTTTTTAATGATCTGAGCAACAACTAGCACAGTTCATATTGGCTTAGAGAGATCCTATTGCTTTGTAGGCATGGTAGCCTCAGACCTGACAAAGATTTTTTTTTACCTTGCTCAGAGCAGAGATCTTTGTGGCCCACAACCTTTAGCATTCCACACCAGATCAAGTGTTTTACAATAGGTGGAAGACACAATTTGCTTGAGGAATGTGAAGACTCAGATTCAGGTGATAATGGACTACTTACCAGCCTCTCAAGTTCAAGCAATCTTCAAGTTCTATGTGTATAGACTGGAAACCATACATCAGCCCTACTCACTTCACAGTATATTTACCGGAAACAAGGCAAACAGTTTTTATAAATGGGTTTTGGAAAGTCCAAGGTGCCGTATCCATTTAAGGATATAAGGATGGATGCCACATGAATGAAGGGATGGATAAATGGAAGAAGAAAGATGGAAACAAACTGACAACACTAAGTGCAAATGACATTAAGAAAGGGTTATTTTGGAAATGGATGCCATTTCTAGTTGCAACTCATATGCATTATTTTTCTGTCCCAAAATGCGTGGTCAACTGGCTACCAAAAGACTCTTAAAACACTGCCATTTCTTTTCTTGGTGCCCCTCAATAGCTTACTTTGGGGAACACAGTAAAATGGCCTTGGAGACTTCCATAGTAAGACTCTACCCTCATTTCACAATCTAGTCTCTTACCTTACCTTGCCATAAGTTAGAAAAGACTACAGGCCCTTGCTCCTCAGGCTTTTCCCCTACTGCTGCTCTTCCCTGGAGTAGACTGAAAAGTTCAAAAGCTTCCACACCTCCTCTATTCCTCCAGTTCTTCCAAGCTCCCACTAGAACCTTCGTTCCACCTTATTTACATATAATTAAGCCTACCTTACTGGTTAAATGTCTTTCAGGATGGAGATCCTCCTTGTCCTAGGTAAAACATAGCCCAGTATGGACTGATGCAGGGCAAGGCTGAATGTACAAATGCAATTATCAAAGTAGTTAAAGTTCACTGGTTTAGTTCACTTTTCATATCTTCTGTGCTTTGCTCTGGCATTTGTTTTACCTTTTCCAGTTTGACTTAGTAAACCTCATAAAGGATAATCAGGGAAAAGCAATTCTTGGCTGTGTTTCTAAATCTCCTTTCTGCTAGAAAAGGAAGCACAACATTGTAAGTAGGACTACTGCATTTTTGAGGCTAAGGAGTAATCAAGCCTCTCAAATACTTCTTTTACATGGTCAATAAGGCTTTCCCAAAGATCAGCATTGGAAAATCTTTTGCACAAAGCCCATTCTACATAAAGGAAGTACCTGCCTAGAGAAAGAAACAAGTTACAGGCTCCCAAGAATCCAAGAGAAAGTATGCTTCGTAAGATCTTAGTAAGGTATATTCCCAACTCCAAATGGGATCATTGATCATTACAAGTTGCATGAATTTTCTCTGCATAATGCTTTGGGCTCTTTTATGATTCCCAATGACTTTTACTAAAACTCAAGCTACAAGCAATTGCTGATGAAGTAGCAGTCTATCACCACAAGAGTACATTGACCAAATAGAGTCTGGACTTCAGGATCTTCTTTGCTGATTGCTGCTAAATAAAGGCATCTACCTGAGACAAAATTTGCCAAGGTGAAACATCAGAGCTGGTCTCATCCTTTTCCTCCTGCCATTTCCTAAGAAAACACTGCATACATCCACTCTAGAAGCTCACTGGAAGTTCCTAAACAGGTCCTCCAGTTCTGTCCCATTTAACTCCTGGCTAAAACAGAATTTTTGCTTCATTAGTCTAATGAACACTGCTCAACACGTCTCTTTGTCCTTTTCCCCAAGCATTTTTTTTACATCATTGATCCAAACATTGGCACCAAAGGGTGTCAAACCAGCTTTACCTTAAATAAATGACCTCATATATAGTTTGGTTTAAGCATAACATATACATTTGTAGGGAGCAGATAGAATCTCTCATCAATAGATTGGACTTGTCTATCCAACAGAAGTTTCTAAATACCCTTAGGTTTCAAAAGCTGTAGATATCTTCTGCCAACCCTCTCTGCCTTTGTGCTCAAATGTTTAGTGTGTGCCAAAGCACCCTATGAGCAGCCTCTCTCTGCCATTGGTAAACATCCTAAGGCTTCATCGAGTTTAAATGGCACAATTGACTGGACTCCCTCAGCAATGGTTTCTCCACTATTGACACTACTATCCTTCCAAGACCAGATGTTTTCAGGGACTCTCCTGAGCAATCTAGGTACTGTTATTTTAAAACAAATAAGTAATTAGCTCAAAGAAAATGACTAAAATTATAAATTTAATCATAATATGATTATATTAAAAGATATAATGGGAAGAGTACCTAAAACTATAACGATATAAGATAACATAACATGTAAGAATATATGTGTATATTTAAATATAACTATTCTCACACAGTATGCCATTGTACACGTATGTTTGGGGGGCTTTAGACTTGCCCTAAAGTCCATCCACGGGCTCCTAGGTATATTAATCATTCCTGCATCAGAAACACCCCTAGCAAAACCGGGGTCAATTATTCACCTCCAGTAAAAATCAAGGGCAAACATTATTACTACTCCATTATACTTTAGCATTATTTGGTGGGTATAGGTGGCTCAAAACCATATGAAACAAAGAATATAAATGTCAAAGGAAGTATTGAAGTTACCATTCCTCATAGAATGTAAGTGTCTAGGGAAAATCTCAAAGAAAAACTGAACTGAAAGAATCCAGTGGTGATTAGATAACACGACAGTAAATTTATTGTATCCAATAAATCGAAGCTACTTGTTAACGAAGTACAAGGCTACCCTCATTTGTTTTCTTCCCCTTCTTTTTTTTTTAATTCCAAGCAACATTCCACATTCGTAACACATGGTAATAATTCAACCTCTGTACTTTTCCAGTTCTATTTCTAAACACAGTTCTTGTGACTTACCATCACAAAACAAAGCACTAGGTACCATGCAGCAAACCACTTTCCTCTAAGAACATCCATCTGTCCATCTGTCCTCTCCTGCTCCCCTCTAAACCTCTTCCCTAACATTCATGTGCACACTACTTGGATCCCATTTAAAATTAAAAAGAAGATAGATGAGCAAAATACATAAACTGTTCTTCAAGAGTCAGATCTGAAACTACCAAGGACCTATAGTTTCATGAGCTCTATGGGTTTCTCCTTACTTGTTTTTTGAAGCAGCTAGTGAACTGCACAACCAACAACCCTCAAACCCCTAAGAGTGGACTATATAACTTGCCACTCTACCCCTTTTACATATGTAGAACTGGATATAAGATCCTCATCCTTAAAAAGACTGCAAGGTTCCTAATCTAATCTCAACTCTCATTCCATAGCAAAGAAAACATATAGAAGTCAGGGAAGGACAGGGCAGTAGGAGGATGGAGTTAAAGTGGACTATATTTCCTTTTCTGTACCTAATCCTTGACAACTCATCAACTCCTTACCACCCTTAACTACTCTACCCATTCTGAAGGACGGCGCTCAAGACCAACATTGAATTGGCGTACCTTCAGTTTATTGCTGCAGTGGTTTTATGCAGGAGTAAGCCCAAAGAATAGAAGATAATGCTTGACCATAGCAAAGGAAACAGGACCTGTTTCTACTCTCATACAGGGAATGGGATGGGGGCTGGGAAGGTGGCTCAGTGGTAGAGCGCTTGCCTTGCATGCCAGAGGCCCTGGGTTCAATTCCTCAGCACCACAAAAGCAAAAAGAAAGAAGCCGGAAGTGGCGCTGTGGCTCAAGTGGTAGCGTGCTAGCCTTGAGCTGAAGAGCTGAGGGACAGCGCCCAGGCCCAGAGTTCAGGCCCCACGACCGGACCCAAAAAAAAACAAGGATCGGGATGGGATGGGCAATACTTCCTATCCCTTTGACAAGGACACAAGGCAAATTTAGACTCAGTTTGTTGGTTTGGAGCCTATCTGGAATAAGATGACATTTTGTAATTTGTGAAATTTCAAGAATAAAATAAAGCCAGGTGCTAGTGGCTCAGGCCTATAATCTTAGCTACTCAGGAACTGACATCTGAGGATTACAGTTCAACGTTAGCCCAGGCAGGAAAGTCTATGAGACTCTTATCTCCAACAAACTACTTAGAAAATGATGGAAGCAGCTTTGTGGCTCAAGTAGTAGAGTGCTATCCCTGAGCACAAAGTGGCTCTCGAGAACAGCGCCCAGGCCCTGAGTTCAATCCCCAGGACCGGCAAAAAATGTTAAAAAAAAGAATAAAGTAGATAATCCTTCTTTGCCATGTAAACTAGGATATGAAATGGGGATAAATGTGTTTTCAGGATTAAAAAGAGCTATTTTTAAACCCTTAACTGCTGAGTTATTTTCACTAGCAAGAATAATCTTTGTTATAAAGTTCTAAGGGGGTAAGTTTAATGTGGAAATAAGAAAGGGGAGAGGAGAAGAGAATTATGTGTTTGCATAGGAGGAATTGGCTAAGACCACTGGCTTCTACATTTCAGGCCAAGGTCCTTACTATTCACCTGACCAGCTATCCAACAAAGCTTGTTCACAGACTGACACTGAACTTCAGGATGGTCCCCAGTCTACTGCTCACCATCGAGTTACCAGACAGACCAATCTGCTCCTCATTCTGGAAGCACAAAGCTCAATGAATGCTTTTGGTTCATTAACTGCCCTGAAACATCTCTTTCTCTCCATGTCTTACTACTCAGAGAGGCACTGTTCAATACGACAGCCACTGGTACAAGTGGCCATGGAGCAATGGAAATGAGTCTAGCCCAAACGGAGATGTGTCTAGCAAATACCTATGTCTTTGGCTCGTATCTGTTTCTATCATAATGCCACAGGATCAGCACTGCTATAGAAACTGATAGACATATCCACATTGTTCAGCTATGCATATGATAGAACTAGAATTAGAGATGCCGAAGCCCAGGCCACATGGGTAAGCTGGTCTTTTAAATTTTTACAGCAATCTTAAAATCTGAGGGACTAAATGCTGATGGACTCATCCAAAGGTAAAATTCGTTCTCATACACATCATGTGACTTCTATCTATGAATTTTTCACTTAATGCTGAAAAGCTCTGGTACTCTATTCAGGTCTAGAATCAGTGTACATAATCCACCATGGCCGCTTTCAGGATACCTGAAAGTAAGATGTGACACCATTACAACGGACAAGGGTCTCATATCTAAAATATATTAGAACTCAAAATATTAAATCCCCCAACAACAAATCTTCAAAGAAACAACTGCCCAATAAATAAGTGGGCTAAAGACTTAAAGAGAAACTTCTCTGAAGAGGAAATAAGAATGGCTAATAGACACATGAAGAAATGCTCAACTTCTCTAGCCATAAAAGAAATGCAAATCAAAACAACAATGAGATTGCACCTCACCCCAGTCAGAATGGCTATAAGCAAGAACTCTAATAGCAACAGATGCTGGAGGGGATGTGGCCAAAAGGGAACCTACTGCATTGTTGGTGGGAGTGTAAACTTGTTCAACCACTCTGGAAAGCAGTATGGAGGTTGCTCAAAAGACTCCACATAGAGCTCCCCTATGACCCAGCAATCCCACTTTTGGGCATTTATTTACCCAACTGATCACAAACAAGGCCATACTAAAGCTACCAGCACAACTGTTTATCACAGCATTATTCACCATAGCTAAGATATGGAACCAACCCAGATGCCCCTCAGCAGATGAATGGGTCAAGAAAATGTGGTATATATACTCAATGGAATTCTATGCCTCCATCAGAAAGAATGGCACTACCCCATTTGTTAGGAAATGGAAAGACTTGGAAAATATACTATGTAATTTTTTTGCTTCTTTTGTTTGTTCTTCCCTCATGGTATAACCCCTATTTTCACTGTATTTGATTCTGGTGCCCTGCATCTTGTATATATTTTTTCTAATTTGGGGAGGGGAAGGGAAATAACAAAAAGCCGAAATAAGGAATAAGGATACAGGTTGATCCATTGTAACAATGAGATGTACAAGACACTATGTTGAAATGAACTTTACAACTTGAGGGTGGGGGGGGGAGGGAGGAGTTGGGGAGGGAGGGAGGAAAGGGATGGTATGGGAAAAACAGAGAGGGTAACAATGCTTGATAGGAAATGTACTCATTACTTAACTCATGTAACTGTAACCCCTCTGTGCCTTACAATAAAAAATATATATTATAGCCGGGTGCCAATGACTCATGCCTGTAATCCTAGCTACTCAAGAGGCTGAGAGCTGAGGATCACAGTTAACAGCCAGCCTGGGCAAGAAAGTCCATGAGACTCTAATTTCCAATAAATCACTAGGAAACCAGAAGTGGCATTGTAGTTCAAGTGGTAGAATGCTGGCCTTAGCTGAAGAGCTCAGGGACAGCACCGAGGCCCAGAATTCAAGCACCATGACCAACCAAAAAGGATAGATAGATAGATAGATAGATAGGATAGATAGATAGATAGATAGATAGATAGATAGATAGATAGATAGATAGATAGGTAGGTAGGTAGGTAGGTAGGTAGGTAGAGATAGCTAATTTAAAAAAAAAAAAGATGTGACACCATGTTGGAAGCAATGAGAAATGCAGGAATAGAGGTGAAGGAAGGAAGGGAGGGACGGAGGGACGGAGGGATGGAGGGAGGGAGGGAGAAGGAAAAGAAAGACAGAAAGAAAGGAAAGAAAGAAAGAGAAGGGAGGGAGGGAGGGAGGGAGGGAGGAAGGAAGGAAGGAAGGAAGGAAGGAAGGAAGGAAGGAAGGAAGGAAGGAAGGAAGGAAGGAAGGAAGGAAAGGGTGAAGGGAAAGGTAAATACAAAGAGAATAGGGGATGGTAGTATGGAAAGAGGGAAGTGAGAAAGAAAAGACAGAGGTAGGAAAGAATAGTTCTAGAGTAAAAATAGTTCTAGGGGTAAAAAACGAAAGAGAAAGTTCTTGCTGCTCAGTAAGTCTGAAAAGTAAAATGGAGGACAGTATGAAGATTAAAGTGGCAACTGCTCACAGGGAGAAAACTCAAGAAGGATACTAAAGCAAACAAAGGACCAGAAGTAAAGGGAAAGGAGACTAATTGAGTACTCTCACTACTCAGAAGACCCCAGAGCACATGGAAGAATCCACATTGTACAACTCGCTCAACTCTTCGCCTTTCAGCTTTTGTCACTGCCCACACACGTGCTACTTTGCAAAGTGCAACTGCCACCCCATTGAGCCTGGAAGCACATGACCGTGCCTCATCAACAACAGGTCAATATTACAACCACGTCCTGACGATTCCCAGGTAAAATCAGTGTCCAGTACTCAGAACACATTTTCATGGAGGAGAAAGAGATCAAAGAGAAATGAAGAGGGAAGAGAAAGACCCAGGCTAAATCTCAATCTTTGCGGATTGATCTGATGCATATACTCAATGGTAAGACGTGGAACAGTGCTCTCCTAGGAACTATACAGGGTCAGGAGTGAAGGGTGGGTAGGGGGCAGAGAACAGAAAACTCTGACTTCTGGGTGGAATTTAACTCTAGTCATTTTTGAGTTTATGCAAAAAAAAAAAAAGCTGTCACAGTGGAATATTCATTTGAGAGCTACTGCATTTCTTTATAGATCTGTTACTTTTTCAGTCAATCAAACGCAGAAGCACTTGAAAGAGTACTGAATGGCATGGATTTAGGAGAGATGCAAAGCAGCAAACACGTAACTACAAAGACCAACAGAATGAATCTTTTCCCTCCTTTTTTCTTCTTGCTAAATACCAACATACCAGATGAGACAATTGCAAAATTTCCTTAGTCCATGATACTCTGATGTCTCAGGAATCTTTGCATGGCACCTTTAGGCCAACAGAAACACCTATCAATTCCACATGATAAACAAGTAAAAACAAACAACTTAGGTATTACTAATATCCTGATAAATTAGTAAATACTTGAACTCAAATAAGATATAAATTATCAGAAAAGTGGCATTTTTATTTCTTTTTTTAATAACCACAATTTTAATGAATTTGTGTGCCACTGGACACTACACAGTTTTTCAAACTTTGGAGTCTGATTGGACTCTGCCATCCCATCTCCTGCTCTACATTGATGTGTTTTTGTGTGTTTGTGTTTTTTCTGGCATGATACTAGATTTTTACCACAGCAAACGCTCAGCTTTGCAAAGATATGACATCATCAGAAGGAATGCGGTGATCTAGTACTGAAGCTATGAACTACCTTAAGCCAGTTGACAGATGCTGTTTATTTCTGGGTTGTCTTCAGAAAAGAGTGAAAGCATCCCACAACTTCCCAGCGACTCCACCGTGATGCCCCAGACTTCTTTAGATAACAGTTTGGGAATTAAAAGGCAGATCCCAACTAATTATATGTCTTTGCTGATGTATATCTGATTGGGGAAAAAAATTTATGTGGTATAGACTGGAAAAGCTCTGGGCCTAACTACTGAAGTGACCTCAAACTTACCCTTTGAACAGGCACTATGTTCAAGTTACAGCAGTCATTATAAGTGATTTTAAAAAAACAAAAAAACAACCCTACAGTATAGATGACAGAAATACTCTGCAAATCCTGGGACAGGAAGAACTGGAGTACAGTATAATGGATTTGATCACTTAAAAAAATTTATTGTAAAAGTGATTTGGAGAGGGTTACAGTCACATGAGTTAGGTAATGAGTGTATTTCCTTTTGAATACTGTCACCTGCTCCCTTCATTCTCCCCCAGTTTTTCCCCTCCCGACTTCCCTCTCCCCAACTGATGGTTCATTTCCAATATAGTGGATCACTTTTTAAAAACCTAATTCACTCTATGTTGTAATAGATGTTTAAAACTCCTATAAGTTTGTATCAGTTTCATTAACTGACACATGAGGTAAGTACTGAATCTACCACAGATTGCTAATGGAAAGAGACAAGAAGCCATGTGTACAGAGGATTCGTACCATGTGATTTTTGTCTCTGTTAAAAACTAAAGTCTAGGACAAGCAAAGAATGAACGGAGACTAAAAAGAAGGAAGGATGCCGGGCACCGGTGGCTCACACCTGTAATCCTAGCTACTCAGGAGGCTGAGATCTGAGGATCGCGGTTCAAAGCCAGTCCGGGCAGGAAAGTCCGTGAAACTCTTACCTCCAATAAACACCAGAAAACTGGAAGTAGCACTGTGGCTCAAGTGGTAGAGTGCTCACCTTGAGCTGACAAGCTGAGGGACAGTGCTCAGGCCCAGAGTTCAAGGCCCACAACCAACCAAAAAAAAAAAAAAGAAGGAGGAAGGAAGGGAAGTTGAACCTATCATCCATTCACTCTACATCTACAGACTTTTTTTTTTAAGTTTCTATCATGTTCCAACACTATGAGTATCACCGGGGACAAAGCAAATAAGCCAGACACAATGTGGCCTTTCTCTTCTCCAGGGAGCAGTGACCTTCCTCTTGTCCAAATGGACTGGGAAATTCCTGGTTTCATCTAACCTAAGCTCACAGCATCATGTGACCTAGCTGATCTCTCCTTTCTTCTTGAATCACTTTGTCCACTCGCCTTCTAAGACATCCTCAACCCTGATTTTCCTTCCCAATCTCCAATGTTGAGTTGTCATGTCTGAATTCTTGGTCAACTTTTCCATCTACACTCTGTCCTTTGGTACAGCCAGGTGGCCTCGGTGTCACCTGTCACAATCCTATCCCTGGCACTCACTTCACTCCGGAGCCAGTCCTCTATATCCAACAATGTAGTGACAAAACTCATGGGACACTTATTAGCCTTAATAGGTATCTCAAAATGTACACAAATATACGCAAAACAGAAACCTGATTTCCTCACACCATCCCACCCAGCAACCCCTGACTTCTCCATCTCAAGTAATGGTACTTCCACTTGCTACAAGTATTCCTTGAGTCTTCTGTTTCTAATTACCCCCCACAAATCTTCATCTGGTCATGTTGGTTTTACTAGCCCAAATCTAAAACTTCCACCACTACCAACCCAGTCCAACTCACATCTGTTTCAGGGGGGCTAATCCAATAACATAACCGCCTTCCTGTTACCCCACCAGCCAGGCTAATTTTTGACACAGAAACTGGAATATCCTCTTCTAAACTGTTATGTTACATAAATCCTTTGCTTCAAAAGGTTTGCATCACACCTGAAATCTCTTTAGTCCCTACCTCCATCTGTAAGGACCTAAGTAATCTGGCTGTAGTGAATCAGGTATATCACCTGTATCTATTATACTTCCTTAGGACATAGACACCTGCTGTTCCCTCTCCATTAGGTCTTCAGGTCTCACTCTTTATTTGGTTCAGAGAAGCCTTACTCAGGCCTCCTTGGAATATATTCTCTCCATTCCTATGAACTTCATTCTTCTGCACAGCTTCTCACATTTCACTTATTTACTGTGATCAAATATCAGGTATTTTATTCTTCGGTTGCTACTTGCAAAAGGTGAGCGGTCCCTTGGCCTTATTCACACCAGCACACAGTGTGTTCTCACACATCACAGGAATAACAAACTTCTGCCCTCAAGAATTTATATTGGAGAAAAGATGGAAAGCTCAAGGAAAATACCTTGAGCTTAGAGACCTGCTTATCTGATTTACAGTCTACTGTTCATTGCCCCAAATCTCACAATATGCTACGCAATATATTATCATTTCTTAGACACTAAGTCTTATGCCATATACAGAGCATGTATATATTTATACATTTTATATTGTTATAATACATTATTGATATATAAATATAGACTTATATATGAATATATTATTTTGTTTATCATTTACATATTATATGTATTATATATAAATATATTTGAGAACATATTATATAACTATATAGTATATACTATATAACTATATGATATACTATATAATAAATATAATTATATGTAATTTATATATAATTATACATAATAACAAATATATATAATTGTAAATAATATATGTATATACACTGTCATATATATTACAAAAACATAGACACATATGCATTATATTAATTATTTTAGGTATCTATTAGGTAGATATAAATAGCATGTATGTCTTGGGCAGGATAAGTTGTTCATGGTCTCAGAGCTCATGAGAGACAGATTTGGATTGAATCTCAGGGTTTATCATCCTCTTGGTCTACACCATATGATCACCATATAATGACACACATCACCTCTGTAGGCTACTTTCTGGAAAATAAGAGGATTGAGAGAGAATGACCTCTAATGCTTCATTCATTTTCCCCCCATTGAATAGTTCATTCCTTTTTAAAACACACACAAAAAAAATCTTGTCACTTGCATACTTTGAAATTTGATTTTGCATAAATTACCAAGTCTCTTTTATGCAAATAATATTCAGTGAAGACTGCTAGCCACAGACCAATGCCAAAACACACATAGAAACCCTGTGCTAGGCCTATTAGGGTGGTGAAATATCAAACAAGACATTCACTCTGCTGCCTCACCACCCATATCACCCACACTTGAATTCTCCTCCTCTGAAGATGATACATTTAAATAAGAACTATTAGAGGTGAGAAGTTTACAACCTGGAGTCAACCAAAGCAGCATACACTTATTACAGTACCTTCACTCATTCTTAACTTCATCTGTCACCAGAAAAAAAAAATCAGCCACCTGGCTTATGCAGAAAAAAAACAAATCAACTCCTTACCTCAAACTTCTAGTAACTGATTTGCTGGGTATAGCACCTTAGATGAAACCCTCTCATCATTGGATACAGCACTGAGTTCATGTTCTGGGATTCTCTAGCTCAATTCTGAACCAATTAAAGACCTAAGACCAGGAGCTGCAAAGTCAGGTGCTAAGTGACTTTTGTTTCTTTTTTCTACTCTAACGTAAATTAGAAATAGAATGTCCCTACAATCATCAAGGTGAAAGTAGTCTTACTGCCCATTCTAACACACACACACACACACACACACACACACACACACACACACACACACACACACACACACTCCCTCTTCATCTGCTTTCAACTTTTATTTGTATATGAAATGGGTATCATCTACCACCATAAAGACAGCAAAATACTATGACAGTTTTTCATTTCAGTGCCAAAGATTATGAGGAATTATTTGGAAAACAAGCTAAACAAGTATCTGGATTCAATTTTCCCACTGAAGATGAGCCAAACTATTTTGTTTTCCAAAATACACCAAAAAAAAAAAAAGAGTATCAAACTGTGACACTCGCAACTCTCAGAGCCTAATTTGAAACCCATTAGAACTGCTAAATAAACCCATAAATTTTATAAAACTGTTGATAAAGTGCTACATGCTGCAACATGACCTATTTATAAATATAAAAGGTTTGGAGCTCTATTCTTACATTTAAAAAAAGCCCTGGAAAATGTAGAGGTAAGGAGCAACTGAATAAAAGGAGGATCACCTGAGGAGAGGTTCCTTTTATGGGAATATCACACCTTTGAGATAAAAATAAAAGTTATCTGGGAGTCTAGCGACTCAGCCCTCTAATCCTAGCTACTTAGGAGGCTGAGCTCTGAGGATCACTGTTGGAAGCCAGCCTGGGCAGGAGAGTCCATCAGACTGACCACCAGAAAACTGGAAGTGGTGCTGTGGCTCAAGTGGTAGAATGTTAGCCTTGAACAAAAGAGCTCAGAGATAGCACCAAGGCCCCATGACTAACTAACTAAATAAATAAATAAATAAAATGTAAAAGCTTTTCCACACACACACCAAGACCCACAAATACCCACATCCCCTCCTTAACCTTACAGTGAAGTTCTTTAAATGAGTCAACTAATTTTCCGTCACCTAATCTGGAAGCAATTTGCTAGACTTTTCTAGATTCTTTGGGTCTCTAGGCTCTATAATTCTGTCTCCAGATCAAAGATGAGTCTGATAATCTGGTCCCCCTTACAAGGTGGGACAGTGGTCAGTTTTTGGGGGGTAGGAGGTGGGATGAAAGAAAATAAAACAGCCAGGCCTATAGTGTTCAAATATCCAAATAAAGCAGTCTTTAATCTTGTTGACTTTGACGGTACTTAGCAATGGCTAGTACTATCTATGCAAAATCTATGTCTAGCATAATCAATCCTGCAAAGTAGGCTTCATATAGGTTTCTCAGATGGTAAAAGCTAACCGGGCTCCTCTCCACTCATAGTACATTGACAGCTAGAAAATCTGAAATCATTCAACTCAAGCCATTCAACTTCCCCATTTTACTGAGCCCCGATTGCTAGAGGCGCTCTCTCTACATAACGAAGTTAGTGCATGATCCAGATTTTGTGCCTCTTCCTTTCACGCAGTAAGCTAGCATTTGCTGTTTTGTTACATCACCGCTGAAGATATGATTGGACTTGCTATCTATCCATTGACAAGAAGGAACATAGATTTTTTTTTTAATAAACAGACAAAAACAAAGGTAATATGATTTAGTGGCTAAATGTATGTATTCTAGAGTCAACTGGCTCATTTGTATCCTGGTTCTGCCGCTAGCTATTGCAAAGTATTACTCAATTACACATTCATTTTCTCATCTGTAAAACAGAAAAAAATAACAAGAATAATGGTATCTATTTTGTTGATTTTGAGGAAGCTTAAGTGTGCTAGCATATAAAAAGAAAGTACCAGGTACTTGCAATAATTTCGATAATATTTTGTTACATATTAGCTATCACTGTCCTTCCAAATCTGGTTAAAACTATAAAGAAACTGTGAAAAGGATGGTATAATCTCACTTTGCTTGTATTCCTCTGTGTTTGTTCAAACACTTCAAATGTACAAGTTACCTTTCCTACAAATAATAGGGTTTGGTGTGCTTTTCCTACACTTAACTATCCCTACATTCTATACCAGAATAAATAAGAACCAGAATAAAAGATGGGACAGGCCCAGAGGTCACAGCTATCATCTTGACTTCGGTTTTGAACATCATAATTGATGTGGCATCTAGTGTAGAGAACTTCAGAATCTGAAGTGATACTTTAGAGTGGAGGAGTTCATACTTGTTGATCTGATTCTGGAAACTAATCACTGGAAAAGCAGTTCATCCCAGCTCTCCTAGACACCAGAAAACCAACGAAGTCTCAGCTCCAGAACTTTAGCTTCTGGTAACTTCCACTTTATTCTTTTAAGTCTTCCAGCTCAAGAGTCATGGTGGTTTCTGCCAATACTGCTTATAGAATAACCGCAGAGTTCTCTTTTTCTGCTCTTCTCAGTCCTTGATTAACTAGTTAACAAACTGCTCATATACACTTTTCTCTGTTGAAAGAACTTCAGTTGCTTCTCCTTTCCTAATAGAACCATTGGACGCCCATTTAGGACAGATTTCTCACACCAAATTCCATTATTATTAAAGTTGGCAGAAAAAGCAACTCAAAAACCGACCCCCTGAAATCCAATGAAATAAAATTTCTTTGTGTCCGTCACTCAAAACAAGGTCTTCTTCATTATCTAAGAGTTAATTGTTCCACCTGAAATATGAGATGTCCTCCTCCCAGCCTATGGTCAGTATGAACCAAATGGGCATTGGCACACAAATTGGCATACACGCTCACACTGCCTACACATATCTCTGTGACAAGGCCTGCTTCATTGAGCTTGCTGTGAGTTTAGAATCGAAGTCCATTTTTTCATGCTTCTATATTTATCTTAAACTATCTACAGTAAAATTACAGAGCAAATCAAGGGAGGACTGAGAAATCATGTGTCTACCATTTCATCAATGATATCACTGAAAGCAAAGCAGCCAGCTATTTGAGCCCTCAGGACAACCTGACTGATTTAACCGAACTTCAGCTAATTCTGCACTGTGCTGAAAAGCTTATGTCACTACTTCACTGCCTTTGACTGTCATTCTTGGGCTCATTTTCACATTTAAATGCATACTTTATTATCACTTGTAATGCTTTTTAGATTTTCCTTGTCTTTCAGCTGGGAAATTATATTGATTTTTAATTAGGAGACATAAATAGACAATACTGTATTTTCTGTGTTTGAGAATAATAAAGAGGAACAGAAATAGGACTATAACAGGTAATGACTGTGGATATAAGCTATTCTACGTGTTCCCACATTCTTTATTGACAATGTCCTCTTTCTTCTCTTCCCTTTGTTTCCCAGTTCATTGCCCATCTTCTGACTCCAAAGAACTGGTCCCACATTTCTAATGTTGCTAAGAGCTGTCTTCTCTGGGGAATTATCTAAGAACATGGAAATCAATGCTGTTGCAGGACTGTGGTGACAGTAGAGTTAATACCCACTGTCCTACGCATGCCAAGATTATGAAATTTCAGACTCACTTCATTCATTTAACAAGCATTTACTAATGCTCACTGGGTCAAAGGATCTAGGAATGTAATATTTAACCAAATAGTCCCTGCTTTCCAGTAGTGGAAGAACCGAAGGATATATTTCAAATAGCAATACTTCAAACAATGAAAGCTGGCTTTCATGGGGACTGATGAGAAAACTTTATTTCATTAGATTGTGTTTATTATTCCTTATTTCTTCTATTTTAACTTGAGAGCATTTCAGATTTTTTTTTCACAATATCCATAAACTTTTGTTACTGCCCATGGCTGTTCTGCTATTCTAAAGATGACAGGAAAATGAAAAAAAAAATACCACTCTGAAACTTTGAATTTTAGGTGATCTGGTACTCATGGTGTGTGTCTGTGTGTGTCTATGTGCCTGTGTGTGTCTAAACTGGGCCATGGTACACATAATGGCAAGAAGAGAGGAGTAAAGAAATATCTGGGCAACAAAGTCCATAAGACCAGCAAAACACTGGACTGCAGGTGGGACTCAAGTGGTAAATCATTAGCCATGCACTAAAGCCAAGCAAGCTCAAGGTCCTGAGTTCAAAATGCAACCATAAAGTACAATGTATATCCAACAATATTAAGAAAACTGAGGGGAGGGATGGGTTGGCAGGGATGGGAAAGAAATGAAAAAAGGCCAACATTGATCGAGATGCACTGTATTCACAAACTGGTTTGCTGAATGGTAACTCTACACAATTACTTAAAAATGTGTGTGTGTGTGTGTGTGTGTGTGTGTGTGTGTATAACTTAAGATTAAAATCCCCTTTTATTTAAGCAAGTACAAAGTTCGTTGGGTCTCGAGCCTGCAGCCAAAGAATCTTGAACAAGTAACTTGGGGGAGTCAGTTAGATGCTACACAGGAAGCCGGGGTCTTGCTCAGTTGAATGTCCTGACTCATCCTGACAGAATACAGTAGGCGGATAAGAGGCTGCATTCTGTCCCCAGCTCTGCCTTGCCCTAGTCCTGTAAAACTGCCCAGTCGCTTCATCTCCCTAGGTGCTTAGATTTGGTTAACCTAATGACACACTTGTGGGATTCTTCTGAGAGGCCTTGGCGAGTTGTACCCTAGGTATATGGCTGAGCAACTCTACCTGATCCAAAATAGTGGCTCAAACATACACCACTTCTCTTTGTTTTTTTTTAATTACAATTATTTCTATCTGAAGCACCAAAACCACTATTTTAAGTAAATACCACAGGACACGTTTAACACAACACAAACACCTGCAACAATTTACTTGACAGTGGTTTCTCTGCTTCCGCTTTTCTGTTCTTTTCAAAACTAATAGGTAACAGACACAATACCACCACATGCAGTAGTGATTCTGCTGGGCATAATGAAGCTTTCAGGAAGTTTTTCTCAGTTGCCAAGAACCTGACCTTTGGATGCAAAAATTAACATGCCAACAAAAAAAAAAAAAGTATCTTTCTTCTAAAAGTATTTAGGTCTCTAAAGTCTGCAAGACATGGTTTAAAATGCCTGGTGACTCCAAGAGGAGTTCTTGAAGAAGTCCCCTTTAATCTTTCTAAGCTTCTCTTGATTTTTTTTTTGTGAAAATATGTACAGAGGGGTTACAATTACATGGGCAAGATAATGAGTACATTTCTTATCAAGCATTGTAGCCTCCTCCTTTGTTTCCCCTTCCCATCCCATCCTTCCCACCCCCTCCTGTTTTCAATGACAATACCTCTTAAATTAGTGAAGGATTCAATTAAGCTATGTAAAACTTGCTACAGTTTTACAACATAGAAAGTGTGAAATAATGAATAGCTAGTAGAAACTTATGAGCTCTACCTAATAATCTACTAAAAAATCACTCACTGGTTCCAATAGTTAAATTTATTATTAACTAATATGAAGCTGGCTCTAATCAACTAAGCTTGAACTACTTTACATTAAGGTGGATGGGTAAAATTCTGACTTGAAACACAAATTGAACTTCCCTAGAAAGGTAGGATAACCCTACATTCTACTTTGCCCAGGATAATTATATCTAAGCATAATTATGCATAGGTTCCCATTCATTCTTGGATGTGTCCTAGTGTCGATAATAAATTAGATGCTTTATCCTACCCAAACAGAGTGAAAAGCCTTCTGATAAGAAATGAACTCTTAAAATATTTTGCTTTATCTCAGTGTTATTGGTGGGGCTTTCATTTTTGCTTTCTAGTATTTGAACTGTTCTGAAAATCGTTTTTAGAGCCGTGGATCTACAAATCAAGTAGCATACACGCCACAATAACAAGACTTGAAATGATGAGTAAGCTGTATATGCTTGCCCTCAGACCACATGAATAACTAACTGCACAGTGGAAGGAACCCTCTCATACAGCAGCAGATGCTGAGGCCAGAGAGCTACACTTTGTTTGAAATCCAGGACTGGCATGACCCTGGTGGGTCACAATTACAATATATATTTTGGCATCAATCATCTTATTTGATCTAATGCAAATGTCATTTTCTGCTCCTATCTTACATACCAGAGATTTCCACCCAAGTGGTCACAATATAGAAAGCCAAGCAAAGGGGTTTGGATAGTATCCAATACTCACCCCATCTCCTTCGCCAACGTCCCCAATGGCAATATTCCCTGACTCATCTATCTGGTTCACTCTCATGTCTTTAGGTCTTTGTGTACAATTATGAACCCTGCTCTCCATCTCTCTCCTCACCTCAAGCCATGTTTGACTATCATTGTGACTTTGAAACCTAAGTAACAAGCCAAGGTGACCTGGGCACGCTACTGTTCCAGAGAAGGAAGTGAGGTCTACTGGTTCCAACCTGCCCACTGAGAATGAGCGTAAGATATTGTCCCCATTTAATAAAGGAAGGAAAGAAGCAAGAAGGCCAAGTAAGCCTAGCACAGGCTAGCAGAGCGACTCTGAACTGTGGTCTTCTGAGTCCAGTCTCCTCACTCTTTCTCCAGAAGCAATGGCTTCTCAAAAGACAGCTGCAAAGTACACCGTTAATTATTTAACTTGTGGAGAGCAAGGCAAAGTAAAATGATGTGCCCCTTACTTAAAAGGCAAAGATAGTTAGAAAGAGATTTTATTCCTCTTGAATCTCTCTCCATTTTGGGGGGGGAGGGGGTTATTTATTATTTAATATTAGGGATGGAAAATACAGATTCTCAAAGGTAGCCAAGAGCTTCACCCACACTGGAGCAGCATGGGACACCTGTGTCATGGAGGGCCTCCCAGGTCTCTGCCCAGAGCAAGGGCAACAGTGGGTACTGCGTGAGGTGGACAGCCAGTGGCCATGCTAAGAAGAGATGGGCCTCCACCTCCACCCGATCTAGCTTCCCATCCATTTTCTCCTACAAACCTCAGATTCAAAGACAGAGACAGTCACAGATCTTAACCACAGATCCAAACACTGAAAAGACAGCGACTACAGCAAACAAAGCCCCAAGTGCTGTGTACCTTTCTGGGCTCAGGACCCTACTGCGGCTGATCCTCACACTGCCACCGCACAGGCCCCAAACACAAGTCAACTGGGAGCTTGCTAACCATGCACATGCTGGTTCAGTAGGTCTGGGGGAGCCCCAAGACTGAAATTCTAACCTGTATCTGGAGAAACGCACAGGCCGTTGGTCCCACTGCCTGTCTTGGGGGCAGCATGCTCCGATGCCACGGGATCCATCTTTTAACTCACTTATTATGTCAGAGTCGATTACCTTACTTCCGTTGCTTTCATTCTTCAGATCAGGCAGCCATGAAAATAGCTATTAAATATAAGTAACCATTCATTGTGTCTTTAAAATGAGGTGAGTCAGAAGAAACAGAATCCATTCACATTCATGGTATCTGCCAGCCTGGGTTTAGAGACCTGATACAGACAGAGGTGAGGCAAGGTACTCCTGGCACACAGAGCTGTCTACACAAGACAAGGCTGCCTGGCTCGTCCTCAGATAGACAACACTGGGCCTGCCCAGAAGCACCAATTGTTGAGAATTGTCAAGTAATACTGTCCAAATCAGGAGCAAGCCTACAGATGGAAATGACAGCTAGTGGTTAAGAGTTCTTAAAGGCATACGCTTTCAGGAATAGTAGCAACCTTCCACTTGAATGGAATGGAATCAAGGTTTCTCAAAACATCTGTATTACGATATCACAGATCGTGGATTGCCTCCTTCAAAGAACTACATCACTGGCAAAGTGAACCTCCATCATGTCTTCATTCCCCCAATTATGAAGTCTCCTGCATCCTGGGATAGTACTGCCAACCAAACCCAGGCAGGAGAATCAATGTGGTTGCAAAGAACTGCACAAGTGTAAGGCTGATCCAGCTTGGCAACATTTTTAATACGTTGCAAGTGACAAACGGATGTTACATTTCAGTTTCACGTCCTTTACCATTTGTTGGGGTGGGGTAGGGTGGGGGATTGATGGTGTTAATGGAATTCACTTTTTTTTTTGTCCGTGGTGGGGCTTGAACTCTGGGCCTGGGCGCTGTCCCTCAGCTCCTCAACCCAACGCTAGCACTCTACCACTTGAGCCACAGCGCCACTTCCAGTTTTCTGAATGGTTTATTGGAGATAAAGAGTCTCAGGGACTTTTCCTACCCAGGCTAGCTTTGAACCACAATGCTCAGATCTCAGCCTCCTGAGTAGCTAGGATTACAGGCTTGGGCCTCAGGCGCCTGGCCACTCCATTCTTTTAAAGATTCAGTATGACCAGATTGGCCAACCATTTTACAACTGGAACAAATCGTATCTTTCATTCATAATGCTTGGAGGGGCTGAGAAGGTGGCTCAGTGGTAGAGCGCTTGCCTTGCATAATACTTGGAAATCCATCATCAATTTAATTCACACCAGCATCAATAAATCATACAAAGTATACCCTATATAGCCAAGGGAATAAGCAAAAGTAAACATTGTATTTTCACCTGCCTTGTTGGCCAGATTGAAATGAAAAGTCTAGCCACTTCAACTGGAAGGATGCCTTTGCTCAAACTGGTTTGGTTATTTTTGGAATCTTTTATGGAATATTAACTTTATTTGCTCCAATTCTTCAGGAAGCCACCTTGGAAGTGCAAGGAAATATAAATGATTAAAAAACAGAAGGGGAAATAAAAAGGAGGCCAAGTATTTTCTTTCTGCAACTTTCTTGAGCTAATTAGATATTAACTATATCTCATATCTCTTCCAACAGGAGAGGGCTGCAATATTGCTACTCTTCAGGGTGGTGAATACTGGTGTTAGCAGTCTTTTTTCATTGTTGTTTCTCCAAAGTAAAGGAATGATAGAGAAAAGTAACATTTTCCATTAGTAGCAATATTGATGCTGGAGCAGAGAAACAATGAAGCCACATGACCCAAGAGAGGAATCAAATGTCAACCTAAGCTCTTCATTACCACTAAGTGACTCAGCCAACCTCAAACAGTAAAAAGTAAATAATAAAAAATAAAACAACATAGTATTTAAAGTATGTTAATTTTTAGGCCTCCCAGGTTTGCACAATATATTATCTTTCTCATACAAGAGCTTTACACCAGCCTTAAGTGACACAAGAGTTTTTTAATCCCAATTAGTTTAGTGTTCTTTGTTGATATTATTCTGTTGTTGTTTTTTTCTGGCCAACAATAATGAATAACCCATAAACACTAATGAATAATTAAACCCTTTGTCTCCAAGGACAGCACAGCCCAACAAGAAATGTCAGAAGCCCTGAGGTAAAATAAAAACCTTTATAATGAAAATCTTCCCAGTTATATAGTCCACTGGGTATGGGGAATATAGAATTGTCTTAAATATTTAAATAGTTATGTCAAATGTGCTTAAAGTAAGATCATAAGACTGATTTCCCAGATGCTTTGAAAAATGTGTTTCTACCAGTCTAATTACAATAAGAGATTGTTGGAACAGGAAGTAGGGAGATGTTGTTATTGGTACAACAGGACTAGGCTCCTCTGCTCACAAGTTCCAGCAAGGCTAGTAAGATGCCAATTGAGAATGTATTTCATGGCCCTTAGTGGCTCAGATAAACAGCAACACTTATCTCATTAAAACCTTATATGAAATAAGCAAGCAATTTTAAAAATAATTTAAAATAATTAAAAAGATAATTTCTACTACCTTAACCTAAGAGTAATCACAATGATGCTACTAAGAAATATGTAAAAAGGAAGAACACAGAATATTGTCTCTGGAGGAGGGGAGGCTTGATGCTAATACTGAGACTTAAACTTATACTCTCTCTTGGCATTTTTACTCAAGCCTGGTGAGCTACCACTTGAGCCACACCTCCATTTCTAGACGTTTTTGCTGGTTAATTGGAAATTAGTGTCTGATGAACTTTTCTGTCCAAGCTGGCTTTGAACCCCAATCCTTAAACTTCAGCCTCCTGAGTAACAGCTAGGATTATCAGCCACCAACAAATGGGCTTCAAAATATTGTATTTTAGTGGCAAAATGTTCTTTTCGTCCAGTGTATTTCCTAAGCTGAAAAGCAATGACACCCCAGAATCAACTAGAATACTTGTTAGGAGAAATACCCTTTCACATCTGTTTCTAAACATCTAGAGACAGGGAAATGGACTGTGTGGGAAGAGAGTTCCAGGAATGAGGCTGGGAGTTCCAAGAGTCCACAAGTAAGTCTCTAACATCTTACACCTTGAAAGCAAGAAAGTACCTAATGGGAACAGGTTTTTTAAAAAAATAGGCAAAGTGGGTGCCTGTAATCCTAAGCTATTTAGGGGGCTGAGATCTGAAGATCTTGGTTCAAAGTCAGCCCGGGCAAGAAAGTCCATGAGATTCCTATCTCCAATGAACCACAAGAAAACCAGAAATGGCGCTGTGGCTCAAGTGGCAGAGCACTAGCCTTGAGCTGAAGAGCTGAGGGACAGCATCCAGCCCCCAGCTCCACACCAACAAAAAACAAAAAAATATAGGCAAATACAGTCTGTATTTGTCTATGCATCAAAGGTGATGAATGATAGCTGAGGATATCAGAAAAGAATTAATGCATCTACAACCAATGAGTCTCAAAAAGAAACAAGAGAAACTCCTCTTTCCAGTGAAACTCAGCTAAATAAAAACAAAGAGATAATAAAACTCCCCAGAAATCTTTTATCTTCCTATCAACAAGATGGAAATCGATTCAGACAAGGATCATCGTTGGAAGCTGCGAAAGGTTATTGAACAGGATATTGCATAAGCGTAATGATTAATTTGGAAAGAGAAGTGTCCTTCACCATGCAGTAATCTGGAGCCACTGCCTACCCAGGCGATTCAATGTGGCATCGCACACATTTGAGGACAAAGAAGCAACCGGTGCTTCTTGATTCTGCAGACTTTCTAAGACATTCAGGACAAAAGAATGAACACTGCTTAAGAAATACTTAGTCAGTATAAGATGATGCTAAGTGAAATAACTCCAAGACATGGAAAGATGAAGATTTCCTTTGTTGTTGTTGTTGTTGTTAATGTGCTATGTGATTCTTTTTTCTTTTGTGTTTTTGTTTTTTGTCAGTTATGGGGCCTGAACCCTGGGCCTGGGCTCTGTCCCTCAGCTCTTCAGCTCAAGGTTAGCGCTCTACCACTTGAGCCACAGTGCCAATTCCTGCTTTTTCTGCTTATGTGGTACTAAGGAATTGAACCCAGGGCTTCATGCATGGAAGGCAAGCACTGTTCCACTGAGCCACCTTCCCATCCTTTTGTGTTTTTTTGTTTTTTCCCCTGTGGTTTATCCCACTGCATTTGATGCTGGTACCCTGGGTATTGTATACATGTTTATCTGAATTAGGGAAGGGAAGAGGGACAACAAAATCTTGCGACCAAGGACAAAGGATGGACCAATGCAACAGCAATACTGACGAGACACTATGATGGAAATGAACTGTACAATTTGGGGGGGATGGCAGCAAGGGAAGTGGGAGAAAAATGGGGGGTAACAAGTTCAGCAAGAAATGTACTCACTACCGTACTTATTTAACTGTAACCCCTCTGTACATCACTCTGAGAATAAAATTAAATTAAAAAAATAGTTTACGTCAGGATTGGCTACTTAAGTAGCGCTAGCTGGATGAAGCTCTTCTTTACGGGGGCACGTTTGGAAAGATGTGTCTTTTTTGTTTGTTTTTGGTCGGTTGTGGGGCTTGCACTCTAGGCCTATGCACTGTCCTGAGCTCTTCAGCTCAAGGCTAGTGCTCTACCACTTGAGCCACAGTGCCACTTCTGGCCTTTTCTGTTTATGTGGTGCTGAGGAATCGAACCCAGGGCCTCATGCCTGCAAGGCAAGCGCTCTATCACTGAACTACCTTGCCAGCCCCAAGACACATCCTGTCTATCTTTTCCCCTTCTTCCTTCCTCCTTCAGTCTTCTCTGTGATACGGCAACCAAAAGGAAAGAGCTAACTCAATCCTTACGTAACAGAGATATTAGTCAACTGTATGCTTCTTAGGAGGCTCCCCCTAGAAATTATCCAGCGTTCCAGTCAGATGTTTGTCTGTGTGACAATGCTTAAGAACCTAAATTCTCTGCACAAAACTCTATTATATCCCACTGAGTTAAAACAATCACTCTCAAGACTCAAAATATGCACTTGTTTAACCACTATGTAAATTATACCTTATCCTGAATCAGTGATGCCGCCACTATAAGTCATTTTATTTGTTTGTTTGTTTGTTTGTTTATTTATTTGGGCCTGGTCTAGGGGTTTGAACTCCAGGCCTGTGTACAATTACTGACAATTAGCTGGGCTTTTTTATTTTTATTTTTGCCCCAAACTGGCACTCTATCACTTGAGCCACAGCTCCATTTCTAGCTTTTTTGGCGGAGATAAAAAGAGTCTTCACAAACTTTCTTGTCTGGGCTGGCTTTGAACTACAACCCTCAGTACTCAGCCTCTTGAGTAGCCAGGATTATAGGAGTGAGCCACCAGCCACCCAGCTTATAATGGTTAATTTTATATGTGATCTTGACTTGGTCACACAAGTCAAAATGATGAAACATTACTCTAGGTGTTTCTTTCAGGTATTTGGGGATGAGCTGAACATTTAAATCATGACACTGAGTAAGACAGATCACCCTCACTAGTACAAGTAAGCCTCATCCACTTAGCTGAAAGGCCTAATCCACTAAGTAAGGGTGAATTCTTTTCTGCATGATTGCCTTTGGATGGGAACACTGCCTTTTTAATTGGCTTTGAACTCAAAGTGAAGCACAGGATCTGGGTCTCAAGCCTGTCAGCCTTTGGACAGAGACTACACCATGAGCTCTCTTGATTCATAGGCTGTCATACTCAAATTGGAATTAAAACTATCCCTTCTCCAGGGTCTCCAGCTTGCTAACTCACTCAGAGGATTTTTGTAACCTGTCAGGCCTCCATAATCCCTTAAGCCAATTCTTTGTAATAAATCTCTTTATTTCTACACATATATGGATACACATAGGCAAATATATACATATAGATCCCTTCAGTTCTAATTTTCTGCAGAACTTCATCAAGTATACGGAGTTACACATTCAACCCATGTCCTCATGACAAGGTTGAATTCCTGGGCCAATTATTCGTGTTTCTTCATCTACCTACTACTTTTTTTCTCTCCAGCTTCATCTCTTCAAGTAGTGTCTGTACCCCAAACCCATGTGGAACCAGGCCAAAGAAAGTTCATTAAAATCTCTCCCCTCCAGAATGCTCTTTTCACCCCACTCAGAGTAAGTTTAAAACAGTCCCTCATAGGCACACATGCTAGGCACAACACCAGGATGGGCATCACGCACAAGTGCAAGGCTGGGCACCACTCTTCAGAGGTTCTAATCTTCTACAAGGTTCAACCTGGCAAGTAGTGTGGACAGAAAAACCTCTGTGCCTCCCTATCATAGGAGCAATCAGTATACTTTATGTGCTAACTGCACATATATTTATCTGAATTCTCCAACATCCCTAAGGCAAGGGCAGGATTTCATTGGCTAACGTATCACCAGACCAGAGGCTCACTCATAGTATACGTTCAGCAATTATTTGTTGAGTAAATAATCAGATGAACTTCAAACAGTCCCACATCATCAGTTATTGGCTTAATTTAAAAACTGTCAACCAAGAGCACTTTCTTTGGAGTAAGAGATATTTTCTGGGATTTGAATACACAGCATTTTATTTGCAAGTACCTACTCTACCACTTGAGCCAAGCACACAGCCCTTTTTTGCCTTATTTTTTTAATAGGGGCTTGTATTTTTGCCCACTTAGTCCCAGCCCTAATTCTCCTATTTATTTCTCCCAGAAAGATGGTATACAGACATGTTCCATCACACCCAACCTACTGGTTGAGATGAGTCTCTTTTAACTTTTCAGCTTTGAACTAAGGTCCTCTTGTTTTCTGCATCCCCAGTAGCTAAGATTACAAGCCAAAGCCATTTTGCCTGGCTTTAAAAAAAAAAAAAAAGGTTTTGTTTTGTTTTTCTAATACTGGGTATTAAACTCAGAACCCTGCACTTGCTGGGCAGTCATACTACCACTTGAGTTATACCTCCAGCGTAGTTTTTATATTGGTTATTTTTGAGGTAGAGTCTTATTTTATGCCCAGGCCAGCTGAGATGCGATTTTTCCTACTTGTGCTTTCCCTATATGTTGCTAAATGATGACAACCATGTGCCACTCTACCCATGTGCCATGGGCTGGAACAGAATCTTGCAATCTTCTTTTTTATTCTCACTGGCCTCTAACTGCTATCCATCAACCTGTTCCTCCCATGTGGCTGGATGAGAACCCTGAGTTACCACTCTTGGCTGAGATCTGTAAGGAACATATTCAGCCACTTCTGTATCATCAACCACTGATGGTAACCCCAAGGTATAAGACTGAGAGGAATAATCAATATATCTTCAGTTCCTTCTCTGTGCTAGGCAAGCCCCAACCATGCAAGTCCAGAAGCAAGTAGTGTAAGGGAGCAAGCTGAGCAAAGATCCAAAAAAACCATGGAAGAATCAGGAAGCAGACCCACTTTTCTCAAGCATTCCAAAGTGTACTGACCCTAAAAGTTCACTTAAGTATCTGAAGCATATTTTTAACCATGATTATAATTATAGCCACTTCGAATCACCATCAAAGTAATATTCCCAAACTCTGCTTGGCTACTGCCCGGAAGTTTCTTATTCCTTCTAGATCTTAGTTCTCTTAGCAGTTAATCAACCATAGCATACGGCTCAGGAGCTGCTGTAAACAATAACTGAGACAATGCACTGGAGATCACTCAACACTCTGCATGACACATGCTAACTGATGAGACAATAAATGCAAGTTATTAATATTATAACTGCAAAGGCAGATTTGCAAACACAAGCGAATCTATAGTTCACTAGTAAGGCACGAGCTGAAAGATTTTACTAGATCGTAGCCTCTTCAAAATTCAAATCCCCCCAACTTTGAGATTAAGGAATTTAGCTTGCTGTGTGCCATGAACACAGCAACCTAACAATAAGAGAATGATTTTGGGGTACTCTTCTCAGGGAAATCTTTTCCTATATTAAACACCACTACTTCTAAGAAATAAAACACCCTAATGCCAAACCTAAACCCAATGTATATAAATTAAAAGAAGAAGAAAAAGAAATTTAAAACTACATATAGGCTAAGTGTTATTTAAAAAAAAAAAACTCCCCATTTATACAACTCCACGCACAGAATTACAGTTAAAAACTCTCTTTGCCTGATATAAAGCATTATTCACTCTACATTAATTGGGTGGATGGATATTTGGAGGGCTGCAAGTACTTCTACTTAATAATATAAGCACTTTTAATATAAACATAGGAAGGCTGATTAGATAGCTAAAATAGCTGGTACTCATGGCATCTGCCTACCATCCCAGCTACCATGTGAAGCATCAATGTGTGAAGCATGAACAGTAACATGTGGTACAGACTGGCCGGGTGGGGGGAGAGGGGATGGTGGGTCTTGTGTCAAAAATAACTAGTGTAGCCAGGCACCAGTGGCTCGTGTCTGCAATCCTAGCTACTCAAGAGACTGAGATCTGGTAGTTCCAAGCCAGCCTATGAAGAAAAAGTCCTCAAGACTCATATCCAATTAAGCACCAAAAAAAAAGCCAGAAGTGGAGCTGTGACTCAAGTAAGAGAGCATTTTGCCTCAAACAAAAAAGCTCAGGGACAATGCCTAGGCCTTGAGTTCAAACCCCAGTACCACCAAAGGATCGCAGAAGTGTACTCTTTTTACTTAACGAAGGTCTATTTTACATGATATTTAGGTTCTTTCTCTTTCTAGCCTAAACAGTTACCATCCGCAATAGAATTTCAGCTTCTTTCTATAGCACATCACCCAAATAATTTGCTATTCCCAATAATTGTTCTTTAATTTAAAATCAATCGAACATTAATGGGTTAAAATCATGTTCTCTCTCTCCAAGTCCTACTAACCAGGTTTCTAGTTCCCCTAATTACAAAATACATCTTTTCATTTTTCTTGCTGGGGAGGTAGCTCAGTGGTAGAGCTCTGGCCTTGCATGTGCATGGCTCAGAGTTCAATCCCTTGTACTGGAAAAAAAAAAAAAAAGTTATGCCCTTTTCTTTCAGCTTGTTTCCCTCTTCTTACTAACTACATTATAAAAATGATAGTTTCACTCTCAAAATAATCATCTTTCTTACCATTTACATCACTGATTTCTCATTTTGTTGGTCATTAAAATGTCTTCCTTTTCTGATCCTTTCCCTTCCAAACCCCATCATTCTTCTATTACTTCTAATAGGAGCATAAATGACCGTTCTAGTCACCTCCTTCTTTCATGGCCTGTAAAATCCACTCCCCAGTGAATCAGAAAGAGCTTAGTGCCCATAGGGGAGGAGAGACCTGTCTAAATTTGCTTGTGTTCTTCTTTAACTACCATCCTCTGCCTCCATAGAACTGATCTTTCTGTCTTAACCTTCCACTCTCTTTCACAGATCACCAAAGTGCCACACACCTTGGTGGACAAACATGGCATTTACCTAGAGCTACCCCCGCTTTACCACACAAGTTAGGTATCATAGTGAGACCATACACCTTGACTCTGATATTTTATATGTTTTCTATAGCAACTACTGGCAAACAGTTTTTAAAAAGCTTCCACTTTTAAAGGATCCCAGAAATATAATCCTACCTTTCCCAGGATTTGGAGGAAAAGGACTTCCACACTCTTGCTGCTTTGGCTTTAAAGTATGTGACCCTGACATGCCTCCAGCCTGGGTGACCTGGAATCGTGGTTTCCCATTGGTGAGCACTTGTCGCCTGGGGCTCAGGGCAGGTAGATGGATGGGGCTCTCAGCCACGTTGTTCTGAGAAGCCATCCCTCCTCCCGAGGACATCTTGAGATGGAAGTTGCTAGCAAGGCTTCCAAGAGCAGGACTTGGTGTGCTGCCATAGGACAAAGGACCAGGAGTCCCTGAATGGGCTCGGATGGGAGGAATATGCTGGCCACTGACCATCCCAGGCCCCTGTGTTCCTGGTGTCCGGTGGAGACTCATGCTGCATGACCTCCCATTCATTCTGAAAAACCTGCAGCCAGGATGCTCAAATCTTCAGTGGTACTAATGACTCCTTTCAGGCAAAGTCCAATAAGTTATCCATGGTGTGGGTTCTTAGCCTGTTTAAAAAAAATAAATGCAGGCATTTTAAAAGTAAAAAATGAAAAGAAGGTTTAGTGCGTTTTCAACTCATATAGTGAGTTTTCTTTCATACCAGGAAGAAAAGAAGCAATTGTAGTTAGCTAAATGGCCTTTTACATAGAACAAGGTCATCAAATACCCAGCTCCCTGGCAAGTACTCTCCCTACTGCATTCACAGTAGACATGGATTATGGATTGCTGCATTGTTTTGCTTGACACTGAGCCCTTCTCAATATGGTGCTCTTGGCTACTACTACCAATCTACCACTGCCAACTTGCAAAACAAAACTTATTTCACTCCCCTAAAGATCTGCCTGCACTAGTTCATTCTTACTATAGTGGGTCTTGGGAAATCCCCAAACTCCAAAACCCCAACCTTCATGAGCAATGAGACCCATCTTTCAAAGGCCCCAATAAACATCCACAAAATAGGTTTGGCTTATAAATGAGGTAACAATAACTGGGGGGGGGGGGGCGGTGGGAAGGCCTATGATTTTCACTCTAAGTGCAATCTTTTCACAATCTTTTCAATTTACAAAAAAAAAATACAACTTGAAGTTTAAGAAGATTACAAAGGATTTAATAATATATATTTTTATTATTATGCTTTGATAGTCGTGGGGTTTGATTTGGGGGCCTGAGTGCTATCCTGGAGCTCTCTGTGCTCCAGGCTAGCACTCTACCACTGAGCCACAGCTCCAGTTCCAATTTTCTGGTAATTAATTGGAGATAAAGAGTCTCAGAGACTTTCCTGCCTAGGCTGGCTTTAAACTGCAACCCTCAAATCTCAGCCTCCTGAGTAGCTAGGATGTCCGCCATGAGCAGTAATATATCTTTATATTTAAATGTCCTCAGCAGCTTTAGAATCTCGATTCCATACTGAAACCAAGTTACAAGTATGTAAACAGAGTCAACACCACCAATATTCTAGCTTTGGTTAATGTCCCAATAAAGGTGAGAAAGCTAATGTCTGATGCACAGAACAGAGTGTTTCAAAGGGTGAGCTGTTCCCAGGTGTTCACAGTATAAGACATCATACTGCTCATTAACCATACTCTCATGAAGCTTCCTACAGGAGAAAATAAAGTACAGGCGCAACCACAGGATGCCATCACCTATCCACATGCACTGAAGTCAGTACTCCAGGGTTCTGAATCATGAAGGAAAGCTCCTTCCTCTCTTACTCAAAGTCATACAACGAAGTAACCTACTATAGCAGGACCATTACTGCAAAAGTATAATAAATACATTCACAATCTGTCTTGGATAGAGACGTGATAGTCATGGAAAGAAGCCAAGGCTAACTAAACACAGGAAATACAGACACAGTACAGAGTAGTAGCATTTAAATATTCCCAGTGGGTTGAGACCTACTTTTTCCATATGATCCACTTTAAGGTCTTAGACAAATATTGAACTCCAAAATAACTGACTCATAAGTCATCAAAGGAAAACTATCAAGGAAAGGAAAAGTTTTTTACATAGAATTTTCTTATCATTCTATGTGGTATATATACACAATGGAATTCTATGCCTCCATCAGAAAGAATGACATTTCCCCATTTGTTAGGAAATGGAAAGGCTTGGAAAAAATTATATTAAGTGAAGTAAGCCAGGCCCAAAGAAACATAGGTCCCATGGTTTCCCTTATTTGCAATATCTAGTATAGGTATGAGTCAAGCGGAAAAAGTCAGATAATGTGATGTTAGGAAAACAAAACCTCAAATATGTATTTTAATGTTTTTGTTTCTTTCATGCATGTGTTTCTAACGCATTTATAAGATTATTTCTTTGTTGCTTTGTATGTCCCTCCCCCACAGTATAACCCCCGCTTTCACTATATTTGATGTCAATATAACATGTGGAGGAGATGGGGACAAACAAGTCGTTTAAGGATTCAGGTGGACCTGTTGCAACAATGAGAAGTACAAAATGTCATGTCAAAACCAGCTTTACAATGTCGGTGGGGGGGGGGGGTATGATTGGTTGGGAGGGAGGGGGGAGGCTGGGAAGGGAGGTGAAGGGTAAGCAAAGGAGGAGGCTGCAATGCTTGGTAAGAAATGTATGCATTATCCTGCCCATGTAATTGTAACCCCTCTGTACAGTATGTTACAGTATGTTCTCAAATAAAATAAAATAAAATTTAAAAAAAAAAAAAAAAAAAAAGAATTTTCTTATCATTCTAGGAAATCTAAACGAGTGATACTGCAAGTCAAGTGCTCATTGCGCCTTCTGAAAAGTTTTACCTGTGGGACTTTGTTGAGGAACTTCAAAAGTAATTAACAGCTGGGTGCCAGTGGCTCACACCTATAATCCTAGCTGCTCGGGAGGTTGAGCTCTGAGGATAGTGGTTTGAAGCCAGCCTACGCAGGAAAGTCCATGAGATTCTTATCTCCAGTTAAGCACCCAAAAAGTCAGAAGTGGAGCTGTGGCTCAGATGGTAGAGCACTAACTTTGAGGAAAAGAAGCTCAAGAATAGCACCTAGGCTCTGAGTTCAAGCCCAAGACTGACACATATACATGCAAAAAAAGTCATTGAACAACATAAAATTAAAAATGTTATTTTTGTCAACTCTCTGTTTTGCTAAGGATTCTATCAGTCTATGGTACTTAACACTGTCATTTTCTCTAGTCTTAAAAGACTCTCAGTAGTTCTATCAGCTGTCTCCAGACTACCCTTCTCACCATTACAGTCCTTTCTAAATGGACAAGTAATTCCAAGTTATCCAAACATGCACGGTTGACGTTTGTTTATGGAGCAGTATGATATAGACCTTACTTCACTTAATATAATTAAGTCAGACCCAAAGAAACATAGGTTTGCATGTGTAATAATTAGAACGTGCCTCTAAATCTACAAGTAAACCCAATGTATACTAAAAGACAAAAAAACTTCACGTGCATATGCGAAATTAAACAGAACTCTAAACAGTCACACAATGAAACCAAAGGAGGATATTCTTAGGAAAGGACTTACAACAGCTCAATAGCTACGTGCACAAGATCATACAAAATGGTTTATTGACACGAACTCCAAGAACCGGAGACCGAAGGTTTTTTATTTTACTTTCTGTGGGATTTTTTTGTTTTTCCCCTTTTGTCGCTGTTTTTTTTTTTTTTAATTTCCCTGCCTTTTGTCTTGTATGTAAGTTAAGTGTATCTGATTTGGAGAGGGGAAGGAGAACACAGAAACAGAGGGACACATGGTGAACAAATGCAGCAGTGATACTCACTAGATACTATGATGAAAATGAACTATATAACTTAGGAGGAAGGGGGGACAGTTGGGAAAATACTGGGAGAAAATGAGGGAAGGGGTGACACTGTTCAAAAAGAAATGTACTCCAGACTTAACTTATATAACTGTCACCCCTCTGTCATTACCTTTACAATAATTTTTTAAATATAGACTTTGATACTAAACCTGTTATAAGCCTGATCCCACACACATAACACCACCACTGGAAAAATTCCAATGCCTTTTCTGTTGTGTGTATGTAGAAGAACTCAAGTGTGCAGCCAGCCAGTCTGCTGATTCACTCATTCAGTAAAAATCTCTTAATGTCTTTATGCTTTGCCAGAGAAAATCGTCCATCTATTTTTCCACTCATTGATAAAATGGTGTCATATGAGTTCTCTGAACCCTGCAGAGAAAGCACTTATTCAGTACTCACCAAAAAAAGAGAGAAAGAGAGAAAAACCATAGAAATATGTCCTATTGGCAATTTTTTGAAAATGAATAATTGTCTAACATGACTGGAAATTTGAGTCACCGGAATGATGGCTCAAAAGTGACACGCATCTGCAGATTGACAGACTGTACCCATTTCTGAAGTGTTTTTTTTTTTTTAAGAAGAGAGTTACTTTTGGCAACAACATATATACAAACAGGAATCCTCATCAAAAATTTGGACTACAACACCTGAATACTTAGCATGAGTCTCGATCATTAAGGAGGTCAATCAATCTACAAGAAGGAAAAAAAGTGCTGAGGACTTAATTATCAGACATACCTCTGCTGGTCTTGCACTGGTGTCTTGTTTTTAAAATAAATTTTAGTCTTACTTTAAATAGCTTTTAAAGTAAAAACAACAAAATGTACTTAACATTCATTACTAAGAAAACAGCAAAGTGATTAATGCTATATGCAAATATGGCTTAGTGGGCAGAGTGCTTGCCTAGCATGCATGAAGCAATGGATTTCGATTCCTCAGTACCACATAAACAGAGCCACTGTGGCTCAAGTTGTAGAGTGCTAGACTTGAGCAAAAGAAGCTCAGGGACAATGCCAAGTTCAAGCCCCAAGACTGACACAAAAAAGGAAGGGAAGGAGGGAGGGAGGGAGGAAAGAAAGACAAACCAAAAGTCTATGAGCAGAGCAAAACCAACCCTGAGATAAAAAGAAAACTCTATGTGAAAAAAAAAGCCTAAAATTCCAGTTTTCACTTAATTGTGCCAATAGCTTTTTCAAGTGGGAGATAGTAGAGGTAAAAATCAATTTTGCTTACTTGTATTTTTGACACAATTTAGTTGCCCTATGATTGAGATTGGATTCTAAATCTACTTGGTAAAAATAAAATAAAATAAAAAACAAAAAGGAATAAACTACTCAGTTTCACCAAAGATATATGGCTCCAAGAGTGAAAAGAACACTCAAAAAGTCAAGATTTCTGTTGGGTGCCAGTGGTTCATGCCTATAATCTTAGCTACTCAGGAGGCTGAGATCTGAGGATCGAGGTTCAAAGACAGCCTGGGTAGAAAAATCCCTATGGGATTCTTACCTCTAATTAACCTCTCAAAAACTGGAAATGGTGCTGTGGTTCAAGTGGTAGAGTGCTAGCTTTGAGCATAAAGAGGCTTAGGGACAGAGCGCCTAGGCTCTGAGTTCAATCCTCACAACAACAACAAAAAAGTCAAGATGTCCAAGTTCTATTTGTGGCAAATCATTCCCAATTATTCCGGACTGAGTTTTTCACCCATAAAAAGATTGAGGAGGTTGAACATAATAAGCACTTTGGTCTCTTGATATTCTGTTATTCCAGAGAATTTAAATCAGGACAATTATTTTTAAAAATACGCATATAATTAAGAATGATTAGTAGATTCTGTAAGTACAGTACTTAAGTCTATGAGAGTTGGGTAGAATTGAAAACAAAAATAGTAGTGCCTTCTACCAGTTCCATTAAAACAATAGCAGATAGAGGACTCTCCTGTCAGCATATGCAAAAAGACAGCATTAGTCAGTAAAAATAAATTTAGGATTAACTTTACACTTTTCCATAAAAGTAAATTCACAACTAATTAGTATAGCTGGTAGAATTCTATTGGAAGAGCCTCTTTATACGGAGAAGCTTAATTGAATTCTCCAGCCTTTTCTCTTGTCTTTCACCTAACAACTCCACCCAAGGCAACCAAGACCAAAAAGAAGGAAAGAAAAAAGTGAAGAGGGGAGAGGAGGGAAAGAAAAGAATAAAGAAGAGGAGAAAGTGGGAGAAGAACACCCAAAAGTAAGAACTCCAGGTATTTTAGATCTGATATATTGGCATACTTAAGATTTTTGTATCTTGATGGCTCACAATGAAAATGTTCATTCTAATGAATCAACACCAGAACTAATAAATCTTTCCCTCTGACTGCTTTTAAACTCTTAAAACACACACCTGTAAATCAAGTCAGAGAGGAAATGACTTAACCTGAAAGGAAACGAAGGCACAAACACATTTAATAATTCCACTCATTTTTCTGGAAAAGCTTGACTTTCATCAAAACATAAAATCATGACTCTACCTTCTACCCAAGGCTCCAGCCATTGCTCCTCCTGGATTAAGAGATTAAACAAATGAAAGCAATGTTAACTCATCCATTCAAGAACATTCCAAAAGCACAATTTCCATAATGTCTATTTACAGCCGAAGGCCCTTTCTTAGTAAATATCATTAATAGACTCATCTAGAGTCATAATTCATCTGATGAGCCAGTTAATTATTAATTTTCATACATCATTTCATTTCCTTAGGCTACATTTAGCCTTTGTTACATTTTCCACTCCTTCTGTCAGGAGCATTTCTCTCATCCTGCAGAGAAAACCTTTATAATAAGACACACAATATGCCAGTCAAAAAGCAAACTACTTCTATGTCTGTTTCATATACATACACCACCTAAGCCATCTAAAAGAGAGTTCTTCTTGATTCTTTTCGTGTTGCCCCTTCCAGTTAATGAGTGCATAATTTCATTAGCACTGCCTTTTCAACCTCATTGCCTGGATCATTCATAGGAAGAACTCCTCCTGTTAACACTTTTGTAGCCAGCAAAATATAGAAATGAAAAACCTATCGATAGGTAATGTAAGTCATTGGCATGCACGGCTGCAGTGTGAAGCACATTTTGCAATTCAGTCAAGGACAGATAGAGCTGAATGTTCTTAGATCCCAAGAGTTCATTTTAATAAGCAGGATGTACCTTGTCCTAACACAGGTGATTGCCTCCTCAGAAAAGACTGTATAAACAAAAACCAATCATGTAAGGCATTTTATTGGCAACAATATAAACACAGCTATATTAGATGTCACCAATAAATCAAAATTATTCTTGTCTGCAATTTTAACAAGAGGAAAGTGCAAACATGTGCTTGGGACGCTGGAGACTATTGTGGAGGAAATGTATTGAATATTGAATATACACAATATTTCTCTAAATTGAAACTAGATGCTCATATTATGGTAGATTAACCCACAACTCATAACCCACAACTCATAAGTTTATCCAGTGAAACTGACCAATTCTAAGAGCTGATCAAAGAAGATATACAAAAACAGTTAACTCATCATTATTAAAATGTAGAGTAGAAAATTTAAAAGGTTTTGCCCAAACCCAAAAGCACACCATCTCTGAATATCTAAAATGCTATTTATTGAGACAAATTCTATAGGAAATGGAAACATGGGTTTTTTTTGTGGTTGGTGGTGGTGGTGATGGTGTATGTTTTCGGTTTTTGTTTTGTTTGTTCTTTTGTCTGCTTTTGGAAAGGGGGCAAGGTGTGGCACAGAAATGAAGAGAAGGGTAAACAAATACAGTCTTGGTATTCAGACACTCGGCAGATACCGTAGAAAGTGAACTATCCAACTTGTGAGCAGGGACGAGAGGGAAACTGGGAGAAAGCAAACAAAAGAGAGAGATTGTCCAAGAAGAAATATACTCTTAGCCAGGCACCAGTGGCTCACGCCTATAATCCTAGCTACTCAGGAGGCTGAGATCTGAGGATCACGGTTCAAAGCCAGCCCAGGCAGAAAAGTTCATGAGACTCTTATCTCCAATAAACCACTAGAAAACCGGAAGTGGCACTGTGGCTCAGGCGGTAGAGTGCTCACCTTGAGCTGAAGAGCACAGGGACAGCACCCAAGCCCAGAGTTCAAGCCCCACGACCAACAAAAAAGAAAAGAAAAGAAAAGAAAAGAAATACCTGGCACAGGTAGCTCACACCTGTAATTCTAGCTACTCAGGAGGCTGAGATCTAAGGATCACAGTTCAAAGCCAGCCTGGGCAGAAAAGTCTCCATGAGACTCTTATCGCCATTTAACCACTCAAAAACCAGAAGTGGAGCTGTGGCTCAAAAAGTGGTAGAGTGCTAACCTTGAGCAAAAGAGCTCAGAGGAGACATGCCCAGGCCCTGGGCTCAAACCCCACAAACAGCACAAGAAAAAAAAGGAAATACACTCATTACCTGACTTATAAAACAGTAACTCCTCTGTGTATCACATTACTAATAAATCACATTTTAAAAATAAGTAAAAAATAAAGATTCCACCCAAGAGCTAGCATGTGTATAGATTTTTACTCCACTATTCTCAAGGTCTCACTTTGGTAATTGTATTATCATATTTATTCTGAACACTAACATGTACAGATGGTACTCAAGCAATATAATCAACAGTAAAATAAAATCAAAGAGAGTTACACTAATTAAAAAATAAGACAAATTAGTGTTCCCTCCAGAGATTACAGATCAGTCTTCAAAAGACCTCTCAGAAAAGATAATACATTAAATATTATGGTTTCCACCGCATATAACCCTGACTTTCATTTATCTGTGGCTAAAGCTAATTAAAGATAGATCCATGTTAACATTTTAAATGTTTTGTTGTTATTATAAAAGTGATGTACAGAGGGGTTTCAGTTACGTAAGTCAGGGAACTTGTATATTTCGTTTGGAAACGTCACCCTATCCTTTGTTCTCTCCCAGTTTTTCCCTCCCATCCCACTCATAAATCTTATAGCTCATTTTGAACATCACGTTCAGTGAGTACATTTTATCATTTTTTTATTTTTGCATTTTGAGAAATTTTCTCCAAGATGAAAATAAATCTTCCCCAAGTATATGGAGTCAAAACATTGGCAGTGCCAAAATTTAAAAGTATAGTTATGATAGTCACAATCTGGGGAATAGGGACAGGACAGAAGAAAGAAGGGAAAGGGAAGGAGAGTGGATGGAGAAAATAAGGAATGACCAAGTCTAACTCAGAAATGAATTCCAGTTAGTCAAGCCTAACTTATACAGCGACATTAAGAACCTTCCACACAACGACAGTGATTAGAGATTGCTGGAAGAAACTCAGGGCCTACAGAAAAATATAGCTGGAGAGTAATATTATCAGTTTATTAACCTCCCTTGGAATCCACTTTCCACACTTTAGGACATCTATCTCTATAACTCACACAGCCTCCTACTTTACTAAATGTCATTGGTCTTAGCAATAACTACTTACAAAGAATTTCATTGACTTTACCTCAGTCATTAACTCATTATTGTGTATAGAAAGGTCTAAAAAGCTGTGGCCCTACCAAAAATGGCAAGAGAGAAGGCGATAATTAGGGATTGCTTTGGCCAACTGAAAGAGAGAGTCATCTTGGAAAACCTTAGCCAAGTTGAGGTATGAATAAGACTAAATTCTTGTATCTATGGTTAATAAAGTTGTCTTTCTAAAGCAATGGTTTTCAATTGGATTGCAATCAACTGGTAGCTCGTAAAGCCAATTACTCAACAGGTAAAATACTTTTAATTAAATATAATAGATTATAAAATAGAAACTATCAGATTATAGCAAATGGTGATGCCATAGAAATGATCAAGTATTGTTTTAATTCAGTTATTTGTGTTTACAAATCTGTGTATTTGTATGGAGATGGTGTGTTCTGGAGAGAATAAAAAAGTCCATCTTATGGTGGGTCATGGTAAAAACATAATGACTGTTACAAAAGCATTTAGACTATCTGACTACCCACATGCCGACAACAAACAGCTATGGATATACACCGAGTTGAACAACAAGAGTCAAGTAAGTGCCAAACTATAGCTAAAATGAAGAAGATCTAAGAGAAGTCTGACATTTAGAGCTATATGAAAAATAAAGGCTAAATAATGCAAAGCCACATTCCTCCCCCTGCTATTTCGTATCGTGCTTTTGATTCAATACTCATGGATCGATCAGTTGGACCTAATACGTAATGACTGATCCATGCGGAGAATCAACATAAAAATGATTAACAAATTTTAGACCTTCACCATTGCGGGGGTGGGGGTGGGGGGGGACTGTGCTCTTACAATGCAAAAGAAAGAGAAGTTGAAATCAACACATTGCAGACTTTGAGAACTGGGGGGTGTTTTTCCCCCAAAATGTGTTCTTAATATGAGTTAACCATGAGACTCTGAGACGAAGTATTTGAAATGGAAAAATGAACACATCCCCTATGATGTCACCACTGAATTAATTACCTGAATTGCACAGAGCGAGAGAGAGAGGGAGAGAGAGGAAAAGGGAGAGGGAGAGGAAAGAGGGGAGAGAGCATAATATGGCAACGATGTGAGATACAAAGGCTTTTTCAAAAACATAAAAGCAAAGTAACTGGCTGGAGATTTTTCTTAAAAAAAAATTCATACAGGCCAGGGTCATGCCTGTAATCCTAAACTACTCAGGAGGCTGAGATCTGAAGATAATAGTTCACAGCCAGCCCAGGCAGGAAAGTTTGTAAGACTCTTCTCTCCAACTAACTACCAAAAAAAAAAAATGCCAGAAGTGGAGCTACGGCTCAAGTGGTAGAGTACCAGCCTTGAGTAAAACAGCTTAGTGATAGCACCAGGCCCTGAATTCAATATATATCCTCATACAAAGAGGGGCATGGGTTGTAAATTATGGCATAACAAAGAAAGCGTTAGGTTACATATAGCAACCTACTACTCAGTCCATGTGAATAGCTGTTCACAAGGCTAAAAATCACAGTCCACCCAAAGGGGTAATAAATATTGACTTGTGGAAGGTTCTAGAAAGAAAATGTATCACTCATATTCAAGCACCTTAAAACATCCCTAACACTCAAGTGAACTGACTGATTTCTTTCCTTCAGTGTAGTAGTTATTGCTTAAAAGTGACCAATGCAACTATTTTTAGCTGTTAGTAGACAGAAGTTTTATACAAGTTAAATTATGTTCAATGACATCAGTGTAGAAATATGAATGTCCACAACAATGACTAGGCTCTTAACCAACATGACAACATATTTATTAAAAAAAAAAAAAGTTAACCTTCATGAATGACTCAGCCAAGTTGCAGACAGAAGTGGAACCTATTGGTCATGCTAAAAAGGTTGGGAAAACATTAATCTAGTTCTTCACACACAAGAATTTAAAAAAAAAAAAACCACCATCCTGAGCCCTGGCATCTGGTTGACTTTCTGTGCACAGTACTTAGGAGGTACAGAAATGGTTCTTCATAGCTGTGGCTCAGAACAACAAAAACCACTAAATTTCAGCAAGCTTGATCACTATCAGGGAACTCACCAGGAACAGGGTTCGATCTTATGCTGTGACCCTACGTGTCCAAGACTTACTGGCTCTGAAGGGATGGGCAGCCTTTCCTTTTCTTAGCCAGGCCAGACAAGAAGAACATGCTTCATCTCAAGACTGCCCTCAGCTCCTTAGAGCCTTCATGATTCGCAGACAAATCTCCTGATCTTGTTCCCAAAGTGGAACATGACTGTACTCTACAAAGAGCGCCTTACAGCCTACCTCAATTGTTATTCTCTCCTTTCACACACATGCACACGCACAGATGCTACTCACCCTGCAGGCCTTCCCTAAATACTCACTTGATGTCATTCCCAATCTCTTCTAGGTCTCCACATCTCTGATTTGTAAAATGGGGATCATTACACTATCATACACAGTTCATAATACGAGAAAAGAGCAAATGAGAAAATGCACAGGCACGTGATTAGCTCAGTGCCTGGAACATAAACAGATCTAATAAATGTGAAACATTTCATTCTTCATGGCTCCTTTTCAACATTTACATTTACACTATTATACATTGCATTGTGGTCATTCTCTGTGCAAATCATAATTTCACTGTTTTAAGTTTTGTGTAATTTATCTTTGAACTGTCTCTTGCCCTTATATTTACACCAACTTTTACATTTACATTTTCATCACCAATTTATCACACTCAATACTGTTGCATAGATACATGTATTAATTATATGGCTCACAGTGTACAGGAAGTATGGTATAAGTGAAATATATCACCATATCCCACTTCTGTGGGTGCCTGCTGGTACGAGGGCTTGAATTCAGGTCCTAGGTTCTGTCCCTTAGCTTTTTTGTTCAGGGCTAGAACTCTATCCCTTGAGAGCTACAGCTAGCCTTTTGGTGCTTAATTGGTGGTAAGTTTCCGGCCCAGGCTGGCTTTGAACTGCAATCCACAGATCTCAGTTTTCTGGGTAGCTAGGATTAAAGGCATGGGCCACCGATGCCCAGCTACAACCCACTTGTATAATTTATTACCTGAATAAGGAGAGCATACGATGTACCTGTGCAGTCATGAGCACGCAGTCCCATGCCCTGCGACCTACGGGACTAGATGAATCACCGTCCCAACAAACTGCCTAGTCTATTTCTCGCCATCCATTCCTTTTGCAAGTAGGAAATAGGAACTCAGAAATTCTACTCCACTCTCCTGGGCAGGCACTTCACTCTTGCCCAATCTCAGCCTGCGGGTGAACAATAAAAAAAAAAAAAAAAAAAAAAAAACTTAGCTAACTACTGCAAAAGCAACATAGTTGGTTCAGTCCTAACAGCAGACTTCTTTTGCTGTGGGGTTTGGTCCTCACCCAGAGACTACCAAGGTCTTGTCACGTGGAAAAAGCACCCAGCCATACCCCACTCACCTGAACTAGAGTCCCACTAGAAGTGTCTCATGTCTTTTCAGCCACCCTAACCAAGCTATCACTAGGATATAAACATGGCTTCTGTTAATTATTAAGTTATACCTCATAAACTAATTCCAGAAGCCAAAGTGTTTTCATCATTTTTTTTCAAAGGGAATGCAAATGATTTGACTTATCAAAAGGTAGTTTTGAGCAGGCCTCTGGTGGCTCACGCCTATGATCTTTACTCAGCAGGATGAGACATGGGGGTTGAGGTTCAAAGCCAGCCTGGCCAGGGAAGTCTATGAGACTCTGATCTCTACCAAAAAGCCAAAATTGGAACCTTGGCTCAAGTAGTAGAATACCAACATTGAGTGAAAAAATCTAAAACCAGAGCCCAGACCCTGAACTAGAAACCCAGGACAGGCAGGAAAGCACAAAAACAGTAACGGTATGGGGCAAAAAAAAAAAAAGTCCCACCACAATCAAGAATGTTTGGTTATTCTATCTTTGTATTTTTTAATACGTGGGGCTTGAACTCTGGGCCTGAGAACTGTCCCTCAGCTCTTCAGCTCAAGGCTAGCACTCTACCACTTGAGCCAAGGCATCACTTCCAGTTTTCTGGTGGTTTGTTGGAGATAAGGGTTTCATGGCTTTTCCTGCCGGGGCTGGCTTTGAACCTTGATCCTCAAATCTCAGCCTCCTGAGTAGGTAGGATTATAGGCGTGAGCCACCCACACCCAGCTCCATCTTTGTATTTTTTAAGTAGGCAAAACTAACTTATCTGTTAGCAAGAAGGGCAGTGGTTAGCTTAGGGAAGCAATAACTGGAGTAGTGGGTGAGTGATAGCTCTGGTTTGCTAGTAACATTGTTTCTAGATCCAGGTGCAGTTTGTCAAAACTCTTCAAGCTTAATAGGTATGTTTTTCTGGAGAAATTTTTTGTTTTGTCTTATCTCAGTTAAAAAAAAAAAAAGTTGGCTTTTGTATCAACTCTGCCCTAGAGTTGGAAACTAGGAAATCTTGAAAATGTCAACATTTTTAAATCCAAGTTAATAATAATGTCATCTAAAAGTACTATGTCTCATCTTCCTTGAACGAGAAGGCACTATGGGTTTTTGCAAAGGTTTGCTAGGAGCCTTCTTATCTCCATCCCTGATAAAGTCTATGAATCTACCAAACTTAAAAAAACAAAAGTTAAGCCCTGTATTGCCACCTTATTTATCACATCCTCTACAGAAAATAATTACAGAAACCACAGGAAATGACTTCTCCCAGGATGAGAAAGTGCATAGGATACCACTTCCTGAATTATCTTCTTTCCAAAGTACTCCCCTACAATCTAGGAGAATTGCAGCTCAGCATCCCAATTCCAAAGATCAATACCTACAATAGGAGAGAAACCAAAGTAGAAACAATGTCCTTGGGTTTAATTTCCTAGCAGAGGAAAAAAAAATGGAGGTGGGAGAAGGAATCTCATGAACTGCTGAGCGCTCTTGTGAAAAACTACAGAAGGAAGACTACTTTGAACCACATAAACTAAGCAGGAGTGATACCAAACATTAATTTCATATTATTTAACCTTCCCAAGTCTGCCTGTAGTTGACTGAAACGTCCACTCACTGTGGTAGGCCCTGGAGTCTTTTAAAAAAAAATCCCATTTGGAATAATTCCTTCCCAAGCAAATACACCAACCCCAAGTAGTCAACCTTTGCTAACCTGACTCATCAAAGGAATTGTGATGAAAACAGGGACCCCAAGAAAAGATGCTTTCCCCAAACTGGACTCAGATAAACCAAAGAGAGATGAATAGTAGGCACAATTAACTACTCACATTCAAAGAATACTCAGTCCTTCCCTCCTCCCCCCCCCAAAAAAGTTAAGAAGCTACCAATACACAGAGTTGTTCTGGAAATAATAACTATGACCCCACCATCACCACTACTTCTATTCAAAAGTAGTATTAGAGCCAGTCTGGCTGTAAGGACTACTAGTGCAACATATGAAAACTATAGTAAAAGATAACGCTTAAACTCCAGCAGGTTCTCCCGTGCAAAGGGAGCATACATTTATAAGAGCACACACTCAGTCTCTAGATCACTTTCAAAGTTTCAGGAACAACCTTCACTGTTTTTCTCCAAACTTTTACAGACTGCACCTGCTTGGCCAGCAAATTTGGAAGAGGGAGAAAGGAATAGGAGTCAAACTTAGTAAGCCAGCCACCCTCCTCCCCGCCAAATAAAAAGGGGGGACCCATGTTGTTTTAATAGTGAGGTTCAATGGAGAAGATCTAGAGTGAGCAGACACCTGGCTGTCTCCCAAAGAAGAAATCATGACTCATTGAAGATTTTTCAGAAACGGTAGGAGAGACTTGACTTCCCTACTGGCCAAGAAATACTCTGAGTACTAGGAACTGAAGTTAAGTGTCCTGAGTGCTACAGGCTTGGACACCACCTCTAACAGTGTGGTGTGTGTGTGTGTGTGTGTGTGTGTGTGTGTGCCTTTGGTCAAGCTCCTCTCTCGCTGGAAGTTTGAACTTGAGATCCCAAGTCCCACAACCTCTGGGGAACTGGTTTTCCTGGAGGGAGCTGCAGAATTTCCCACTCCTCCTCAACTCAGAGGTTCTGAGGCCCCAACTTTCAGGAGATGTTTTATGCTCTAAAAGCAGATTCTGAGGGACTGCTGAAAAGGAGCAAAGGATTCTGTCCTGTCAATGGGGGACCCCATCACTGCAAAAGTGCAGTTACTCCCCCCCAGGAGGCTGCTCCCTGCAATTCCGGAAATAACCTCTTACCCTGTGCCCCAGAGTGGGCCAGAGTGGTTCCCAGGAAGCCCTGGTGGGAGGGTGAGGTATGCAGATGGAGAGGGCCTTGGGAGATTCTTTGAGGATAGGGAAGAGGGAAAAAAGGGCAGCACCGGAGGAGGGAAGCCCTGCTGGACTCCTTACCCCCTTAGAATGGCCTTCCTGGGGGTCCTAGGCCCTCGCCCCCTGGTCTCCAAGGAGCTGAGCAGAGCGAGGAGCGGGTCTGGAGGTGGACGCTACACAGCTCAGGGTGCGCGCGCGCGCGCGCGCGGCCGAGACCCCTGACCCATCACCGCCAACCCCCACCCCACCCACCCCCCTCCCCGTCTCCGCCCCTCACCGGAGTCCGCGAGTGAACGGAGCCGAGCGCAGCAAAACAAAACAAACCCGTGCCGGCTTCCTGTTGTGCAACCCAGTCCTGAGTAAGTGGGGGGCTGAGAGCGCGCTGCTGGCCTCCTGCGAGGAAACCAAGCGGGGCAGCTGGGACCGCGCGCACGCGCGCGCAGGAGCGCGCAGGAGCCCGCAGGAGCGCGCACTGCCCGGCCCGCGGAGGCCCGGGCCCGGCTGCAGCCCCGGGGAGAAGCCACAGCCCGGCTCGCCTTCCCTCCCCGGGACTGCAGATTCCCCGCCAGCCACCAGCAATCCCTACCGGACAAATGCCACCCACCCCTCACCCCGCCATCTACAGAGTCTTAGAAACCTGGCCTCCAAAGTTTCTCCTTCCAGGTACCTTAACTGAATCATCCAGAGGATGACAAATCCGCCCAGGACGAAGATTTCCAGACACTTTGGGGGTGACTTCCTCGTCGTCCCTCCACCCCCCCCCCCCCGCCCCCAGTGACTGAGCTCCAGTGAGTAACTTGGAACTGTCGCTCGGGGCAAGGTGTGTGTCTAGGGCAGCCGGTGGCTCACTCAGGCTTTCCAGAGAACGACTGGAGAAGACACACAGGGTCATTTATAAGGACGGGAGCGAACGGGACAAGGTTGACTGAAGAAGACTTGAGACATTTTCCAAACACTCCTGACATTTTTACCGGGGGGCCCCGTTTAAGAAAAAAAAAAAAAAAAGAAAAACAAAACCTTAAAGGCAAGGTGACGAAGCTGGCAGGGGAGCTGAGCGTCTGCAGTCCCCGCCGGGGACTTTGAAGTTCTAGACTGGGCGAACCCCTCCCACCACCAACACCCCACCTCCTCCATCCCCAACTTGTCATCTGCACCCATCACCAACCCCCATCCCCCAAAAAAGAGTGGGGATCCCCGGCTTTAGGTGAGACACGCGCAGAAAACACTCCAATGAGCTCCACCAACACGTGGAAGTTGACACCGCAACTTAAGAGCCCCCCCCCCACACACACACACCCGCGCCAGTGTACACGAAAGACCTCAGGACACCCCATCCAACGACCGCTTCGCCAAAGTTGCCCTTCGGTGGGAAGTTGGGGTGACGCGCGCCCCTTGCCCAAGCGGCCCTGTAACTTGTCCCCAACTCTGTGTAGGTTCCCAACACTGTAGTTGGTGACCACACACACACACACACACACACACACTTCCCAAGACAAGTGAAACTTCAACACCTTGCTGCTCCTGAAAGTCTCCTTGCCACCACTCCCCTGCTTCCTGGCCCAAACACCAGCACCCGGCTGGGTTGCTGATTGAAACGCTACTGTCCCGATCAACCCGGGAGGGTCTCCAGATCTACAGGACCCTCCGATGGGGGCGGGGCGGGGACGCGTGTGTCCTTCACCCCGCGCGACTGCCACCCGCCCAGCGTGGAACATAAAAGTACTTCCAATCCCTCGTTTTCTTTCTGAACTACACCACCACCCCTCCCTACACACACACACACACACACACACACGCACGCACCCCAGTGCCTCCCTTCCCACCTGCGAACCAAGTTCCTATGGCATCCACTTACCAGGTAACCAGGATTTCCACAACAAAGCTGCGGTGTGCGGGGTCCCTTGGCCGAGCTCCGCCAGCGCCCAGCAGTGACAGCGGGGTGGGGTGGGGTGGGGGGCGGCCGGCGCTGGGGAGGCGCCGGGACCCGAGGCTCCCGGGCGCTCGGCGCGCCGCACGAGCTCTGCCTCCTTCCGAAGTCAGACTCCCATCCAAGCCCGGGACCGAGCGCGGAAACCCGGCCCCAGTGGCGAGTGTGTGAGTGTGTGTGCGTGCGCGCGCGCGGCCGCAGGGGGAGGAGGCAGACGAGGGGGTGGGGGTGGCCGGACCCTCGGCATCAGCTCCCGCTCCCCGCCGCGCGCGGACACGCGCGCACCGCACTCCTGAGCTCGTTGCTGTTGTTGTTGTTGTTGTTACAAAGTTAAGCGGGGACTTTGTGCCTCTCCCGTCCGGTTCATCCTCGGTCCCGGGGCCGAGGAGATGCGTCTCCAGGCAAGATCAAGATGCAGGCTAATTGCTGCCGCCGCCCCCCACCCCTCTCCGGATGATCCCCCCCCCCACCCCGGTTCCCCAGTGCCCGGTTTGGAGAGGGGGAGCGCCGGTGCGAGCCCGGGACTGTGGCCCGCGCCGCGTACCCGAGAGCCGCGGCCCGGGCTGGCGGTGCCAGTTGCGCGCTGCGCTCTGGTGCTGCCCGGGCGGCTCGGGGTGGACGCGATCGCCGGCCGAGGGGGAGGGGAGAGGGGGGGAGGCTGCCGGACGACGAGTGTGGATGCGTGTGCGGCCGCCAGGACCCGGCCTGTAGCCAGCTGCTTCCTGAGAGTGAGCGGCGGCCGCGGCGGCGGGGGCGGGGAGGCCCGGGGCGGGCTCGCGGTCAGAGGCTGACCGGTCCAAGGCGGAGCCTGGGTCTCCCTTCTCCAGGCGTCATTTCACACACTCCAGCCCAACTCACTCGCTCCTGTGGCCCCGGCCCCCAGGGAGATCGAACTTCAGAACCCGGCGATTGGAGTAAGGAAACTGTAACTTTTTTTTTTTTAAACTTTCAGGACTTACGTGTTGAATTTTCTTTCTTTTACATGGAAGTGTCCGTGTTTGCATAAGATTTGAGGTCAAAGCATAAAGAACAAGAGATTTAAAAAAACAGTGGTAAAAGGGAGAAGAGTAGAAACTACAAAGTGAAAAAAACAGGGCCAAAAACGGGGTTCCGCACCAAGAATAGGGTGTGCACGTCCTGTTGGACGTGTGGAGCAGGAAGGATCCCCTGGCATCTTCCCAAGGAATGGACAGGAGCAGAGGCAGGCAATGGAAGTGTGGCACGGGAATAAACCTAAGCTCAGGCTGCTACGAACGGGAATGAAGGCATCCTCACATTTCACCTATGTAATGCAACTTCTTCCTTAAAGATGCAGTTCCTTCCGCCTCGAGTCCAGTCTATGCCCTGACCCACGCCTGGTGGGCTGGATCAGCTTTAAAAGCTTCTCGCCAGAAGTCTTGATGTTAAAGAAAGGAGAAGACAGAGAGGAGGAAGAAAGAAGAAGCAAACAACTGGGAGTTGAACCCAAGGCCTTGAAGTAGGGTCTCAATAATTAACAGTGCTAGCTCCATACTCCCTCACCTTCGCCTTCCCAGAAGCTGGGGTGACAGGTCTGCACTTTCAAGCCCTGTCCTTGTGAGTGAAAAAAATGAAGTGCCAGAGACACTTAGAATTCCACCCGTTGGAGCATCTATTTTGTACTCACTCCAGTATAGAGTACCATTCAATAATACAATACAGATGGAAGGGGGGGGGGGGGTACCTTTGCTAATTCCAGCACTCAGGCAGCTAAAGGCAAATAGCTGGAGAGTTCAAGACCAGCCTGAGCTACATAAGAGTTCCAGGCCTGTCTTGCTAAACAATGAGAGAGAAAGAATATATATATAGTGAAACTAAACAGATTAAGTTTCTCAGGGGTTAAAAAAAGAAAGATGTATCCCAGAAAGCCAAACCAAAAGGACATTTTTTTTCATGTATCTTCATGTAGGAGCATTACTATGCTTAGGTCTTCAGCCAAGATAATAAGTCACATCACCAAAAGAAGTCCAGTTTTTTCCAGCCATGTGGCTCAAGCCTGTGACCCTGGTTATTTGGGAGGTAGAGTTTGGAGGACTCAAGATTGAGGCCAGCCCAAAGCAAAGAGTTCAAGAGATTCCATCTCAACCCAAGTGTTGAGTATGTTAGTGGTGGCCTGTAATCACAAGTAGGAGGGCTGCAGCTCAGGACAGCCTGAATATAGAGCAAAACTCTATCTAGAAAATAACCTAGGAGTTTCCTTGCTCGTGTAATTGTAACCCCTCTGTACAGTATTTTCACAAAGATAAATAAAATAACTACAGTAAAACTATGCTTTTAAAAACTGTCTTACTGTGACCCTCTTTGCATTTCTTTGGGACACGCGAACTCAGCAAAGTATTAATCACCAGAATATCTGTCAGCAAGAGTGAAGGGAGGAAAAATAAATTAATAAGAGCTTAGGATGAGTCCTTCTGTCAGTCTTCCAGTTTCTCCTCTGTTCTTCATCTACTTTTAAACACAAGTACCCAAAGCCCAGGATGGCAATAGATGGGTTCAGCCACCTGCAAGGAAAGAAAATACTCGTAAAATGAAGCATGCGGCAGCATCACAAAAACAAAGAAATCAAATGGTAGAAATTGTCATGACTATTCTATTGTGGCTACTTATTGCAACATGCCTGCCGTTCATATTCAAACTTCTCCTCACTAAGCCCAGCCTTTAGGAGAGGAACAGAATGGGAACATAGAAAGCATCACGGGAGTTCTGTTCATCATACTTTTATGATGTACAGCTGTCCCGCAGGACTAAAACAAGGTAGAGGCTCATTCCCAGCCTCTTAAGTAAAAGCTGGGGAAGGTAGTAGAAAACAATAACCTTAAATATCGTTTCAAATACAATGGTTTTGACACATGGGTTGATGTCTTGGGGGCTTTCAGAAGTTTCCAAAACTTCCCACTTGATGTAAATAGCATAGCTGCGAGAGAAAAACAGCATAACACTACACTCTGCTCAATGACTTCTGGAAGTTAAATACTGGGGAAATTATGAGTCATTAATCTGGAGATCCCCAAACTTCTCTTCATTTATATGAAGCATGTTAATTAAATGCAATTTTCATAAGCCTATACTATTTCTTAGATATCTACCACTAAATAGGTACAGTGCTTTGATTGTAATATATATACATATCCATGGATTATAGTTTTGTTTGCATACACATGCACATACATACATATATAGTAGTGGTTCGACTCCTGTCATCCTAGCTACTCAGGAGGCTGAGATCAGAGGATCATTGTTTGAAGCCAGCTGGGGCAGGAAAGTCCATGAGACTATCTCCAATTAAGCACCAAAAGGAAAGAAATGGAACTGTAGGTCAAATGATAGAGGGCTAGCCTTTAGCACAAAAGCTCAGGCCAATACCCAAGCCCTGAACTCAAGCCTCAGAATACACAGAGACACGCAAACAAGTAGTGTTGCCAATCAACTTCTAGAGTGACTCAGAATGAGATCTGTACCTCTTGGGGTCTGAATCGTGGGGATCTAGGAGTGTGTTAATGAGCAACAGTGGGAAAGGAAGTAATGTACTTCAGATTACTCTCCTCTCATCATGCTCAGAATGATGCCCTGGCAGCTTTTCAGCCAGAAAGGTGGGAACTGTAGCTCAACCAGTGTCCTCCTTCTCTAGAGACCCATGTTGTGCATGAGACTCAACCGCTGACTCAAGGCAGCTGACTCAGTAGACAGGGCCCTATTGCCAGCTCAAGTCCAGTTTTTATTCATGTGAGAACTATTCAGGGGAGTATTTAATCTGTCCAACAACCAGGACTAAAGGAATTGTTGGTCAAGGGAATTGTACATGGGAAGATGTTACATAAAGCCTTTTGCCCAGTGCTTTGTGTTATAGCTTATCCTCAAGGAACAGGAGCTCTTGCATGCATTTCCTCATCTTTTCTCAAAAGAATTAAATGGCCACTAGTAATTCTTGATTCAGAAGCAGTAACACTGATGTTCAGAGGAGAGCTGCAAACAGAACCAGATTTCTCACGTGACAAGCCCCAAGTTCTTTCAACCTTGCCACACTAGGAAATAACTGGGAAGTTGGGCACTGGTGGCTCTTAGTTGTAATCCTCAAGAGGCAGAGGTCCAAGGATCATGGTTCAAAACCAGCCTGAGCGGCAAAATCCAACAGATTCTTATTACCAATTAACCACATAAAAGCTGGAAGTGGACATGTGGTTTCAAGTGGCAGAGTGCTAGCCTTGAGTAGTAAAGCTAAGGTGCAGTGCCAAGTTCAAGGCCCAATACTAAAAAATATACAAATTAAATAAGACAATAAAATAACTAGGTTATTCTCTTTGAATATGTGCAAAACAGATTGCAGATTGTAAAGTGCATCTTGTAACCAATGCTGAAACAGCACAACTAATATTCCATATTTTATAGAATACAGAAGAGTTAGGAATGCTCTCTTACAATGTGGTATGGTGTAATCTGGTTGTTTGAATGAGATTTCAGAGGATGGATAGAGTAAGCAAAGGCAATCAATCCAAGTGAAAGACTCAGCCTGAAAGAAAGCACAGAAGACATAGATCCTGAGTAGATGTGCATGCAAAGTGAGGGCCAAAATAGAATGTCCACAATCACATAGCTACAGCCATGGAACACTCCCGGGAGTGACCATCTTAACAACAGATCTTCAGGAGAAAGTTGGGTATGATGGTGAACTTGGCAGGCTGATGCATAAAGATTGAAAGTTTTTAGGCCAGCCTGGACCACACAGTGAGTTCAATGCTTGCCTAGGCTACACAGTAAGAACCTTTTTCATAAAGAAAGAGAAATCATACAACTTCGAGAGAACTACTATTTGGGTCAATCTGCATGATCTCACAGCAGTCCATTCACAAAGACAAAGAGCTATAATCAGATCCCACTCCTGTAGAATACCCAGAGAAAAACAAATCTGATCCCTTCCAAAATGCAAATATGTTCAACTAGCAGCATGAGTCATCGTATGTCTAGCTATTAATGCACACTCACTCACACTCACACCAGCTGGCAGAAGTCCAGTTAGGCAGAAATGCAATGGAAAAAGTCAATGTGTGCCAAATTAAAGAGAACTAAATGTGTACGATGGACATTTTCCATTTACCTTCCTGAACAAGGAATACAAATAGTGGAATGTAGTAAATTATGTCTTAGGTTATCATTTTGATAACCTAATAAAACTGAAGCTGATCCTTCTACAATCTGCCATGAGCACAGTTGGCCTAGATTCTTCTTCTTACCTATCAGTGATGCAAATTTTAACAATTCTTTTTTAAGTGTGCACCAGTGGCTCACACATATAAACCTATTTACTCAGGAGGCTGAGATCTGAGGATTTTGATTTGAAGTCAGTCCAGACAGATGTTTCCAAGAAACTCTTATCTCCAATTAACCACCAAAAGCTGGAAGTGGAAGAATGCCTCCACTGGTAGAGCACCAGCCTTGGGCAAAAAACCTACGTGGAGCATTTGTCCCTGAGTTCGAGTCCCAGGACTGATGTGTGCGCACACACACAGTCTTGTTTATACCTATTGCATTCATAGCATCGTGCTTGCTTTCCTTCGTAAGATCAAAACCTTAAATCATGGTCTTAATATGTGCCGTTCCAAATGCAACCAACAAAAAACAAAATATTTTACTTTATACAATCTCAATCTCTTCGGATTGGCAATTTTCTATCTCTATCCATTTTATATAAAGCCTGAGATGCATCTAAAATTCTACAGAGGCCAATGGGATATTTCTAAGATTCACCAAAGTGTAACTGAATTATAAACATATAGAATATCCTATAGGCAGCCAGTTAAACATTTCCAATTCAACACATTTATTTGTCACTTACTTATGGTGCTGTAAAGATAATTATTTGGTAAAGATGATATGTTACAGAAGAGGAAGAAAGGAAGAGGAAGAGTTAAAAGAGTTAATTTGATTAGATGACATTAGATGCGTATATGGAAATATCACAATGACATTCATACATAGTATACAACCAATATTTACTACTAAAATGCTTTTAAAAAGCCACTGTCTTACCTTCTATAAATGTTTTTGATTGGCTGCAACTTGCTTATCTTTCCTATGTTGTTTATAGGTTAACCATAGTGCTGGGCACTGGTTAACTAATTAATGCTAATGGAGCGAACGAATTCATTAATGTCAAAGTGGAAGAATAATTTCCTACTTTCAGAAAGAGAGAATAGCACTAAGAACTTGCCTTTGTATATTAGTATAATCATTTTAATATGAAAAGAGTCTAAACAGATACCCCTCTCTTTTGTACTCTTGGCTTTTCTTTTTTTTTCCCTAGATGAAAAATTCCATCTACGTGCTTAGCAGAGAATCTTCAGAGCAGAGAATCTTCACCCTGCTTCAGTCTGACACCTGCTACTAGATCACACCTTGAATTCTAACCAGAAGACAAGAAAGTCATACTATGTGATAGAGGATGAAGGTATGGAGGAAGGTAAGTAAGAGAGAGACAGAGAGAAAGGGAGAGAGAACAAAGAGAGCAGAACAGCTCTGACACAGCATCAGGATTATTGAAGCTAATACACATTAATTTGGGGGTAGAATTAGTCTCTGGGAGAAAAAAAAGTAACTTGGTGACTTCTCAGAGGTTCTTCATTGGCTCACTCACAAGAAGGTATAAATAAACTTGGAAAGTTTATACAAATCCAAAATTCCCAGGATGTGGAAGAGCTCAAGGTGTATGCACACCTCTGTTCTCTTTTAACCATATAGCACAGGGAAGGGTATAATTTAGTTGTCTATTGTTCAAATGACCAATCACCTTTAAGGCATCACCCCTAGGTAAAAGTACTGCTTCCCTTGAGGCTGATCGGATGCTCCAAGTTTATGATCTCACTTAATTTTCACAGTAGCCCAGTGAGGTAGGACCTAAAGCAACCTCCAGTTAGGTGCTTTGGCTCATGCCTGTAATCTTAGCTACTCTGTAGGCTGAGAGCTGAAGATCATGGTTCAAAGCCAGCCTAGGCAGAAAAGTCTATAAGACGTTTATCTCTAGAAACCAGAAGTGAGGCTGGAGGGGTCAAATGGTCGAGTGCTAGCTACCCTAGAACGAAAAAGCCAAGTGAGAGTGTGAGATCCTGAGTTCAAACCCCAGTATCAGCACTAACTAAGTAAAGGTACTTCCATTCCACAGATGGAAAAATAGAGAAGGAGACTGAGATAGTTTCCCAATGCCATGTAGTTACGTAGGACTAGCCTTACTTCAAATAGAAACATTTTAACTATTGGCCTCCCACCCTTTACAACTTGGAAAAGTACATCCAAACATTTATTTCTTTAGGGGGAAGTTGATGGAATGGAAGGAAGGTATGCATTGAAATTATAGCCCCTATAATAGCGTTCAAAAAGAAATGTACTTATTACCTTACTTATGTAAGTGTAACCCCCTGTGCATCATCTTTACAATACATGTATTTTATAAAATAAAATAAAAAAGAAATTATAAACCGTAGAATTCCCAACTTCACCACTCACTGGTACAGGTTGGTTTCTGACCCACTGGGAAACCCAGTCTTACTACCTGAGGTATTTCAGAGATAGAATAGGAAATTGTGCCACGCTGCTCGGCACAGGTATTAATTGGGGACTTTCTCTATTTCTCATGGGCAAAGACCCACAAGTTTCCAGGGAAAGAGACCCGATTTAAATTCCACCTCTAGGGATAGCCTTGAGTTCTCAGAGAGAAATTTCACTTCCTTCATCAGAGTGAATAGCTCATAAATCTTGGCCTAAACCAATCACTGCAGGGCATTCCCCTAGCTACAGGCATTGTCGCTAACAAAGACATGGGACCGACCACAGTTTGGGCTAATGAGAGGTGAAGAGGAAAGGTCCTTGGTAGATTATGAGAAGGTGGCCTTTCTCTCTTAGGAGCTGTGGAAAGACAAGAGTAAAGGCTGTTAGTTACCCCACAGTGAAAACTGACACCCAGTGGATGAGAATATAAAAAAAAGTTACTGAAAACAGGAGCCAGGGCCCTGATAGAACCACACCTGATCTCCATATGACCTCTTAACTTTCTCATTTATTAAAATAAATAAATAAGTTCTGTTTTTAAGCAAACAGCTGACAAGTTATAGAATTGCCACAGGTATTCGAGACACCATGGAGGCTTTAAAGATCAGCAAGACAAACTTTAAGATGCAGACCACCTAATAAATGATTAAATACTTGTCATGACATCATGGTAGCCTGTTTGTTTTCTTTTTACAATGAAGCTACAATTCATACTTTCTTTGGGACCCTCCTATCATTTGGATAGTATAATATTAAGCAAGAGACATTCCACTTCCCCTGTAAAGACACAATGACCCCTTTCAGACAGCTGGTCAACCTCTGAGAGTCAGCTGTGAGTAGTGTATTCATTTGGTTGTCAGACAACTGGTTTGAAAAGCCAGGCCATTTCTGCATGTTCCCAGTTACTGGTTAACGAGTGGCGTCCCAGAACCCAGCAGCTAATGGGAAATACACGCATTCCAAAATTCCTACTGAAATTGAATGTTTTCTCATACTCGGATAAGTCAGAACCTCCACATTTTTTTTTCCTGGAATGGCAATGAGAAATAGAATAGGAATGGCATGAAGGAGACTTCCCAGATACCTTGGAGTCCCACCTATTTTACTGGTGGTTTTGTGTTTTGTTTGTTTTTAAAACTTCAAAAGCTTGAGGTCATCCTTGCACATCCACCCCTCCCCCATGCTTTCCTGCCCTCTGTTTCATAACGAAATGGCATTTAGAACTAGCTCTAGAGATCATTTGGGACTGTTGGCATAAGCAGCAGGGGCAGAGAGTACTTAGATTCTAGATTGAATTTAGGGCCCAGCAGTTAAGCCATTTGAACTTGATAATAATGATGTTATCTCAGCGGGTTGCATAGGTCAGAAATGTTCTTCCTGCCACTGCTTTCTTTTTCCTTCCAGCAAGAAGGGGACATGAAGGAGAACATGAACATGTCAGGTTACAAGCGGTCAGTGTAAGCCACAGTCTCATTATAGCAGGGATGACATCTAAAGTCCATTAGGCACTTATTATGTACCAGAAGGGAGCAAGCACTTGCAATTCATGATTTCATTTCATTCTTAGAAGTAGGGGACTAATAAGAGACAGGGGGAACCTAGAACTCAGCCCTGTCTTGGCTGTCTAGCTGGAATAATTGCACGAACTCCACAGAACCCCACTTTGGTGAAAGACATTCCAATGACACATGTGCTGAACATCACTGTGCGAACAAAATATAATGTGTAACTTGATACCCAATGACCTGTTATAGTCCATTACCAGGTGACACTGAATTTGAACTTTTTCACAGCCTCCTATTAGGGTTTAGATTGTTTTGTCTTCTCTGAAACTCATACTGAGATTTGATTGGCATTGTAGATGTAATGAGCGGAGAGGCGTCTGGGAGGAAATTAGATGAGATGAGGTTATAAGCATTGAACTCCAGGTTTGTATCAATGACTTTATAAGAAGGAGAGCCAGCATAAAGACCTCCAGGATATAAGGTTCCTCCAACTTTGAGTCTCCAGAACCGCACGTTGAATAAACCAGTCTGTGCTAAATTTAAAAATTGCCCGTCGGTGTAGCAGGAGGAAGTGGACAAAGGCATCTACCTACCTAGCTCTCCCAAGCCCAAGCCCCAGCCTTAGGCATCTGCATGGAATGAGCTTTGCTGTCCAGTTCTTTCTGTTCTGTGAGTCTTCTGTGAGAAAGAGATTAATATCTCCTCACCCCAAATCTTAATCCATGGAACAAGTGAATATGTTAGGTTTCAAATAGGTTGCAGATGGAATTAAGTGATATGAAGAGACTATCCCGAATTATCAACATGGGCCTGGTACAATCCTAACAGTTCTTTAAAGTGCAGAGGAGAAAGACAATCAGAGAAAGAGATTTGAAGGCCAATGCAGGGTCAGAGAGATGCAACCTGGCTTTGAAGATGCAGAAAAACCCCATTAACCAAGGAATGCCAGTATCCTAGAGAAGCTAGAAAAATCAGTGGAATACATTTTGTGCTCCCCAAAAGAACACAGTCCTGCCAACAGAACCATGCCGGAGACTCCCCTAATGGACCATGAAATACAAGTTTAGGTCATAGACGGCACCATATTTAAAGTGCTTTGTGATCGCAGCTATTGAAAGCTAATACATCTTCTGAGCTTCTGACTCTCCTATTACCCCCAGTGCCCAACACCATATATTCCCATAACAGAACATGACCTAACTATACTGTTTAGGGACCGAGTGTTTACCTCCCAGTCTTCCTCCTGATTCCTTCAGGAGCACTGTAAATGGCATCATGACTCACATGAGACAGAGTAAACTTGCTAGTTTAAGTCTCTCTCCTTCTTATGAAGTCACTGCTATAGACCTGCAGAACCAGGCTCAGAATCCCACCTTATCAACTCACCTCCCAGATATCTCTCTTACTTCTTAACTTTGTCACTGCTTGCTTTCTGCTGGGAGGAGGGACAGTACTAAGGAGGATAGTGAAGAGACAGAATGAAAGAAAAAAAGAGAGAGGAGGGGAAAAAAGGGAGGGAGAAAAGAAGAGAGACATGGAGCAAAGAAGAGGAGAGAAGGGAGGGAAGGAGAATGAGTGAAAGGAGGGAAGGAGGAAGGGAACAAAAAGGGAAGAAGGGAGAGGTAGACCAGAAGGAAGAGGAAATGAGAACAGCAAGAAGATGAGGGAAGGAGGAGGTAAAGAGGTTGATAGAGGGGAAGAAGGAAACCATCAGAGGGAAGGAAGAAAAAGAATTAGAAGACAAGGGAAGAGAAGAGAAGAGAGAAAGAAAGTGCTAGGATGATACAGAAGGCTGGTGGTTGGGAAGGAGCAGGAAAGAGGATAAAGAGGAATGACAAGTCTTCTGCTCCCCCCTTTTTACCTGAACAGCTTCTCCTCCCCTCCTTCTTGAGCTGAAGGCCACCTTTGAGGATCTAGTCCCATGCAGGTGTCTCAGGGCTGGCTGCTCCCTCTTTGGATACCCACCAGGAAAAGCTTCTTAGAGAAAAGAAGAGGTAGGCCTCCCTAAGACATTCGGATTTCATTGGAAGCCATGGAATTGGGGCATTCAGGTTGTTTGAAAGCTTTCTAGGGAGTCAGGGTAAAGAACCACTGTCATAAAACTGTTCTCCCACCCCTTTGGCTGGACTGGGTTTTGAACTCAAGTCCTCACATTTGCCACTTGACCCATGCCCTCATAAAGCCCTCTTTGCCCTCTAGGTCACCTGCAATGGCTCCTGACATCAAGAACGCAGGTCTGTGTCATCCACAGACAATTGGAAAGGTCTAGCTGAGATGACTTGAAAACTCAGAAGCTGAAGGCAAAATGGGATCCGGTCCTGACTCCACACTTAATAATGGGGTCACTTCAGAGAAACCCCTTAGTCTTTCCATCTGCAAAAGAGGGGCGTGGTGGTGAATATACTATTGGTACTTGATTAAGAGCAGGGTACTGAAAACTAAATAAGTGAATGTTCCCCCAAATGCTTAGAACTGTATCTTCCACACAAAATGTAAAATAAAAGCATTTGCTAAATAAAATAAAGTCAGCATGCATAATCTCCAAATTTTTTACTCTGGCTTGTCATGCTGTTTAACCTCTGTGTGTGTGTGTGTGTGTGTGTGTGTGTGTGTGTGTGTGTGTGTGTGTGTGTGTGTGTCTGTGTCTGTGTCAGAGTGTGTGCTGGTACTTGGGCCTGAATTCAGAGCCTGGGTGTATCCCTTAGCTTTTTTGCTCAAATAAGTGCAATACCACAGGAGACACCTCCATTTCTAGCTTTTTGGTGCTTAATTGTAGATAAAAGTCTCAGGGCTGGGCACTGGTGGCTCAAGCCTGTAATCCTAGCTACTCAGGAGGTTGAGATCTGAGAATCTCAGGTTCAAAGCTAGCCTGGGCAGGAAAGTCCCTGAGACTCTTATCTCCAATTAACCACTAGGAAACCGGAAGTGGGGCTGTGGCTCACGCGGTAGAGCGCTCACCTTGAGCTGAAGAGTGCAGAGACAGCTCCCAGGTCCTGAGTTCAAGCCCCACGACCGACCCCCCCCCAAAAAAAAAGTCTCAGGAACTTTCTTGCCAAGTTGGCTTTGAACTTGATCATCAGATCTCAAGCCCCTGAGTACCTAGGATTCTAAGTGGGGGCCACCAACCACCAGCTGTTGAATCTTTTTTGTACACCCCTCCCCCAATGACCACTGCACTCTCCCACAAATCTCATGACACCAATGCCATCACTTTCTACATAGTAGGCTCTTAGTAAAATCGGTTAAGAGAACAAAGTAAAAATCAAGAAGCATTCCAAGAGCATAACTCTTCATTAAAGTCAAAAATTGGCTACGAGTGATTGAATTTTTTTAAGACTAATCATTTAAATAATTCTCACTTATAAGCAAGGTCCAAAGAAAGGGACTGAAAAACATATGGGTTTCAAGCGGGCAGGGGTTCGGAGTACATAATGCACGGTGCCGAGGGGTCCTGGATTAGGTACTAGGAGAAGATGATTCTTGCTGAGGATGCAGAAGCACCAGGCTGAAAAGGAGGGGTGAAGGTTGTAGGAAAAGACCCAGATCAGGAGAAGAAAAAGCCTGAAAAGCAAACTTTGAGACTTTGTAATTGTGCCTGAGTCTGGCCCAGCCTTGATATCTATTTGAATGACTGATTTGCATATATGCTCATATACATTTCAACTCTGAAAGTAGAAGTTCCATATGTGTTTTATTTACTTTCTTTTTTTTCCCCCTCTTTACCAGTTGGCCTTTTTTCTTTCTTTCTTTCTTCACATTACATCAGGAGACCATCATCACAACAGGCAACTCAACTCAGGGATGCTGGGATCGCTCCCAAAGAGACATTTGAGACAAGATGTACAACTTTGTATTAGGGCACAATAAAATTTACAATGCACAAATTTGGCAGCCATCACATGTCTCTCAAAGGTATGAAAAAATGTCTGTGCTTTATTTTCAAAGAAACCAAAGAAGACATGGACCCTGAATCACTGTCTGAATGCAAACAGCATTTGGCTTTGATCTGAGTTGTTGAAAACTATGACCAATTTATTCCAAGGATGCCAAACCATCAGAGAATGTTTTAAAGTCTGCATTTCCATATCGGGATTCTGCTTATGTACTTTTTCTCCTCATTTCACATTACATAGGGCCAAGCCAAAATAGTACTTCCAACAATAGATAAAAGTTGGTAGGATAATTTCACATCTAGTTATGGACAAGAGGGTGGAAGAGTCCTTTGCTTATTGATGTATTCAATGTGGTCCAGTGTGTGTGTGTGTGTGTGTGTGTGTGTGTGTGTGTGTGTGTATCAGTGGCGGGGGGGGGGAGGGAATGATATGAAGCACAATTGAATAGTAAATGGCCTATTTAGTGGAAACTCTCTCCTATGCTGTATTCATAGACAGTTATATTTGCCTAGTTTCTTAGCAAATGGATGGTAAAGGATCCTCAGAAGGTCTTCTGTCTTACGTGTACACCCCAGTGTACCTCTGGCTGCCCTTCCTGCTACTCTCCACCTGGTCCAGGAAGAATCATTGAAATGTCCTGAATTTCATTTGCAAACTTAAACCCCAACTATGCCCCTTAGTCTCAGTGCTGAATCTCATTTGCTCTGGCTCTCCCTGACTGCATGGTCAAACTGTGTGTGTGTGTGTGTGTGTGTGTGTAGATGAACACATGAGGGAATAAACTAAGCCCCTAAGGAAACATACCAGCCATCTTGCAAACATGTGGAGCGTTACCAAGTACCTTTTGTAATGAGCCAGTCACCCAGGATTGCCTGTCTTTGGGTCTTGGTAGATTTTTTTTTTAACACAAAGAGGATGTGATCATCACATAAAGTCTCCAAAGCATTTTTTGAACTCTGCCAACATCCTTCTGAAATAAATACATGGGGTGGTGATATTGACATTTTACACAGCTCCTCTACATTTTAGGGCACCCAAGTCCCACGGACAGTAAATTTTTGTCCAACATCACAATCTGGAGCTAGAAGAGATCTGGACTTCTTCTGCATTCTTCTTTTAATTTTTTTTCAATTAAACTTTTATTTTTTATTTTTGTGCCAGCCCTGGGGCTTGAACTTGGAGCCTGGGCACTGTCCCTGAGAGTCTTTTGCTCAAGGCTAGCACTCTAGCAGCTCTACCACTTGAGCCACAATGCTACTTCCAGATTTTTCTGTGTATGTGGTACTGAGGAATGGAACCCAAGGCTTCATACATGTGAAGCAAGCACTCTACCACGAAGCCACATTCCCAGCCTACCTTTTTATTTTTTGTAGTTATTATGAAGGCGATGTGCAGAAGAGTTAGGGTTACAGGAGTCAGGTAATGAGTACATTTCTTTTAGGACAATGTCACCCTTTCCAAGTTTTCCCCTCCTGTCCCCACCCACAAGTTGTATCCTTGTTTGTTTTCCATGTAGTATCCAGTGAGTGCCACTGACTGCATTTGTTCCCCATCTGTCAATCCATTTCTGTGCCCTCCTCCCCTTTGCATTGTGAGTCCTCCTCTGGGTTTCTATGCAAACAGGATTAGGGTGGAGACCACGAACACTTTCTAAGGATGACCATTCCACAGACGTACCGGGTCTTAAGGAGAGAAGTATCCCCATGGAGTTCAGTTAAAGAGATACCTGGCTAGCAAAGTTTGCCTTGGGTCATCCCCTGTACTCTATTCTGGGTACTAAAATCTTATTCTGAGAAGTGACCCATAAAACTTCTCTAGATCACTAAGGGGCATATCACGTAAGTTTCTTAATTCTGCATCTATCTACCCCAGATCGTTGGCCAGCCCCTGTCCCTTTCTTCCCTCGCAGATTCTTTTCTAGTCTGTGTGCCAAAGGTACATCATATTGCTCGTCCCCTTCTGTCCTTCCCAAGCACAAACCCAAATGACCCCAGTTCTCCCATATTGGCTATCAATTCATTTTGTCTCTGCTGACCTCCTGCTCTTTCCAATGAAGTCCTAGGGCTTGGGTGTTCACGTCTGGTAGCGATGGTTTCCAGATGAGGAAGCAGATAGGTGGTTAGTTCTATGGTATTTGAATTTTTTGAGTGAGCCTCTTTTATTTCAACAGCTGGAGAAGCAGAAAAGATTTTGGAAGTCAAGCAGAAAAGGTCAGATAAGGTGATGTTAGGAAAATGAACCCTAAGATACGTATTCAAATGTTTTTTTTTCTTTCATGCATTTGTTTCTAACGCATTTATAAGATTATTTCTTTGTTGCTTTGTATGTCCCTCCCCCACAGTATAACCCCTACTTTCACTGTGTTTGATGTCGGTATAATTTGTGGAGGGGAAGGGGAAAAACAAGTCGTTTAAATAAGGATACAGGTGGACCCGTTTCAACAATGAGAAGTACAAGTTGTCATGTCGAAAATGAACTTTACAACTTTGGTGGTGGGGGGGGGGGGGGGGATTGAGGGGGGCAGGGGGAGGCTGGGAAGGGATATGAAGGGTAAACAAAGGAGGAGGCTACAATGCTTGATAAGAAATGTACGCATTATCCTGCCCATCTAATTGTAACCCCTCTGTACAGTATTTTCACAATAAAAAATAAATAAAAATTAAAAAAAAAAGATTTTGGAAGTTCTTTACCCAACCCTGTCTCCTAATGTCTTCTTGTTCCTTCTATTCCTCGCTCGCCTCTCACTGCCTGAACACGCTTCTCCCACAATCCTCTGTGGCTCTTCTGTCCCCTCGTGCCAGGGTCCTGTCCTTGCTTCAGCATGGATGGTGGAATTAAAGGAGGCCTTGTTGTCAGCAACCTGGGTCTGAAGCCTGACTTCGCTGGCTGTGTGTCCTCAGCCAGGTGCTACATCTCGCTGAACTAATGCTTACTTCTCGGCAGGAATAGCTGACAATTCCTATGCCTTTCCGCTCTGGTTAGGCCAGGTCCTTTATACGTTTACTCATTTGGCCCTGACAAAACCTTATGAAAAGGGTAATATTTGGTTCTATTTTTACACACACACACACACACACACGGAAATACAGAAAGGTTAGGTTTCTTGTTCAATGACGTACAACAGTAGCTCAGCTATGTATTCTAGTCTTTTGGCTTCAGAATTTGCCTTGGTAGTACTATGCTTGCTAGCAGGCGGTATTGTCCAGTCTTATGCTCCTGTTGATAGGAGATGCTATTGTAGGCCCAAGGAACAGAGAAAACACTCAGTGCCAGGGTAGGTAGCTGTCTAGGTTTCTCAAATAGCCATTACTCTAAGCTCCAGCTGTTCAAATCCAGTCACTTGGGCCATGTATGTCTGCCTGAACATCCCACAGGAATACCAGTTAGAAAAATACATCAGCAGTGCCTGTCTTCCAATGTTCTCTTCTCTCTCTGCCATTCTCTGCACTGTGCTAGCTCTTCTCCTTCACTTCATCCTTAACCCTCCTGCTTTCCTGATCTCTTTCTTGGGCATTGAATCACTGACTCCTTTTATCCAGCTTGATTCCCTTGATTCTTCTAGCCAGACCATCTCTCTGACTTCTGCCCTGGTCTCCCGGCCTCCAATTTCTCCCACCATTGTCAGATTAGAGGTCTCAGATGGTTCCTCAACCTCAGACCTTTCTTCTGGTGGCAGTCCCTGCCTGATTCCCAGTTTTGGAGTTACATAATCTAGTTGTGAGCATCTGAAACTTACCTGGAGCTTTAGCTGTGCCTCTGAAGTCATTTCTGAGACAGTCTCCCACCTGAATATCTAGTTCTAATGGCATCTCCTCTGAAGCCCTTTCTGAAGTCTCTACTGAACCTAGGCTTCCTCTCTCTTCCATTTTGCACTGGATGTGTGTTTCAGGCCATGGTGGACATGAGTGGACATGGTCTTTTCCATTTCTGTCTGATCTGTAAGAGTATATACAGGAGTAGACCTCAATAATTGTGTTTTATATATGTATATGAATATATGATTGAATTTTTAAATAGGAAAAACTAAAGCTCAGAAAGGTTAGCTGACACAATTAGTAAATAAGTGGAGAGACAGCATTACATAATAATTAATATTGTGAGCCAGACTTCCTGAATTTCAGGCAACTTTCTAGTAGTTAATAGCTAATGTGACAGGGTACAATGAACATTTGTGGGCCTCATCTTCTCATCAACAGAGTAAGGATCATTTTTGTGCTCATCACATAAGTTAATAATGAGGAATAAGTAACATTATTGGAATGTACTTGGCATGTTGCAATTAATCAAATATTAGCTAGTACTATAGTTGTTAATAACAGAACCAGAATTCGAATCGAGGACTCTTGACTCCCAGTCTTGCTCTGAATACCCGGCTCATGTCCTGGCACTGAGTAGTTACTTTCCATAATTGTTGTCTATTTCCTCAGTGTTCCTAGGCTTTCTTCGTATGAAAGGTATATGTGTGGAACCTGTCCATACACACATAGGTGTTCAAGTGAGTGGAGAACACTGCTCTTCATGTAAGGTAGTCTAGAATCTTGATGAAGCTATATGGCTTCATCAAAAGAAAAGTAAGAGCTGCTCTATTAGCCACAGCACAGAATCTTCTGTCTTCTCTTGTTCCATGGACATTTCACCCTGGCACTGTCTGAGAAGCTACCAGCCATGCAAAGTTCAGAACACTACAGAGACAACAGTCCTGACTCTGGAGCTAGGCAGGACTGAGTTCAGATCTCAGTACTCTATCCTCAGCTCTGGAATAATGGGCCAGTTCCTGATCTGTAAGGAGAATCAAGAATCTGGAGAAAGGGACTTAGCCCTGTGTCTGACAGCCATGGTTAGTACTGTTCCTTTGAGCCCACGGTACTTCCTCCCACTCCCCCTCTAGTTGAGGTAAAACTTAAGAGTGAATCTCAGTGCAGGGTTATATTTCATGTGATTTATTTATCAGGATTCAGAGGGCTGGAAATCCCCAGGGATTAGATGCTGTCGAGGGTACAGATGGGAAGCCCCCCCCCCCCAAAGCCAGTTTGTCAGACACAGCAGAAAGATTCCATTTTTGTAAACCCTCATTGTCCTTCTACATTCTTCCATTCCCTCGTGTGCTGAGTCCACAAAATGTCTCTCTCTCCTTTCTGTTGTTTTCTAAGTGTACTTCTCATCAAAGAAGAGAAAGAGTATAATTTTTTATCTCAGTGAATTAGGAAATAGTCTTTCTCACACTTAAAATCATGTGTCCTGGGAGAGGGGGATCCAAGATGGTAGACTGTCCGCTCAATTGGAAATACAAAGCTCTGACCTGGAAATCCAGCTGGAATGTGGACATCGGGGGCAAACAGTCAGAGCCTAGCACCAATCAAGAAACATTCAAACTTACCTCACAGGAGGAGAAAAATCGACAGTAAAATGGTGTTTCCTGGCAGAGGAAGCAAGCCTATCCACCTGTCCTGTCGATATCTACTATACCTCTCAAAGAGACTATGTGTGGATTGAGAGGACAAATATTTATCTCTGTCATTCACACAAGGAGCTTGAACCGGAACCATTTGCCAGAAGATTCTGGTGCCATTACTGTTAGTGGGTAATGTTCTGTCACCTCGGGATTCTAAATCTCCACATGTGCAGTAACACTTTTTTATACATATTAAACTCTCCACTTGCTGGGTGCCAGTGACTCACGCCTGTAATCCGAGCTACTCAGGAGGCTGAGATCTGAAGATTGAGGTTTGAAGTCAGCCCAGGCAGGAAAAGTCTGTAAGACTCTTATCTCCAATTAACCACCAGAAAACCAGAAGTTGAGCTGTGACTCCAGTGGTAGAATGCTAGCTTTGGGCAATAAAGCTGACAGTTTCCAGGCCCTGAGTTCAAGCCCCAGACCCCCCCTACATACACACACACACACACACACACACACACACACACACACTCACACACAACCCACACACACACTCACACACAACCCACCTCTCTATGTAACTAATTTGATCCAGAAATCAAAATGAAATGGGCCCGCTACCATTTAAAACATTTAAACTGGATCACATCCTTCTAGAACAGAATTAATTCCTAACATTCATCTTCTACCCTTTAACAACACAACTGTCTTTGAAACATTGTGTGATAGGACCAGAATTTGACATAACATTATTGAAGCAATCTGCTCCAAGGCTGTCTATCTATGTCCCCAAGGGAGAAAGCTTTTCTCAAGACAGATCCTTATAAAAGCACACCCCACTTTGTGAGACCTTGTCCTCATTAACCTCCCTCTGGAACGTGATGGCACACCATGTCCCTGGATCTCTGGGGTCAGGACCTCTGGGACACCTGATCTTAGCTGAACCAAATGGGCAACTTCTTGCAGGAAAAAGGCATGACATTGTCTCACCAGTAGGTGGCAGTCTTTCCCCGGGATTAGCCTTGACCCCTGCTGGAAAGTACCTGGATCTGGTCTTCCAGGTGCCAGCTTGTTGAACACGATCTAGTCTAGAAGTCTTCTGTAATTGCCAGGGCCACTATTGTCCTGAATCATGAAGTTATTCATAGAACTCTGCTGACTTACAACTTTGGAAGGGAACCAGCGTAGGTATTACCCATTGTATTTTTTAAAAGAAAACACATTCTCATCTGGAGCAATGACAACAGTGGAAAATTTTTCTTTTAAATATTAAATCCATTCCCCCTTCTGCAGCATAAACCACAGTGCCGCCACCTCTCCTAATGACACTCTTATTGTGTCCCCACAACAGGATTCTCCCACACTTTTCTGACTTTAGCAGTTACAACTCTTATAGCTTTGAAAGAATAGCCACTAATTTAATCCCGCTACCTTTGCAAATACATTGATTGTTCATATAACCTCGGCACATCCTCTCATAAGATCCCATAATTTGTGAGATTGCATTCAAGGCATTTGTGTCATAAGGAAACAGATGTCTTTTAAAATATCAGTCTAGGGCTGGGAAGGTGGCTCAGTGGTAGAGCACTTGCCTTGCATGCCTGAGGCCCTGGGTTCGATTCCTCAGCACCACATAAGCAAAAAAAAAAAAAAAAGAAAAAAGCCAGAAGTGGTGCTGTGGCTCAAGTGGTAGGGCACTAACCTTGAGCTGAAGAGCTGAGGGACAGCGCTCAGGCCCAGAGTTCAGGCCCTATGACCGGACCAAAAAAAAAAAAAATCAAAATCAGTCTAAGAAGACACACACTACCTCAGAAATAGCAATGGCAAAAAAACCTCGAAATAAGTATTTAAAAAAATTCAAATGACTATTACTTAGGCTTATTTGTGCTTTTGTATAACTTATTTCTATGACCAATTCCAAATATGTCTTTTGTGGGTGGTGTATATGTGTGTGTGTGCGCGTGCGTGCGTGCGTGCGTGCGTGCGTGTGTGTGTGTGTGTGTGTGTGCTTGCGTGAATGCCAGTCCTGGGGCTTGAATTCAGGGCCCAGACATTGTTCTGAGCTTTTGTACTCAAGGCTAGCACTCTACTAATTGAGTAGAGTAGAAGATCCACTTCTGGCTTTTTTGGTGGTTAATCAAAGATAAGAGTCTCACAGACTTTTTTTGGCTCAACTGACTTTGAATCACAATCCTCAGATCTCAGCCTCCTAAGTAGCTAGGATTACAAGCATGGAGCCATGAGCACCCAGCTCCAAATGTGTCTTTTTAAAACTCATCAGGCAGCCTGTAAGCTCAGTGGTTCATGTCTGTAATCCTAGCTACTCAGGAGGCTGAGATCTCAGAATCCTAGTTCAAAGACAGCCCCAGGAATGAAAAGTCAGAAAGACTCTTGCCTCCAATTAACCATAAAAAGCTGGAAGTGAAGCTGTGACTCAAATGGTAGCATACTAGCCTTAAACAAAATCACTCAGGGGCAGCCCCCAGGCCTTGAGTTCAAGTCCCAGGACCAGCACTAGAAAAAACAAAACAAAACTTCAGCACACACTGAATACCTACTATGTGAAATGCTCGTGAAGTTTATCTATTATTCATTATCATTATTCATTCTGTGTGGAACCAGAGAATTCAGATGATTAAGGCTGAATGAGTAGGACGTGTAAAAAAGTACTTTGTAAACTGTAGGCTGCCAAGCGGATGGAAGTTATTATGAATAACCTCCGTGTCAGCCTCACTCCCAGCGAGGGAATTGTTCCCTGCATGACTGATGATAAATAATATTAATATAGCACTTTTTCACGAGCACATCGCTGCAGAGATATGCTTAGAACAAGCTGAACATGTTTTCAATGTGAGATAATTAACTTGGGGGAAAAATGGTAGAAACAAAGGTATTTCAAAATAAATTTACCACAATAAAGAGATTATCTCAGCAGGGGTGGGGGCTGGGAGGTGGGGGGGGCAGGAAGGGGAGGGAAGAGGAAGAAAAAGTAGAAATCAGAAATCACTCCTGCTTTCAAATTTGTCCCTTAAATGAGTAGATGTGGCTCAAGTGTGGTAGAACACTAGCCTAGCATGCAAGAGACTGAGTTTTCAACACCCCGCTCCCCCCCCCCAACTGCCACCAGTATCAAAAAGAGAGGTTGGGGTGTGGGTTGGCTTCTTCAGATTGGGATCCTTGGAAGTCACTGCTAGATAATGAGAATACAGCTACAGCAATGGTATAGGGAAAGAAAACTGAGGTGCCCATATGAGCCATAGATCTTTAAAGGTATATTATGTTCCAGTTTGTGTGTGTATGTGTGCATGCCTATACTGGGTTTGGTCTTGATCTCAAGGCCAGGGTACTATCCCTTAACATTGTCACTCAAGGCTGGTGTTCTACCACTTGAGCCACACCTCCACCTCTGGTTTGTTGTTGTTGTTTGGTAATTATTTGGAAATAATGAGTCTCTCAGCTGGGTTCCAGTGGCTTACACCTGTAATCCTAGCTACCCAGGAGGCCGAGATCTGAGGATTGTGGTTTAGAGTTATCCTGGGCAGGAAAGTCCATGAGACTCTTATCTCCAATAAACTACTCAGAAAATGCTTGAAGTAGCACTGTGGCTCAAGTGGTAGAGTGCTAGCCTTGAGCACAAAGAAGCTCAGGGTCCCTGCTTTCAAGTCCCAGATATGTCTGCCTCGGTTGGCTTCAAATCATGATCCACAGATCTTAGCCAGGATTACAAGCATGAGCTAACAGTGCTCAGTATGTTCTAATTCTGCTCACTGCAATCCCCAAATTACCAATGACATCTCAGTAGCTATAATCACACCATGGCCCAGAGTTCTGTTTGCAAATGAGCTCTCATGGAAAGCAAGCAATGCCTCTCAGGCAACTGGCTGATTCCAGGACAAGAGCAGAGAAAGAAAGCACAAAACAAGTCCTAAGTGTCTGGCAGAAAACAAATCCTCAAAAATATGCAGAACCACATCAAATGTAGCCGGCTGGGAGGGAAAAAGGCTCCCGTTGGCCGGTCAGTGAGCAATGTCATCACTGTCAAAATAGCAGAAGCTAGCTGGGCGCTGATGTTCACACCTGGAATCTTAGCTGCTCAGGAGGCCAAGATCTGAGGATCCAGGAAGCCAGCAAGGGCAGAAAAGTCCATGAGACTTTTATGAACGACTCAAGGCACTGTGTGTGTCTCCTTTAGAGCTACCACTGTGGTAACGAGCTCATGTTTATGCAATTTCCAATTTCTTGGGCTTTGTCTCCTTTGGTTGACTATAAGCTACTTAAGGGCAGGCATCATGTCTACGTTTAGTTACTGTTCAATCTTCTCAGCATATGGATTCTATAGAACTGAGTACCTGAAAGAATGGATGAATGAATGGGGGCAATAAGCATTTACCTCTACAACACTGGTGCTGACTGTGACTGGTGAGTATGGTTCCCTAACTTGGACCTCCCCTGCTGGCCATCCTGTTTGGGTCTCAGTGATAAACTCATACATTCGCAGCAACATCTGTTGCCTTTCTAAGTCTTATTTCTCAACTGGTGCTGAACTCAGTCAGTGGGAAAGAAAGGAAGTTGTTTAGTGACTTTGCAGACCACAGCCATCAAGTAAATATAATCCTCATGTTTGAAGAAAACATACTACCATTTTCACACCCAAATAAGGGATGCGCTTCAAAACAGTCCCCTGAGGAAATGATTCATATTGTCTACGATATGTCAACATGGCTTACTCTGGTTCAAAATGTATTGGATGCATCCCTAGAGCGTGTGATTTTTAGCTGAGTATCTTACTGATCTCAAGTCTCATCAGAAAATAGGATGGATTTGAGTTTTGAGAATGTATTTGGAACCAAGGCGGAAGAATCATTGGGATGATGGAGAGGGGGTGGGTGTGCAAATGTAAAGAGGTATGTGGGGGGAGGAGAGGGTGTGGATGAGCGAAAGAGAGATGGACACGGGACATAGAGGCAGAAGGAGAGTAGATAAGGTGAAAAAAAATCCTAAAATGCTTGCATCGTGGTCACATTTTCCAAACAGATCATAGGACCCATAAATGGGCCATTCTGAAAAAAGCCACCATTTGGCTACCAAGACTGGGTAGATTTACTTTTTCAATTGCATCGCTGCTGTGCTGGCAGTCTGGTCTGCTGACTTTTCCAAAGGTAGAGGAAGTGGAATCATTGCTTTGCCACTTAGTTCCTGTGTCCCCTGAGAAGTTACTGAACTTCTTTCAACCTCAGGGTGTTGTGTTTTGTCTTGTTCTTTTCATCAAGAAACTAGGATTTGTTTTTATTTAAAAGACAAACAAACAAACCTGTTCTAGTTACCACTCAGGATTTAATTTAAAAATCATTTGAGGTGACAAACCTCTTGGTTAATGTTAACTTCGCATTAACATGCTTGCTAACATAGCATGAACATGCTAACATAGCATTAACATGCATGCTAACATAGCATGAACACGCTTACATAGGTAGCGTTGGTTGTACTGTAGAAACTATGATGATGATTGATATTCCTCTTTCGGGGTTTCAAACTTCTCTCCTCCTTTTACACATCAGTTTGGCAACAGATTTGTTGTTCTGAAATACATTCTCCTGAAGTGTCTGAGGGCAAGCTGAACACATATTCCAGGATTTGGATAAATCATCAAGAAACATGCAAGGGAGCCGGAAGCTGCCAGTGACTCAGTAAAGCCCCATTTTCTGTAAGTCACTTGATTTGTTTTACACCATTTTCTTTTGGTAAGTCACTTGATTTGCTTTGGCTCTGGTGGATTTGTTTCAAGTTACTTCAAAAAAAAAATTAGCATCGGTCATCATGTTCTCTTACCTTGCATCCAAGACAGCATGATGCATCAGTACGGTCTCAAGCAGCGTCCCTGTGTAATGAGGAGCAGTGAGCATTTATCTACCTAGTAGCTCTAGAAGAGCTCCACCATCAATAACAGCCTGAGGCTTTCGATGCTATTTTTCAGGTACAATTTTTATCCTGATGAGTCCACAGAGTGAATAACAAATGGAAGAATTTCCCCGGGTCACACAGATCTATATACATAGTAAACTAGCTTATGAACACTATTGGTGGTACGTCTACACAGTGCTCTGCTTTGGTACCCCTCCTCCACCACCTAAATGCCTAAATCTGGATTTTCCAATCTGCAAACTCCACCACACTTTTTTTTTCTTCCTTATGTCATACTATTGAGGCGATCATGGGATTGAAACCACTTTAAAGGCAAAAACACCCCCCCCACTCCCACCCCCCACCCACCATGCGATGACTAGAACACAAAACATGTTAGACACGGCCTGTGTGCAAACATGAAAGGAACCGAGGCTTAAGGAACAACACACGGGTCATCTTTCAAGCAGAATGTGTGACAAGACTTTCGAGCCTACTAGAAAATTTTGGTGAGCCTACTTCCCTTGAAACACCACCTTACCAAACCTTTTGGATGCTCCTGAATCCTCCTGAAACCCTCCCCTTCCTACAAAGCATCCCCATTTCTGCCGACCTCCTTGAATGCAGGAACCAAGCCATAAACACTGGAGATGCAGAACAACTCTTTTCATTATTTAAGATTTTGTTTTGAATATTCTTCTCAACTCTAAGAGTAAGTCTCTTCATGGCATGCATGGCACCTGTGAAATCAGGAAAGCTATCTGACTTATGGCCAGTTTCCATTATCCGTATTCACAACTTCTTGTTTTTTTTTGTCGGTCGTGGGGCTTGAACTCTGGGCCTAAGCGCTGTCCCTCACCTCTTCAGCTCAAGGTGAGCGCTCTACCACTTAGCCACAGCGGCCACTTCTGGTTTTCTGGTGGTTTACTGGAGATTAAGAGTCTCACAGACTTTTTTGCCCAGGCTGGCTTTGAACTGTGATCCTCAGATCTCAGCCTCCTCAGCAGCTAGGATGACAGGCATGAGCCACCGACGCCGGGCTTGTATTCACAACTTCTAAGGTAGTATCTCGTATGGGAGAGTTCATTACATGCTGATGGAGAATTTATCTATGCCAGAACTCAAGCGTTCACCACCAGTGAGCTCCATGCCTGCCCATACTTCCAGGGATTGAGGTATTGGCCCACTGCTTAGAAATACTTACTGGTCCCTTATAGAATTCTCAAGAAGGTATAATTCAGAGAATCCAGGCTCATAGAACATGTGTTGGGGGTGGGGGCGAGGGGAGGTAGTGAAGTCAAGGGAAGGAAAGAAGATGCATGGAGAAAGATGGGTGAATGAAGTCATAATATTCAATGTGCATTTATAAAAATGGAAACCAAGTAAATTGAGGGGCTGGGTGAGGTCAGGAGAGATCAGGGAAGAAGGATGGAAGGGGTGACGTTGGTTAAGATGTCTTGTCCTTATAAACTGACATGTTGAATGGAAATCCCTTTGGACAACTATTGAAAGTATGTTCTCTCTCTTGTGTGGAAGCTAGGTCTAAAGTACACCAGGACATGTTAGACACACAATGAGACCAATGTAGGATATTCTTAGAGGGAGGAATACAAAGGCACAATGTCTACGTACCTCTGATCGTATAAAATTATACTTATCTAAATGAACTCCAGGCATTCTAGGAAGCAAGAGGTTTTTCCTTTGTTGTACTTTCTGTGTTCTTTTCTTTTAGTCTTGCTTGTTTATCTATCTTTGGGAGGGTAAAGAGGGGGGCACAGAAATGGAAGAACAAAGGATGAACAAATGCCGTCAGTAAACACAATATTGGAAATGAATGCTGCAACTTGCGGGTAGAGACAGGAGGGAAAAACAGAGAGAGAGCAAGGAAAGGGTGACATTGTCCAAAAAGAAATGCACTCATTATCTGGCTTCTGTAACTGTAACCCCTCTGTACATTACATTTATATTAACAAGTTCAAAAATCCTTAAAAATAGATAATAATAACTTTTTTTAAAAAAAAACCTAAATTGTGTCCTGAACCTGGATGCTCTGAAGGATCCTAGGGAAAAGGAAAACCAGGAGAGTCTTCCTGGAGAGTCTCCATGTGCACGTGACTCATGCTGCACGGTTATGGCCACTTCATCACTGGTATCAATGCTCACGCCACTGGGCACATATGGTCTCTGATCACATGATCCATGATGGGAAAGCCTTGGCTTCTGAGACTCCACGGCTGCCCTGCCAGTAAGTCATATGCCATTAGAGTCTGCCCAAAGATCTGAGACCGACTCACCCTTTGCAACTTCAGACAGCAGATGTGAAAGAACAAAGATGTTTCCAGGTCTTCCCCCCAGGGACTCCAAAATAGCCCAGATTGTGCCGTGGTCCCTGCAGAAGAGGGTGGCTATAACTCCACTAGGAGCTGTAGTTGAGTAAAGTCAGAACCATTCTACTTACCAAGAGCAGGCGTGTGTGTGTGTGTGTGTGTGTGTGTGTGTGTGTGTGGCGGGAGGGGGAGGGAAGGGAGGGGGGGTTATACCTCAGAAACACAGCAAAGCAGAGCACTAGAGGGAATCTATGAATCCCCTTGCTTTCGCACCTTGTGAACAGGAGAATCGTGGCTCCTCCCCAAACGATCATCCTCTGATAGATCAGAAGGTGAAGAAGCCAGCACATCACCGTTGCCGATTCAAGCAAACAATACTTACCATTATGAATGTAACCATTCCTTCCATTCATGTGTGGTTAGGAGCCTCTATTTGTGGCTACATGGAAGAGACACCCTCACACACCCTTTTGTCCTGGGCCTTCTCTTTTCCTTTTCTAAGCCTGCTATACTATGAACCGGCTATACTATGAACGGGTGACTTAAACAATGAAAAAGTGGAGAAACAGCACAACCGCTGAGTTCAAACCCCAATACCACCAAACAGAGAAAGAAAGAAGGAGGAGGAAAAAAGGGGGAGGAGGAGGAGGAGGAGGAGGAAAGAAGAGGGGGAAGAGGGGGGAGGAGGGAGGAGGAGAAGGAGGGGAGGGAGAATGGGGAGAAGGAGAAGAAACAGAAGAAGCAGAAGCAGAGGAAGGAGGAGGAGGAGGAAGGGAGGGGAGGGAGAATGGGGAGGGGCAAGGGAAGGGGGAGGAGGAGAAGAGGAGAAAAGAAGGAGGAGGGGATAGGAAGGGGAGGAGAGGGAGAAGAAGAAGCAAAAGAAGCAGAAGGAGGAGGAGGAGAAGGAGGAGGAAGGGGGAAGAGGGAGGAGGAAGGGGAGGCGGGAAGGGGAGGAAGGAGACGGGGAGGAGGGGAATGGGGAGGGGAGGAAGGGAAGAGGAGAAAAGAAGAAGGAGGGGGAAAAGAAGGAAGGAGAGGAGAGGGAGAAGAAGAAAGAAGAAGGAGGTGAAGAGGAAGAGGAGGAGGAAGAAACTTCTGTAACCTTTGAACCATTGTAATGAATCATTCTAGCTAGATTGTATCTTGTACAAGTGTACACTTGGGAGTTCATCAGTCTATACATCCTTTCAGTACATATGTTGAAACAGTGATTTGGTACTTGCTTCCTGTATTCTGAACCTTATACAGGGAAGCATCGATATTTTGAGGATGGATAATATATTGTTCCATTTATAGTTTTTTTGGGTCCGGTCGTGGGGCCTGAACTCTGGGTCTGGACACTGTCCCTCAGCTCTTCAGCTCAAGGCTAGCGCTCTACCACTTGAGCCATAGTGCCACTTCTGGCTTTTACTGCTTATGTGGTGCTGAGGAATTGAACCCAGGGCCTCAGGCATGCAAGGCAAGTGCTCTACCACTGAGCCAACTTTCCAGCCTCCATTTATAGTTTTTTATTAATAAGTTTTTTATTGTGAAAATACCATACAGCGGGATTACAATTACATGAGCAAGGTAATGAGTACATTTCTTATCAAGCATTGTTGCCTCCTCCTTTGTTTCCCCTTCCCATCCCTGCCCTCCCCCCCACCATTTATAGTTTTTATTGCTGTGAATACTGAGACTCTTCATTCAATGCCAGTGTTTCCAGTTCCTTGTTAATTATTAATTACAACACTGAGTACCAACTTTGTGATAATACTTTATCAGTCTTCAGAACAGCCTTATAAGACAAGTATTATCCTTCTCATTTTCAGCTTTAAAAACCAAGCCTTTAAATTCTGTCTTTAATTTGCTTGAAAATCAGCAAGTAATCTTGGCAGTATGGGGGTTTGAACTCAGGGTCTCATGTTTGCTAGGTAGGCATTCTGTCACTTAACCCATATATACCCCCCCCATGCTGAATAATATATTTTTTTTAAAGAAAGATTTCTAGAGTCTTCTGAGTACCTAAGATGACAGAACAAGATCTTGTTCAATGACCTTTCCACATTACTCTGGGCTAGTTTCCCAAAAGTTGATCCGTAGAACTATAGTACAGAAGAGAGACCTGTTCAACTTGATTTAACTCAATGTATGCCAGACAGAGCCAGCTCACGCAGCCTTTCTTTAAGCAGTGCTGCTAATTTCCCTTAGAACTTTGAGAAAGGCTGCTATAGACCTAATTCTGTAGCAATGAGACAATTAACCTTCCAATTTCATTTGTTTGGTCCCCTAGTTCTTCCCAGTACCACATCAAGTTGTACCCTGCTAGAAAGGAAGCAGAGATCATTTCTGCAAAGATAAATTACATCTTGGCTTTTAAAAAATGCCTTATAAGCCAGGCAGTAGTGTTCCTGCCTATAACCCTAGCTACTCAGGAGGTAAAAAACTCCAAGGATCATGGTTCAAACATAGCTCAGGCAGGAAAGTCTATAAGTCCCTTATCTCCAATGAAATAGCAAAAACCTGGAAGTGGAGCTGTGATTCAAGTAGTAGAGTGCCAGACTTGACAAAAAAAAAAAAAAAAGCTCAGGGATAGCACCCAGGCCTTGCGTTCAAGCCATACTACCAGCACATATACATTAAAAAAAATGCTCTACTTACAGCTGACATTTCAGGCAGCAGCAGGACCATTCATTTTGCTTTGGAAATGGCTTTAGGTTCCTCACCTCATACCTGCAATGCTGCCATCAATCCTGCTCCAATGGCCTCATAGGGAGGGGGAAGAGCAAGGATTCTTGTGGGAGGCATAAATATTCAGAAACCAAAGTGACTGATTCACAGTACACTAGTCTGATAATGCAGATATTATTATTATTATTATCATTTTAGGTGTACATATTCAAGCCATCAATAGATGAGTGTAAGGCTGTGAAGGTGGCTCAGTGGTAGAGTGCTTGCCTTGCATGCATGAGGCCCTGAGTTCGATTCCTCAGCACCAGATAGGCAGAAAAAGCCAGAAGTGGTGCTGTGGCTCAAGTGGTAGAGCGCTAGCCTTGAGCTGAAGAGCCGAGGGACAGCGCCCAGGCCCAGAGTTCAGGCCCCACGACTGACTGACTGTGTGTGTGTGTGTGTGTGTGTGTGTGTGTGTGTGTAATGCATCTTGACGATGTCACCTCTTCCATCTTCCTCCTCGATCTCTCCCAATCCCACCCATTACCTCAAGTTACCCAGTACCATTTTCACATCACATACTGAGTATGATGACTGTGTTCAACCACCCTTTCTCTCTTGAGTCATCTGACCTCTCCTCCATCCTAACACCACATGTTTCGGCTTCCTGATGCTTGTTTTGTTAAGCGATGAGTCCACTGTTTAGAAGAGCGACACCACTGCAAGCCTTGCCTGTGCATGCCATATGTCAGACAACACAAGGTAGTCAGCAACAGCCAAGGCGACCCAGCTGTGTGTTCTTGTGTTCATACGACGTGGAAAGAGCAGAACTGATTCTTTTACAGGGGAAAAAAAAGTATCTGAGCCAGGAGGGATGGTGAAAACTCATGTAGATAAAAGCTGGGCAAGTTCTAAGTCCGGATAGATTCATCCACTCTATCCTTCTACAAATTAAATTAAAAAAAAAATAAAATAAAAAGACAGAACTTCTCCAAACAAGCGACAGTAGAAGCTGGCAGCTTTGGGAAGTGTGGCACGGCAGAGAAGGCATTGTCGTGGAGCTGGTGCCTGGAGAGGCTGGGCAGCTGCTGAATGCCCTCTGCCCCTTCCAGCCTTCCAGAAAGGACTACAGTGCAAATGCAGGCTCATGAAGCAGCAGGCCCGCTCCAGGGTGGACTTTTCTGGCCCTGTGTGCACAGCCAGGGACCTTGCCCCTGTGTTGTTATGGTGGAGTGATAGCAACCCTCCTAGCAACAGGTTACCAAGGTGAGCACAAACCAGCTGGCCTCCTCTCCGTGAGCAAGGGGCTGGTTCAGCTGCTGTCCAAGCACTGTTCTGCCTGCCTCTCCTTTACTCTCTCACGCCCTCCGTCCACACCACTGCCTCCAGGAGAGGCTGCATTCATTCTGACGCACAAAGACACCACATAAGGCCACTTTCAGGGGAAAGAGGGTGACAAGGCCCTTTCCTACTTGGGATCTTCAAAAGCATAGCTACCAAAGCCACCACGCATCTTCTCTTTCACCCACAGCCGAACATGGGAAGAGTACTCAGAAGAGAAACCTTCTCTCAGCTGTGTATCTCCTGTCACCATTGAAATGAGTCAGAAGCATGAAGAGGACCTCCCAGGATGATCAAAGTCTATACCACAAAATGAAATGAAACCCTACGACTATGAAGTGTTGACATCCATTGGTGGGTTGATGGGTTGATTGATCGTATACAGCAAAATTAAACAGTTTGGGTGAAGCAAATCCTCACTTGCTCATAGCAAATACAAGTAACTGGCCACTCTACTCAAGGACAGGTTTTTGTGCAAATCATACCAAATGTCACCTTTGCTTGGCATTCCCTGGTAGGCAGTCAAGGCCTTTAAGGGTGGAAAACAGAGAGGCTGGATTTGGTGGCTCCATTGTCCATCCTGCTCACTAGTTCTGAGGATGGTGCTGAGCAAACTCTTGTCTGGTGTCTCATTTGCAGGCCGCCTTTGGCAGTCTAGGGTTCCATAGGACATTTGCAACACTGCTCAGTGGCTTAGCTTGAACCCATAATGGCAGGTTCCATTTGGTCTATCTTAGAGGATCCAGCTGTTCTTCCAAGAAGCTTCAGAAACCCTTGATCTCCCCAGGCCCACATGTCATCTTGAGGGTCCCTTGGGCTCTTGAAGCACATGAGCCAAATTTAAGAGGAAAAGGTGATCCTTCCCTCATCCCAGCCTTGTGTTTATACTTAGTTCCCAGAAATTCAAGATACTCATGACCACCTAGGTTGAAATTCCAATGGCTTAGAAATATTTACAAGAAGAAAGAAGAGAGGAGGATGAGGAAGAAGGAGGAGAAGAAGAAAGAGGAGGAGGAAGAGGAGGAGGAAGGGAGGGAAGAGGAGGAGGAGGGAGGAGTAGTGGAAAGTAGGAAGAAGAGGAAGAGAAAGAAAAAGAAGAAGAAGAAGAAGAAGAAGAAGAAGAAGAAGAAGAAGAAGAAGAAGAAGAAGAAGAAGAAGAAGAAGAAGAAGAAGAAGAAGAAGAAGAGGAAGAGGAAGAGGAAGAGGAAGAGGAAGAGGAAGAGGAGGACGAGGACGAGGACGAGGACGAGGAGGAAGAAAGAGGAGGAAGAAGGAGAAGGAAGGAGAAAGAGGGGTTGAGGAAACCGGAAGGGGAGGGGTAAGAGTGGAAGGGGAAAAGGGAGAAGAGGAAGAGGAGAAGAAGAAAGCAGGAGGAGATAACTTAGAAGGCCTGGGTTGAGAGACCAAGTCCACGATTCCCTGAGCCAGTCATTGCACTTCTGTGGGCCTCCATTTCTCCATCTGTTTGCTACAATAGTGTAGTGTGCTAACAACATCACCACAGCAGTAGAAAGCCCTACTTCCCTGGCTCTAATCCCCTGCAGAATCCTCTCCTTGCTTCATTTTGGGAGTCTACAAAGAATATCCTGGGTGAGTACAAAACTAATCCTCCTCATTGTCACAATGGATCCATGGGTATTTTGGGTTTTTTTTTTCAGAGATACACTTGTTCAACTGTTATTTGTTATTTGATCCATTCATTTCACAATTATATAACCAGTATACACTGTATGTTGACCTTTCTACCAGACACTGAGGAGGGTACTCTGTCTGCCACTAGAGAATTTATAACTCAATGGGTGAAATAGATGTCCATATGTGACTATCTATTATTATTACTTTATTGTTATTATAGAGGTGATATTCAGAGGACTGCAGTACATGAGGCAGGTATTAATAACAGTTCCTTTCACACAGTGTCTTGTTTTCTCATTTTCTCCCTGTCCCTCCCTCCCATCTCTACCCACGAGTTGTAGAGTTCACTTTCATCAATGTCCAGTGAGCTCCACTGCTACACCATTTCACCCCTCTTCCATTGAGTTCTGTGCCCTTCTTGCAACCCTTCCAAAGATATACACATGAATGCACCACACATAAAGTAGATAGACTCATAAAAACTAAAGAGAAAACAAGAGGGCTCTCATTTCCAAATTTTGGTATATTATTTCATATATGACTATATATAACTAGGAAAAAATATATATATATATTGCCAGAAAAAATGACAATATATCCTTAGACAAAAACAAATGAAGCTCAGTGCTGGTGACTCATGCCTATAATCCTAGCTACTCAGAAGGATGAGATATGAGAGGATTGTGGTTCAAAGCCAGCCTGGGCAGGAAAATACATGAGACCGTTAGCTCCAATTGTCCACCAGAAAAACAGACGTGATGCTGTAGCTCAGCATGGTAGAGAGAGCTAGTCTTGAGCAAAAGAGCTCAGGGATAGCGCCCAGGTCCCCAGGTCAAGCTCCATGACCAAAAAGGAAAAAAAAAAAAAAAAGAACCAATGAATGAATAAATACATGGGTAGATTGTGCTAAATCTTGCTGATGAATGGTTATAATTTTTCTGGAAAGGAAGCACTTGTAAAAGGTGTTTTCTTTTTCCAGTGTAATTCTGTGTATTGCAATTCTGATAAAAATTATAGTGAGATATTTTATTGACATATAATTCATACCAAATCATCTAGCCATTTGAAATGCACAGTTAATGGCTTCTAGTATGTCCAGAGAGGGGTGCAACCACAAGCTACAATTTGAGAACATTTGCTACTTGAAAAAGCAATCAGATTCTCATTAATAGTCTTCATTTTCTCTCCAACTTCTCTGACTTTTGCTTCATCTGCTTTCTGGCTCTCTGGCTCTGACTAGTCTGGATATTTTATATAAATTGGGATCCATGGATTTCTTAAGACTTCTGTAGCTTTGGAGTCTTCATACCGATGTCTGTGGCCAAGGCTACTGCTTCCCACTGCCAGGAGGCCCTAATGTAATGAGCACTGTTGTCATTTTGATGCAACCATGTCATCGAGGAGTCAGTTCTGGTCCAGGGATCTCCCTGCCTTGGTATCATTGCCACCTCTTCTGGTGCCTGACCCTGTGGGCACAGAACCCTGTATTGTGGTATTTATCTAAGCACCATCTCTCTTGGCATTCTTGAATGACTTCTGTGACTTAGATGTCATTATGGAGGAAGAAAAGAAGACTCAGAATGATTGAATAATAAAACCAAATTGCAAAACCCCTGAAAAAGAAAACCCATGATTTGAACCCAGGTCCACTGATTCCAGCCATCACTTGTGGGAACATGGGGTGCTTACTGCTCAAGAAGTAATGTCTTAAGTCCTGTAGAACTTGGGTGTTATTTCCTGTAGGGATAAGCTTTTTTTGTTTTTTGGTGGTGGTAGTGATGGTGGTGATTATGGGGCTTGAACTCTGGGCCTAAGCATGGTCCCTGAGCAATTTTGTGCAAAACTAGCACTCTACCACTTTGAGCCATAGCGCCACTTCCGGTTTTCTGGTGGTTAAATGGAGATAAGAGTTTCACGGATTTTCTCTCCAGGCTGGCTCCTAACCATGAGCCTCAGATCTCTGCCTCCTGAGTAGCTAGGATGACAAGTGTGAGCCACCAGGTCCTGGGTTTAGTGACAAGCTTTTATGCTAGTATGTGTGTAAACCAATTGCATTGCAGATTGGTGACAAGAGAATCTAGGAAGAGAGGACTACTGAGTTGCCTGTCACTTTCATATGAATACTTGCACAAATGAATGAGGAAAACATTAAATTCCAAGAGAAAACTCAGGGATTAAAATTAACTGACAATTCCCAGGGAATAAAATATAAATGACTAAGAAGCGTGCCAAAAACAATCAACATTATTCATAAATGCACTAAAAGGAGATAGACAAACAAGGACACTCTTAGGGGAGGGACATAAAGGCATAATGCCTCTATGCTTCTGATCATATAAAACAATATTTATCAAAATAAAAAATGAGAGAATACTTTTTAATGGATATGATCATAAAACAAAATATTCATGGTTGGTCGTGCAATTGGCCAAATTACAAATTGGTATAATTTTTTTCAAAAAGTAATTTGGCAATACATAATAAACATCATTTAATAGTGAATGTCATACAACCCCAAATTTCCCACTGTGGGACCCAACCCTAAGGAATGAATCAGAAACTCAAGAGAACATTTGTCTACAAAGATATTCATCAAAATGTTAATTATTGTAATTAAAAAATAGAAATGAAATAAAATGTCTAGCAATGAGAGATAGAAATGAAATAAAATGTCTAGCAATGAGAAAGTGATTAATTAAATGCGACCATATGATTAGACATTATGCAGCTATTAATGTGATAGCAAAAAATGTTAATGACAGAACAATGATTACTTTGAAAATAGCAGTAAAATGGTATGGACAATATGATCATATTATTCATAAACATTTCTAGTATTCTCTAGGATTATATATACATTATAGTAAGAAAAATACATCTAATAAAATAAACTCCTGGTTCTCTTTTTTTTTTTTTTTTGTCAGTTCTGAGGCTTGAACTCAGGACCTGAGCACTGTCCCTGAGCTCTTTTGCTCAAGGCTAGCGCTCTACCACTTTGAGTCACAGCATCACTTCCAGTTTTCTGGTGGTTAATCAGAGATAAGAGTCGCACTGACTTCCCTGCCCAGGCTGGCTTTAAACTGCAGTCCTCACATCTCAGCCTCCTGAGTAGCTAGGATTACAAGGCGTGAGCCACCAGAGCCTGGCTCTAGATCTCATTACTATATCATAAAGCCAGAAAATACTTATTGCTTAATAGTAATTTTAATAGCAACAGCAAAATCAGTTTGAACATTTACTTAATATCAAGTTCTGCACACCAACATCCTTTGTATGTGCTGTCTCATGTATTTATTTACTTATTGACTTTTTTATTTTTTGGGGTCTGGTCGTGGGGCCTGAACTCTGGGCCTGGGTGCTGTCCCTCAGCTCTTCAGCTCAAGACTAGCACTCTACCACTTGAGCCACAGGGCCACTTCCGGCTTTTTTCTTTTTGCTTATGTGGTGCTGAGGAATCAAACTCAGGGCCTCATGCATGCAAGGCAAGCGCTCTACCACTGAGCCACCTTCCCAGCCCATACTTACTGACTTTTTAAGAAAAGATATTTTGTTTATATTAGCTGTAACAGGGGGGTGGGACAGGGCAATGTTCCTTGCTACATTTCCACACATGTCCACAGTTGTATTCCAATCAATCCCCCTCGCTCATTCTTCTTTCCTCCTTTCCTAATTTCAGCATGTTTCATGGTTGTTTTGCATAGTTACAATCTATTTTGATAGAATTCATCCTCCTTCAGCCTCCTGGTTAGTCCAGTCCTCTCCTGCTACTGACCCTTCCACGTGGTTTCATTTAACAGTCACAAAACTCTAGGAGAAAAGTCGTACCTTCTCGAGCTGAGAAAGATGAAAATTCTTGTCCCAAACCACACCCTCTTAAACGTGTTCAAGTAGGCATTGGCACCCAGATCTGACTCTTCTGGGTGATTGCCCCAAAGTCTGTCTGGTAAAGTGGGCAAGAAAATTCATTGAACATGTTTGTTTGTTTTTATATTTGAAACATAAAATTGTACTTGTCCAAAACACAACTTCTTTTCATAGGAGGATATTTGACTTTAGTCTTGTTTCTTCTCCTAGAGAGCCTGAGGCTAGAATTTGTCTGTAAGTCTGTAAGAATAACCCAGGGAGAAAGACCTGGAAAACTGCTTAAGCAAGCAAAACGTAGGGAAACTGATATGGTCCAGAAGCTGCAATCCAGGGCAGTAACAATCTCTAGCAAAGGTGACTTCTTCAGAAATAGAAATAGAAAATCATTAGCCGGGGTCTGGTGGCTCACTCCTGTAATCCTAACTACTCAGGAGGCTGAGATCTGAGGATCGCTGTTCAAAGCCAACCCAGCAGGAAAGTATGTAAGACTTGTATCTCCAATTAACTACCAAAAAACCAGAAGTGGCACTGTGACTCAAAGTGGTAGAGGACTAGACTTGAGTGGAAGAGCTTAGGGAGAGCTCCCAGGCCTTGAGTTCCAGCCCCACAACTGACAAACAACAACAATAACAACAGAATTTGTCTCTGCACTTGTATTTGGAAACTGCTGTATTAGAGTCCTTTTCCTATTTACCAGCCAATAAATGTGCAGCAGAGCCCCAGATTTGAGGTCAACTTGTACCTATCCTAAGGTTCCAGACAAGCCTGAGTAGGACAAACAGTATAAGATACTAGGGCTGGGCCCATTAGGACTTGGTCTGCATGGCATCTGGGGCAATTCCCGAGGAGAAAGATGAGCTGAGGAAAGCAATGTAAGAACTGGAGATTCATCTCTGTATCAAGCCAGAGAGAGTATTGTCCAAGCTTCAGGAGAAGTTGGGGATGAGCTGCAAACAGGTAGTGGAGGAATTTCTAGAAAACTGACATTTTATCACTGTATGAGTTAAAAAAAAAAAAAAAAAAGGCTTTCCCAGGTCCCTCACCTTCTGAGATCCTTCCTTAATTGGTTTGGGGTTGTGGCTGAGCCTTGGGATTTTTCTCAAAGCTCCCAGAATGACTCCATTCTGAACTTAAGGCTGAGATCATGCACGAGCCACAGGGACACAGCAACAGAATGGCTCTCTGTGTTAGAGACACCCCTTGAACACTGTTGAAAATTGGTACTTCAAGGACCCTCTTGGTGAGTTTACAAGGAAAAAAGAAAGAAAAGAAAAGCTCATCAAGTTTAAAACAGTTGAGACTCTCGTTACAAAAGTTCCCAACTATGTGCTGGGGATGCACTTGGTACCTCAGTCACGGTTTATAGTAAGCTTGGCTTATACAATCTTTGGTGGCTTAAGAAAGAATTCGGTCTCCAGGTGTGTGAGTCACACGTCGGGCTGTCCTGACTGCCTAGATTTGCCTTCTTCACTTGAAGTGAGTGGATTGATCTGTTGTTTTGTCACTGCCTTAGCTAAAGCCAGTGGGAGGGCGCTGCTTAGCTTTGGGAGAAAAGGTATCAATTTGAAGTACCCAAAGACAGCGGAGGAATTGTGCTCGCAAAAAAGAGATGTTCCCCTCTCCTGTTTTAATTTGCTTCTGTGCGAGTTAATGGAGAATTCGTGTCTTTATTTTTAAAAGACTGACATTTATATAGCCACTCAAAACCTGCCAATCTGTTACATAAACAGCCTTGTTTGCCAGAGGCCTAGCGCCCCCTAGAGGCCAAATATGTGCAGCGCTGTTGAACTGCATCAAGAATGAACCTCTGGTTGGTTCCAGCCACCTGTGTGTGATTTGCCTAGGTGATTGAACTGTGAGGATCAGGTGAAGCAAATTGAATTATTCTCCCTAGCAGAGTGTCCTAATCAAGGGCAAAGGTGCCAAGGTTGCATTTCAAAGCCAGAGAGCAATGGCTGAGGAAACCTGGGACAAAAAAAAAAAAGCTTGTCACCAGCTACAAAAGCCACACTGGAATCAGATAGGAGGAAGAATTCAGCTAGTGATTCTGCACATGCATGACCTGACCTTATCCCCGACCCCCCCAACACACACACACACACACACACACACACACACACACACACACACACACACACACACTATGATGGAGGAGCCCTGACCATAGGAAGCTGCATCTGCAGAGCTTCTGAGTTGATCCCATAAAGCTTGATTCCAAATTCATAAAGCAATGTTCTTCCGAGTTTGGTTTGCATACCACTTACAACAGTATGACCAAGGGTGGTCATTTGAAAATGCTGTTCCCTGGAGACCATCCTCCTCCAGAGAACCAGAATCGTTTAGTCTAGGATCCAGAAAAGGTAAATTGTACCTGTTCTAGCAAGTGGTAGCTAGTGTTTAGCTCTTCCCCAAATAGCCTGGGAATAGCTATAAAAAGCCCTGGGCTTACCCACATTAAAGACAGGTTCGGCATCTTTTCTTGTACAGCACAGCTTTTTAAAAAAGGAAGAGGTCATATGTGAAAGGCAGACCTTAGGGGTCTTCATATTTTATATCTGCCACAGATACCCCATGAACCCCAAGTCTAGTCTGTACATAAGCAGCTTTGTTTATCCACACATGAGGCAACTCTCATACAGAACTGTAGCCTGCCAGCCTTTCTCCACTGTTGAAACTGACTGAGCTGAGCCCCTTGACTCAAGGCGTCAGCTAGCTAATAGCTTCCATTCGTCCTCGCTAATTGATTAGTGCTAAGGTCTAATCCCCTGGTTCTCAACACTCAGTCTGAATCAAAATTCCCTGAAGGACATGGAAGAACACAGATTGCGAAGGCTCCAACTCCAGAGAATTTGATCCAGTATGTGTGTGGTGGAGCCTGAGAAGTTGCGTTTCTACAAATTCCCGCAAGAGAATGCAGGTGCACTGGTCCAAATGACACAGGTACTTCAGCTTTGTTGGATATTACAAAGTTAAAAAAAAAATCTTGGAACTGGACATGGTGGCTCACTCCTGTATTCAGGAGCCAGTAATGAGGAGGATCCAAATTCCGAATGACCTTAAGGCAAAAACAAAAAACAAAAAAAGACTCTGTGGGAAAAGGACCTAAAGCAAAAATGGCTGGGAGTAGCTAACGTGGTAGAACATCTGTAGCAGTCAAGAGGCTCTGAGTTCAAATCATAGTCCTACCACACACACACACACACACACACACACACACACACACACACACACACACACACATACACAGACACAAAATAAAACAAAAAAAAACAATACCTTGATAAATAGGCTATCCACTACACTAATTTATCCATCATATCTAGGGACCAAGCTATCTATCTGTACCATTTAATTACCCAGGTGATTTCAGAGTAAAGTGAATTTTGAGAATTATTGGTATATAATTGTGGTTCTCAAAATTAACTGTACATAAGTACTCATGGACTTTGTTGGGTTGCAAATTCTTAAGCCTCTATCCAAAGTGGTGTGATTCATCTGGGCACTGGTGGCTCATGCCTGTAATCTTAGCTACTCAGGAGGCTGAGATTTGATGATCACGGTTCAAAGCTAGTCTAGGCAGGAAAGTCTTGTCTCCAATTAACTACCAGAAAACTAGAAATGGTGTTGTGGCTCAAAGTGGTACAGCACTAGCTTGAACTCTGGGCCTGGGCGCTGTCGCTGACCTCTTCAGCTCAAGGTGTATGCTCTACCACTTGAGCCACTTCTGGCTTTTTCTGCTTATATGGTGCTGAGGAATTGAATCCAGGGCCTCATGCATGTGAGGCAAGCACTCTATCACTGAGCCGCCTTCCCAGTCCTGTTTAAAAAAAATTTATTGTAAAGGTGATGTACAGAGAAGTTAGAGTTACATAAGTCAGGTAATAAGTATGTTTCCTTTTGAACAGTGCCACCCCCTCCCTTTTTCTCTCCCAGTTTTTCCCTTCCAGAATTCCCTCCCTGCAAAGTTATATGGTTCATTTCCAACATAGTGTCTAGTGTATTTCACTGTTGAATTAGTTCAGCTTTATACCAGGGTTTCTGTGCTTTCCCTTCCCTTCCCCAAATCAGATAAACATATATAAGACAAAGGGTACAGAAATTGAAAACAGGGGCAGAAGGGAATAAACCAAAGAAAAAAGGAAAGAAGAAAAGAAGAAAAAAAAGGACTGCACTTACAATAAAAAACCTCTTGCTTCCATTTCTTGGAGTTCACTTTGATAAGCATCATTTTATATGATCATATGCATATAGCTATTGAGCCCTTGAGATCCTCTCCTAAGAATATCTTCCTTTCTTCTCATGGTGTGCATGTTTACATTGCTGTTTAATTACTTGTGTCCAGGTGTAATTATTTGTCTTTTACTACCATTGAGTTTACTTATAGGTTTATAGGCACATTTTAATGATTAAAAATGAGGGAAACCATGCAACCTATATTTCTTTGGGTGTAGCTTACTTTGCTTACTATAATTTTTTCCAACTCTTTCCATTTCCTTATGAATGGGACAATGTCATCCTTTCTGATGGAAGCATAGAATTCCATTGTGTATATAAACCACATCTTCTTGACCCATTTATCCACTGAGGGGCATCTGGGTTGATTCCATATCTTGACTATGGCAAACAATGCTGCAACAAACATGATTGTGGTGATGGCTTTGGTGTGGGCTGGTTTGTAGTCATTTGGGTAAATGCCCCGGGGTAGGGTTGCTGGGTCATAGGGAGGCTCTATGTTTAGTCTTTTGAGGAACCTCCATACTGCTTTTCAGAGTGGTTGAGCAAGTTTATATTCCTACCAGTAGTGTAGTAGCATTCCCTGTTGGCCACATCCCCACCAGCACCAGTTATTGTTAGTTTTCTTGACAATGGCCATTCGAACTGGGATAAGGTGGAATCTCAACGTTGTTTTGATTTGCCTTTCTTTCCTGACCAGAGATGTCAAACATCTCTTCATGTATCTATTGGCCGTACTTACTTCTTTTTCAGATAAGTCTCTATGCCTTTAGTCCATTTATTTTATTTTATTATTTTTTGGGTCCGGTCATGGGGCCTGAACGCGGCCTGGGCGCTGTCCCTCAGCTCTTCAGCTCAAAGCTAGCACTCTACCACTTGAGCCATAGCGCCACTTCCGGCTTTTTTCTTTTTGCTTATGTGGTGCTGGGGAATCGAACCCAGGGCCTCAGGCATGCAAGGCAAGCGCTCTATCACCGAGCCACCTTCCCAGCCCCCTTTAGGCCATTTATTAATTCAGTTGTTGCTCTTTGGGGATTTGTTTTGAGGAGGTTTAATTTTTTGATCTCTGAGTATATTTTAGATATGAGGCCCTTGTCTGATGCATGGCTAGTAAAGATCATCTCCCATTCTGTAGTCTTTCTATTTATTTTGCTGGCTATGTCCTTTACCATGCAGAAACTCTTTAGTTTGATGCAATCCCATTTATCTAGCCTTTTTTGACTTATTGTGATTCTGGATCTTTATTTAGGAAGTTTCGACATGTGCCAAGGATCCTTAGTGTTTCCCCTATCCCTTCCTGTACTATTTTCAGGGTATCTGGTCTTACATTGGCATCTTTGATCCATTTGGAATTGATTCTGGTACAGGGTGATATATAAAGATTTAACTGCAGTTTTCTGCACACGTATTGCCAATTCTGCCAGCACCATTTGTTGAAGAGGCTTTCTTCCATCCTGTGTTTTTGGCACCCTTATCAAATATTAAGTGGCTATATAGGTCTGTGGGTTCATTTCTGGGTCTTCTGTTCTATTTCATTGGTCCACAGGCCTATTCTTGTGCCACTACTAAGCTGTTTTTATTACTATGTCTTTCAGCTTGGTATTGATATCCCTCCAGCACTATTCTTCCTGCTAAGGATTGTTTTTGCTAGTTGGAGTCTTCTAGTATTCCATATGAATGTTGGATTGCTTCTTCTATATCATTGAAGAATGTTGTTGGGATTTTTTGATGGGTATTGCATTGACTTTGTAGATAGCTTCAGGCAGCTTTGCCATTTTCACAATGTGAATCCTTCCAATCCAGGAGCATGGGAGGTTTGTCCATTTCCTTAGATCTGCTTTAACTTCCTTTTGGAGGCTGTTAAAGTTTTCCTATCTTTGTTTAAGTTAATTCCTAGGGTTTTTGTTTGTTTGTTTGTTTTTGAGGCTATTACCAAGAGTTGCTTTCCCGATTTCAGCCTCACTCCTCTCATTGTTGGCATACAGAAACGCTACTGATTTTTGCGCATTCATTTTATGCTCTGCTACTTTGCCAAAGTGTCAGGTGATGGAGCGTGAACCTTGAGCAAAAGAGCTCAGGGACAGCACCCAGGCCCTGAGATCAAGCCCCATAACAAACAAACAAACAAAAAAAGGGGGGGGCCGAGAAGAAGTCTGATTCAGACTAGGGTGAATGGGGACTGGGAGTTGGAATTTTTGACAATTCCCTGAAATGATGGTGAGACCAACCAAAGCACATAACCTTTTGGAGCATGTTAGAGTTCCCTGTGCTCTTTAGAGATGAGTAGGCACACATCTCTTCCCACCACAGATTCTGATTTCTTCAAGATTCGAATATGCCTCCAAAGTTAAAACTTGCTAACATACAAAGCAACCTGCCACCAAACATAGGACTAAGGGATCTAAATGTTGAGAACTAAAACTGGGGTATGTAGTATGTATACCTGCCAATCCTCAGGGACTGGACACTGTCCCTGAGCTTCTGTGCTCAGGGCTAGTGCTCTACCACTGAGCCACGGCTCCAATTCCAGCTTTTTGCTGGTTTGTTGGAGGGGCTTCAAACTGTAATCCTCAAACCTCAGCCTCCTGAGTAACTAGGATTACAGGTGTGAACCACAAACATCTGGCTGGGGTATGTATTTTTAATAACTCTTAGCGGATATTGTGATGCACAGCCATATTTAAAAAGCACTGCTCTAAAGCATAGGTCCTGTTTTGACCATAGACTTCTGAGAAAGTCTTTTAAAACCACTACCTCAAACCCTTGCCCTTAGACTTACAAGAGTTTGTAATATACGCATAGAGCTTCTAACTACAAGGAAAGAGCAGTGATTTGAATGTCATCAATTTCTGAATACCCCAAAAGCCTGTTCTCGGGTTGAAATTTGTAAGTTACAATTGAAGTGAGGGGAAAAAAAATGTTGATATCACTTCCCAAGCTGACATTATCTGACCTTGGAGCTGAGTAGAAGTGAGAGGAAGTGACCAAGACTTCAGCTTGCCGATTCAAAGATAACTCCGTTCATTCCAGGATGAAACGTTATCTTCTCCAACATGTTTCAGGTAAATTCTCTACTCTTTTCGATGTATCTCCTGTCCTCATTCTCCTTGTCAAGACAGCTCTAAGATCTGTAGGTAAGCTTCTAGGTAGTGGTGGCAGGTAGAACAACAGAAAGAGGAGGAATAGAGTACAGTGGGTGGCCTTCATATTGATCACTGTGGGGATCTGGGCTAATCTTTGCTTTGGATTCCTAAATCTGGTGAGCATCCTGGGAATCTGAGCCCAGGAAATATGATTGAAAACTGTGCTCACACCCAAGGCTGGCATAAGTCCCCTTGTGGTGGGCTATGGCTGCAAATCTTACTTACCTCGAATCCAAATGGTCTCTTAGGAGTTTTGCCCTGTAAGTTCCCTTTCCACATTGTGTTCCTGCCCTGAGCCTTGCCTCAATTCCCTCCTTTACCCTTCCTCTGGTCCCTTTACCTACTTCAGACATTTCCTCAGATATTGCCTTCCCAGTCAAGATATCTATAATGACCTTAGTAAAAATCACAGTCCATCCCTCAATCCCACCACTTGACTATTTTTTCTTCCCTCCATAGCATTTTCTTCCCAATTTACATTTGTTTCCCATATTTATTTATCGTCTGGCTCTGCCATTAGAATGCAAGCTCATGAGGACATTTTCACTAGAACTGCATCTTATTATGCATCTTATTAATGCACCTTATTATGTCTATCACTCTCACCCCTCTGGCTGGAGAGTTTGGGCCTGGAGAGGCAGAAACAGGGTCCACATCTCTTACCACTTTGCCTTGTTCTTCCTTTCCTCCTCACTTTCAAGACTATGAATGTGGCAGATTGAATATAGGTGTTTATCTCCATTTCTCCTCAAACTCATTTTCCATGGTAGGAAGTCAATACACAATATTTAAAATTTTAGGTGAAAGTTATACGTAGATTTGAAAAGCAGAGCTAAATGCCAGGAAATAAAGCAAAATGTGATGAAAGTCATTGCCTCTGAAAAGTGAGAATTTGGAGACAGGAAGAAGAAAGATGCAGCATTATGTGATTTTTTTTCCCCCTCTTTGTTGTTTTAAGTATCAGAGAACAATTTGACTGTGAAAGTATGTTGCTTTGATAAAAATGAAATTCAAATTCAAAAAGAATACTCCAGATTCAAAAAGAATGAATAAAATACAGTGAGAGATTCAAATATGCTTTTCTTTTTTTCAAATCAGAGAGCTCTAGAAGGTGAAAAACAAATACCAACGCAGAGGAACTGAATTCTATAATCTGCTCCCTTGTTTTAACAGCTAAGGAACCTGACATCGATCGAAAGGAAGACATGGTTGAAAAGTTGAGCACGTCCGAAGCTGCAAAGAAAACCTCAAGAAAATATGAAGGGCAGAGATTTTACAGACTTACATTTTCTAATAAGAATCCAATAGGATTAGAAATAAATGATATATAAGGGGAGCTTTGGACATTTAGAAATCTCTTTTCTCTCTCAATGCTGTCTAGCTTTCCACAGTAGTTTCTCCCCGGGGATACAATACATAAAAAGCTTCATTTGAGAGTCAAAGCTGAGGGATGAGCTGATGACTGGTGTTCTAGCCGGTGACTGCCCTGCCCCTTGAAGTATTGAAATTCATTGATTAAAGGGCTGGGGAACCATCTGGCATCATGAATTAAGAGAAATAAAAAATACATTAAATAGTTCCTAAAATATCATATCCATTATTCATAAGTGTGGCCATTACTTTACATCTCCAAGCCATAAGATGTCAATCAACGAATGGAGAAGAGTAGAACTGCCAGTCTCTGCCTCCCTTCTTGGTCAGTGTCTCTGAAAGTTCTGGAAGGCCTAAGAAACAGTGAGTCAACAGATGAATGGGATTCCAGGAAATCGCTGAAAAGATTTCCAAGGTGTTTGGATTCGTGTTCCACAAAGGGCTGGGTCTATTCAGATGTGTATTCCTATACAGGCTCTGCCTGTAATCCTAGCTACTCAGGGGGGTGAGGTCTGAGGATCGAGGTTTGAAACCAGCTCCAGCAGAAAAGTCTGTGAGACTCGTATCTCCAATTAACCACAAAAAGTTGTAAGTGGAGCTGTAGCTCAAGTGGTAGAGCAATGGCCTTGAACACAAAAGCTCAGGAACAGCACCTAGGCCCAGAATTCAAGCCCCAGGACTAGAAAAATAAAAAAGGACTGGTATTTCTGGACCCTACTTTAGACCAGAATTCAAGTGGCGAAGCTCAGGAATCCAGATTTTCCCACAAGCTTTAGATAGACTTTTGTGTGGGCTTCAGTTTGTGATATCCTGATTCCATAATCCACTAACAAGAACTTTTCTCCAATAATCCAGAGGATACTAAAACAGGGAAAGAAACAGCCCCTGCTAGTCATTTTTGTTTATTTATTTGGCCCTATTAGTTGACAATTTAATTCAAGTCGTAATCTTTGCAAGGGGTGGGGGTTGGTTCTGGGGTTTGAACTCAGGGCCAGGGTGCTGTCCTGGAGCTGTTTTTGCTCAGATAAAGGTAGTACTCTACCACTTGAGCCACAGCTCCACTTCTGGCTTTTTTTGGTATTGAATTAAAGATAAAAGCCTCATGGACTTCAAAGCTGCCCGGGATTTCTTTGAATCATGATCCTCAGATCTTAGTCTCTTGAGTAGCTAGATTACAAGCATGAGCCAACCTAGAAGCTTGTAACACAGCTATTTGTGGTTTAGCACATTAAAAATTTTTTTTAGCCAGGCACCGGTGGCTCACACCTGTAATCCTAGCTACTCAGGAGGCTGAGATCTGAGGATCGCGGTTCAAAGCCAGCTCAGGCAAGAAAGTCCATGAGACTCTTATCTCCAATAAACCACTCGAAAACCGGAAGTGGCGCTGTGGCTCAAACAGTAGAGTGTTTGCTTTGAGCTGAAGAGCACAGGGACAGCGCCCAAGCCCAGAGTTCAAGCCCCACAACCGACAAAAACAAAAGACAACAAAAATATCATTTTGACAGTGGCTCATCAATAAATTGACCAATAGATGAAGTTTAGGCACAGATTCTGGTATATGTTCCCGCTCTATGTTCACTGTTCACGAGAGTCTCCACTGTGTATGCCCAAGTATGACAAGATATTGAAAAAGAAATAAGCAGACAATAAAATGTGTTTGCAACTATTTTAATTAATAATTCAACTTCTAGACGCATATCCTAAAAATTCTCAGATAATTGTGCAGCGATGCTCGAATTGAAGCATAGCCACAATGTTTAATTGTAATGTAGCTTGTAACAGAAAAAATTGCCATCAGCCTGAGCATCTGCATGAAAATCAAGATAGTCTATTAGAAAGCATTTAACGTTAGAAAGAGCTAGTTCAGAGAGACGACCGGAGTCAGCACAAGAAACCTCTTATACAACTCATTGGATATGGTTAATAAAAATGTGATATTAAAAAAAAACTAAGCATGTAGGGGGAGGTGCTTAAACTTAGGGCCTGGGCACTGTCCCTGAGTTTTTAATGTTTGACGTTACTGTCCCTGAGTTTTTAATGTTTGACGTTAGTATTCTACCACTTGAGACACAGCACTGCTTCAGCTTTTTGCTGGCTAATTGGGGGTAACAGTCTCATAGACTTAACTGCCTAGGCTGGCTTTGACTTGTAGTCCTCAGATCTCAACCTCCTGAGTGGCTATCATTATAGGCATGAGCCTGGAATGAAGTATATTTGAAATGTGCTCCCCACAAAAATGTTAACTCTGTGAGGTAATATATATGTTAATCATTTAACTTTGAGGAAGAGCTGAGTAGAAATTCAAAAGTAAAAACATACTCATTGAAACAAACAAGCTGTATTATTATTAAAGAGTTAAAATGACATCAGCAAATAGCTCAGAGAAATAAGAAATTAAGACTATGTAGAAGACTGCGAGATGGCTAGACACAGGAGAGTAAAGCATTTATAGTAAATTCAAAATAGACTGGAAATCATGGAAAAGAAGTGATCAAAACCAAAGAAATCTTAGGATTGAAAAAATAAACATCACACCAAGTCACGAAAACTATCAATAAAAACAGTTCCAAATGCAGACACATGGTAGTGAAAAGATAGGATGTGCAAAGAAAAACTTTCTTTTTTTCTTTAATCTTGGTGATAGTAGGGGTTTTGAATTCACAGCCCAATACTTAGCTAGGTAAGTGATCTACCACTGAGCCATACCTCCAACCTTTTTTATTTTGAACTATTTTTGAGATGGAGTCTAGCTTTCTAACCATTTGTGTCCCAGAACCACAATCTTCCTATTTTGATTCTCTTACCAGAGCTAGGGTTACAGACACACTCAACCATACCCAGAATCCTCCTAATCTCAACTTCGCATATATCCAGGATGACCAGTGTGTGCCATTTAGCCCAGGTTTTGGCTGGGAAGGGATCTTGTGAGCTTTGAATTTTTGGAGCCAGCCTCAAGTCACAAGCCTCCTGAACTCAGCCTCCCCCAAAGCTATACTTACAATAGTGAGATGCCAGCTCCAGGCCAGAGAAAATTACTAAAAGCAAATAAAAAGAGAAGTCAAAATATGCCCAAATGAAAAGTCACACATGAAATCTGATGGCAAACTTCCCCTTGGAAGACACAGATGCCAGAAGAAGAGGGATTCTATCTTTAAAATATTCAGAAGAGAAACTGGCACAATAGAATTTTATCTCCAGATCACTTAACAGTGAAAATTACACACACACACACACACACACACACACACACACACACATCCAAAGTCCAAGAGAATTAATTGACTCTGACCAAAAGGACTCTTGGAGAGAGAATTTAGCAGGAAAGAACAAGACGCCAGAATGGAATTCAAGAACCCTTCACAATAGCCAAAATATAGAATCAACTTACGTGTCCCTTGGCAGATCAATGGCTAAAGAAAATTTTATGAGTATACACAATGGAATATTATTCATTTGTAAGGACAAATACAATCCTGTCACTTGCAGCAAAATGGATGAAATGTTATTTTAAACAAACCAGGCTAGACACTGAGTGCTATGTACCGTGTTCTTTCTCATGCCGGAAGCTAACAAAAGCAGACCTAAAAGAATAGTGGTTATTAGGGCTTAGACCAGTGGATGATAGAGGAAAGCTGGATTTGACCAGTGCACAATTGAACATCAATAGATGTTCAATAGAAATAAAAGTAAAAACATGATCAAAGCACATCATATACACATATGAAACTGGCATAATGAAATTCACTATTTTGTACACTGAATATATGCTAATAAAAAATTTTTTAAATTGGGCTCTGGTAGCTCATGCCTGTAATCCTAGCTACTCTGGAGGCTGAGATCTGAGGATCGAGGTTCAAAGCCAGCTCGGGCAGGAGACAATTATCTCCAATAAACTACCAGAAAACCGGAAATGGTGCTGTGGCTCAAGTGGTAGGGGAAAAAAAAAAACTTTTAAAAAAATTAAATGTAAAAAATGATCCGAAAAGGTGAGAGAGGGGACTGGAAACATCTGCTAATCAGCAATAATAACCCTTATTCTATATTTAAACACAAAGCAGAATAAAAACATTAGACAACAGTATATTGGAGGTTGAAAGAGGTTGTTTGGTGAAAATAATAATATGCTAAATCCCTTGCTTATTTAGGGGAAGAATATATACTTTAGCATATATTTTAAAGTAATGTGAGCAGTGAATAACAAAATTTTTAAATGATCTACTTAAGGACACAAATTAAATGTGTAAGTAGAAGAGAATATAAAAGAAAAGTTGACCACAATGAAATGACAGTTAAAATTAAAATGATAAATTTCACATATGCCAGATACCCCAAATAATGCAAACACCTACTAATAGATACATCCACTAATAGATACATCCATGGAAACACCAATGTTGAATATAAAAAGGAGCTTTGGGCTGGGAAGATGGCTCAGTGGTAGAGTGCTTGCCTTGCATGCATGAGGCCTTGGGTTCGATTCCTCAGTATCACATAAGCTGAAAAAGCCAGAAGTGGCGCTGTGGCTCAAGTGGTAGGGCGCTAGCCTTGAGCTGAAGAGCTGAGGGACAGTGCCCAGGCCTAGACTTCAGGACCCATGACCAACAAAAAAAAAAGGAGCTTCTAGGATAATAGATGTAAAATTTTTGACATATTTAACAAAGAAAACTATTCTTTGTGTGCATTTAAAACACACACACATACATATATACATATACATGCTTACACATGCACTAGGATGTAATATCCTTTAGTACATAACACTATGTATAATCTTCAAGAATTTTTCTTTTGTCAGTTGTTGGGCCTGAACTCTGGGCCTGGACACTGTCCCTCAGCTCTTCAGCTCTAGGCAAGTGCTCTACTACTTGAGCCACAGCGCCACTTCCAGTCTTCTTGATGGTTTATTGGAGATAAGAGTCTCGCAGATTTATCTGCCCAGGCTGGCTATGAATCGTGATCCTCGATCTCAGCCTCCTGAGTAGCTAGGATTACAGACGTGAGCCACTAGCGCCTGACTCAAGAATGTTTTAAGAGCCCACTCTAATTTTCTGTCTCTGGGAAAGGAGACACAATAGGAGCAAAAGGGAGTTCAATTTAATCTGTGATGTTTTATTTTCAAATTAAAAATAAGGACAGGGAATATAGGGTATCATTCGTCATACTGTTCTATACATTTTATTTCTAAAAGTTAAAAAAAATTAAATTCAAAACAAGCAGCTATTTTTAAGTGTGAAGAGAAATTTTCCCCATATTTCATAAAATGCTGTTCACTGCATGAGTTTATTATGAAACATTAGAAATGTACTTAAAAACACAAAAACACCTTTCTCTGACAATTCTTTATAGCTTGGAATTTATGCTAATGGAATTTTCCATTTAATTGCTTGTAATTAGTGAACTTTTCATGGATACAAAAACCCAGAAAATATGTAACTTGGATTTCCTAATGTCAGATATAAAATGATGTTCAAACAATTCGCTGTGAAAAAAAGAAAATCATTTTTGTCTGTTGAACCAGCACAAAATTCTACACCAAAGTCTTTATTACTTCTTGATAGCCTATAGAGATTTTTAAATTCGCTTCTGAACCTCTTTAGAAAACTAAAAATTTATCTTTAATCTAGAAATCTGGAGCACAAAGAGATAATTTTCAGAGAAAATGAATGCACAGTTTTGGTTTGGGTTTTTTTTTTTTTTAATAACATGGAATTCTGCATCTGGAGAAAATTAAGCTAGCAATACCTCTATTTTGAATTGTGTTTGGGGGTCTAAAGAGTTTGCTTTAAACGGGAGAGTTAATAACTATAAAATATGCCATATTATTTCCTAACATCTATCCCTTTCCGTGAGGTACATGCGACCATGAACCTCTGAGTATCTATGAAGTCAAATGTGAAACTGGACTGGAATCAGTCTCTCTGTCTCTGTCTCTCTGTCTCTGTCTCTCTCTGTCTCTCTCTGTCTCTCCTCTCTCTCTTTCCTCCCCTCTCTCTTTTCCTCCCTCCCCCCTCCCCTCTCTCTCTGCCATCCCTGGGGCTTGAACTTAGGGCCTGGCTACTAACCCTGCACCTCCTTGTGCTCAAGGCTAATGATCTACCACTTGAGCCACAGAGCCGCTTCTGGCTCTTTTGAGCAGTTAATTGGAGATGAGAGTCTCATGGGAACTTTTCTGCCCAGGCTGGCTTTGAACTATGATCCTCAGATCTCAGCCTCCTGAGTAGCTAGGATTACAGGTGGTGTGAGCCACTGGTGCCTGGCTTCTCTCTTTCTTTTGTAAATAAAAACCTCCAGCCATTACAGTAAGTTTTGCTAGTATCTGTACATCTCAGGCCAGGCCCAGTAGTATTCTTTTGAGTGGCTGGCTGACTTTTTTTTTTTTATAGAATTATACAGGGTCTTTTGTAGAAGGTGAATGGCTCATCCATCTCCAAATTAAAAATAATTCCTAATTCACCCTGAGTTCCCTCTAGCTGTCAGGGCATGGGGACACGGGTGACTGAGGCATGGAGGACATCTGGATAAAACTCAGGATCTTGGGGCTGGGAAGGTGGCTCAGTGGTAGAGCGCTTGCCTTGCATGCTCAAGGCCCTGGGTTCGATTCCTCAGCACCACATAAGCAAAAAGAAAAAAGCCGGAAGTGGCGCTGTGGCTCAAGTGGTAGAGCGCTAGCCTTGAGCTGAAGAGCTGAGGGACAGCGCCCAGACCCAGAGTTCAGGACCCACAACCGGACCCAAAAAAAAAAAAAACAACAACTCAGGATCTTCCTCCAGCCCCAAGATCAACAGGACAAAATGGTAACCAAACAACCAAGCCTCTTGTAAATAAGTGGTCACTGAATTATACTCTTTTGTTAGGCTGCCTCTGAGAAGAGTTTTCTTCTTGTGGTTGGCTGCAGACTTTTGTGAGCCTGGATTTTGTTGCAGGGAAGATGACCAGGATCAAGCAGACCTAAAAGGCAAGCGGTAGCATTGGGCAGTTTAGTGATCCTGTGCCTTAGTGTCACTGGCTTCAGGAAGCCATATTTTGGTGAAGAGATCCATAATAATAAACTCATTCTAAATGAATGTACTTAATCTGGAAATGAATATGCATAGTTTGGTAAATGATGGGTTTTATATGCTTTAGTTTGGTAAATTGGTGGATTTTAAAATAGAAAAAGAAAGTCCCATGGTGCATATAGAAAGTCCTTTCCAGACATTTAGCAGATAGAAGAGCTGAAGCTATGGCCTCCTCTCCCTTCATGGGTCCAGCCTTTGGTGGTTCATTGGTTTTCTCATTTGATTAGGAAGTCAGTAAGCTCTTTGTAAAGTGATTTTAGCTGTAAGTATGGCAGCTACCTCCCAAGAGCTAGCTTTAGATTTGTCTTGTGATTCCCTCTATGAATAAACAACACAATGTAACCCAACATTTCTGCTTTCTCAGACTTCAAGAAATGCCCTGTCCCGCCATGCCTGTGTCATTAAAGGTTGAAACAATTGAGATGAAGGTGACCAGACTTTAGGTGCCCTACCAGCCTTGGCAAACCCATGGGTCAGGTACAGATTTTGGTAGCCCAGCAACCCTGGAAAAATCTTCATTGCAGAGGGAATTGTTTGCTATATGATATGCTTTTGTGAGGTCTTAGTCCTCTGACCTCAGACAGCATTGTTCAAAATAGTTGTGTGGAAATAAGAGTGGAGTGGGAATTTACCAGGAATAAAACTAATCAAGACTATTGAGTCTCGCGATTTCTAACGTTCAAGGGCTGGCTTGTCTATGGACATAGCCCAGATCTGAAATGACAAAGGCATTACCAGAACTGCTTCTGGGCATTGGTCAAGGGTAGCGTGTGTATGGATGGGTTGTCAAGCGATCTAAAGACTATATACTTCGATTGTTCACCAACTAATGCCTCTCTGCAGGACCCAAGTCATAATAATATTTAAAAAGAGGTTTTAATCTGGAATAAGCTAGAGTCTAGAGAGCTCTGGAGGCAGACCCAGCCCCCTCCCCTAAACCACACAGTGGAAAAAATTCTCAGTTGCTTCTCCTGGGACCTGCAGATCCCCTGCACAGAGAAGTATGTTCTGAATTACATGTGCTGTGCTTAATTCAGGCCCTGAGTTGTCGAACTGCTTTTGTTTCCCACAGTTTCCTCCGCACCAATTCAATAAAATTCTTAATAGACAAGAAGACTTTTTTTTAAAATGACTTATTAAAAATGATGATGATTATTATTATTAAAAACAAGACATCAATCTAAGCTTGCAAGTTAGATAATGGCAAGCAAAAGGCATGTGAAATTAATTCAATGCTCTGACCTCAGCTGCAGGCTTCTTGAGCATTATCTTTGTGAATAAGATTTAGTTCTCCTTCTCAGATCAGGGCATCTGTCTTCATGCTGCAGGGAGGATTCAGCATGCCATTAGCAGGCAGACCTGAAACCCATGGGTGGCATCACCTTCTTGAGTGGGTGGTGACGATCTTTTCTACTGCTGTAATTAACTGGGAGTTGTACATTCCAATCCAGAGTCTTACTTTCCATAGACCATCAAGCCTAGACTAATTGCTGCCCTCCCCTGTAACGGTAAGCACAGTTGTAGTCACGTGCAATGGGGTGATACTACTTTCTGTGGTCTGGGCACAAGTGAACAAGCCCATTGGAAGCACGGGGGTGATTCAAATCCAACTTCGAATCCTTCTATGCTGGGCGCCGGTGGCTCAACATCTGCAATCCTAGCTATTCAGGAGGCTGAGATCAGAGGATCATGGTTCGAAGCCAGCCTGGACAGGAAAGGCTGTGAGACACGTACCTCCAATTAACCACCCCCAAAACTGCAAGTGGGAGCCATGGCTCAAAATGGTGGAGTGCTAGTCTTGAGCTAAAAAGCTCAGGGACAGTGTCCAGGCACTGAGTTCAAGCTCCACAACCAGCAAAACAAAAACAAGCAAACCAAGAGTCACTTCTTTGCTTCTATTAGCTCCGTCATCTTCAAGAATTTCCCTTGAGCGAAAGAGTGGCCAAGTGTCTCGGCTTTTGTACAGCAAAGGCTTGGTGTCTGTGGATTCCAAGGGGACAGCTGTTGAAGTAGAGACACAAATGCTCCGGATGTGTGCTTCAGAATTGAACTGATGCCTGACTCATGCTTTCTCCGAACGTTGTCCGATTTCCATGAAAACCCTTTTTGAAAAGCAAAATATTTCTCTTTTTTTCATTTAAATTAAGCACACTATATGCCTTTTGGGCTTTGGAAGGTAATTATAAATTTGAGCATGAAGTTTAGGGCAAGTCACTCAATGATTTAAACACAACTACCAAAATTGTGGAACTGATGGAGAGCTTCAAAATGCATGCAGGAATTTAAATGTTTTAATTTTGACATTCTTTCCCGTGTCTTAATTTTTTATTACACATTTCATTTTATTATTACTTTTCACCATACTGGTAAAGAAATCCACAAATCAGATAGGCTTATTAAAGTGACTAGATATGGATCTTAACACACTTACCTGTGCAAACCAGTGTAAAGAACTTGACCTTGAGCCTAAGATTGGCCTCATAAATACATACATCCAGGTATCCTGTATGTGGGCAGCCTTATTTAGGCAATGCATACAAAGTGTTGAGCACATGCTCAATTCACTGTTGGTATACAATGAACTATAAAGTCACTATGATTATTGAAGACAAGAGAACATTGAGGATGTGTTAACAATACCTTTACTGAAAATAGACTACTCAGAGCTGAGCTCTGGTGGCTCATGCTTTTTATGCTAGCTACTCAAGAGTCTGAGATCTGAGGATCGTGGTTCAAAGCCAGCCTGGGCAGAAAAGTCTCATTGAGACTCTTGTGTCCAATTACCCACTTAAAAACTGGAAGTGCTCCTGTGGTTCAAAGGAATAGAGGACTAGCCTTGAGCAGAAGAGCTCAGGGACAGTGCCCAGGCTATGAGCTCAAGCCTCACAACTGACAAAATAAAAATAAAATAGTCTACTTCGTTGTGATGGTACTTAGCAAGCTCATAATCTGACATGGACTGAGAAGGGGAACTACACCGTCCTAACAATACTTTCAAGTCCAGGAACTGTTAGAAAGATCTTGGTATAGTGGGGTCCAAGGAATGAAAAGCAAGCCTTATCACCTTTACAAGTGGCTCTTCATTCCACATCCTGTAATACCTAGAGGTATTAACTCATGAAAGCTAGTTGCCCAGTGTCCTAGAGTGAACTGATCAAGAATCAGAAGGAGAATGTCTATACCTCATTTCCACCCATGTGCTCCCCACAAAAATGGTAGATGCATACATTCGCGAAAGATTAATAATGATGAAACACTAGTTCAGAGAACAAAGAGCTGCTTTTCCTATGAGAAGGGAGTATGTAACAAACTTCTGCTTTATCTTGATTCGTGTTTGTTGGTTATAATTACATAGACACCTGCATGTTTCCTTTAGTGCTGTGCTTTTATTATCTTTAGTTGTACAATGGGATTACAATTCAACATGTCAGTGTATGAGTCCAAGGCATCTCGATGGTTATCATCCATTTCCTCATTCCCCTTATCTCCCCCAACCCCACCCATCCCCTCCATTCTCCTAGTTCCATTTTCACGTATGTACATTGAACTTTATAACTGCGTTCTCCCATCCGTCCTCATTTCCCTTGTCTACCCTTCTCCCTTTGACCTCCCTTCCCTCCTCCCTCCAACATGCCAACTTCCAGCTTCCTGCTATTCCTTTTGTTAAACTGTAAATGAGTTGTTCATAGGAGTCACACCAATGGAATTCTTCCCAGCATATAATATACTTCAGGTAATACATGTGTGTGCATGAAACCCGTGCATGGATTAAAAGGCATCAAGTAAAAAAACTTAAGTCCTGTACAGTTTATAGTATGGAAATGACATTTGTGCAGAATTCACTAACTAATAAAACACTGGCTTTCAAGCCTCAGCTCTGACACTAATGAGCCAGCTGCTCCCGGTTTCATCCATCCAGGGTACTTCTTTGGGAGTTAGCTTTCTTATCTTGAGAATGAATGGCTATGATTACACAAAGCCTAAAGTTCCGATCAGCTCAACAATATGAGTTGGTTAACAGGACCTCTTTCTTTCATTTCAGCCTCTATTTAATGCCCACTGAGCTCAGCAATAGGTTCAGAGCTATTGTTACACAATTTAGGGGGAGTAGACGGTAGCTTCATGGTATGTGCTGGGAACCAAGGGTCTTTGTATTCCATCACTAACTTTCCAGCCACACTTCAAAGAACACAATTGGTTTTCCACAGGGATCCAGGCATGCAACATGATTGAGGTGTGCCATAAGGATGCTCTGGCCCCAGAGAAGTTGTATCTGCCACCAGAGATAACAACTCTCACATGGAGAGCAGAGAAAATGTTTCCTGGACAATGGGAATGACTGACAGATATGAGATGGGAGGAAATTGAGGGCTTTGCCAAGTTTCATGATAAAATGCTGTTTCTCACGGTAAGGTCAGGCTGTCTCCAGCGCAGCTACTGCTTTGAAAGTACAAAGGGAACACAGCAGGTTCGACAGGGTCTAGCAGAGACTTGGCAAAGAGCATGTGATCAAAGGCCACTTGTTTCATTTACAAATGCATTTGGATGACTATTAGAGCAATGAGAGTCATCCAGGATGACTTTGGAATTTGCTGATGAACTAAAGGCTGAGAAACATCAGTAGAGAAATCTCAAAAGATTTGATCCCAAAGCTCTTTGGATGTAAAATGCCCACCAATATTTGTGAGATTACACATGTAAAGGAAGGTTAAATCAGACTTTCAAAGGACGGAATTATAGCAGCAGCTGGGATTGGCACTACTGTAATATATTAATGAATATTTCAAAAGGTGGAATATATTTACTGGCATTAAAGCTTATGATATCTAAAGACAAAGGACCTAAAAATAAAATCTAATCGAACTCACTGAATATTCCACAAACTATTAGTAAGTTTGCCTAAGCCAACAGGACAGAACAGAAATAAAATTCCTACTTAGGCCCCAAGTTGCATTTTTTTTTGAAAAAACATTGTTCACATTTAAAATCTTGGAGGAACAACTCTGAGAACTTTTGATGTCAACTTGACTGAGCCACAAGGTGCCCAGATAGTTGGTTACACATGATTGTGGTTGGAGCTGGGAGAGTGTTTCTGAGTGAAACAAACATCTGAATCAGGAAAGTGAGTAAAGATGATTGCCCATCTCAGGGTGGGTGAGCCTTAGCCAGCCCATTGGAAGCCTTCACGGAACAGAAAGCTGAATAAAGAAAATCCTCCCTTTTTTTGGCCTCTTTAGACTGGAAAAATGGTGTCCTGTCATCTTTGGCTAGGACATAGACTCAAACTACACTTCATACTGTCAGTTTTTTTGGTTCTCAAGCTCCTGGACTCAAACTAGATCTATATAATAGACTTTCCTTGGAGGTGTGTGTGTGTGTGTGTGTGTGTGTGTGTGTGTGTGTGTGTGTGTGTGTGTGTGTGTGTGTGTGTGTGTGTGAAATATATATATGTGAAATATATATTTCTTCTATTTTTTATTTTTATAGAGGACCTCTCAGATAATCATTAATTAACTCAAGTTAATTACCATCATTCACCCTTTACAAGATTAAATATGCACATTTACATTAAGGATAACCTTTGATTCAGGAATCTGTACTGCAGGGATACTGGGCATGGTACAGAGTGTGAATATAAAGGCTGCGGGCCACAGTGTTGTACTATTCCCTTTGAATCTAGGTCACTGTGCCTCCAAAGTATGATACAGACGTTCAACTGTCCAATTATTTGAAAACTTGCAAACAATGAAGATTCTCCACCATTGGAAGATGGCTAATGCAGTTATGTGATGTCTACATGGTGACGTCCAGGAATGACTGCAGTCGGGCACATACATACAGAGATGTATCCATGTTCCTCCCCCCTCCCAACCCCTTCCTCACTCTTGCTCGGATGGCTGCAGCTGGCAGAAGGTATACACAACCTTTTCCTTTCCTTCTCTGCTGTGACCTAAGAACTCACCTCAACTTTTCTGGGAACTGCTAGCTACAGGCAGTCAGAAGGAATTGCTTATCTTCCCCCATGGCAAAAAAAATTAAAAAAAAATTGTCAGACAGACTCCTGATTGTTATTCTACTGTAACACAATGAAGCTTAAAATCTTTCTGGATAATTCCTTTGAGTAGCTACTGGTCACCTTTTACCACCTTTTATAATGATAGCCTCCCACCTACGGAGAAATAATAGCTTCTGACTGATGGCAGGGGCAAAGACCAACAAATGTTTATTTAATATTTTGTAGAAAGAACTTGAGGAAACACAGGACTCATGAGATCTAAGACTTGGATTGTAATTTAATTTTTAGAACTAAAATATATGTTAAAACAATAGAATTGCTTGCCTGGAGTCTTGGGAGTACAATAAGCAGACATTGATTTCTGCTGAAGTTAACATCAAGAATTATTGAACTGCAAAGTACACATTGACCTGGCCTCCACACTAGTCAATATTTACCTTAAAAAGTAATTAATCTTGATATTAAGTAATATCAAGCACCCGTATATGGATTCTTCTTTTGTTTCATGCTAAGATAAATATATAACACAGAAAATATAATTATGTATTAATTTATATGTATGCATATATTTAAAATTATATTTTAAGCTGGGTGCTGGTGGCTCACAGCTGTAAATCTAGCTACTCAGGAGGCTGAGATCTAAGGGTTACAGTTCAAAGCCTCTTGGGCAGTAGGAAAATCATTGAGACTCTTATTTCTATTTAACTACCAAAAAAAGAGTCAGAAATGAAGCTGTGACTCAAGTGGTAAGAGTCTTGAGCACAAAAGCCCAGGGACACAGTCCAGGCCCTAAATTCAAGCCCCACAACAGGTACCAAAAACAAACAAACTGGGGCTGGGAAGGTGGCTCAGTGGTAGAGCGCTTGCCTTGCATGCATGAAGCCCTGGGTTCGATTCCTCAGCACCACATAAGCAAAAAGAAAAAAAGAAAAAAAAAAGCTGGAAGTGGTGCTGTGGCTCAAGTGGTAGAGTTCTAGCCTTGAGCTGAAAAGCTGAGGGACAGCGCCCAGGCCAAGAGTTCAGGCCCCACAACCGGACCCAGAAACAAACCAAAAAAATATTGTAGTTACTTATATATGCATATAATTTTTTCCCGATTGTGGGGCTTGAGCTCAGGGCCTGGGCACTGTCCCCAAGCTCTTTTGCTCAAGGCTAGCGCTCTGCCACTTTGAGCCACAGCTCCACTTCCAGGTGTTTGAGTGGTTCATTGGAGATAAGAGGCTCATAGGGACTTTTGTGCCCAGGCTGGCTTTGAACTTCAGTCCTCAGATCTCAGCTTCCTGATTATAGGCATGAGCCACGAGTGTCCAGCTAAATTTATTTTTCTATATTGTACTTTAAGCCTCTTACTGACATAACAACATTTGTATTTAAAAAATTCTCTAGTTATCTAAATCAAAACTCACCTAGGGTATTATCCATTTCCTGATGAAGTCCTCTGGCTGTCTTTGCTCCAGGAGGGAGGCTTGATCTCTGTAAAACTTGCTGTTTGTTCCTGAGGAGCACCTGCCGGAAAAACAATGGGCGTGTCACCTACTTGATTAACTGACTTCTGGCTTCTAGACCATGTACCATTTGATCAATCTTGGTCTCCACATGCTTTCCACATGTGAAGAGGAGCCACCACAAAAGAGCAGGTGACTACGTTTAGTTGTTAGAGAGAGAGAGAGAGAGTGCTCTCTTTCCTGTATTGTCCAGCAAGCCCACCAGCTCAGGTGGATGTGGCTAGTGACTAGAACAAATAGTACTACGAAAGTACTATTAAGTTGCTGTCCTTTAAATAATAACCACTAGCAGGCATCCAACCCGTTGTAGTTACTATATAATTTATTTTTTGTAATCACAGCATTGATATGACTGACTCTATTTTGTAAATGAAAATTGGAAGCTGAGAGATGCTCAGTCCTTTAGACTTGGCCACAAAGATATTAAGTAACAACAGAGTAGGGATTTGAATCCATGCCTATCTGATTTCAAAGCCTACAATCTTAACCATTGGATGCCTTTTCCTGACATACACCCTGTGCTGAAGCATGAATGCTTGGAAGGGTTCTGTACAAGGAGTTTGTGAAGTCAGGAGTATCTACTAGGAAGGGGACTACTGAGGCAGAGGAGCTGGCTGGCTGCAATGTATGAGGGGATGAGGGCTAAGAGAAGAAGAAACAAATACAGGAGCCTCAAACAGCCGAGCTCTGACTGCCTTCATCTCATGCTGTCCTGAAACCCTTTCTCTAGTCTTTTTTAAAATGCATTTTTATTGTAAAGGTAATGTCCAAGAGGCGTTACAGTCATATAAGTCAGATAAAGGGTACATTTGTTTTTGAACAACATCTCCCCTTCCCTAGCTCTCTTCTGAGCTTTCCCTACTCATAATTGTTTCTTTCTCATTGGGGCAAACATAGTTCGGAATGGTTGCTGTGTCACAGCTTTAGTCTCTGCTGCAGGAACCATGCACTCGGTCCTGAGAGCGATGCTCACCGTAGCACCCAGCTATCTCTTTTCAAGAAGTGCCTTCAATGAAAGGGGCGGTGCCATGCCTGCCCACAGGCAGCCATCAACCAATGAGCAATGGCTACAGACAGCCATCAATGAATGAGCAATGCCTACCGACAGCCATCAACCAGTGAGCAATGCCTACAGACAGCCCTTAACCAATGAGCAGGGTGCATTGGGAAATAGCAAGGCCTGGCCCTTTGAACTCAAGGATTCCTCTGAAGGGTCATCCAGTTTCAGAGTCTCTTACAGAGCCATTGATGGCTTTCTTGTAACTCATCTTATCGATCTTGTTCCTTCCTCCCTTATCAGAGTAATTCCCTTTCTTGTGAAACTTGACTTCCCACAAGAGTTCTAGAAAAATAGATTTCCTGTGAAACCTAACTTACTTCCCATAAGAATTCTAGAAAAACAGACTGATTTGACGCTCAACCCCTTACTCTTCCTTTTAGGGTCCATGAGGAGATTCATGTTTACACAGCAGGAGATTTCGGTCTACAAGGCTGTGGCTAAGATCAATCCTGAGATACATCCTAAACAAAAGCCCTAAGCTTCCACATCCCCACATTCCTCCCTAACCACTGTATAAGCAGTTCTGACTTGACCTTGCTCTGACCTTGCAAACCAAATGGGAAGAGTTGTCATCAAGAGTGAGTGAAAACTCCTAACCACATTTCCTAACCTTGTTGCCACATGATGATTTTATTTCATCTGAAAGCCTTAAATTTGATCACATGTCAGTAAAAATTTAAAAAAAAAATCTACAGCCTAATTTGAATTTCCTTCTCCAATTGGAAAGGGGAAAAGATCTGGTAATTTTTGAAGATTATTTTGTTTTGTTTTGTTTTTTTCTTTTTGCAAGTCTGGAATGTTATCTCTCATTTCCCTTTCCAAAAGAAATAAAATGTGCTAGCAGTTTAATGAGAAAAAAATTCCAGCCATCAACTGATAGCCTCTTTCTAGCTTCATAAAGCAGAAGCAAGCAAGAGAGAAATGGTTAGTGAACTTAAACAATATTGACTACCAAAGGTTGCCCATTAACCCTCTCCCTACCCCAATAGCCACACATAACTAGAAAAGCAACTGGTATGACCTAATTTTTTTTTTTCATTCTTTCTTTTGAAAGAACATTCATTCAGCTAGGGAAGAAAGGAAACTCTCATCTTTCTGCTGACTGGCTTGGGCACAACTGGAAATTATCAAAGAAATTGCTGTATCATTGATGTAGTAAGAAAACAGGAAGACAATTTTCATCTGAAAATGAGCCCTCTCAGCTGAAGCTCCCTTTGGAGTTGATGACCACACTAATTTTTTTTTTCCATCTTGGCAGGGAGCCAGTTTCATTAAAATCTTACAGCAACCAGCTTATTTTTCAAGCCACTCCAAAAAGAGACATTTTATGATAGATTTCCCTCAGAGTTGCTCATGGTCATGTGTTGGTTTCCAAGGAATCCAATGGGAAAAGGGCCTTACCTCACTGAAGCAAGGCCTGGGTGTTATTCTTGTGATGAGAATCATTCAGAGGCCTCTGAGAAACGCTCCTTCAACGATGAGGAGGACCATGGAGGCACAAAGGGACTGGAGACTCAGCTCTTTGTCCATCACTTCATTGAATAAACAACAATAAACTCCTCAAGACCTAGAGAGCTAGCCAGAAAAGCCAGCTGGAAACGATGGGGAAGCATAAAATATGCTCAATTTCAAGGAGGAACAAGTAGAATTTCAGAAGTTAGAGGAAGAAGAGAGGTAAAGAAAGTAGCCAAGGGGAAATACAATAGTCCCTTAGTATCTGTCAGAAGATTGGTTCCAGAATTCCTATGAATACTGAATATCCATGAATGTCAACTCCTTACATAAAGCAGCAGAACATTTATAGATTACCTATGCATATATTTTCTAACAATTTGAATTATAACACCCAGAATAATGTAAATGCTATGTAAACAGCTGTTTCACTATATTATTCAAGGAATAATGATTAGGAAAATGTCTGCAAGTAGTCGGTATAGATACATTTCCCATCCTCCCAAATATTTTAGACCTGCGTCTGGTTGTATTGGTGGATGGTTAGTCCATGACCACAGAAGTAGGACTGTATTTATCTTGCAGAAATGAACATGAAGGCAGAAGGAAAAGAGAGAAGGAGAAGAGAAATGAGGAGAGAGATGGACACTCTTCCATTATTATTCCTGTAAATTACAGGCAGGTCTGCTCCATGAATTCCAAGAAAGAGCCTTAACTATCTAGGAAACCACGAAGAACAGAAGTGATCAATAACCAATAATCATTAACAACTCCACACTGTTATGCTGTTTTAACACCATGACATTGAGAAATGGTAGAGCACAAACAATCACAATTAATTTACTTTGAGAAATAAAGCAATGAATCGTCCTCAAATACATCTATTTACACATTAAACACAAATCTTGGAGTAAAAGTTCTGGGCATCACAGGAGTAATAGCCCTGTCTGAGAGATGTTTCCCAGTATATGAGCAGTTACCAACGAGAAGTCAGCTTCGTTGGCTCTATGTAATCCAGAACTGGGATTAAGGTAGGGAGACCTACCTCTAGCACAACCTCAATAAATATGTGCATTAGTAAGGACACAGCAAAATTTCAAGGGATGCTAGATTTCCCACTCATACCTTTTTCCACCCATACAAATTTCATTTAATTTTTCTGCTCAAAAAATGCATGTTTACCAATATCCAACCATCACTGACTGATGACCACTTAGTACCAGCTTAGTAATGGGTGGCTGAAGAAGTTAACAAACCAGGTTGTAACATGTGGCAATTATTCGAGCATGATTCCTACAGTATTATTCTAGGTTAAGATGAAGCAGTAAGACTTGTAGTCTAATGTAATAGAAGACTTCCCTTGGTAACCTTGGCTCAAGAGCAAGCAGCATAGAATCCCTATCAATTAACTAGTAAAAACATACCACAGCCGGGCACCAGTGGCTCACGCCTGTCATCCTAGCTACTTAGAGGGCTGAGATCTGAGGATCACGATTCAAAGCCAGCCTGGGCAGAAAAGTCCATGAGACTCTTCTCTCCAATAAACCACCAGAAAACCAGAAGTGGTGCTGTGGCTCAAGTGGTAGAGAGCTTACTTTGAGCTGAAGAGCTGCGGGGCAGCGCCAGGCCCAGAGTTCAAGCCCATGAGTTGGGGAGGAAAAAACCCCACAGATGCAAAACTACCAAGTGTTATTTTTAAAAAATCTGCCTTTGTCGGTTAAAACTAGACTGAAAGCCTCATGGAATATTAAGGTTCTTTTCCGAAGTGTGGAAACACGTGATCATTCTTATATGATCATAAGACCCCTGAGTCTACAGAATGACTACACAAAATGACTAATCACTCCCTGATTCTCTGCAGCCTTTTGACCAAATTCTGAAAATCTGCATAGAACCACTGTATTTTTACTTCTTACTAGCAAATCCCTCCTCTAGAAATATAGTTTGATGTACCTGGGCAAAGATGAATTTCAGGGTATGAAACAGGACCATTTTGAAGTGTGAAAGGAAATGGTTAAATGGCTTAGGTAAATTATTGTATTTTCAGTCATAGAAACTTTATATCATCAATTAAAAAATAATCTCAATGACACTGATGATATGTAATAAGTGAATAGAATCAGATTACAAAATAATAACCATAATACAATATTCATTCATAGTCGAAAGATGTATTTATACAGAGAAAACTACCTCAAGTATGATGCTTGCAAATATCAATATTTTAACAGTGATTATTTTCTAAATATAGGATCGTGCTCATCATTTCATTTTCTTCTCTGTTTCTTCTATTACACTTCGTTTATATTGCATATCTTTAGGTTGTCAGCATGTATTGCTTTTAAAATAAGAAAAATGTAAAGTGATTTTTTTTCTATTTTGGAGTGAAAAGAAATGGGATATTTTTAACTTTTGAAAAAAATCTGCACTCTTTTTCAAGACTGTCTTTCTACAAGCAAAATGTCCTGGTTAGAGCAGCTTGCCTGGTGATGGAATTTCAACTGCCATAAACAGACATCAGCTCTAGACTCCATGGACATGCTGTAGAATGTGGTGTGTGTGTGTGTGTGTGTGTGTGTGTGTGAGAGAGAGAGAGAGAGAGAGAGAGAGAGAGAGAGAGAGAGAGAGAGAGAGAGAGAGTAGGGGAAAAGATAGTTGAAATGAAGATGGTTTAAGCATTGAGAAAGATCATGTGCAAATGAGGTTCAAACATCCCCAAAACCTTGTGTTGCATTTTATTACCCTCATTTGTTCACATAGATGGGCAAAACTTGAGATCTCAAAAACAACTAAAAATAGATTGACTATCCATTTGCAGTACAGAAAAGCCCTGCTTTACTAACCCAATTCCAAGGCTGCTATGACATTATTTTCCACTATACAGGAGGGAAATCATTTTATATTTCCTTCTTCTTTTCTTTTTTTGGAGTAACTAAAATGTCAGCACCAACTATTCATTTCAGCACTCAGAATTTTCTTTTCAAATGCAACACTCTGATTCCCACCCCCAAAGGGTCAAAGAGCTGGAGTGTGGTGGGTGTTTTATATTCACACATTACAGTCTATTAAAATCAACTTAACCAAATTTCTCGGTTTTAAACTTCGATTACAAAGTTTCACCTGAATCATGTAAAAGTAGAGTTGACAGGAAATGAGAAATGATTGGAAATGTTTTGGTGGGAAACTCAGGATTGCTTTTAGCAAGAGAGAATGTGAGGAAGAGCAAAAGGAGCAGAGTGAGTTTGGGCATGGAACAACACCATAGTTGGCCAAGCATTTCTCCTATTCTCATGGCTATATTTAAACATCAACAACAACAACAAAAATCAAATCAAGAAGGTATCTGAGTCTTTCCAATGGGTCTTGCATTGATTGTAATACCCAGCCCAAATGATTGTTTTTAAATACTTTAGATAAGAGCTAGACTGCATTTCTTGAGCTGATTGCCTAAGTCTGAGTACTGTCAGTAATCCAATAAAATGAATTTTAAAAAAATGAGAGAAACGACAACCTTTTGTTGAGATGGAAGGGAAAGAACTCCACACTAAGCCAAATCATTGCTTTGACTAGATTTTTCCAGCCAGAGATGACACGTCACTTGGGTGTCATGAAGACACAGCCTCTCTGTTCCTCCCTTGTACTGAGAGAAGGAACGTTCCATTCTGCTCAATTCATGAATTTTAAAAACCGTGAACCTTCCTTCACATTTGGAGGAACACAAACGTTTCCCTGTAACAGGGCTATTTTGAGCATCAATGCTCAACTGATTGCGATGGTGACGAGGAAAGGCCTTTTCAGACTAAGTCTTTGTTCCTTGCTGGCTGAAGACTCAGGCCTACAACTGCCAGTCGGGTCTGGGCATATGGTTGGGCAGAGAGAGCAAAGACTGAATTTACCAACCACCAACTGCCATAGCGGCCTGGTCCTTGGAAAATGACCAAACTGTTGAGCCAACTGCCAGAGCCACCATGTTGTCATCAGACAAGTTGCCAACAGCAAATTGTATGACCATTGAAGACTACTGGCTCCCTCTAATGGTGGAGCACAGTAGCCAATTTCCTGCCCACCTTCTGTGGGAACATTGCCTGAATTCCAAGGACAAAAGGGTGACACTTCCTAAAACAATATGACAAAAACCATATCACCAAAACACAACCTCTCCAAACATCTCCATTGCCTTTAAAATTAACTTCCAAAGCAAGTACTGAGGTTTACGAGCCCCTGATGCATTACCCCACTCTTCTTACTGGAGAACTCTGGCTCCCTGCATTTGGAATAATGTGGAGTAACTGTGATGTCTCCCCCCGATCTCACCGGCATAAGTCATCTTTTTGAATCCTTACTTTTTTGTTTTCATTGTTATAGGAAAGGGTTGCTATTCAACATGCAACTAACGTGTACAATGCATCCTGATCAGTATCATTATTTCCCCATCTATCTCCACCCAACGTGTGTCTGATCTTTCCTACTTCCTTTCTTATGTATGTGCTTTGGAGTCTTGTGTCTATCCCTCATTCCTCTTTCTAGTCATCTTAATTTTAATCTCTACCCTCCCATCCCCCATCCCAGACAGATATGTTTCAGCTTCCTGGTTTTCTTTGTGTTTGTTTGTATGTTTTATTTTTGTCAGTCATGGGACTTGAACTCTGGGCTTGGGCACTGACTCTGAGCTCTTCAGCTCAAGGTGAGTGCTCTACCACGAGCTTCCTGGTTTTCATTGGATGAAACCGTCTGTTAAATGTTCAAAGGGAATCATGGGAATCTGCCTCTGTATATAAACATACTTCAGTCAGTTTGATAGTGAATATATATATATATATATATATATATATATGGCTTTGTAAGTATTTTCATATAAGTTTATATTTTAGATCAAACTTTCACATATGAACAAAAACATGTGCCCTTTTGTCTTTTATTCAACACATTCCAGGGCCATCTTTTTCCCTGAAAATGACAAAATATTATTTTTTTCTGATGAGTGAATAAAATTCTATTGTCTGTATATGTATACACTTCATTTTCTTGATCAATTCTTTGGTTGTAGGGCAAATGGGCCAGTTCTATAACTTGGCCATTGTGAATAATGCAGCAATGAACTTGTCACCTGGCTATGCTGTAAACACCACTGCCTTTCTTAATCTCCTAAACTAGTCTGCCTCTCTTTTTTGGGGGGGGGGAGGTCTGGTTGTGGGGCCTGAACTCTGGGCCTGGGCACTGTCCCTCAGCTCTTCAGCTCAAGGCTAGCGCTCTACCACTTGAGCCACAGCGCCTCTTCGAACTCAGGGCCTCAGGCATGCAAGGCAAGCGCTCTACCACTGAGCCACCTTCCCAGCCCCAGTCTGCCTCTCTCTTAACACTCTACCCTTACCTAATTGTTCATCACACTTAGCTTTCATTGCTTATTTAATGTCCATCTTCCCCACTATTACGGTTCTCAAAGACGGCAGATCCTATGACAGTTATTCATCTCTGTCTTTCACATCAAACACAAATATGAAGGATAATAAAAACATATCAAGAGAATGCAATGAAAGGAACAGGCAATTCTAAGATAAAACAAGTGACATTTATTCTGGGTCAAATACAGGCCAGATGTTAAAGCAGGTACATACATATCTGCTATTTCGCTTCAGCTTCATCCAATAAAACAGAGGAAATTATTATCATCATAGTGAGGGAAATGAAGTCCAGAGAAATTGAGAATTCACAACCAAAACCGCATGGACTTTGTAGTGCAGGACATCTCCTTTTTGACCACTGGCAGGTCCTGCTTAATCAGATCAATGACGGTATCAGAGACATGGTGAGCTCTTCTCAGAGAATGAGTCATTCTAAAAATCATTTACATCAGGTTTTAGGTGATGTGTTTCCTTCTGATCTTTTAAAAGGGACTTTTTATGTGCTTAGTTTCTTTTAAAAAAAAAAAAGAAAGAAAAGGAAAGGAAAAATATCCAACCACATCATCCTGTAAAGTCCTTATGAGTATGTTTTCTGAGCCAGAAGACCATAGACTGGCAGGAGGGAGAGAATAGAAAGCATCCTGGGTAAGGAGCACATGAGACCTCTATTCTAAGCCAAGTACTGAGCACTGGTCCAAAACGGATGTATGACAGGTAAAGCCAATTCATGACTCAGAGCTCTGGTTCTTCATCATGAAAAAGAAAAAAAAGATGGAAGCATAGACTAGAACAGACTCTGAAGGAAGCTCTCAAATTCTGTTGTTCTGATTAAAGGCAGAGATGGTCTCCACAAAATTGCTAGTTTCTGTTCAAAGTAACGTAGCAATTGTATTCAGTGGTAAAAAGGCTTCTTCAAAGCCTTTCACTTCTAACAATCAAACTCCTGTTGATATTAGTCGAGTTTAAACAGAATAATGCCCCAAACAATGTCAGGTGTTGATACTAGGGATTGAACTCAGGGCCGCATGCTCTGGCTTGGTTTTTTTTTTTTCTCTCAGGGCTGGCACCATACTTCTCATTTGGCATTTTGCTGGTTAATTGGAGATGGAGTCTCACAGGCTTTTCTGCCTAGGCTGGCTTCAAGACGAGATTTTTCCAGGTCGCGACCTTTTGAATTGCTAGGATTATAAGCATGAGACACCAGCACCCAGAAATGTTTACTTTTACACTGAAAATTATTTCTTTTCTCCTCCTCCTCCTCCTCCTCCTCCTCCTCGTCTTCCTCCTCCTCCTCTTTCTCCTCCTCCTTCTCTTTCTCTTTCTCCTCCTTCTCTTTCTCTTTCTCCTCCTTCTCTTTCTCTTTCTCCTCCTTCTCTTTCTCTTCTTCCTTTTCTTCATTGGTTGTTCTGGGGTTTAAACTCAGGATCTCCTGCTTGTTAGGCAAATGTGATACTGCTGGGGCTCTGCCCTCTGGTTGGCTACATATGAGTCTAGGCCTGGTTTCCTGTCTGGATTTGCACCTGTACTGCAATCCATGTATTTTAGAGATTATTAATTCTATTTTAATCAATCGATTAATTTTAGTTAATAATTGTAATTAATAATTTTAATTTAATAAATTTAAAAGAAACCACAGGTCATCAGGGGAACTTGAGCCAGGCTAAGGATTTCAGTTTTCCTTCCTTCCTTCCTTTCTTTCTTTCTTTCTTTCTTTCTTTCTTTCTTTCTTTCTTTCTTTCTTTCTTTCTTTCTTTCTTTCTTTCTTTCTTTCTTCCTTCCTTCCTTCCTTCCTTCCTTCCTTCCTTCCTTCTTTTCTTTCTTTGTTTTTTTGCAGAGGTTCTCCATTGCCTCAAAAAATTAATCCTTCCATGTTTCTCATGGTGAATGCTAATGGGACTGAAGTACATTTCCTCCTATCACCACTCCCTCAATGCTCAGCTCTGCCCATCAGCTGTGCCTCTTCTGGACATACGTGTACTTGGGTCTTTTTCAGTCCTCTTCTGATTCAGCCTCCATGTGTAGGTCTGATCTTTGGTCTCCTCCATTCCTCTCCTGTAAGATCCCTGTTGTTTAGAGGATAGGACGTAGTGACATCCATCAACTATTTCTTGAGAAGAATCAACCTCTAATCACTGGTGGTTTACACCTGTAATCCTAGCTACTCAGGAAGCTGAGATCTGAGGATTAAGTTCAAAGTCAGCTGGGCCAGGAAAATCTGTGAGACTCTTATCTCCAATTAATCACCAAATAATAAAAGTAGAACTGTGGCTCACGTGGTATAGTGCTAGCCTTGAGCACAAGAATTCAGGTATAGCAGTGCCCAGGCCCTGAGTTCAAGCCCCAAAGCTGGCACAAAAGAAAGAAAGGAAGGAAGGAAGGAAGGAAGGAAGGAAGGAAGGAAGGAAGGAAGGAAGGAAGGAAGGAAGGAAGGAAAGGAAAAAAGAAGGAAAGAAGAAAGGAAAGAGAAAAAAAAATCTAGAAAGAATTAATGAGTCTGGGCATGGCGGTACACCTTTGTAATGTCAACATCCCAAGGCAGGAGGCCTACAAATCTGAGGCACCACCTGGGGTACATAGTAAAATCCTGTCTCAAAAAATAAGAATAAGCCAGGTGCTAGTGGCTCAGACCTGTAATCCTAGCTACTCAGGAAGCTGTGATCTGAGGATCATGATTCAAAGCCAGCTTGGGCAGGAAAGTCCATGAGATTCTTATCTCCAATTAACCAACAGAAAACTGAAAGTGGAAGAGAGCTAGCCCTGAGCAAAAGAGCTCAGTGACAACACAGTGGTAGAGAGATAGCTTTGTGGAAAAGAGCTCAGGGAAAGAACCCGGGTCCTGAGTTCAAGCCCCATGACCAATAAAACGATGATGATGATGATGATGATGATGATGATGATGATGATGATGATGATGATTCTGAAGAGATGGTACCAACTTCATAGGCCTGCCATCTGTACAGTTGAGAAGTAAGTGTGCTAGGTTTAATGATCTGTTGTTGCCATCTTGAAATTGTAAATGATTTTACTTTTGAACTTTCGTTACATATTTCTATTAGTTGTATTGTTTTATTTCCTGTATTATATGACGCATTAACATCTTGGGGCCTCTTCAGCCAGGGAGGAGCTGGCCTACAATGATTAGCTAATTTCTAAAGTCCACAAACAACATGTCTCTCAGTATGCCTTTGCTACACAAACAAGCCAGTCCGGAGCATCTTTTTGGAGGCCACACTCCTCTGTCCTAACCACCCAAAGGCCAGGTACTGGACAACCAAAGACTATTTCCATAGCCCAGAGCCCATCACAATTAATAAACTACATGATTGTAGCTAAACTCAGCTGCTAGCCCTACCTCTCACATTCCTTCCCATGAAAACCACAATATAAAGGCTCTGGCCATACTCCTCCCCACCCCAGTCCTTCCGCCCCCTCACTGACCTTGGCTAATTATATTCTTAAAAAATGTGAAGAGAGTGGCTGTATGAGCTCTTGCCACAAAAAATAACAACTATGTGAAGTCATGTATTTGTTAATTAGCCAAATCTAACCATCTTTCAATGGGCTTCTGCTTCGAAACAATAAAATCATATGTTACTTTGTCAATTACCTTTCAAATTTAAACATTAAAAATTAAGTCTGGTGCCAGTGGTTCAGGCCTATAACCCTAGCTATTCAGAAAGTAGAGAACTGAAGGATGGTAGTTCAAAGCTATCAGGGCAGAAAAGTATATGAGACTCCATTTCCAAAATAACCAACCAACAAAAAGCCAAGCTGACGATATGGCTCAAGTGAATGTGAAGCCCTGAGGACCATCAAAAAATAAAAATTAAAACAAGCTTTGGACAATATAAGTATAAATGGTAAAATGCATGCTAGTTTAAATCTTATTTCTCAGAATGGCATTAAATAACAAATTTCAAATTCCATAAGTTGAGAAAGAGAAAGAGAAAACACTTCATATTTTTTATGTCTTTGTTGGCATTTTTTTCTCTTTTGGGAACAAAGATTCCTGTATTTTTTCACTTTCTACTTTACTGAATATACCAATGCCCCAAAGAACAATGATTGATGTGAAGGAGAGAAGTTTTCCTGAGGGCCTGCTATGTGAGGTTTGGGGTAGGTAGAATGAAGACACGATCTAAAATCAGGTGTGATGGCTCAAGTTCAAGGCTAACCTGGGCAGATACATAGTAAGACTCTGTCTCAAAAATAAAACAAACAAAAACAAGATCTGTTAGTTTACAGCAAATGGGTCAGACCCTGCAGAAGCAGAACTGACGCTTTTATAGCAAACCGCTTTGAAAAATGTCCAGACAAGGCCACCCAGACACTGTAACTCTCAAGTAAAAAGACTATATGGCATTAGTACCTAAATTCTAATTGCTACATTAAAATAAAACTTGCATCCAATTTAGGACTTTCTAGATTCAACTAATTTCAGAGACTGTCTGTCTGGTCACCAAAAGGAGAAAGTCTTGTTGCAAGCAGTATTTGCTTCAAAGGATTCAGAGTTGCTGAAATAGATGGTTTTTCTAGATACCTCTAAAAATAGAGTGAAGAATTGCGAAGCTGGGATACTTCCTCTAGTCCCTGAATGATTTTGTGGTATTATCCTTACTTCACCCATGTGCTTTCCATCGCCCACCATTACAGCAGAGTAACTGCCAGAGAGATAAGTTATAGGGGAATTAGACCGTGAGATACAGACAAGCCACATTTTGAGAGATTGAATCCAGAGTCTTTATTAGAAAGCCAGTGGCTACAGGTGGACACATGTCCCCAAACAACTTGCAGCCTCGAATACACTTAATACTGTTAGGAAACTGAGCCCTAAGGGTAGTAAAGAAAGAGCAGATACACAATCTTAACAAACCAGATCAACTCTAATAGTAACCTGAGGAGAGTCAGGAGATATGAGGCATGGTACAAAATGGGGGCTAAGTTGGTTGGGGGCCTAAACAGGTTCATGGTCAAGGGGCAGGGAGTTTAAGAATCTCGTGAGTTCATGAGTTTATGGCACAAGACTGGCAGGTCTAGTAACCTATTGTCCAAGTCCCCACCCCTCACTCTGGGAATTCAGGCATGCCCAGCGCCTGGGGTTGGACTTCATTTTGATCTACCAAGAAGAAAAGATGTTCCAATTAGACCCAATTCTCTAATATCCATCATGTTGCCAATGTGGCACCAGTTAGACCCAGTATTCTTGTTTCAATAAGAGAGATGGGAAGCCTACCCAGCCTTGAAAGAACAGTGAATTCTTGGGGAAAGGATGGTGGCTGACATTTCTATCTACCTCACACAATGACTCCTTATGCTAGGCATTGCATCAATGTTTGCAGAAGGCAAAATGTACCAGAAAGATAAATACCAGTCCGATGATCAAATACCACATTTCACAACTCGATATCAGCTCTCCAGGAAAGTAGTTCCTATGTTTCCTCAGTTTCAAGTATACGAAAGTATGGGATGTTGTGATGTATGCATCTTTCAGTGATGCTTCCATGAAACTGTCCCTTTCTGGCACCATGATGGAACTTGGAGAAATGCAAAAAGTCATACTCAGAACCACTGATCCTCACTGCATTAAATGTGGGCTGTGAGTAGTGAACAACTTCCTGATTTTTGGCGTGTATGTCAGCAGTTTTCCCATCCTGACTAGATATCTGAATCACCAGGTACAGTTGAAGATTCTCAGGACCCACTGAAGAATGATCAGATTGTAATCTGTGAGGGTGGATGGGTTTCAAGCCTCCTTACGTGATTCATAGCTAGTATTCAGAAAGAACTGCTCTGGAATGACCAACTATTAAAGTCATAAACATTCCTGGGATCATTTGATCACACCGAGAATCAACCTGAATTCTACTAATGTTATGTAAAAACCCTCACCAAATTCTGCCCCCACCAAAAGCCCATGTATAAAAGGCTTGGTCCCTACTGAGAGGTTGTGTTCCCCCTCCCTTCCCCCAGCAATGGCTGTTCGAGCAAAACTCTCTCTTGCTCCTCTTCAAAGTAACAAGATGGGATTGCTTGCCTGGTGGAAACCTATGGCCTGGATTCCTTGCAGTCTTGAAATTTCAATACAATAGCATATTGTAAAAGGACCAATATTGATCAATCAATTCTTGACCAATCTTTAAAAGGGGGATTCAGTTTCAGGTCCACCTAAAGTTCTGTTCAAGTACAGCCCACACATGGCAACTGCCTCCCTCCATTTTCGGAGAACAGACACTCACCTCCCTTAGTATGATTCTGATAAAGCTGCTATTCAAGGAACTTTATCTCCTCCACTACAAGGAGAGAAATGAGAGTTAAGTTGGCAGCAGAGGCCTCTCATCTCTTACATGAATGACCATGTTCACAGAGCAGAAAGTGTAGATATTACTTCAAAAAAAATGAACTGCAAGCAGACAGAACAGATCTACAGTTACTCATTTATTGTATATGCCTCCCATCCACACATATGCCCACACACATGTACACAAGCCAAGGCACTGTTATTCAATCTCTCTCTCTCTCTCTCTCTCTCTCTCTCTCTCTCTCTCTCTCTCTCTCATTCACAACACACACACACACACACACAATCTATCTTGAGCATTTTCCCATTTGGTTAAATATTCTTCTGCATCTTGCTAGCTATTAGCTGCACCAGTAGGCTTCTATATGACTGTTTTATTACCAAATGCTGGGCAAATTCATGAAATCTCTAAACTCTTTACTATTATAAATGATGCTGTCTTTGCTCCATCTTAACTTTAAATCCTGAATTTTCCTGACACAATACATAGCTCATGGTAGTAATTCACTAGGATTGCAAAAATGAATTTTAAATCCTTTTGATATAGTCATCCCTGGATAGTTAGCTCTTTCTAAAAGGGGAGGAACACTCACTGGCTTGAAGGACAGGGGAATTTTAATCAAGCCTAGAGGGATAATTTTCTCCTTCAGTAGGAATGAAGGAAATTGGAATGTTTCTGTAAAACACACAGAATCTTGGCTTTTTGGGGAGGGTGAGCATATAGTGTGGAGACAAAGAGATCAAACTGTAAGATAGACAAATTTCCATTATGATTTTAATGAAGAAGGAATGCAAAGTTTATCGATTGTAGAATATCAAGCCAGCTTTCCACTGTGTTCACATCACATTTAACCTAAGAGTAATTTCCTTCTGTTCTCTCTAGGTTGTACAATGGTACCATCTTGTGGCTGACACAAGAGACAACCAGAAATTCATGTGGCTCTAATGCGAAGTTGTCAGCAAGGGTGTGTTTGTTTCTACAGCCACATGCACATGTCATTTATTGACTTTTTAAAAACAGTGGGTGCCACACTAAGCAATAGCTTGGAGAATGTCTTGTCTTCTGCTAACAGTCTGACATGAGTGGAAAAGTTTTAGAAAACACTAATACTTGACAGGAAAAGGCTGTTGTATCACCTCTTATGACAGCAAGGCACTCATAAGAAACTTCAGAGTAGTGGAAAGATCAGAACAAGCTGGGGTTGGAATCGCTGGTTAATAATAATGAGTTCTATGCTAGCTAAAAGCCTCCCTGGTCCTTTGTCACTTAATGCCTTTGTCATGTGGAAAGAAGTGTATATGAGCTGTGACTTGTGGGAAATGACATGAATTGGAAGCTATTAAAACATCAGACAAAATATGAGACCCTATTATCATTGTTCAGAATCGTTGAGTTAATTATCTGGATTTTTTTATTACTTTTTTTTTTCTACTGTGGGGCTTGAACTGAGGGACCGAGCGCTTTCCCTGAGCTCTTTTGCCGAAGGCCTACTCTCTACCACTTTGTGCCACAGCTCCACTTCTGGTTTTCTGGTGGTTAATTGGAGATAAGAGCCTCATGGAATTTCCTGCCTAGGCTGGCTTCAAATCATGATCCTCACAGCTCAGCCTCCTGTGTAGCTAGGATTACAGGCATCAGCCACCAGTACCCTGCAACTATCTGGATTTTTTTTTATGCTCCTAAAACATCAGACATGATCCTAGAGGAGGACAAGTTGTTGCTGTGAGGAACAAAGGAATGGTGTGTAGAAGGCAAAACACAGCAAAGCATGCTATGAATTACTAAAGCATGTCTATTAAGGCTTAATTTCTTTGTCTGCTGAAGGGCACCATGGAATCATTCAGAGAATCAGTTTCTCTGTTTCAGAAGACTTTGGAAATAGTCAAACCATGATCATTACTATGTTTTGGGAATAGAAACTCAATTGTGAAAATAATTCTAATGAACATCAACTACTTGTTAGACACTGTGCACATGCTGTCTGTCTCAGTCACTGGGTTGAAGAAAAAATTAAATTATACAATGCCAGCTGAAATTAAGTTGCAGAAAAACAAGAAATAATTTTTCATATTTATCTGTTCAATATTTATCTGCCACACTTCACTGAGCACATTTTATTCATGTGGCAATTATACACATCAGTCCTATTAAATGATTATGTATGTATTTAAGAGAGACAGACAGATGAGGCAGTGTGGGCGGTGAATGGGAGATCACACACTAGTGTGTTCTATGTTAAATGAGGGAGTGTTGAATCAAGAGGCAGTTGAAAGCCAACTTATATTTCCTGGGTCTCATTACTGTGTTAGTATTCATTTAAAATATTTGAATTCTCAACATATGGATCCCAAATTCAAATCCTAACCATAAAAATGTATTGCAAAGCCAAACCTAAATGACTTTGGGATGTGTAGTCATTTTGGATGATGGACCATATCAGCAACTTTTTTTTAAAAGGGTAAATTATCTAGAGATGGAAGGGTAAAACCTGTAAATACTAATAGGCTGTTCTGAGTTGATAAGATTTCAGAGTGAGTGCTAAACCTGGAGCAGCTCTATTTCCATAGAATGATGGCAGCTGTCATATTTTTCTTTCCTGTTTCAGTGAACCTTGAAATGATCCTATTTGCTCCACTTCGGTGTGCACATCCCTCCCTAGTTCAATCAGCATCACTCAGAGAAGTGGCGCTCACCACAGCGGCCATGCCCATTCAGAAGTATCTCCAAGTATATGTGTATATATATGATGTTATATTGAGAAGGATAAAAACTGTGTGTGTGTGTGTGTGTGTGTGTGTGTGTGTGTGTGTGTGTGTTATAACCTAGGGACCAAACCATAAAAGAGGAACTCTGAATTGGAGGCAGACTCAGTGACAGGGCCCTGAGGATGCCCATGTTTCAATCGCATCTTTTCAACTAACTGGTTACATGGCCTTCCATAAGTCCCCTTGCTCTTTGTGAGCCTCATTTTCTATCTGTTCTATGTCACAGAAGTATGCTAGAACATCATTTCAAACCTGGAAGGTATCTTAGCTTCGGGCTACTAGGACAAGAAGGATTATAATTGGCTTATTATTGACTTTCCTTTAAGAAGTTCTAATAGAATGAATTTTGTCTTCTTGACTCATGCTAATTAGACAATTGTTTAATGCTGTTTCTTTCTAATGACTGTTCACTGTTGTTTGAAAATTTCTGTCTATTAAATGTAATAAAAACTTCTGTCATACATGCAAAAAAAGATAGTAATTGGTTCAAAACAAAATTATTTCAGTAACAAGGGTGAAATCTTCTAATCATGACTGCCCGTTTGGGAAATCTAAAGACAAGGGAGTATTCTATCAAAGACAAAAGTATTTTTCAAAGCATAAAAGGAGGTACTAATAAAAATGTCGGAGGGGAAGACAAAGCTTTTACCAGTGTATGTCATACTTTCCTGTGGTCAGGCTTACCTGAGAAGCTTTATAAATATTCAGATTTGAGGGCCCCCACATGACTGAGAATGGAGTTGAACAAACGTGCATGTTTGGGAAGCTGTTTAGAAGATTCAGAGCAGATGGTCTATGAAGATACTTTAAGAGACATTAACTCATTTCTGACAGTCAAATATAAGCATATAGTTATAGATTTTGTTTTAATAAATTGAAATAGAAAAGAAACCGATAGCTGAATATGGGCTAAATCCATTATGAAGTTCTTCCCATCAGTGAGGTGAGAAGAGGATTCATAGCAAAGTCTAGTCTCGGGACGAGTCAGTCATAAGAACCAGTTGGTGAAGACAACAAAGTAGATAAACCCAAGAGCCAAAGTCCAGGGATAATGATATACAAGTGATATACAATATTCACAGAACGTTTGTTGATGGGAAAAAAGTTTAAATGCAATACAAAAATATTGTTTAAAATATTCTCTGAGATTGCAGGGGGAGGACAGAGAAAGCACCATGACAAGCAGAAAGAATAAATGATAGGTTATTGTTTTCTGGATCAGCAATGGTCGCTAAAGGCCCATATATTTTAGAGGCTTGGTCCCCAGAATAGCACAATTGAGAAGTAGAAAAACATTTTAGAGGTAGGGTTTGGTGACAAGAGAAAGAGCTTTTATGTATGCTATACTCTTTGGTTTCTGCCAGTATTTGTGGCTGTAGGGGTGTCTCTTCAGTAATCCAAACTTCTGCAGCCACATTTGTTCTTTGTGGTGGCAACAGGGACAAGGGACCATCTCTGCATCCTACCTTTGTCTGAGTGGAGCTCTTATGCCTGATCCCATGCTTTGAAAACAATTCTTCTACCTCTTCATTCCTCTGGGACTCTAAGGCTAGAAGCTGCTTCTTTTAGACATCATTTCTAGACATCATACCCTTTCACCTTTTTTAAAAAAAAAAATTAAACAAGTGGGCTAAAGACTTAAAGAGAAACTTCTCTGAAGAGGAAAGAAGGATGGCCAATAGACACATGAAGAAATGCTCAATCTCTTTAGCCATAAAAGAAATGCAAATCAAAACAACATTGAGATACCACCTCACCCCAGTTAGAATGGCAAAAATCAAGAACTCTAATAACAACAGATGCTGGAGGGGATGTGGACAGAAGGGAGCCTTACTGCATTGTTGGTGGGAGTGTAAACTTGTTCAACCACTTTGGAAAGCAGTATGGAGGTTCCTCAAAAGACTCCACATAGAGCTCCCCTATGACCCAGCAATCCCACTTTTGGGCATTTACCCAAATGATCACAAACAAGACCACACTAAAGCTACTAGCACGACTATGTTTATTGCAGCCTTATTTACCATAGCTAAGATATGGAACCAACCCAGATGCCCCTCAGTAGATGAATGGATCAAGAAAATGTGGTATATATACACAATGAAATTCTATACCTCCATCGGAAAGAATGACATTGCCCCATTTGTTAGGAAATGGAAAGACTTGGAAAAAATTATACTAGGTGAAGTAAGTCAGGCCCAAAGAAACTTAGGCCCCATGTTTTCCCTTATTTGTAATAACTAGTATATGTCTGAGACAAGCAGAAAAGGTCAGATAAGGTGATGTTAGGTGAAGTGAACCCCAAGATAAGTATTCAAATGTTTTTGTTTTACTTTCAGGTGATTGTTTCTAAAATGTTTATAAGATGATTTCTTTGTTGCTTTATATGTCCCTCCCCCACAGTATAACCCCTGCTTTCACTGTATTTGATGTTGGTATAATTTGTGGAGGGGAAGGGAAAAAACAAATCGTTTAAATAGGGATACAGGTGGACCCATTGCAACAATGAGAGGTACAAGTCGTTATGTCGAAAAACGAACTTTACAACTTTGGCGGGGAGGAGGGAGAGGGGGAAGAAGGAGGACTATGGGTGAGTTGGGGGGGCAGGATATGGGAAGGGATAGGAAGGGGAAACAAAGGAGGAGGCAACAATGCTTGATAAGAAATGTACTCGTTATCTTGCCCATGTAATTATAACACCTCCGTACGGTATTTTCATAATAAAAAATTTTTAAATTAAAATATTTTATGGTAAAGATGCTGTACAGGGGTTGCAGCTTCACTTTTTTTTTTCACAAGCTCCTTTGCTAATTCTCTTTAGCTCCTCCATTCCTTTCATTATTCCTAAGACCAAGATCTGTATTAAGTCCAGGAATCTGAAAGATAGAATGTAGTTTTATTCTTCTAGCCAGACCCTAATGGATAATTGGCAAAAAAAATCAGAGGAAATATGATTTCACTGGATATTGAAAACAAAGGTTAGAGAGCGTTTCATTTCCTCCATTAGAAAAAAGTCCAGAATAGATACAGACATCGAGCTAAAAAAAAAAAATCATAATTAAATGGCATATTGCTACTGGTTTAGATCTTAAGTTTCCTCCAAAGGTCCAGATGTTAATAACTGAATTGCCTGTCAGAGTGCTCCTAGGAAGTGGTGGAAGCTTTTTAGATGAGACCTAGTAGAAAGAAGTTAGGTTATTGGAAGGGGAGGCTGCCATTGAAGGAGATAGTTTTACTTTTCTCACAATTTGCTTCTGGGCCACCATAAGGTGAACTGGCCTTCTCCTCCACCTGTTTTTAATGTGGTGTACTGTACCATGCCACACCAAAACATGGCCAACAACCATGACCTGAACCCACAAAGCCATAAACCAAAACCTTTTTGGGGCTGGGGGTTTAGCACAGTGGAAGGGCGCCTGCCCAGCTTGCACAAGGCCCTGGGTTCGGTCTTCAGCCCTGGAAAAAAAAATCCAAAACCTTTTTCTCCTTGAAAGTTGATTACCTCAGATAATTTTTTTTTTTTGCTGTCACGGTAGGTTGACGCTCATATATACAGAGAATAAAATGTCCCCCTTTCCCGGGACAACTCACTGTTTATAGTACCTTAATACTGTCACTTTTTAACTCTTTTTTTATTTTTTGGCACACAGATCTATAACAATAGCTCTGATTCGCTAGCCAGCCTTGATCTTTGTTTTGCTGAATTGCAGTGCTTCCTTAGTTCCTTGATTTCTGGAGGATTTCACCACATGGGGTAGCAATCAGAGTCACCTTCTGGATCACTTCTCAAATCTCAGAAAAACTGATTCTAGGACCTCACTCCTCCTATTCCCCAGAATCAAAATTTCTGGAGTGTATAGTGGTTGATGTTGGGAAGGGAAGGCATTTATCTATATATATCTATAAATGGATATATAGTGCATTGATATATTTAATATATATCTAGAGATAGCCATATATCTATAGAGAGATTATGTAGATACTACAAATCTCTATAGATATATCTATATAAAATATAATCTAGTTATATAATATAGTAATATAATACATTGTATATAGTAATTGCAATATTAGTTATTATACATTATTAAATAATATATTATGTATTATATACAATAATATGTTGTTGTATATTATAATTATATTACTATATTATAATAAAATAAATTTTAACACTATAAATAATATCTAACTAGAGATATACTATAGTTATAGGTATCTATAGATATCAATATATAGATATTCACATAGATATTCTCCAGATGTCAAACCTGTGGTGATCAGGGCCCTTTTGCTAACAGTTCAGGCAGAAAACAAAATACTGTCCATTTTCCAGTGAATTGTCTGAGGGAAAAATTCCCATGAAGACCAGATGGTGTCACTACTGCCTAATTAATATTTCTGGCTCAGTGAAAAGTATCTCATTTAACAGAATTCAGCTGTTGCCAGATTCTTTTTCTAGCTATTCTTGGCCATACCTTTTCCTGTGTCTTCTTTTCTAAAAGGTAGAACTTTGACCTAAACCTTGCCAATAAAGTAGATGGCAAAAATCTAAACACAGAACGAACAATTTTGAGTTCTGTAAAGAAAAACAATGCCATGTCCTCAGCTGCCAGACTTCCTAGGAGAAACAAGAATTAATAAAGAAGAGAAGTAGCCCTCTTATTGGCCCAGAGTTAGAATTACATAGCATTGTCTTTCCTTGCATTACTATTCTGAAGAACAATCTTCAAAAGCCGAAGCTTAAAAACCTTGAAACCAATTTAGCTGTGTAAGTCTTAAAGGAGAGGAATTGAGGAGTGCTTAGGGAATTTGTATCCTCTAGGACCACCCAGTTAATAAAAGCCTTCTTTTAGACAGAAGGGATTCAATTTCCATTATCAGAGATTCACTTACCATTTGCCATTCATTTACCATTGAATGCCTCCTCTTCACTGCCATTTTGTATCTCTGTACTCAGAATGATCTTGTGGTCATTTCACGTGAAGAAAGGGATGGATTATGCCAAATATCTACTTTTCTGGAGTTGAGTACTCAAACAAAGAAGACTAAGCCAGGGTGTTACCTAAGCAAGCTTATAAAGACTTTTGAAGGACACTTTTAAACAACACCCCCCATACACACTGTCAAGACCCCCCAAAACCTAGATAACATTTCCATTCAGTCATCTTAGTAGATTTTTAAACAATGGGACCCGAGAACTAGATGAGAAGTGTTAAAATATAGGCAGATTTCAACTCGCATGGAAACTACTTTGTAACATATTTAATTACTTTTGTCTTCTCAGGGAACAGCCAGTGTCCACTTAAACTTTCCCAAGTATCTATTGGAAGCATCTGTGTGTCCTTGGCTGCTGATCAGTCATTTGCTGCAGGGCATTAAGATAGTCCCACCTGAGCCATACTGGGTACTGAAGAAGCTGTGGCCATTTGGAGGTAGCCCATTGCTGCACAGCAATCTGTGGTTTCAAAGGTTGTGTCAAGGAATATTTATTTCCATGTTTTCCTCCCTCTCAGTCTATGGATTCCTCAGTTGTATGAACACAGGAAACTGCTGGATTTTGATGTGCTGAATTTCCATCATGGAGAACAAAAACAAAATATAAAGAAGAGAGGGAGGAAGAGGAGGATGTACATTTAGCGATGGATTCACAGTCAGTGAAAATAACTTTCTAGAGATTCCAAGCGAAGACAAAAGTTCATTTTCTAAACTGTTTATATCAGCTTTGTGCTTAACAAGTCTGTTTATTCAATCCTCTCTCTCACTCTTTCTCTGTCTTCTCTCCCTCTTCCTTTTTCCTTGTCTTAAAACACATACCACTTCCATTTCTTCCTGCACAACAAAACACTTATCACTAGAATTAAATCTTGGTCACCAGCTTCCTGCATATCCAAAGTATACATAGTAAACTGTCTTTCCTTTTAAGAAATTTCCAACACCAGAGTTGAAAGTGTTCAACTCATCACATCCCAGTCCATGTATTTGACCTCCAGCCTCCAAACAGAGACAAAACTTATCATTGTCTAAGACATCAGATTCCCATCTTTTAACATCCAAATGGCAGACGTAGAACCTCATATCAGACTCTGTGGCACGATCTTGTTGCCACTTGAACACATCCATCGGCTACTCCCGATTTTATGACATTGCCCTGCAAAGGACTGGTAACCAAGGAGAGAACCTTTAAGAAATGGCATATAACATTTTAATTGAACAGCAAGAGATTTGGAAACCAGGTTTGAATTTCTAAATAAAGGGTAGTCTCCTGGCATAAATCTGGGACAGCTCTCTGCTCTTGCTAAATTAACAGCAGCTAGGCTAGCACCTGTTGCAGTTTTACTGTGGGACTATTTGTATCACCTCTTGTGTCCCTGTATTCTGTTTCTCTTCAGCTTATTCGGAAAAATAAAATTTTAAGGATTTCCAGACCATAGGGATAGAAGTTGTTACCTAAGTAATACCCCAGTCATTACACTTTCCAAACCACATAGAGGCCAGATTATTTCATGGATCTAAAGTCTGATCTGGAATTCTAGAAAACACAGGGTTGTTTTTTCTTGGCTCAAAGACCCTTCTTGTCCCCAAACCCATCCAGAGAGATCATCCTCTAGATTCTATAACACTTATCACTTGTACAACTCATGTTCTAGGGGATTTGATCAGTGAGATACAGAGACGCCACATTTTGAGAGGTCCAATGTGGAGTCTTTATTAGAAAGCTGACAACTGCAAGTGGACTCCTGTCTCAAAATCTTACATTCTAGATACAGCTAGCATAAAGTATATAAAGGCAAAAACCACATCAAGGCAGATGTCATATATGGTATGGGGACTAGCAAAGCAAGTGATCTAGAGTGAATAATCAGGGCAATCAAGAGCCAGTTATCTAGGAGATACAATCAAAGACAACTAAGGGCAAGTATTCTCTGGAGCTAAACAGCTCGTGACATACCTGTAATTCTAAGAATACCACCTCTACAGTGCTTAACAACCCATAATGCAGCTGTAGCTCAAAGAAAGTCCTCTGTCACCCTTGAGTTCTTAGAACTGGGTGAAAATTTCCCATCATCTATTAAGATGCCAAAATGGCACTGAGGACAAGATGGCATTACTCAAATCCAGTATCCATATTTCACTGTGACACTCTGAATCAAATCTTTCAGGATATAAAGAAATGCCTTATGATTATTCATCCCTAGTCCCACCTAATGGTGGTAATTTCTGATGGTGGCCTTACAAGACAAGTAATGATGAACCACTTCTGGGTATACATTCTTTAGTTTGATTGAACTCTTTATTATAATAATGATACATTCTAATCTAAGGGAAGGGGAAAAAACCCAAATAAAAATACAATCTCCCCATACCACCATTTCAATCAGAAGCAACTTGACTACAGTCAAGAAGAATTTATGCAATAATAAAATTACATCAATACATATAAATTGTGGAGCTATATTGAATTTAAGTAAGTGTTTTGTGTCTCTGTGTGTGAATACACACACTTGTCAGTGCTAGGGCTTGAACTCAGGGCCTGGGCGCTGTCTTTGAGCTTTTGTTCTCAAGGCTAGTGCTCTACCACTTGAGCCACAGATCCAATTCTTAGTTTTTTTGGTGATTAATTGGAGAAAAGAGTCCCATAGACTTTCTTGCCTGGGATGATTTCAAACTGTGACCCACAGATCTCAGCCTCTTGAGTAGCTAGGATTACAGGTGTGAGCCACCAGTGCCCAGCCTGCAGTGAACACTTTTTATCAGTAAATATTTGTAAGTAGTTATGAATAGATTCATAGGCAAATTCTAGGGCTTGATCAACCTTTAAGCTGCTTAACAATTACAGTCATAATACTATATTAGTGGCAATCAACTGAGCATATTGTACACAATACTCTGCTGAGTGCTATATATTTATAATAACTCTAAGAAGTAGATAATGTCTTACACATGTTTTCAAAACTAACAACCCCAGGTTTGGAAAGTTAACCTATGTTTCTAGAGAAAACATAGGTTAGAAAGTTACACTCCATGTTAGAAAGTTACACTCCAATTCCCAAGTCAAGCCTAAGTCTGTGTCTACAAACCCTGCTTGATCAACAAGGGAAGATTCTCTCACTGGGCTACAGTAAATAGATGACTAATACCTTTACTTAAGCCCAAGGACACCATGCTGGGAGGAGGCACAAACATCCTTGAGGTCAACCTTCATCTGATAATCCATCCTTTCACAAGGATTGTTAAACCTTTTGCTTGTTATTGTCACTGATAGCGAAGTTTCTTTCTCTCCAGAAATAACTACTTTAACCATTAGAGAAAACCCTCTCCTATGAATCACCATGCATGAGTGGTCCCCAATCACAAAGATATCATTTGACAGCACTTCCCATGTGTCATCTGTATCCAAGTCCTTCCCAGATCTACTGCCATTTATTCCTATGATAGAGTACTGCTGACTCTCATAGATTGTTGAGGGTTGTGCTAACAATTCTTCCTGTCATAGACTACTGCAAGACATTTCTACTGACTATATTCCAGGCAGGGTCTCTTTAAATAAGATTCGAAACCAGCTGAGACACTGTAGTGGCCATGCCTTTAAGAGTAAGAAGCATGCTGTGCTGGCTTCAAGCAATGATCCTCAGATCTCAGCCTCCTAAGTAGCTAGAATTACACGTGTGAGCCACCCACCGGTGCCCAGCTAACTTACTTTTACGTAAGTTTTAGGCCCAGACTGGCCTGAAACTCAAAAACCTTCTGCCTCATCTCAGTCTCCTTAGTGCTAGGATTGCAGGTATGTCCAGCACACTGCACTTTATACAAATTTTAATAATGTTCTACACCATAGAGCTGTTCCATTTTGGTGAGAGTGGAGATTATATAGTCCCCTTTTAGCTCACAGGGTTTTTGTTTTGTTGTGCATTACTTTGTCTTTTTTTAAAAAAAATATATACCTAATTTTATTGCTGTTGTTGAGGTGTTATACAAAGGGGTGACCTTTCCATAAGTCAAGTGATGAGGACAATTTTTACTTTGTTTTTTGATGGATGCCAAAATATGATACATAGGTTATCTCCAAGAGGGCTTTATCTTTAAGGATTTGGTTAAACTCTGATTTTTATAATTTATGTATTTTTTACTTAGTTGATTGGCAGTTGTAGTGGCATGAAATAAGTAAGTTTTTTACATTGGCCTAATACAATTATTTTGATTAGAAAAAAAGAAGAGTAAGGAGAATGGCATGGGATTAAGACCTACTGTGGACCTTCCCTTAGCAAGATCCACAGAGCAGACAGAGAGGAGAAGCAGAGTCTTGCCAAGTTAGCTAGCCTTTGAGAATACTTTGGACTCTCTTTACGTATTCCCTTATAAAGCACAAGGATAAGAGCAAATGAAAAATTGACTAGAATGACTTAACTGCAGATTGGAGATGGCAGAAGAATTAGACCTTGAGTGACAGATTTTCTTTGTTGTTGTTGGTCATGGAGCTTGAACTCTGGGCTTGGGCACTGTCCCTGAGCTCTTCAATGTAAGACTAGCACTCTATCACTTGAGCCATAACACAACTTCCGGTTTTCTGGTGGTTATTTGGAATTAAGAGCCTCACAGACTATCTTGTTGGGCTGGCTCTGCACTCTGATCCTCATATCTCAGCCTCCTGAATAGCTAGGATTACAGGCCTGAGCCACTGGTGCCCAACATGACAGATTCTTTTCCTTTAAATCTTAAGAATACAGTGATAAAAGAAAAGTTTGACAAAAACAAACAAACAAAAAACAGTCTTCAGGACCCACTGTTGACAATATGAAATTATCTAGCAGGTGAGTAACCGGAGTCCCAGAAGAAATAGAGACTGAAAAGAAACTAAGGAAATACTTGAAGAAATAATGAACCAGAATTTCTCAAGTATCATCACATAGGTTCATAAGGTGCTCATAGGGTGGAAATGGAGTTGAGGCTCAATCCCAGGGCTGATTTAAAAAATCTCCTAATGAAGATGCTACACCACCTCCATCTAGGTTGTTCATTCATAATTCCTGTATAGGAAGTGCTGATATTTCCCTCCTACAGAACCGAAGGAAGGGTGGGCCAGCATGGCTCACAGCCCAGAGATCCTAAGGCAGGATAGCTAGTATAAGGTAATAGGGAAATTAGGAAAGAAATCAGACCTAGTGCAGGTTCAAGAGTCGAGACACATAGGGACATAAGGCTGATGAGTCACTAGCACAACAAGAAGTGAAACAGAGTTCTCAATGTACAAACCTGAATGTTTGCCATCACTCTGGCTTCTCTTTCTCTCTTAGATACTAAATGATACTGCCCCTAGAGGAATGATTAGTCCAGAAATAGAAAACGTCTGCTTTTGGAGAAATGTGTGACAGAAATAATATCAGAAAAGGACCATAAGGAACAGATTCCATTCCATAAAACCCTTCGATTGTAAGGCCAATCCAGATCCCGAAGCTCCATGCTTGAGAGATAACAACAAAACAAGATAATTGAGAAGTTGCTAGGTAACCATCTATTCAGGTGACCAGCTCTGCACGGGAAAACCCTCAGCCCAGTTAGAAGACACAAATATGATGCAATGGAGACTGCCCTCTTTCCTTGCACCCCGCTTTGTCTTTCCACACGAAACAATGCGCTGCTGGCCAATGCCTTGTGTGCCTCTGTGAAGACACGGGAGACTTTAAAGGCTAATGAGACTCAAAGGCTTCTTGTTCGTAAAACATAATCCCAGGAGAGTCTACATTTTCTTTGGATCTTGAACTAAAAAAGAAAATAAATTAGATTGAGACAGAGACAGAGACAGAGACAGAGACAGAGAGATCTATAAAAGAAATAACCAGCTGAGGGCTGGGATGTAGCTCAGTGGCAAACAGCTTGCCTAGAAAGTACATGGGTTCCATCCCAGTACCAAAAAAAAGAAAGAACAACAAAACAAAAAAAAAACAGAAAAAAGAAGCAGCTGAGTATATTTCTTCACCCCAATACTTATAGCTTGCTCATTTCTTCCCAGGATAAGCCCATCAAATGAAATCCAGAAAGCCATGTCATAAAGATGCCTGCATTTGAGGAAGATACTCCAATGTGAATTAACACCCCAAGTGTAGTGAATAATCAGATATCCAAAAGCAAACAAAGACTCAGATAAATTCAGTGAAAAATAGTTGAGCATCTACCACATTTCAGGAAGTGTTCTGTTTACCTGAGAGGCAACTGTGCCAACAACCAGGAATGTATTAGCGGATAGACAAGTGAAAAATGAAGTTGGTACACATTACAGGTGAAATGACTGATATGCAGATAAAGTTCTAAGATAGAAGGAAATGAAGGAATCCTTTCCTTCATCCCATTAACACTTTCTGAACATCTGCTGCAGTGGGCCAAAAACCAAATAAATGAAAATTTTTCCTGCAGAAAAGAAAAGAGGCACTGTAGAGAGAGGAACTGCATACATACATAGGTTCCTATACTCAATACATTCTAAAACATATCAACTTGTAGAGAATAACAGGAGAAAAGTAGTCAGTGTGGCTAAAGTCAGAATTAATTGGTCTAGTATATTGAATATAATACATAGGGTATGGTATGCAATTCATATTTGTTCAGGAAACACTAAAGTAGATTATATACTGTTCAATCCCCAGGTTATTTAATTATATTAGGTGTTTCAGAAAAGCCCTAAACCCCTAGTGGCATCGAAGTGCTTAGCCAATGGTTAACCAATGGAAATGTCTGGCCTTCCTGGCATCAGCCAAATACCTGCTGCAAACTTCTATATAGAGAGTCAGATAGGGAGAGACAGGTAGTGAGTGAATCACTTTGTTCTTCCCCAGGCTGGACGACCTTTGGCAATGATGGCTTTTCTCCACCCACTAATCCATATGGTAGGAGAGAGCAGGCGTCCATCAGATACAATGTGGCTACATCTCATTATTCTAACTCTTTCTTTTCTTTGGATTCCAATACAGAAGATTTAGGCCATTGTCTTCCTGAAAGATTCAGGTATGAGCCAAATCTCTAGAGAAGCAAAAGTAGAAGCAGGAAGTATTCCTTTTCTTAAAGGTTCATACTCTTTTGCTGCTGCTACTGCTGCTTTTCCTTTGCTTTCTTCTCCTTCTCTGGTGCCAGAGGTTTGAACTCAAGGCCTAGGTGCTGTCCCTGAGCTTTTTTGCTCCAGGCTAGCAGTCTACCACGAGACCCATGGCGCCACTTTGAGGCTTTTTTAGTGGTCAATTGGAGATAAGAGTCTCACGTACTTTCCTGTCCAGTCTGGCTTTGAACAGCAATCCTCCTATCTCAGCCTCCAGAGAAGCTAGGATTACAGGCATGAGTCACCTATGGGGCTGAAACTCTTTTATCTCAGGAAAACAAGTCTACCAGAATGGGGTAATTGTCACAGGATTGGATTATTTTGTTTTACTCCTTTAATTTTTAAGTAATTGCTAATCTTTCCCAATCCCATCCATGCCCTAAAATTCATGCAATTCAAATATATTACATACAGTCCCAGTTTTTCATTTTTATCTCATCCAGGACTTCAATATTTTTTTTCTCCCCAAACACCCGCCAAATGCAACATCCTTTGAAGTATGAAACTAAGGAGGAAGGACACTGAAGATTTTCAGAAGAGCCAGCTTATTGCATTTGATTCTGCTAAAGAAAATCTGATCTTGCATATCTGACACCACATTTGTTTTTACTGAATACAGACTTATGCACGCATACTTTTCATTCCTTTCACCACTAATGAGAAAGATTATAACCTCCTCCAGTTCTCCTTGAATCACAGCAATAGCAAAACACTACCAAATATAGCCATGTGGATATCTTTGAGCTAGGAGAGCAGAGTGGCAATAGCTAGCACTATAATTAGCTAGTTAATCAGTCTGGCTTGGAAAACACACCAGAAGTACCATTCTTACACTGAATATCCAGTAGATGACTAATTGCAATTAAAAATTTGACCGTCTATAAGAGTATAAAATACTTTCTCATTATAAATTAAGATTAAAACTATCATCTGCTACATATCTCCAACATAGTAAAGGTTTACGTAGACCATGTTCATAAATTTATTAATAAACCCCATGAATTTAAATCTTACTAATTTGGCTTATCCAACTCCAATCATATCTTCTCCCTTACAAGGTACTATTTTACAAGTCAAATATGAATATATTTATTGACCTGTCATTATTTACATGGCCCGCAAAAAAAAGTGAGTTTATGTGTAATCCGATTCAGTTGTTGAAATGTTGACATGATTTTCTTTTTTATTTTATTTTGTTCTTTGGTCTGTTGTGGGGCTTGAACTCAGGGCCTGGGCGCTGTCCCTGAGCTCTTTTGCTTAAGACGAGCACTCTACCACGTTGAGCCACAGCTCCACTTCCAGTTTTCTGGTGGGAATTGGGGATAAGAGTCTCAGGAACTCTTCTGCCCAGACTGGCTTTGACCTGCGAGCCTCAGCTCTCAGCCTCCTGAGTAGCTAGGATTGCAAGCGTGAGCCACCAGAGCCCCGCTAACAATTTTCTATATCTTTTTTTTTTACTGTATAACAACCTGTTGGTGTAAATATATGCCCCCATAGCGATCTCAAGCTACTCTTCTTCTTATACCTTTTGCTAGGTGATCTGGAGAATATAGAGTGGTGTCCATGGCCCACAATGGGCTCTGATTCTCTACATGAAGGAAAAGAATTCCTTGTAATCTGAGTCATTTTGGTACTTATTCCTGAGAGGGTGTCATCTCTCCTTTCAAAGGTCTTGGGCCCCTTTGAACTAGTTCTTGGAAAGGCTTATGTATAAGATACCTTAGAGACAATTGCTACTTTCCAATTAGCTGTTGCCATAACTCTGGCTAAATTCCAGGCCAGATGATTGCCTTCTTATCTAAATGTCCCTGCAGTTTCAATTCAATAAAATGTGATGGTGCTTTCTACCATGAAAAAAAATGATTGTCTTTCCTATCACAGAAAGGCCTTTGACCCTAGAGGAAGCCAAATTAGTGGCAAATCATTTGATTAGGAAGATTCCCACAGAGACATGTATTCATTCTGCAAACGCTGGGTAAGTGCCGACCCCACTCCAGGACCTGTGAGGACTGACCGACATCTAATGGCTTTTATTGTCTCAGTTTCCCCACAGATTACATCTTTGTCCCTGCAGAAAATTATCTCCTTTCCTCCTGAGGTAAGAATGAGGTTCTTCATCATTAAAAGTGTCATACAGCTAGGTTGCTGGTGGCTCATTTCTGTAATCCTAGCTATTCAGGAGGCTGAGATCTGAGGATTGCAATTCAAAGCCAGCCCAATAAGGGAAGCCTGTGAGACGCTCATCTCCAATTAACTACCAAAAGGCTGGATGTGGAGCCATGGCTCTAATGGAAAATTGCTAGGCTTTAGCAACCTCAGGGACAGAGCCCTGAGGTTTGAACTCCGGACTGGCACACAAGCCTGTGCCTGTGTGTGCCCACACACACACACATACACACATACATACATACACACACACACAAGTATTGTAGAAGGAAATTTGATGATTCCTAGAATTCTTATTCCTATTGCTAGGTCACCATATAACTAGGAAGTTTTCCCCCTCTCTCCCTCCCTCCCTCCCTCCCTCCCTCTTTTCCTTCCTTCCTTCCTTCCTTCCTTCCTTCCTTCCTTCCTTCCTTCCTTCCTTCCTTCCTTTGTGTTTCTCAATCCATTACTATTGTTAGTTGGTGTCTGTAAATTCCATGCTGTGGGGAGAGATGGTTGGTGCATTGTAAGATACAGAGAATCATGGCTGGGCTATATGGAGCATCCAAACATCGCCATTGTCTGGGGACAAAACCATTGATCTGACTTGTACTTGCTCTAATGTAGTCTGATACCTTGTTTTTGTTGCTGTGGTTGCAGTTGACTGTAGACATTGAGAATTCTAAACAGACAGGGAAAAAATGATCATCCTCTGATTGGGTTTGCAATGCTTTTTAATGAATGGTGGTGTAACGCTGGACTAGGTATTCTGATTTACTGTTGATGGTGAATGACTCCTTCCCACTTTTTACATTTTTCTTTTCACAGGCCAATAATATTGACAGAGCTCAATCATTCAAAATGAACCTACATTTCTCTTTAGATCACCATTTGGCATACAATTCAGTGGAATTTAAGTAACCTCTCCTTAGAAAAACATATATGCATGCACATGTATAGAACTGTGTGTGTGTGTGTGTGTGTGTGTGTGTGTGTGTAAATGCCAGTCCTGGGGCTTGAACTCAAGTATAGCACTGTTCCTGAACTTTATTGCACAAGGCTAGTATTCTACTACGAGCCACAGCTTTGCTTTTGGCTTTTTGCTGGTTAATTGTAGATAGGAATCTCACAAACTTTCCTACCAGGGCTGACTTTCAATGTTGATCCTCAGATCTCAGCCTCCTGAGTAGCTAGGATTCTAGGCATGAGTGACTGGTGCCTAGCATAACTTTCACATTTAATTTTAGGAGATTTAAAGCCACTCCTTTGCAAAGCCTTTTCTGTAGATCTTGAGTTAAAATTCTGCTTTCAAAGTAGCAATAGACCCTTGTGTTATGGGTTTGTTTTTAGGTTAGGAAATTCATCAAGCATGAATGTGGTTGGTAAAGTCTAACCTGGTGATGCTTTAGCATTTCAGCTTCTTTTCTTGTGGTGAGACGATCCAGACACTGCTAACCTTTTCCAGGCACCTATTCTCTTATCTCCCTTGTCATTGTCTTCCCTCGTGATTTTGCCAACCCATTATTTTTCTTTGCTTTAATTACTGATTTTGATAACAGTAGAATCATATTACTCAACAGAAGATCAGAGATGTCCCACCCACATCTCCTCCCTACCCCCCACTCTGCAGCTGCTTAAGACAACCTAGCAGAGGCCTTAAGAGAACCAGCGGAATCTTTCTGTGAGCAGTCCCCTCATCCAGGGCTTCCTCTTCAAGCACAGTCTCTCTGCAAAGAACAAAAGAAATTATATTCACAAAAGCCTTGGTGAGCAAAGCAAAGGACTCCTGGAAGGGAAAAAGGAAGATTAGTATTCTATCAATCAAAACCATAAATATCTATAAATATGTCTCTAGTAAGTCCCTATTTCTACCCCATCCTCCAGTTCCCCTTTCCTGCTACACTCATCCTGATACACACACTGAAGTCAACAAGACTACATCCCCCCCCCCCCCGCCCCAATACATACTTGATTTAAGATCGTCTATGATCACTTTGATGAGCCACTACACTCCAAGTGATTTATCAGTCTTTCTTCCAAATGTGTAGCATATTCTTGCAGGAGGGATTCTCCTGTTGTTAGGAAGGTAGTAATTCTTCCATATTATCACAATGTAAAGAGAGCATCCGCTGCTATTTCCCATGTCTTTGCTACTCCAAGTAGCTTTCCTGGATTGGCAGCATCAGTACTATCTGAGAGCTTGTTACAGGTGCAGATTCTCCTATGTTAGATAGCATCCTCAGGTGATCCACAGGCCTATTAAAGTCTCTCCCCTGCCATCGTCATATCCTTTTACCCACTCCACAGTTGCCTTGGGATTCCTGACATGCATTGGAGTCCTGAAGCATATTGCCTCTTTCTTCCTCTACCCTGAGCCCCAAACTGCAGAGTACATTGATTTAGGGCTAGATGAGGCAATTCTTCCTTGAATAAAAGTAGTGTTTTTTTTAACCCACTCCCTGTTCATGGCCACAACCGTCCTCTAGAATTCCAAATGAGTGTTCAGGTTCTGAGATTCCTTGGATTGATTCCTTTTTTTCTCCTCCTCCCTTTGGTGGAGAAGGGGAATTGGGTAATTTTGTATGTGTCAGTATTTAATATGTATCAGGCATTGTGTTAACTAACATTACTCTCTTTCTCTCTCTTTCTTTTTGGGGTGATAATGGCTTTAAATGCCTTGCTATTTAAATGTTCTACCAGTTAAGCCATGCCTCCAGCCTGTTTGGCTTTAGGTTATTTTTCAGGTACCGTTTCAAAGTTTTGCCCAATCTGGCCTTGAGCTGAATTCTTTCCAATCTCTGCCTCCCAAGTAGGTGACAGAGAGATATATTATTTTCATTTGACAACTAAATAACTTGTCCAAGATTTCATAGCTCATTAGGAAGGCAAGATCAAGACCTGGTTGCAGTGCATACTGTACCATGCGGTCTTTGCTTTAGAGCTATGATGGCAGGTGAATTTTTGTAATGTCTTCCTATATGCTTGGGGTCAAAATGTGTATGTATGTATATATGTATGTATGTATGTATCTATCTATCTATTTTATGTATATATTTACATATATATATATTAGACCCCTCTGATGTAGAGATACAAATACAAATGGATATATTTTCTTCAAACAGCCCATATTTGGAGGCCATTGCTTATTGGTAAACTCTAATGCAGGGTGGTATGTGCAATAGCAGAACTTAGAATGAGTGCTGTGGGTGCTGGTTAAAAGAGCAGCTAACCGATCTGACACTGTCTCTGTGACCTGAAGAAAGATGGTGATGAGTACATTGCAGCAAATGAAACAGAGGTAAGAGACATTGTAGTTGGCTCAAGGAAGGGAGAGAAATTCAATATAGCTGCAGTGAAATGAATGAGGGATGGAGGGTGGGAAGTGAGATGAGGAAAGGTCCCAAGAAATGTGGGTTTATAAAGAAGTTTGGTTGCTGCACAAGGAATTTTGTTCTCAGTCCTAGAGACAAAAGAACGCCATTGAAGTTTTCAACACAGAAACAACACAACTACTGTGTGTTGGAAGAATCACTCTTCCATGTCCTTCTGGGCTAAAGAGAAAGCAGGAAAAGAATGAGGGTGAATGATGATATCCTACTCCTGGAAAAAGAAGATGATGTTCTACCTCTGGTCATCATTTGCTTTTATAAGCCTACCATCAAGATAGTTCTGCTTTGTACACAACTGAAACCTGAGCCCAAGCTGAAGTCAGACCATATTTTAAGGGAACATGTGACAGAAAGGCTTGCGTACCTACTATCTAAGCAAGATGATCCTGAGACACCAAGGTCGGAAGACAATACTATAAGAGTGGAAGACCTGGAGAAGAAAGACTCGGAGGCATGCACAAGGTCAGCACTCACCTGAAGAACGTTGCAGGCTAGGCAAATTTTGTTTAGATTAGATAATACACAATTTTCCATATATCCAGTGAATAGAAATCAAAGCAAAACATGTGCACCCCAGAAGCATTTCTAAACACTTCAGAAGTCTGACCATGCTCCTCTCCAGGAAACATTGAACTTTTGCTAAGTACTGCTGGCAGGATAAATGTCTAGCAGTGAAGTTACTAGGTCAAAAGAAACATGAATCTTCAACACTGATAAACGGGAAAACGATTGCATCGTGCTAATTTCTCACCTACATCATGCAAACCTCTCTGTTCCACTACCAAGGTTAACATCAGACTTTGTTGTTTTTATCTATCTGATCCGCAGTCTGGCACATCTTGTTTATGATTTCAGAGGAAGTTTGGGTAGTGTTCTCCTTTTCTCCAAAGCAATTTTTAGAGAGAAAAAAATTCTGATGCCGATAGAATCTGCTTGGGTAAGTGAGGGAATGGGAAATTATCAGTATTTTCAATAGGATGACTCTTCGAAGTCATATTTGGACACATCTGGTATTCCTGGCTCATGCCCACTAAATGCCAGTAACTCCTCTGGCATTGTGACAACTGAAACCTTCTGTGAGTATATCTCTAAAGGCATCTAGGGCCCTGTGTCATGGAGAATGACTAGGTTAGCTGGTTCAATCTTCTTAACAACACTTGACAGTCACGCTAGACCTATCCTGAGAAAATGTCACAAATCCTTTTGAAGAAGCTACTCTAAAACGTAAATTGTGGCTCAAGAATGCTAAGTTCCCCCTTCCCCCACCCCAAACTCCATTAAGTATTTATTGTGGAAAAGAAGCTAGGCCTTATTGAAGTCATAAGTCTCAGGTGCAAAAGACAGCCATACAGGTAGTAACCATATTCAAGTTGTAACACCGCCCTCCTTGAACAGGTTTAAAGTGAGGATGTTATGGCTTTGTATAATCTGTAAAGTCTCTGAGGCAGGTACTGGAAACAACTATATGAGAATCTGGAAAGAATAGAATAGAAATACAAAGTAGCATTCAAATATATCGGAGGAAAATGCAGATTCCTTCTTTACAGGGAGAATGGCTTTCAAAGAAAAAGTTGTACTTATGTTGGGTCTTTGAGGCTGCATAGGATTTCAAATGATGTTTGCATTGTTCCTCTGGCTGTACATTCAAAGTCTTAAATGGCAGCAACCTTATAATCTGTCATTAAGCAATTAAACTGTAGTCACACTACAAAATACTCTCACCATTGCCTGAGCATGGAATTTTAAAATCTCTTAGAATTAGTCCCTGGGTATTACTTTATGATCTCAAATAGGGAAACGTTTAGGCTCCCTTTATTTTTCTTAATCCATGTGATCACATCAGGAGAATGATTCTATTAGAGCTCATCTGATCAAAACAGCTGCTTGTCACTTTTGAACAAAGAACATGGGCTTCAGGCTGAGAGCCATCTACAATGCTTAGAATAGAAATAGTCCCTGAGAATAGGTTTGGGGAATTTATTCAGCAGCCATGACGTTGCATGCTCAATGCAATCGTCTAGGGAGTTTATACAAATTCTTAGGATGTGGTCGTGTGTGTGTGTGTGTGTGTGTGCGCGCGCGCACGCGCACGCGCGCATGCATGCACATCACTCCAGGTGATTCTAAGGGAAGACTATAGGTTCCCCAGCATGAGTAAACACGAGGCAATTGATACTATGTAGAGTGAGAGGAGCAGGTTGAGAATCCACAGGTACTGTATTTGCAGAACAGGCCGCAGTTTCATTTTCTATTACCACTAAATCTATGTTCTGTTACCTTGCCTAGCTTGGAAATGTGTCACTTCATGACTTAAAGAGGAAGAAATCATAATAGCTCCTTGTGAGGTATCATAATACCTATGAACTTCAAAGTAAGGCAGGTGAGGAACATCAGAACCTTTTACTACATCATGGCAACCTCGATAAATGGATTCTATTTTGCGATTACAATAAAGCAGGCCCACAGGGAGCATCTACTTTATACAGTCGCCTTAGATTACTGATTCTTTCCCCAAAGTATTTATCTCTTCCCTATTAAGAAAAAAAATCCTTCATTAAAAAAACCCTTGCATAAACATTCATTTATCCTTCTCTGTCTTAGAAAATACTCCAAAAGTGTTTAACGCATGCTATAAAAACATGCACATTGCTTTCCACACTGTCTATGTTAGAATTTCCTTTTCTTGAAGCATCTGATTGTGAATTTGGTCTCAGCTCCCCTCCCATAGAGCTTGCAGTTGGCAGTCACTGACATGCCAACTTGTAAGGCATCACAAGCATCTAACCCATGTACAGCTGATCTTTGCAGCCTTGATTCACGGGAGACTGAAATGAAATCAGAGACGGCAGGGCCAGATTCCTAATGAGATTGCCATGCCCATGGAGCTTTTCTTCTCACAGGACAGAAAAAATGGTCCATCCACAACAGCCTCACAGAGGGCAGGTGGGGATGATGGGTCTGACTCGAAAGGAGAGGCACCTTCACAGCAAAGCAGCTGATCGTGTTTCTGGGGAGATCGGAGAGAGCAGATCACAACGCTGACCTGTCATCCTTGATTAGTAACGGTTGGTGATTGTCTCTCATCCGAAGAAACATTACATCATTCAAATAAGTAATCCGGGTTGGCTGTGAATGAAGCACGCTGTGGATTTCACGGCAATGAAAATGACCTCATCCAAGATAGAATCGTTATTGGAAATGGCGGAGAAAAGGGGGGTATCTCATTTACCATGGAGTAGCTTGCAATCTGAAAAAGTCACATGGAAACGATCTCCGTCCTAACCAATACACAGAATGCCGTTTCCCTTTCTCAGAGTATCGGGGTGTGAAACATCCTGTCAATGCCAAACCTGCTCGGCTACTACTGTCTCTGTGAATAAAACCTTCTGTTTTTCATCACTGGCATTTCTTCCTGCCTGCCCTCAAGTGACTTCAGCCGCTGGTGGGGACAGCAGACCTGCCAGACAAATAATGACAAGGCATGACGAACAAGGATGGAGAACGAGGAAGAAATGGGGGATTTTCTCCCAGGCTAAGTTGCCTCATGTTCAAGGCTGTTTTACTGCTGAGTGACTCTGTGGGTTGGGTTTTAAATGCAATGGATAAGATCTTTCCACAGAGCTGTCAGCGACCTAGAAATTTCAGCTTCCTTCTAAACCTCTTGGGGCAGGACATGAAAATGGCTTTCACAATGAGATTTGTCTTTGCCTCCTAACAGGCCATGCCACACAGTGATCATACTTCTGTGGAGAATTTTGTTTGTTGGGTTGAAAGTTTTTGTGTGTCTGTGGCAGTCCTGGGGCTTGAACTCTATTTTGCTCAAGGCTAGCACTCGACCACTGGAGCCACGGCTCTACTTGTGGCTTTTATTATTATTATTATTGGAGCTAAGAGTCTCATGGACTTTCCTTCCCTGGGCTGGCTTTGAATCATGATCTCAGACTCCTGAGTAGCTAGGATTATAGGCGTGAGACACTAGTGCCCAGTTAGTGGCCTTTTTCTTCTCTGTCTCTGTCTGTCTGTCTGTCTCTCTCTCTGTGTCTGTCTGTCTCTCTTTTGGATAGATTGTGGGACTTGAACTCTGGGCCTAGGCTCTGTCCCTCAGCTTTTCAGCTCAAGGTGAGTGCTCTACCACTTGAACCACAGTGCTGGTTCCTGTTTTCTGAATGGTTTATTGGAGATAAGAGTCTCATGGACTTTCCTGCCCCAGCTGGCTTTGAACCACGATCCTCAGATCTCAGCTTCCTGAGTAACTAGGATTACAGGCGTGAGCCACTGGTGCCCAGATTTTTCTTTATCTTTTTCTTTTTTTAATTCATATAAAATAGCCAGGCACTGGTGGCTCATGCCTGTAATCCTAGCTACTCAGGAGTCTGAGAATTGAGGATCATGGTTGGAAGCCAGCCTGGGCAGAAAAGTCTGTGAGACTCATAAAACTAGTCAGGAAAAGACAGAAGTAGCACTGTGGCTCAAGTAGTAGAGTGCTAGCCTTGAGCAAAAGAGGTTCAGGAACAGTGCCCAGGCCCTGGGTTCAAGCCCCAGGACTGGCATAAATAAATAGATAAATAAATAAATAAATAAATAAATAAATAGATAGATAAATAAATAAATAAATAAATAAGTAGGTTCATATAAAATATGTCTGCAGAAGGAATGTGGTTAACAATTTGCAATTCTGAGTCTAGGTAAATGGGAGATCAGCAGAAAAGTTACAATGCAGTCACTACCTATTTGTACTTGAATCCTATATGGAGAATATTTAAGTGGAGCCTTCACAAATAACCTTGACAATAGTTGTCCAGATTAACCTTTGATGGTCCCACGAAACTGAGAAGCTAGGACCAAGTTAATCTATAACTGGCTTGCTTTATGATTCCTAGATCACGGTTCTACTGAAGCAAAAGAACAACCACTAGAAGAACTAATATATTCTTCCCATGAATAAACTGAATACAGACTCCATTAGGACAATGCAGTCATTTCCAATATGGCAGAGATAATGATTTTCCCCCCTAGTGTCTCTCCCTGTAGAGATGAAATGATGTCACAAAGTGTTCTTCCAAGAGAAAAGCCGTGATAAAATGAACATCTGCTTTTCCATTTCAGTTCCTCTAACTCTAAAGGGACCTGCCATGGAAAGATTTCATAGAGCTTCTTGATTTTTCTTTTCCCATTGGAACCCACACCAAGTACATGCCACAGTAATTATAGGGGTCTTTTCAACTTTCTTATGGAGTATATTCCTGGCTCGAAATTTCAGAAATTCCCTTACCCTCATACATAATTTAGGAAGTTATCAGAACCCAAAATTCAATGGCAATCTTCACATATTCCTGTATCATAGAAAGAGGAGCCATTTGATTGGTGTCCTGTGTAGTTAGGGTACTTACATCTCTCCTGAATTAGTGAGGAGGCTCACGTTTCGGTATCATAGCAGAATAACAATTTGTTTCTTACTTCTGTTTTCAATGCAGATTGTCAGGGTGTGAACATGAGTTGTTCTGTTTCATGAGTCCAACCAGAGACTCAGAAACTTTCTGTCCAGTGATTTCAACACCCCCTTTATTCCTGTGATGGCAATATTTTTCGGTAAAGGGCATGCCCGTAATCCCAAAACTGGGATTGCCAAAGCAAAGAGGATTGAGAGTTCAAGGCCAGTCTGTGCTACATTGCAAGAATGGTGTGGAAGGATTCAAGGAGTTAAATCTACATAGCTAAGAAGGCTTTGAATACCATGCTTAAAGTTCAGAAGTTCATTTTCAAAAGAGAGCCATTGAAAGGTGTTGAGATAGCTGAGCGCCAGTGGCTCCTAGATACTCAAGAAGCTAAGATCTGAGGATCACAGTTCAAAGCCAGCCCAGGCAGGAAAGTCCATGAGACTCTTATCTCCAATAAGCCACTAGAAAACCAGAAATGGTGTTGTGGCTCAAGCGATAGGATGTTCACCTGAGCTCAAAATTGTAGGGACAGCGCCCAAGCCCAGAGTTTAAGCCCCACAACTGAAGAAAAAAAAAAAATAAAAGGTGTTGAGTTAGAAGAAGGCTATGGCTCAAGTGTTAGAGCACTGGCCTTGAGCAGAAAAGCTCAAATGTTTTTTTTTTTTCTTTCATACGATAGTTTCTAACACATTTATAAGATTATTTCTTTGTTGCTTTATACAGTATAACCCACAGTATAACCCCTGCTTTCACTGTATTTGATGTCGGTATAATTTGTGGAGGAGAAGGGAAAAAACAAATCGTTTAAATAGGGATACAGGTGGACCCATTGCAACAATGAGATGTACAAGTCGTTATGTCAAAAACGAACTTTACAACTTGGGGGGGGGGAGTGGGGAGCATTGGGGGGGGGCAGGGGGAGGATGGGAAGGGATGGGAAGGGGAAACAAAGGAGGAGGCTACAATGCTTGATAAGAAATGTACTCATTATCTTGCCCATGTAATTGTAACCCCTCTGTACAGTATTTTCACAATAAAAAAATAAATAATAAAATAGTTGCTGTGACTACCATTGTCTTAAGCTTTCCTAGGCAATGAACCTTAGTTAATACACAGAGATTTGTAGCCATTAGAAATCCCTGGAATAGAGCACCATGACTAAATACAGATTAACTTTTTGCCACTAATTTGAACATTGAGAAATGATCCACATAAAGGGAAAGCCAGGGGCTCCGAAACATATGCCAGCCAGGCCAACATTTCCAAATCTCTAAAAAGAACGACTTTATCTTTTTTAAAAGAACTACCTAATAATGCAAATCTATTGGGCTCACTCGTCAGTTCCCCTCTGAGTGGGAAGCACTGACTTGGATACCTTCTACCCAGAAATTCCTACATTCACTGAATGCGGATGAAATCTGTCCTCATATTTAAGAATAGTCAGCCTAACATGTTGTAACTGAGTGTATAGCCTCAAAATTGGGGAATCCAAGGGATGATGTTTACTTATTCCTCCTATTTTTATGAACAGAACTTCTTATTCTTTGTTTCACTTATCTCTGGAGTATTTTGATTATATTCTCCAATTTTTTTCTCTCTCCCTCTTTTTTTAGGGGGGCTTGGTTTGTTTGTTTTTAGTTTCTTCAAGTGGAGTGATATTTTGTGTATTTTGTCTATTTGTTTATTCCCTTTATATATCTTTTAACTTTTGAGATGATTTTGATTTATAGCCCAGGTTGGCTTTGAAGAGATGAACTTCCTGCTTCAAACTGTCAAGTGCTAAAATTACTGGCATACACCATCATACACACACACACACACACACACACACACACACACACACAAACACACGCACACATGCACATGCGCACACACACAAACACACCTGATAGAGAGCTATTGGTTTTTTGGTTTCTTTTTTTTGTGTGTGTGAAAATACTGTACAGAAGGGTTACAATTACATGGGCAAGATAATGAGTACATTTCTTATCAAGCATTGCTGCCTCCTCCTTTGCTTCCCCTTCCCATCCCTTCCCATCTTCCCCCTCTCCTCTCTTCCCTCCCCCCCTGCCCCCGGCCAAAGTTCTAAAGTTCGTTTTTTGACATAACGTCTTGTATATCTCATTGTTGCAATGGGTCCACCTGTATCCCTATTTGAACAATTGGTTTTATCCTTTCCCTTCCACAAATTATACCAACATCAAATACAGTGAAAACAGGGGTTATACCATGAGGGAGGGGTATACAAAGCGACAAAGAAATCATCTTATAAATATGCTAGAAACAATCATAAGAAAGAAAAAACATTTGAGTCCTTATCTTGGGGTTCATTTCGCCTAACATCAACTTAATCTGACTGTTTCTGCTTGTCTCAGACATATACTAGTAATTGCAGATCTATTGTTTTGATGTACTAATTGCTCTGAAGTTCTTCTTAGTAGTGGTTTTGCTTCATTATATATTTTCTTCATTTTAACTGTTTCAAGAATTTTTTTAAATTTTCTTCTTGATGTTTAGCTTGAGTCATTGGTTGTTTAGAAGTAAGTTGCTTAATTTCCATGAATTTATCTGGTAGGTATAGTTTCCAAAGTTTTGCTCATAACTAATTTCTAGTTTTATTGCATTGTTAAAAAAATACTGGATATGATTTCAGTATTTTATTTTATTTTTTGGCGGTCATGGGGCCTGAGCTCTAGGCCTGGGTGCTGTCCCTCGGCTCTTCAGCTCAAGGCTAGAGCCCTACCACTTAAGCCACAGTGCCATTTCCGGATTTTTTCTGCTATTGGTGCTGAGGACTCGAAGCCAGGGCCTCAAGCATGTGAGGCAAGCACTCTACCACTGAGCCAACTTCCCAGCCCCTGATTTCAGTATTTTTAAATTTGTTAATACTTGTTTTGTGGTTTATGCAACACTTTTTTTTCTTCTCAAAAATATTCCACTGATGATTAGAAACCATCTAAATTATTGGCAGTTATGGAATGGAATGTCATGTAGGTGTCTATTTGTCCTAAGATGCAATTTAACTCTGCTGTTGGACAATTTTTGTCTAGCTGACCTGTCTATTGTTAAAAAGTAGAGCATTAAAATCACCAACTATTATTGCATTGGAGTCTAACCTCTGGACAGGACTATTTACTTGCTCTTTATATTGGGTGGCTGTGGTATTAGGTGCATGTTTTGGTTTGGATCTGAAATATCCTTAGAGACATACATTAAAAATTTGCTTGCCAACTGAGAAGTTTTGGGAAAGTTATTGGATCTTGTGTGTTCTGACCAAATCAATGGATTAATCCTCTGATGTTTTCAGAATATGATGACATTATTAGGAGGTGGTAGAAAGTAGAATGTGGTGCTTGACTGGAGGTCATAAGCCACTGGGAGCATAAATCTTGCTCTCAGTGCCTGCCTGTAACTGCTTCCTGGCTACCATGATACAAACAACTCTTTGCTGCCACCAGCTCCCTGTCATGATAATCTGCCTCAACATGGCCCAAGACACAATGGAATCAACTCACCATGGGCAGAACCCTCGGAAACTGTGACACAGGAAGCCTCTCCTCTCTTTAAGTTGTTTCTGTCAGTAAGGTATTTATTTTTACCTATCAAAAACTAACTGCTTATAAGTGTGGAATTATTCCCTCTTGCTGAATGGATGTCTTTATTATAAAATTATCCTTCCTTGGGTCTTTTCTTATAAAATGTGTTTTTTATTCTCTGTAAGTAGGTGTATTCAAAGGGGTTTCAATTCCACATGTCTGTTTATGAGTACAATGCATTTTGATCAGTGTCAGCCTTTCAAGATTCTCCCCATCCATCTATCCCAACCCATTCATCTCCGGTGTCTTTTCACTATTCTTGACTTAAAGTTTACTTTATCTGATATTCATAGAGCCATTCCTGATTTCTTTTGGCTTCCATTTGCATGAGATACCTTATTCCATCCCTTCCTAATCTGGCTGTGTCTCTACCTTTCCAGACATGCTAAGCCGGTGCTTATTTTCTCGCTTTCACCATTTAAGAACTGGATGGCTCCCAGGCCCAGATATGCTGGGATTCTCCTGTTTCTGTGCTAAAGGGCAATCCCAGCTCAGGTTTTTTCCCAAAATAGTGTACAGAAAGGTATAGGAGATGAGCAAGAAAGAATAATCTGTCCACAGAGGCCTCTCTCTTGGGCCAAGGTAGATCCACAGACGTTTTGTCTATACACTGTAAGATTCTGTCCAGCTACTACACTGATCCTCTCCTTCAGCATGATATTAAGATTTATTGAGGTGGTACAATGTACAACTATAATTTATTATTAATTGACCTCATTTGTAATGAATCCATGATTTCGTTATGGGATTCATTTCTACATTTACAATTATTAATATGAAGGCTTTTTTATTTATAGTTTAACAATTTTGTTCTCAGTTTTTCTCTCTCTTTTTTAGCTTTCCCTTGTTCTAGGTGTATTAAAGGTGCTTTGGTTGAATATTCTGAACCCTAGTCCAGCCCACAATTTCATATTGATTGTTCAGAAATACCTTGGGGATAAGTAAATTCCATTCCAGTGTCTGAAGGGAGTGATAATGGGAAACAAAACAAAGTTGGAGCTGAGAGCAAGACGGGATTGAAGGAATGAACACTCTTAAGAGAAATTACTGTGAAGCAGAGACTATTCAAAAACCAGGTGTTGGGCCTGGAACAAGGAATAATGAGCTTAAATGTCAAGTGATCGCAAGAAGACAGCTTTGACCTTAACTCCAAAGGATCGACCAGAAAACAGAATGCCTTTTGTTTTCCTCAAATCCAAGAGAAAATTATCAGCTGACCTTGGGACAAATGGCTTGGCCCAAAAAAAGATGAAATGAAGTTAAATCTGTCTCAGGTTTATACTCCACAGTTCTATTGTGTCACCCCTATTTTTGGTCTGGCTATGGAGATTTTCTATCCCAAGCTTTTCTACAGTACAAAGACTTAACACCACGGAACTGTGTGATTTGTTGGTGATCCACAGCAGCTAGGAACCCTGGAAAGACGAAGAGGTATAATCTCTTGATGTGGTGGTTGATCACTGGCGCAATAGCCAGGAAGGAATGATAAAAGCTAATGAATTGTCTGAAATCTTATGTCAGGTTTTTCACTCCGGTAAGGATGCTTTGTTACCAATGAGCATCTCAGGCATAGCAAGATTGTTCTACAAAATAATATTCACCACTTACCTTAATTCACAGAAGTATTATAATAATAACTGTGCGTCTCATACATAGTCATAAAGATATCCACTTAATGTCTTCTCCTTCTGGAGAGGTAATGGGTAATCACCTGCTAAGCTTATTTTTCTCCAGCCTTCTTGTCTAGGTGAGTTAATAGCACTATCTCAATTGTCTTTCCATTCACACTTTCTTTTCTTTTTTAATATATTTTATTGTAAAAATACTGTACAGAGGGGTTACAGTTACATGAATAAGGCAATGAGTACATTTCCTTTGTTTTCCCCCTACCATTCCTTCCCTCCCTACCTCCCCAACTTCTCCCTCCCCACCCCCCAGAAGTTGTAAAATTTGTTTTCAACATAGTGTCTTGTACCTCTTGTTGTTACAATTGGTCATCCTGTAACCTTATATCAGCATTTTGTTATTTCCCGTCCCCTCCTCAAATTAGAAAATGTATATACAAGATTGAGGGCACCAGAATCAAATACAGTGAAAACAATGGTTATACCATGGGAGAAGAACATACAAAAGAAACAAACAAACAAAAAACATCTGTAATGGGGCTTGAACTCTGGGCCTGGGTGTTGTCCCTGAGCTCTTCAGCTCAAGGTGAGCGCTCTACCACTTGAGCCACAGAGCTATTTCCGGTTTTCTGATGGTTAATTGGAGATAAGAGTCTCACAGACTTTCCTGCCCTGGCTGGCTTCGAACCATGGTCCTCAGATCTCAGCTTCCTGAGTAACTAGGATTACCAGTGTGAGCCACCAGCACCCGGCTCACACTTTTCTTGACTGAATGAGAAAGATCAGTTCTTGGCTCTGGTTTATGTATCACAAGCAAATCATTAAAGACAAATACTGACTGTATGTCAGCATCTTCTTTTCATCAACTTACTATTCACTTATATAAGAAGCAAAACATTGAGTTGTAATACGTGACTTTGAAGTGCTGGTGTTCTGATTACTTGGTGGGCTCTCATAAGAATGTAGTAGCTTCATCATTAAAGTCTGGTTTGCTTTCTCTTCAGAGTGAAGCAATAGAAAGTCACTGCCAAAGCACTGGTGGCTGACTTATACCTATAATCCTAGCCACTCAGAAGGCTGAGATCTGAGGATTGCAGTTCAAAGCCAGCTCAGGCAGGAAACTCTGTGAGACTCTTATCTCCAATTAACCATCAAACATCTGGACCTGGAGCTCAAGTGGTAGAATGCTAGGCTTGGGTGGAAAAAATTAAGTGAAAGCACAAGGCCCTGAGTTCAAACCCCTAGTATCAGAACAACAATAACAAAAAGAGCCAGCTCCTCTGGCATGTATACAATTAGGGACATTTCTTGAACATATTCTCTCTTTCTCTAGGATTCTAGATTTTAGTGCATCTGGGGATTGAAATTTTATTTTCAGACTTGATTACAAATTAGCTTCAAAGATTCCATGCTTGGATAAATTGCCTGAAGTGAGTAAAACCTTCTTCTTGGCTCAGTTTGGTTCCTTCTTGTGAGAAACATAAGGACTAAAATATATGTGTGTGTATATATGTGTGTGTGTGTGTGTGTGTGTGTGTGTGTGTGTGTGTGTGTGTGTGTGTGTGTGTATAGCTAATTTTCATTTTTCATATGGAATCTGTTCCGTTGCCATAGAGTTGCATCTCATACATTTATCTCCCACATGCGAATTGGTTGCATTTCATTATTTTTAATTAATTAATTTATTCCCCCTTTTATTAACAGCAATCAACTGTATAAGATTACATCTTTCATGTATGTAGAGGCACAACAGATCTTGATTCCCCTCCCCCATCATTCTTCCCTGTCCCTCTTCCAATTCAATCTCAACAAGCTTTATTGTTCCACTTACACACACACACACACACACACACACACACACACAATATATATATATATATATATATATTGACGATATTCACAGTTGTTCGCCCTCTCTGTTCACTAACGGTCTGTTTCACATTCCTGTCCTTTATTAAGTGTATGCTAATTGTTCGACAGGGTTTCACTATGGTATTTCACGTGTGCATGGTTGACCCTGTCCCTTATCCTCACTTTCCCCATCTTGACTTCTCCCTATTAGTCAACAGCTTCCAGTGAGTTTCAATATATAGCCATTCCATGCTGAACGTGCTTGATCTTGTCTGATTTCTGAAGCATTTTGTTATTTTAATTATCGTGCACCAATCCTGGGCAATATTATTAGCAAGAGAAAAAACTCAAGAATAACATAGTGGTGTTATGTGATGTGGGAAAAAAAAAACCATCATAACAGGATTTGTTTCTTGGCTTCTCTTAGCCTCAGTTTATTTATCTGTTTGTTCAAGAACCTAGTATTTATCTCACAGAGGCTGTGAATGAGAAACTCGAAAACTAAACTGCTATTTTTTTTATTCCTTTAGTTATGGAATCACATGATGAAGCAGGAAAGGGCCTCAGGAATAAATGATTCTGCATTTCAGAACTGAAATAAAAAAGAATTAGTGTTTTTACAGCAACTATTTCTAATGTCTGAGAGTATGCTGACAGCTCTTTAGAAATACCCTCCTGCATCCAATGACCTGTGATCAAGGGCTTTCAAAGGAGTATACACCAGAGAATCCATATCCTCTTATGATTTTCATTTAAAGCTCACTGGCCCAAACTAATTACATGAAGCACCATATAAGGAGATGAGGAGGTGTCGAAGTGCATATAGCACTGTAGTAAAGACAGCTGTTTCTTCTAGACTGTGTGGGCAAAGTCAAAGGAAATGTTGAACCATCAGGCCATAGGACATAGTGAGATGCAGTGATGGATTTTTCCTTAAATATCATAAATGGAGACTGTGTCTCCTGTGTGAGCACTACCAGCAATTACTATTAAAAAAAAAAAAAAACACCGTGGAAGTTCATCCATATCTCCAGTACAAAAGGCTGATATTACAAATAAGCATGATTATAAAGACAATGAGAATCAAGTCCAATCTGATGCTTACTCAAGTTATTTCTCAGGTCCAAAAACTTTCAAGTGTTTTATCTGAGAAAATGAGGTTAACACAGAACCTCGTCATGTTCTGAGACTTGGAAGAGAAGTCCTTATTTAGTGAAGCAAAACAGGACATCTCCAATTCCAGTTAAACTGGTCATAGCAGTTCTTAAAATTCTTAAGTCTGGGTGGGTAGGAATAAAATTTCCCTAGACCTTTGTTCAATAAGACTCATTTGTACCAAGAAATTAATAAGCCTCCTTAAGTATGTAACATATAGCCAAGAAGTAGTTGAGCTCATTTTGAGATTAAAATATTCCATGATCTCTTTTGATCATAAAATACTTCAGAAGAGAAATTTCTTTTAAAACTAGAAAGAACAAGGACAAATCTTCCCTTTATGCAGATAGATACAAGAAAAAAAATCAAAGAAAAAATGTATTTGCCTTTTTCCTTTCCCTCTTGGCCAATGATTTCATTTTTTTTTCCTTTGGAGTTTTATATTGGTATCTCCTTTTAGCTGCTCTTGGAATAGGTTTTCTACTTTGTTTTGTGAGCTATTATTAATAGCACATTGTCGATGAGCTCCCAGAATTTAAACCTAGGAGGGAAAAAAGTGCTATTTTTATAGCAAAATATCCAAGTACACTTGTTTTCTTATATATTCATGGGTAGAGAGCAGCCCTGGGGTGTAGATTCTCTATCTCAGAAACATGGTAGTAACATCTTACGGTTGTTATGGAAACAATATGTGCCCTGTTCACTGACCACATACTCTCATTTTATCTGACTTGATTTTCAGTTCTGTGAGACTGGGACCCTCCACCTCACAATTACATGACAAATCCACTATAAGAGATTCACAGCGGCCTCATGTTCCTCCTCCTAAGAGCCATCTCTTTTGCCCATCCATATTTATATCTTGGGAATGCCTGTGATTTTAGATGACGAGATCCCCTACTATTGATTAGTCCCTCATTAAGCCACGAGTTGGCCTTCTCCAGAGCCATTGTTGCAAGGCTTAAAGATGATTATCTGGTCTGCACTAAGTTAATCAAGGTCTGTTTGGGGATTATTTATTTATTTATTGACTGATTGAGTTATATTTGTGCTGGCCTTGAGGCTTAAACTCTGGGCCTGGGCACTATCCCTGAGCTTCTTTTGCTCAAGGCTAGAACTCTACCACTTGAGCCACAGCCCCACTTCTGGCTTTTTCTGAGTAGTTTATTGGAGATAAGAGTCTCACAGACTTTCCCACCTGCTGTCTTTGAACCATGATCCTCAGATCTCAGCTTCCTGAGTAGCTAGGGTTACAGGCGTGAGCCACCAGCACCCAGCTGCCTTTGGGATTTTTAAAACTGAGCGTTTAGGTTGTCCTCATTGATATGAACTTTTATTGGACTCCACCATTAAGGCCACTTTCAGTGGTCAATTTCCATACTTCATGGCTCCTCATTGTGCAGTATTAGCAGGGCTGTGCACTTATTCCATGAGCTTCTCAAGACACCTCCCCTTTGCTCTCCTTCTGCCTCAGTGGCTATTACTTTCCGGTATCGCTTGTAGCTTTGTTCTCGGATCTCTAGTTTGGGAAGTTTGGAGAACTCCAGGGCTGTCTTCAGATCTCTTTGATATTCAGCTTATCTTGAGCAATCTTTGATTTTGTTTTGTTTTTATATATCAATTGATCAGCAAGACCTAAAACATCTTCAATGTATGACCACTTTATACCAGCATTAACCTGGGAGCTGTCAGCCCTTACAATGATTATTCAAATAGCCTTTTTCAAACGGCCTATTGCCTCCACTCTTGCCATCTTACATACATAACAGCTAGAGCAGTTGTATCAAAACTTAAGTCAGAGGATGCTACTCTTCAGCTCAAAATTTTCCATTGAGTTCCAACACCAAATTAAAAGTCCAAATTCTAACTGGCATCTTTAGTGTACAATGTCTCCCCATTGCTGTGTTTCTGCCATTGTGCTTTCTGGTACTGCTGCTCCGGTACAATCACTCCTTAGTTGCCTTTGAATGTGTTAAAAATATATTGCTGTCCCACCAAATAAATGTATGACTTCCATCTTCACTTACTCAAATATCACCAAATATTAGAAGCCTTTCCCTGATGACCTTTTATAAAATAATACATACCATGTCCAGATCCACCTCTCCCAAGGGCACTACCATTTGGAACTCCCTAATCCCTTAGGATAATTGTCTTTCTGCATAACAACTAACATTACTGGCATGTTATTTGTACAGTTATTTATTGTATGGTTCTGTTCACTCTTCTAGAATATGAACTCTGTGAGGGAAGGCTTTTTCCTTGCACTAATATAATCCTGATGCATAGAACAATGACTGATCTTGCAGTTGGATTCAATAACAATAACTAATTGGGCACCTAAACGGATGTAACGGTCTAAAGCTGTGACAGGTCATGCTTCTGACCAAATAGAGAAATCCAGGCTGTCATAAAGGAAGACCACGTTGGCATGACAGAAATCAGGAGACAGATGAAGAGTCCTGGCTGAGCTTGAGCTCTGTTATTCCTTCTGCTCAGGTGTATTCCTGCCTTCCTGCTGCTTGATGACTCAGTCTTTCCATAGACACTTGTGGACTTGTGCAGTTCAGAAGTCTTGAGTAGGTTTTTGAGTCTCGATGTGACCCAACAGGTACATCTAGGGCATGTACCCAAAAGGAGCTATAGCAATGAAAAGGTTTTGTGTGTATAGCAGTTCTGGGGCTTGAACTCAGAGCTTGGGCATTGTCCTTGAGCTTTTTTTGTGTGTGTGACTAAGGCCAGTACTCTACCACTTGAGCTCCACATTTGGCTTTTTGTTTTTGATGGTTAATTGGAGCTAGGACTGTCTTTGAACCACAATCCTCTGATTTCAGTCTCTCTTTTTTTTAATTGTGAAAATACCATACAGAGGGGTTACAATTACATGGGCAAGATAATGAGCACATTTCTTATCAAGCATTGTAGCCTCCTCTTTTGTTTCCCCTTCCTATCCCTTCCCATCTCCTCCCACAGCCCTGCCCCCCCAAAGTTGTAAAGTTCGTTTTTTGACATAAGGTCCTGTACATCTCATTGTTGCAATGGGTCCATCTGTATCCCTATTTAAATGATTTGTTTTTTCCCTTCCCCTCCACAAATTATAACAACATCAAATACAGTGAAAGCAGGGGTTATACCGTGGGGGAGGGACATACAAAGCAACAAAGATATTATCTTATAAATATGCTAGAAACAATTGCATGAAGGCAAAAACATTTGAATACTTATCTTGGGGTTCATTTCACCTAACATCAACTAATCTGACCTTTTCTGCTTGTCTCAGACATATACTAGTTATTGCAAATAAAGGAAACTATGGGACCTATGTTTCTTTGGGCCTGGCTTACTTCACTTAATATAATTTTTTCCAAGTCTTTCCATTTCCTAACAAATGGGGCAATGTCATTCTTTCTGATGGAGGCATAGAATTCCATTGTGTATATATACCACATTTTCTTGATCCACTCATCTACTGAGGGACATCTGGGTTGGTTCCATATCTTAGCTATGGTAAATAATGCTGCAATCTCTTGAGTAGGATTAAAGGAGTGAGCCACCAGTTCCCAACCCATGTGCAATTTTAATTTAGCATCTTATGCCCTTTCTGCCATTCAAAATCCTTTCATGATTACAAGGTTTGAAGATGTGCATGCCAAATCAGTTGAAACAAGGACTCTGGGGGTGTTTAGGATAAAATGACATTCCTCTAGAGCTTGTAAATATATACTTTTCTCCCTTCAAAGAATATAATAAATTTACTTATATATATATATATGTTAAGATTTGGAAAAGATCAGATATATGTCACCAACACTTTATCTTACCTTGCTCATTACTTATAGGCCTAGAATAAATGATTAAGGCAAACTAATCTTGCCAGAGAAATTACATGATGCACTCAGGTTAGCTGGGTAGTGACAGCATTGGAACTAGAAACCTAAGGCAAGTCTGTTTGAGCCTCTTTCACTACACAAGATGCCTAATTCTTCCTTTCTTCCTCCTTGTCCTCTAATCCTCATCTTGTTCTCTGAGGTTATTGCCATATATCCTCTCGAATATATAAATGTTACTTAGGTAATAAATTATACTCTGCATTCCTTGTCACAGGACTCTGGGATATGTATAAGTAACTTAGCAAAGTCGAAAAACACTAAGCACTTCTTCATTCTTGATATTTTGGAGAGGGTGAGTAGTATTGTTTTATGGGAATTAGATAAGCAAGGTACAGAAAAATCACATTTTGAGAGGCTGAATCAGGAGTCTGTATTACAAAGCCAGACTTTATTACAAAGCCTCCAAAAGCTTGCAACTACAAATGCAAAATCCACTTGATTGTTTTCTTAGTTGGTGTGCAGGACGAAAACTAACAAAAATATGTTATGTATAAGCAAAGCAAGCTAGTTAAGATTATTTAGGGGGAACAATCAGGGTCAAAGGCAAGTATTCTCTGGAGCAAACCTTTCCTGGAGCCAAACAATATGACATATGTGCAATGCAAAGAATGACCTATTTCACCATAAGAGTCTTCAGAACTGGGTGAAAATTCCCCATCATCTATGAAGATGCCAAGATGGTAGTGAGGACAAAATGGTGTTACTTAGACCCCGCGTGCCTATTTCACTACAAGAACAAGCCTGAGTTACTAAAAAAAAAAAAAAAGGAGGAGTTATTACAAAAAGTACTTGAACTTGGATTTAGAGACTGGGATTTGAACTTCCAGATCTCTATAACCTTGTGAAAGTCACATTTGAGCCTTTTTAAAGGCTTTTTCTTATCTGTAAAGTTACCAGGTTTAACATGTTATTTCAAAGATTTCTTTGTGCTTTAAATGATGAGAATTCACCATGCAAACTTGAGTGCTGTCCATGGTTCTGCAAGTAAACTTCTGAAACGAATTGAAGACATCATTGTGTATCTTAGTGAAACAGCAGATATTTAAAGACAGAGACTCAAGTGCCTACTCATATTAGTATGGCAGGGAGCTGTGGCAGAAAGCTTGGTCTAGGAGAGAGAGACAAAGAGACAGAGAGAGACCCACAGAGAGACACAGTGAGAGACAGAGAAAGAGAGACTATGAACCTACTAATAAAAACAGATCCAAGCTGGGCGCCAGAGACTCACACCTATAATCTTAGCTACTCAGGAGGCTGAGATCTGAAGATCACAGTTCAAAGCTAGCCTGGGCAGCAAAAGCCGTGAAACACTTATGTCCAATAAACCACCAGAAAACCAGAAGTGGCGCTGTGGCTCCAGTGGTAGAGTGCTAGCCTTGAGCTGAAGAGCTGAGGGACAGTGCCCAGGCCCAGAGTTCAGGCCCCACTACCAACAAAAAAAATTTTTTTAATTTAAAATAAATTTAAAAAAATTCATTTTTCAAGCTGGTACTGGTGGCTCATGCCTGTAATTCTAGCTACCCAAGAGGCTGAGATCTGAGGATCATGGTTCAAAGTCAGCCTGGGCAGAAAAGTCAATGAGACTCTTATCTCCAAATTAACCACTAGAAAACTGTAAGTGGAGCTGTGGCTCAGAATGGTAGAGCACTAGCCTTGAGTGAAAAAGCTCAAGGACAGTACCCAAGCCCTAAGATCAAGCCCCATGACTGACAAAAAAAAATCAATGCTCAATACATGAACTTTCAGAATACCTACTACCCTCCTTCTCTATCTAGTCAAGGCTTGCTGGGAAATGTCAGTTATGAGGAATACAAGTTTACAAAAGCTGGGACTGGGAAGGTGGCTCAGTGGTAGAGTACTTGCCTTGCACGCGTGAGGCCCTGGGTTCGATTCCTCAGCACCACATAAGCAAAAAGAAAAAAGCCGGAAGTGGCGCTGTGGCTCAAGTGGTAGAGCACTAGCCTTGAGCTGAAGAGCTGAGGGACAGCGTCCAGGCCCAGAGTTCAGGCCCCATGACCGGGCCCCCCAAAAAACAGAAAAAAAACAAAAAACAAAAAAAACAAAAGCAGTTGTATCTGATTTATAGCATAGCATTGACCATAATTTAAATATTTTTGACCTAATTACAGACTTACAGAAAAATTACCAGAACAGGGCAAAACCTCTCACCTACTCTATGTTATTTCTTACTTCTTAAAAATGAGAACATATTCCTACATAACCACAGATAAATTATCAGATTAGAAAATTAGTATTTTACAATATCTTTATGTGATCTACAGATCATTTCAAAACTTTCCAATTATCTCAATGACATCCTTAGCACTTTGTCTCCAAAGAATCAGATCACCATGAGCTTTTTCTTTCAAGATCCCTGGAGATGCCCTGACTTAAGTGTTCTTAATAAAGCTTAAATAGGAAGTACAAGGAAGTGGAAAGAAAATATTTGAGAAAGTAGTTGAAACTATTCCAAGGCAGGAAGGCACGATGACATGTTCAGACATGTCACCGTCACCCAACCACTTCCTACTTTGAAGTGTTTCCCATTATTATTTCTTAGCTAAATTTCCAAGTTTTTCTTTTTGCTTTCAAAGAGGCCTTAACACCAAAAGAGGAAGTGGTCATTGGTGAAAAGGAATCAGTTGTACATGTGGCATACCTCAAGTGAAAATTGAAAGAGGAAATACAGCATGCTTAGAAAAGTAAATGCTCACAAAAAAAGAAAAAAGAAAAGTAAATGCTTAGAAAACCCAGGTGTTGTAAGATGAATGGGACCTTAGAGATAATCCAAGCCAGTATTCCTCAGAGATGCCTTTAGATGATTTTTGCAGGCAAATCATTAAATTAAATATGATAGCATTTACTGGAGAAATCACCCCATTTTCAATTCTGTTTAAATATTTTATCAAAAACAAAAATTCAGCTTATATAGGCTGCAAAACCTTTTCAGTGATAGCTTATTTTAATAAAATGAGCAAGCTTATGGCCTGAAGTTTTCAACAAGCAATGGTGTTCTGTGGCATTTATTTAATAAAACGATTCACTTTCACTCTTTTCATTTTGACCGTGATCTTGAAAAGTGCTACTGATTTCTAATTAAGGATAATGACAGCAGTGTTGTTAAAATACATTCATTTAAGAAAAAGAAAATTATTTCAAAGGCATTCAGATAAATAACACATATATAATTTATATGATATATATATACTGTGTGTATGTTTACATGCTATAAATATATATATAATTTACATTTTATGTATAATGTAGAAAGGGGATGGATGATGACTCCTCTGTAAAACTACTTAAAGATAATGAAATATAATAAAAATATGTAATTTTAAAAAGCTAAGTGAAAAGGGGAGGCCCTGAGCTCAAGCCCCAATACTAGTAAGAGGAAGAGGGGGGAATGTTGAGACAGGGAGACATAGAGACAGAGAGACAGAAAGATAGGCAGAGACAGAGAAAGAGAGAGAGATTCATGGATAAATGATTGTTCACATTTCATTTTTAAAAACAGAAGTATATAAACATAAAGCTAAAAAGTATATTTAAAATAAGTAAATAAAGACTTAAATCTCACTACTCCGCAGTTATTGTTTAGTACTTTCTACTGTGTTCATGCCCTGGAGATTATTTGCATCTGGTCCCTCTGGATGGTGGACATGTCAAATAAACATGTATTATTATGCATCTCTTTTCTAACTTGGCATTCACTGGTCCCACAATGGTCATTTGAAAGCAATGGTAGGAATTTGGCAAAGGCTGTATCTCGGAGTTATCTTGATTTGTTTGTGCATGTTCATGTGTTTTCTTTCTTTTCCAGGGAGCTTGATGGTAAACATGTGCCAGAGCACTGATTAATGTCCACGTTACTTCCTGTGGTACTGTTGTTAACAGCAACAATACTGGAAGTAAACCAAATATCTATCCGGAGGGAGCTGCTTCAGTGGGCAGGTCCACACAATATGCTTTTCTACAGCGCTGCAAAGGAATGAGGAAGACTTCTATGGAATAATGCCTACACAGAGGAGTATTAAACAAAAGGAACAAGGAAGATTTCTGAAACATGGTACTGAGTAAGCACAAGAGCCTATCGTTGAATGCAAAACAGGGAGGTGTAGAGCTGTGGCTAGCAAAACACCATTTCGTATAATAAAGGGGAAGGACATATGAATATACTTACGTGCTTGTATTTTATAAAACAAAGCATCAGAAAGTTAAACCAAACAGTAATAAATACTTAACTATTACCTACAGGAAAATCAACTGTAACAAGAAAACAGAAGCCAAGCACTGGTAAATCCTAGCTACTCAAAAGGCTGAGTTATGAAGATCACAGTTTGAAGCCAGCCCAGGCAGGAAAGTCCATGAGGTTCTTTATCTCCATTCAACTATTTAGAAAAAGCTAGAAGTGGTGCTGTGATTCAAGGATTAGAGTGCTAGCCTTGAGCAAAAGAAGCTCAGGGACAGCGCCAAGCCCCAGGACCAGGAAAAAGAATAGAGGGAGATTATAGGAACAATTACCTGATTGTTTTATAGTTTCATCTGAATTATGCTTATATTTTTATATAATTTAACATGTTGAGGGTTCTTTAAAGAGTTAAAGAATTACCATATGCAATTACACTTCTGGGTATACATATTCTAATTTAATTCTGGGACTTCAACAGTTATTTGTAAACCTATGTTCACAGCATCATTATTCATAATAACCAAAAAGATGGAAACAACTTAAGTGTCCATCAGTCAATGAATGGATAAACAAAATGTGGTATAAACACACACACACACACACACACACACACACACATACACACACACACACACATTCTTAAGACCCCCAATCTCAATCAATGGCTCAGTGCAGTGGCATGAACCTGTCATCCCAGCAACAGAGGAAAGCACAAATAGAAGACTTATAATATCACAGGCCAGACCAAGCCAGTCATAAAATAAGACCTCATATCTAAAACCAACCTAAAAAGGACTGGTGATGTGGCTCAAGTGATACATTACCTACTAGCAAGTGCAAAGCCATGAGTTCAAATGCAAAAAAAAAAAAAAATGAAATGAAAAAAGAAAGACCAAAAACCAAAATGAAGTGATCTTTATTGGCCAAAAATAGAACAATTTGAGCACTTACCTAATACCTAAACCCATCCCAAACCACATAAAGTCCAGGTGTTCAAGACAATACATGATATAAGGCAAAACAAAACAAAAATCTCTCAGCTGTCCCCAAACTTGCTAGTATGCCCATTCACTATTAAGACAACTAGAGAGAGAGAAAAAGAGAGAGAGAGGAAAAAAAAGAGAGAGAGAAAATGAAGCATCTTTCTGTAGGAAATCTACCACATAGTTGAACCTAACAAATATATTTGAAGTGAGTTGAATAAAATGACCAGAAATAACCATCATTGGCAGATGCTAAAACCACATGGGAAAGGTCACTGGATGAATTCACCATGTATGAATCAAACTGGCACTCTCAGAATCCATTTGAATATCAAGCCTATAAAAGTGCTAACTACCAGTCAATAGGAAAGACTACCCATAGAGAAACAGATTTCCATCCCGACAAAGAATTTGGCAAATCTGGAATATGGGGAATTTTGAAGGGTAAATGACTCAGTCCTTTAATATATAACAACAACAACAACAATAATAATAATAATAAATGAGAACTATGACTTGGAGAATAAAAGAAACTTTCAAAAATTTACTAACCAACTATGGGAGTATAAGAGAAATCACAGAAATGGAGGGACAAGATGAAAAAATATATAGCACTGGTAGTCACTGGACACTATGTCAAAAATGAACTGAACAACTTATAGGAAGGGGAATGGGGGGGAGGAGAACCAGGAGAGAATGAAGGAAGGGGTGACAATGTCCAAAAAGAAATGTACTCGTTACGTGTCTTATGTAACTGTAGCTCCTCTGTACATCACCTTTAAAAAGTTTCAAATACATTTAAAATATTTAATAACTAATAGGAATGTGTGGGTTGTATAGATCCAGGTATGTTTGGCTTATCTCTCCTGTCAGGATTCTGAAATGTTTACCCACAGCCTCACTCCAGTTAATGCATATTATCCAATATGCAGGTCTCCTCCTAGGGAGTGTTCCCATGAGATTCCCTCAGATTCTAGGGAGAGTCACCTCATCCTGGGATGACCCCTGTGGCTTTCAACTCAGAATCCCAGGCACAAACAACTGAGGATGATTGATTGAAAATGCCCCTCTCTGCCATGTTTGTGTGGAAGAATCTGCATCTGGGTGGGAAGGGGTACATAGGTAAGTAGGCTCACCTAGCTGGGGACAAGAGGACAAAACTGTCCCATTCTTCTCCCTAACAGTCAATTTCTTCTGAAGACAAAGCTTAAAGGGAAAGCAACTCACCATCTCTCAACTATTCTTTTTTTCTTCTTTCTTGACCAGAAAGTGGTGAGATATCCTTCTCATTTCTTATGTTTATGTTTGGAGATGCTGACAGCTATTCCAACTATAAATGTCTTCTTCATGAAAGAAGGATACTGGGTCTAGCAGTGCCATTTTGGCCATGTGGTGGATGATAGGGAAATGGGTTTAACTGGCGCCATCTTGTCTTCATGATGGATGTGGGGAAGTTCTACCTCCAGGTGATGGCCTGAATTCCTAGAAGCAAGGGCAAAGATTTGGAGAATAGGTTAGTGGACCTGTCAGTCCTGTGTCTGGAACTTGTGAGACTCTCCTGTGGGTTTCCTGTGACCCTGCCCTCTGACCCTGACCCTTTTTAGGCCTAGACTAGTTCAGGTACCATTATTCCCTGCCTCCTTTCTCCTGGCTCTCCTCTGGCCACCATGGCAACCTACTTCAGCTCTCCATTGGAGTTGACCTGGGTTGTTGGTATTGTTTTTCTGTTCTTTCTTTGCTTTACTACCATGATGGCTTAGGTTTCTAACAGTGTTAAGTGTATTTGAGGGGCTGCAGGTCTTTGAGACAGGAGTCCACCTGCAGTTGCTGTCTCTCCAATAAAGACTCCCAATTCGTCCTCTCAAAGTATGGCTTCTCTGTTTCTCGAGACTGAGTTCTCGTACAACATTCACACCAGAGGATGATTCTTTGAGGTGGAGTATCTGGGTTGAGCTTCTAGGCTGAGTTTTAGATACTCTAAGAGGAGGGGAGAATAAAAAGAAATGTTCCTCTTCACCATAATGGTCTTTTCTACTCCCTAATCCTATATATCAGTAGAAGAGGAATGTTGCTGCATTTTTAAAATTCCTTATGCACCAAATTCTAATCTTCCATGCACATGAATATCTTGCCCTAATAAGGCAAAGACCTGGAACTTAGAACGGCAAAGGAAAACCCTGCATAGTAACAATTTTCATATCACCATTTGTACACATACACACCTAATTGGAATTATGCCTACTATGAATATTTTTGACTTCTACTTACAATACACAAGTAAAAAGTAACTATTTTCTCATTAAAAAAAAACGACTTTGCCCACACTGTTCAACAATATATTTTTGTCATTTCTAAACATAATCATATGTGTTTACTATTTTCTAGTATAATTAAATTTCCCATGTGATGCCCATGTAATTCAATATTCGCTGAAATATGTTTTCCATTAGCTACATGGTATTCCATTGTCCAAAATATTTGCACAAAATTAATCTTTAGCTATCCCAATTTAGTAGGTAATTAAGTTATTTCCAATTAGCCTTTGTGTATGGGTTTTGGTACTTTGGGGGTCTAAATTTCTTGAGGTAAAATATTTGAATTAAAGACTATAAGCTGTTTTTGTCATAAAGTGAGAAAATAGAGAAGCCACATTTTGAAGGATTGAATCTTGGAGTCTTTATTAAAAGGCCAGCAACTGCATGGTGGAATTCGCATCTCAAAGACCAGCAGCCAGCAAATACACTTAATAACGTTAGAATACGGAGCCATAAAAGCCAGAGAGGAAAGAAAGAACAAAACCAATACCAACAAACCAATTCATGGAATGCCATGGTAACCAGAGAAAAGCCAGGAGGTGTGTGGCATGGCGTAATGGCACCTAAGCTAGTCTGGGTCTAAATAAGAACAGGTCAGGTGACAGGGTCACAGAAGACACCCAGACCCAGGCACTGGACAGACAGGTTTAGAAACCTATCAGCCAAGTACCCACCACTGCCTCCAGGGATCCAGGCATTCCTGTCACCTGGGGTGGTGATGGGGGAGAGAGTAATTCATCTTCCTCCACCATGAAGACAAGATGCCAGACCCTACCATCCACCATGTGGCCAAGATGGTGCTGGCCAGACCCAATCGCCCTATTTCATTTTGAGAAAAGATGTTACAAATTGCCTAATTGTCCTTATCAAAGTCATAGTATTGCCAGGCACCAGTGGCTCACACCTGTAATCCTAGCTACTAAGGAGGCTGAGATCTGAGGATCACAGTTCAAAGCCAGCTTGGGCAAGAAAGTCCGTGAGACACTTATCTCCAATAAAGCCCCAGAAAACCAGAAGTGGTGCTGTGGCTCAAGTGATCGAGTGCTAGGTTGAGCTGAAGAGCTGAAGAACAGCACCCAGGCCCAGAGTTTAAGCCCCACGACCACCAACAACAAAAAGTTTTAGTATTTTGTAATATTAAATTTTACAATCATGCATTTTAAATATTGTATGTTAAGATGTCTTTGTGCTATCAGTAAACAAATATGGGTTTAAATTTGTATTTTCTTGTGTTCTTGTGCAATTGAAACTTTCACACATTTTAAATATATATTGGCCATTTGCTTACTGTAGTGATATCTTCAGAGGAGGAAACATTCAGAGAGGCTAAATAACTTCCTCAAGGTCACACAGTGTGAAATGAATAAAAAACTTTGTTTTTCATCTCCTAAAATGAAATAGAATTGTTCTTGAGCTTTTCTGAGTGAGCAGGAAAGCTTATGGAGCAGAGATCTGTGGACATCCAGAATTTAAGGACACCTTGAACCTTCATGAAGGCGTTGGACTTCAAGCCCAAACTCCTAGAATTCCACAGATGAAGCCCTGTCACTAGCTTCCAAGTGTCAAGTGAGAAGAGGAGCCATGGTGTAAAGCAGAGAAAGGTGATTTATTACATGGCCCTGACACACCATGGAAAGACAGCACTTAATCCATCTTCAGCTATCTTGGGGTATAGACATGAGCTTTAGGGGGAAAGGACAAAAAAGATGTATTAAGAATCCCAGCTGGACTGGGAAGGTGGCAGAGCGCTTGCCTTGCATGCCTGAGGCCCTGGGTTTGATTCCTCAGCACCACATAAGCAAAAAGAAAAAAGCTGGAAGTGGCGCTGTGGCTCAAGTGGAAGAGCGCTAGCCTTGAGCTGAAGAGCTGAGGGACAGCGCCCAGGCCCAGAGTTCAGGCCCCACAACCGGACCCAAAAAATTAAATTAAATTAAAAGAGAAATAACCACCACCAAGAATCCCAGCTGCAGGTGTGGTCTGGTTTGTTTTTATCTCAGTTCTGGTTCTCTGATAAGGGTTGTGAAAAAGTTATCACCCATTACTTGAAGGGAATAATCTGATTTCCCTGAGATGATTCTTCTAGCTCCAGGGGTCAGCCTGATCAATACAGGTCATAGTCCTCATTTAAGGGTGGCTTATCCTTCAGTCTCAGTCCTTCCTGAAGGCAAGTTTCAGTCTCTTGTTATAAAGATGTCAGTCTTGTTCTTCTTGGAACTCAGGGTAATTGCCAAATGTCTTAGAGGAAAGGCAAACACAAAATGTAGGCCAAGAAGCCTAGCTTTCCTCCTGCTTTCAGTTAATTTGTGGGTCCAAGTAAGGAGTCAATGCTTTTCAACAAAAGCAGTGCAAACTGTTAAACCGAGCGAGCTTCTGTGCTCGGTACTAGTGCTCTACCACTTTGAGCTACAGCTCCACTTGCGGTTTGTTGTGTTTTCTCTTGCTTTTGGGGTTGGAGATAAGAGACTCACAGACGTCCCTGACCCATCTGGCTTCCACCCATGATCCTCAGATCTCAGTCTCCTAAGTAGCTAGGATTGCAGATTTGATCCACCAGTGCCCAGCCCAAATCATCTGTATAAAATACTGTTTGGGGAATGGTTGTGAAGGTTTAATGATCCAGATGAAGACTGAAAGATGAAGAAGAGAGTAGATGAAAGGGATCTAGACATGCTGATGTGTTCTTCCAGCTAGAACAGCTGCTAAGAAGCTGAATGGACAGTGTAACCTTCTCTATCACCACAGCCTGAGACAAAGCAGTCATCCAACTGCATCCATTTTAGGACTTTGGATTACAATGAGTCAACTGTTTTGAGAGACACTCAGAACTTGGCGTTTTACTTTTTGTTTTTGGGTGACTTTTCCAGTTATATTCCAATTGATATAGAAAGTTAGGTTGTTGCATGCTTGTTTAACCTTGTGAGACAAAAGTCAATGTTTCCTCTCAATCACTAACTGGATGGCCCAGAGTCAACACTGAAACAAGAAGTGGGAATAAAGGAAACACCAGCACTCCTTACATGTTGAAGAAGGGGGAGGAAGAGGATGTGGACAAAAAGGATCACATTAGCAAATACAATCTACAAAAATTAGCCAAAGGTTTATTTGGACGAAGGGATTCAAACGACTTGGGAATAAAGGCAAAAGTTAACCTTTACTGTAGGCTGAGTCCTAGCACAGCTGGGTCTTATCCCAAGAGAATGAACTCTGTCCTTTAGGCCCATTTCCCCTTAGGTAAAGCTTCCAAGGGAAACACTTCTAACTTCTCCAATGTGTGATCATGTATGTCCAGGACTAGAACCAGTCAACAAAGTAAACAAGTAGACAAGCAAACAAAAACTTAACAAGTATCAGAGATCTCCAACCTCCTCTCCCTAAATTTCTGTTTCTTTCACCATTTCTTGGCCTTCAGCAGAGAAATCCCATAAAATAAGATAGAAGCAAGAAGGGACAGAGTATTGGGAGTTCTTCCACTGCCCAATAAATAGATTAGAGTACATGAGGACCCAAAACTATCTCCTAAGCATGACAGATGGATTCATACAGGCCTTGCAGAAAGTCAGGTAATTTCCCCACAACCAATCAGGTAAGAAGTGGGTCAGTTAAATTCATGAATTCTAGAACCAGAACTCCTAGTTCAATCCCTGATCTTTCTCCTACTAACTGAGGGGGGACTCCTTTGTGCCTCACAAAATGAATCGTCCACAAAATGAATCATGGTACTTTATCTGACCTTCTTGACAGCCTTATGAAGTCATCAGAGTTGGCTCTTCACTGAGTTATTGAGCTGACTGACTGAATGAATGTTTGTAAAGCACTCAGAATAGCCAAGGCATGGAAATGATTTCCCAGTGTTTACTTACTGATGGGAATTTGCAAACCAAAAATGTGAAAGTCTACTCTCCCACCCCCAGCCCCCTGGGTTAACAGGCGCCTGAGTTTCAAAGCATGCCACACCTGGCTGAATGGGGACCTCCTTGTTGGATTTGTACAACAGGCTCTGGGGACCAGGCCTGCGTAAATTACTTCACTCTGAAACACAAACTCACCAAGCCCGCACGAAAGCTTTTGTACCCTCAGCCACCTTCACCCAGCACCGAACTTAAGACCCTTCTCCCCTTACTCTCCTCAGGTTACCATGTGTCCCTCTTCAACTTTCCCTTAAAGTTGATTTGGTCTGTTGAGGTCATTTTCTGCTCTTTCTTGACCCTAATACTATTATGACTCAGTTTCCTAACACTTACCAGTTGTTTATTTCAATGCTAAGGTGGAATCATCCTGTAACAACAGCAGAAGACAAAGTTGACAATTCACTTGGCTTTAAACTATATGTAAGAATATATGTTCATATATATGCATATGCACACGTGCGTGCATATACATATACATATGCGTGTACATGCATATGTATATAGGTGTATATTATATATCGTTATATATTATAATTAGATACAAAGTTCAATATATTCTCTATATACACATAGCTATATACATGTATGTGTATATGTACATGCATGTGTGCATGTATAGGTACATGTGTGTATATAAACCTACATGCATATATAGATATATATAGAGAGAAATGTGAGAGATGATTAGTTTTTCTGTTGCATTATTTTCAACTTGTGTAACATACATGAGTAGAAAACTTGTAGTACTACATAGACTTCGGGTGTGAAAGGGTAACAGGTGATGTCAGGTCTCTTGCACTTCTAAAAGACAATATTGGTCAATATACAAGGGCATGTGGATGAAGGAGTTCAGGTATGTTTATAACAAGTAGGCTATAAGAAATAGCAAGTTACAGACAGTAGTTAGGATGTTCATCCAGGTTGACTCCAAGCAAAACTAGTGATAGCCCTTGTATGCCAGGCATCTGCCTTTACCCTTCAAACACATTATTATTCAATTATTCAATTCCTTTTCTTTCTTTCTTTTATCTTTTTTTTTCCGGTGCTAGTCCTTGGGATTGAACTCAAGGCCTGAGCACTGTCTCTGAGCTTTTTTGCTCAAGGCTAGTGCACTACCATTTGAGCCACAGTTCTGGATTTTCTGGTAATTAGTTGAGATAAGAGTCTCATTGACTTTCCTGCCCAGGCTGGCTTTGAACCACAATCTTCAGATCCCAGCCTCCTGAGTGGCTAGGATTACAGGTGTGAGTCACAGGCATACAGCTTAATTATTCAGTTCTTACACCACCTCCCTGAGGTAAAGATGATTAGGATCCTTGTTATCAATGGGAAAACTGAGACTTGGTGGCACACGGTGGTGCTAAGATTTAAACTACCTTCCCCAGAACTCAGGTATGATTGTCTTATTATAACTGGAAGAAATGGTGAGATGTGCAAAGGTATCTTAGATTCTTCCACTTTCTCTTTTGGGGTTTTGCTTTATAAATAAAGCCCTAACAAAGTATACTTATGATAGATACTTCAATAAATACAGAAAGGAAGAAAAGAAAAAGATCCAAATATGAGGGTCTCATGAAAGAAGGTCATTGCTCAATTTGGGTGCATTTCTTTCTCTTTTCCCTAAGCACAGAGGACTGTTTTATGTGTTTTATTTTACACACAGATGATCAAATTACAAATATAATGTTACCCCTTATTTTTTTCTTCCTTTTCCATAATATTAAAAACTTCATATAGACTTCATGCTGCGGCATAGAAGTTCCATAATGTATTTACCATTAATTTTATGTTGGACATTGGAGTTTTTCAAACTGTGTGTGTGTGTGTGTGTGTGTGTGTGTGTGTGTAATAAATCTTTGTTCCCTCTTTCATGGTAGTTTTTGCTCTTCTAACATTTTTTTTTACATCTCCCTCAGGTACACAATGATCTTGATAACCTTCTACCCTTCCTTCCTTAAAGTTTGTATTCTGGAAAGCCGCTGATCAACTCTTTCATACCGCAGTGTCCACAGTGCATCAAGCTGAATATGTTATCTTTTCTTTAAGGATACTTTTGTCTTTCCACAGGGCAAAAGGACACAAGTTCCCTTAATTCTGGAAAGCCGTTGAGAAGATGGGTTTTTTTAGCTGCTGACGTGGTGAAGGGGAAGGGCACGTTTAATTGAGAGTGAAAATCTTGAGTGGAAGTATGAAAGAGAATTAGACCTTTCACCCTGCAGAGCCAAGAGTACTTTGCACCACTAACCTAGTTTTTCCAGCTCTCCAATTTGCCCTTCCCTACAATGTAGTTGGCCTTGGGGCTGGGTCCGCCCACCTTCCCAGAACAGCCTCGTCGAGTTCTGGGTCCTAATTACCCAAGGCCAGCCACCATCGAGCAAATCCCAGGAAGGGAAAGTAAGGTTGCCAGAGGGATCCCAGGCTCCCAAAGCCAGGGACACCTCCAAGTCTGTGTCCACAGACAAATCCTGTGGCAACTCCGGCGACCCAGAGGGGCCGAGGAGCGGGGGATTGGCGGGGGGGGGGGGGGGGGGGGGGGGGTGGGACGGGGCAGGGCGCAGGAGAGAGACGGCGCCCCTGATCCACGCTGCAAGCGCTGGGCTCTTCCTTCTCCCAGACGCTTCATTCAGGCTTTGGTGATTCGCGGGCACCTCACAGCCTGCGTAGGGGCAGCCACGGCGTCCCAGAACACAAAATCGCTCCTAACTCGTCAGGGCACGGTGTTCTTCTGCCACCCCATGACTAGGGAAGGTGCGGGAGTAGGCGGGGTGGGGGTGGGGGCTGCGGGTGGGGGAGCAGAGACTCCGCCCCCTCTGGATGGTGGGCCAAACCCCCAAATTTAGGTACCAAGAGGGAGAGGGAGAGGAAGAGGGAGAGGGAGATCGGGAGGGAGGAAGGGAGAGAGAGAGGGAGGAAGGGAGAGAGGGAGGGACAGACGGACAGACAGACAGACATCAGGTGCCGGTTATGGGTCGAGAAGTAAGCCCTGGCCACCGTGCCCGGGCGCCTTTCCACGAGTGCTGCACCGAGACCCCGAGCGCCCCACGCAAGCACCCACCCACCCACCCACCCACCCGCCTCCCCGGATTGCCGCTCCTCCCTCCTTCCTCGCTGGTTGGCCCAGGCGCTGCAGAGATCGGCAGCAGGAGGAGCCGGGCGCGCCCGCCGCCACGCAAAACCGCCGCGCTCGCCGGCCGGCCGGGGTAGCTAGCAGGCACCGCGCGCGATCCCAGGTGGCGGTGGCGGCCGCGGCGACAGCTGTCAACGTGCATCCTCCTCCCGGAGCCGCCGCCGCAGCCCGAGCCAGCCGGCCGCCCCCGGGTCTCCCCGCCTCAACCCCCCGGCCCCGCGCGCACGCTCCACACCCCACGCGCACCACCAGGAGCAGTGGCCGCAGCGACCGCTGGGAGCCCGGGCGCCTGCCATGGGGAAGCCGGCGAGGAGAGGATGGGACTGCAAGCGCTTCCTGAAGACCAACTGGCTGCTGCTCTCCACCGTGGCCGCCGTGGTGCTAGGTGAGCGGCGGGTGGGCCGCGCGCGCGCGCACACACACACTCACGCGCGCCCAGTGCCCAGGCCGCGTGCCCGGGCGTGCGGGGTGAGGGCGGGCATGGCGCTGGCCGGCGCGATGCGTGTTGGGGGTCCCCCTCCCCTCCCCCTTGGCCTTGGCCTTGGGTTCCCACGCCGGTAGGGCATGGGGGGGGGGGTTCGGGGGGGGGGGGAACAGCCTGTCCCTGGAGCGCGCTGGATTGCTGTGAGCTGAGAACAAAGCTAGGGGAGTCTGATTTGGGTGCCTGTTCCTTGCTTTATCCAAAAAAGGATCAAAGTAGGGGTGGAGGGAGACCCCCTTTGGGCAGATGGACAAGCACTGACCTTGTGAAAATAAACAGGGTTTGGTTTGATTTCCCACGGTACTGCTCACTCCACCCCCCCCCCCCACACACCGTGGGTTTTCTTTTCTTCTTTTTTTTCCCCCCTCTTCTCCACCAACCCCAGCTAGTGCCCTGACAAGAGATCATTAGAATTACAGTTGTCAGTGGAAGAGGTGTCTCTGGAATGGCCTGGGGAAGGAGGGGGGACTGGGTAGGGAGGAGATGAGGACTAGTAATGTTGCCCCCCCCCCACACCAGCACCAACCCTAGGCAGGGCTTGGGAAGGTGCCCCCCCACACACACACACAACACACACCCCGGATTACCCACGCCTCCATAAGACTGCCATATTCCTACATGAATTTACTGGCCCGCCAGAGGTCACTGGGGGAAGAAGAAGACTGAAGGCACTCAGGCTCCTCTTGGGCTACCTTACCCTCCACGTGTTCTATTAAACTGATGTTAAGCTGTGCTTACTGGGTTTCAAACAGGAGTGTTTTTCACTCAAGTCTGACAGATCGTATTTGAGCCACTGCTCCGGGGTGTGCGTTGCTTCTATTCAGCTTCTGATAGTCTGATGAGGTGGTGTTTTCTTGATTGTTTCTGGGGTGTACTTCTTTGGAGCTCTGTGTGTCTCCTTGCCCTATGAGCTGACACAGGTCACAGATCGGGACATCCCAGCAAGTGAGGGCCAGTTCAAGCTCCAGGGAAAGTGGATTCCTTGGCAGGCTCCACCCCCTGTTTGGAAACCACTGCTGCTTTTGCTGGAAAGTCAGATGGGGTCAGCCTGGCCTCCCAAACTTAGCCCAAACCCCTCCAGCTACTGCTTCCAGAGAATTCTTTCTATTGTCTTGCCCATTCCATCATCCTCCATACCAACCAAACAAACAAAAATAGAAACTCAGCCACCTTTGCAAGTTAATGGGATCCTTGGAGTCAGTTTGCCTCCTCCAGAACCTGTGCAAAGGAAAGTCAGGTTTTCTAGTAAATAAATAACATCCTGGAATTGCTCTAACAGAGGACTTTTGTGGGAGGAAAGGGAAGACTTAGAAATGCCAAGTGTTGACTTTCCTCTCACAGACGTGCAAGTGGTTTTTGGACATTTTTTAGGGAAGGTTTACCCTGTCGTGCCACAATTGAAATAGCAAACTCTACCAAGAGAATGATTTGATTTCTCTTCCAGCAAATAGAAGAGATGGCCTTGTTGATTTTCTCAGAGAGGCATCTAGAATTCATGATTAAATTCTTTCCTCAAGACTTGGGGGTAGGGGTGGGGAATGACCTTAGCTTTGTGTCACCCTCCTAATTCCTGGGGAAGTGCACTAATCCTGATTTTTTTCAGCCCAGGACTCTCCAGAGATGCTGGCCTGTAAACCAAGTGTTGTACGTACACCAGCCAGTGCTTGGGTTGGTGTACCAATGCACTAGAAGCCACGTTGGAAAAAAAGTGTGAGCAGTTGTTCCCTAGTCTTTAGAACCAGTTATATTGCTAAGTATATCTTCAGGATCAAGAAGGATTTCAGGCCTACTGTCCAGATGTGGGCCCCAAGGGGCCCTTCCCCTTAATTTTAATGCCAGAAAGACCCAGGAATTTAATTTGGATACTTTTTCCTCCATAAATGCCATGCATCTTTAAAAAATTCCAAGCATCCTTCTGAAGTCTGATGGACATTATTTCTCCCTGATGGAAATTCATATTTGGCTTTGGTTTTGTTGGTTTGTTCGTGTTTTTGTTTCTGTGTTTGTTTTTGCTACTGATATGGTAAGTCTCCAGCTTGTAGCATCCCCAAGTATGCCCACCCTAACACTTCCTGAGACCCTCTTCTTCTCCCCTCCTCCTCCTCCTCCCCTCCCTCCTCCTCCCCCTCCCCCTCCTCCTCCACCTCCACCTTCTTCTTATTTATTTTGCCAGTCCTGGGGCTTGAACTCATCCTGGACACTGTCCCTGAGCTTCTTTTGCTCAAGCTAGCACTCTATCACTTGAGCCATAACACTACGTCTGCTTTTTCTGTTTATGTGGTACTGAGGAATTGAACCCAGGGCTTCATGTATGCTAGGCAAGCACCCTACCACTAAGCCACCTTCCCAGCCCAAGACCCTCTTCTTTTCTCCTTTGGACATCTATAAGAAATCGAACTTCTCTTTGTGTAGTCTATATTAGTTCCTTGGTTTACTGAGCAGTGAAATTCCAGCCCTTTTAAAACAGTGGCACTATGTAGCTATAAGCCCTTGCTAGGCCATGATAGTAAAAGTATATTTTATAATTGGTCCTGAAACATCACAAGAGCTCTTAGGCAGTCTCCTTTCTGGACTTTCAATATGTGGGCCTTGAAGAAGAAGAAGGAAAAAAAAATCCTCTTAAATTTACTAACTACCATGGTGAAATGTTATCTTCTGATTGCAACCAGGGAAATGTTTGTTACCTCTGTAGTGAATTTAGCAATTCTGACTCTGTAAAGTAATTTGGCTTTTGAATGAAGGGCAACCCTTTTATATGTGTTGCTTAAAGTCTCTGCTACTCTCCAACCCCATTTGCCCCCATGATATGGCAGGTGAAGATAAATACAATTAAAGATCATCTATATTAAGTGTGGATGTTGGTTTTGTGTTTCATAGACCAGCAAATGCTATGAGCTAAATGTGTCTTAAGTTCTGACTCATAGATAGAAGGATTAAATAGATGACCATCTCGGTCCCTGAAGCAACTTACAAGTTGTTGAAAATAATACCTTGGATTTTCACATGAGAGGCTTTTCCTCAGATACCATGAGGACGATTTGATTGCTTTTATTTGATAAGCTTTTATTAGGTCGGCTTTTCCCTGCTTCTGTACTGCATTCAGGGAACAAGGACAGAGCCTGCATTTGAATTCTGGCTCCAAAAGGCACTTCCATCAGACAAATTGCTTATTCTCTGGGCTCATCCGTTCCTCATCTTCAGAATGGAAATCTTTGTCATTAGGGTTGACTAAGAGAATGTCAAAATAGCCAGGTACATACTGGCATAAGCTATGCATCCAGTGAATGTTATTACAAAGTAAATCTGAATGGTTGATGATGGGAAAAATTAATCGTATGATGTTGTCTCTCCTGCTGTGTGACTTTCTTTGTACTTCTTGGTATCCAGCCAATAATTTGGAGTCCAGGGTGATTCAAGTGTTTTGATGACTTTGGTCTATCTCAGCCAATAGCAACTTCCATAACATTCCTTAAGAAAGAAAGAAGGAAAGAAAGAAAGAAGGAAAGAAAGGAAGAAAGAGAGAGAGAGAAAGAAAGAAAGAAAGAAAGAAAGAAAGGAAGGAAGGAAGGAAGGAAGGAAGGAAGGAAGGAAGGAAGGAAGGAAGAAAGGAAGGAAGGAAGGAAGGAAAATAGAATTAATCATTTTGTTTTGAATCCTACAGCTTAACTCTCCATTCACTTAACAGGCAGAAATTCTGAGGGAGGGAATTGTGTCCTCTCAGTGAAAAATCTGTTCAAGTAGAATTACCGAGAGAGAATTCTGGAAGCCTACAGATTTAAGTCACCAACAAGGATTGTACAGCATGGAGTGTTGAGAATAGACCTTAAAGATCTCACCCTACTCCAGACTTATTTTGTGTTATTTCAGTCATTTGAGAAAAAGAAATCTTTGATTCCAAGCTTGAGGAGCTACAGGAAAAGCAATAAGGTTCTGTCTATCAATGGAGCTGGCAGTTTTATTAATTGTAAATCATTACCTTTGGAGTACTGTAGAAGCAGTCATTGATAGATTGCAATTCTATTGTCTGAACTCTGAACCAATTCCTTCACTTGTCTGGTAATACCTTGACCAACCTCATGTTTCTACCCTGGAGCTCTGTGGCATATACCTGGTAGTGTTTGTTTTGGACTTAGTATATGCTTTGGTACAATGGAACTCTTGATGACAGGGGCTGACCATGGCTTATGCTAGTTCTGAGCCTTGTCCTTCACCCCAGACTGAATTAGCTTAGCAGAGGTTAGTAATATTCCTGCAGCAGCCAACCTCTACCTCATTCATTCATTCACTCAATGTGCCATGGTACCCTAGGTGTGCCAGGGATTTTTTTAAGAGCCAAATCACATACAGAGCAGTGAACAAAACTCCTACTCCATGGACCTTATGTTACAGTGGAAAAAGGCAGAGGGTAAATGGAGTAAGTAGGAAAATAGAACATAGAACCAGTACTCTGGAATGACAGAAAGCTTGGAAGGTGGGTAGGGAAGGCAGAGATGGCAATTTTAAGCAGGCAGGCCATACTGAGACTGAGAAGTTATCAAGTGAATCAAGGCAAAAAGAGGCAAAAGGACAAATTGCACAGGGATCTAGAGTGGAGTACCTTTGCCTAGCAAATGCAAGATCCTGAGTTCAAATCTTAGTACCACACAAAAGTGAAAAGATGTAGATGAGAGAGAGGAAGACAATGGGGTCCAGAAGAATAGAAGTTACATGGAATAGAGGGGCCTCAGAGGTCTGAGATCTGACAAAGCCATGATCCTTGGGGAGCCCTAGGGGTGGGGGAAACCTTGCTCCTGGACTCTTTTAGCCTCTTTTGGTGGTCCCACCATTCCTGAGCTTGTGGCCACAGCCATTGTAATCTACACTTTCACCTTAAGGTATATGTCTTTTGTGATATATTAGAGCCCTCCCCATGCATGATCTTTCTCAGATTCTGCGCTACATTTTATCTTACCATGGAAGGTAACATTCATGACATTGTCCTAGAGGATTTTATCCACAGGTCCTGAAGACTGGCATATGGACTTATCTGTTTGAAGACTGCTATTCAGTCTAGACAACAGTTAGAGTTGAGACTGCTATCAAAGTTATCTTTCTAGGAAATAAACTAGAACACATTGCCCTGGGTTTTCCCACAGTCCTTGGGATGGGTAGAGCATCTCTCGCATCCAAACCCATCCACTGTTTACATCCAACTGTTGGCCTTACCCTTACGACTCAACTCTATTCTGTTCCAAGACAATACCTCACTCCCATACTTCTCCCAGGTAATGGAAAACACTTTCCCTATTTCAAATGTAAGATTGAAAACACAGATATCAGCCTGGTGCTGGTGGCTCACTAGCTACTCAGGAGGCTGAGATATGAGGATCACAGTTCAAAACCAACCCATGTAGAAAAGACCCCTGAGACTCTTATCTCCAATTAACCACTCAAAAATGGAAGTGGAGCAATGGCTCAGAGGTTGAGCTCTAGCTTTGAGCGAAAGAGCTCAGAGACAGAGCCCAGGCCCTGACAAAAAGAAAAAGAAAGAAAAAACATAGGTGTCACTAAGTATATGCCAACTACTGTTCTAGGTGCTTTAAGTGCATTAACTTCTTTTACTTCCATAAAGCATATGGTTAGGAGAGTGGGGCACCAACAGTTTCAAAACTTATGCCAAGGTTTCTGAGCAAGGGCACAGCTGGGATTCAATCCCTGGCAGTCTGGCAGTAGAGATGCTCTTGTTAACCATTATGTTTTTCCACTGCTGTGTTGCACCTGCCTGTGTTTGTAACCCTGTACTCAGATTTTCACTGTCTCCTTATTTGGCAGGCTCAATATATTTGTCCAATTTTTCACCTAGAGAGTTAGGAAGACTTTGTCCTTTGTTTGTGGAATGAACAAGAACAGCTTCTTAAAAACCTAGACTATAGACCCCTTGAGTTATACCCTTCAACATTTAAAACAAACAAACAAAAAACTCAAGGAGGCCTTCAAATAATGCAGCAGCTTCTAAAAAGTCATGGGGGAGGGGTTTGGGGTAGGGGAGGGGAAGGATATCTGATACTTAAGACTCAGTCATGCTTTGGTTCTTATCAGACAGAGGGGTTTGGATTAGCTGGAAGATCAAAGAGAATTCCATTCACATTTCAATTCCCAGTTATAGGAAGGGGAAAGGGAAAGCATGGTATGATATTTATTGAGATAGAGTTAGAAGCAGAAGTTCTGGAACTGATTTTTTATGTCTGCCAAGGGCTTTGGACCGAGGTATAATGGTATGTGATGTGTAGTGTACATGTATTGAGCCTTGGTTAGAAAATATCTGGGGTTCCTTTTAGCTTTCAGATGTATTAAGTCTATGACCATAAAGTTACTCCTCAGTTCATTTGAGGAGCCAGAGGAACTCATCTTGGGGGAGGGGAAAACAGGTTAAATTTGTGAATAAATAATATGTAAATAAGTATACTATACATATAACATTATTTATATATAAATTACACATATATGTATATATCAGTTTGATATAGGGAAAACAAAATCTGGCATAATTGTCATATGGAATAGGAACTCCTGTTTTTAATGAAGAACATAGCTTTATGTTTATCTTTTTCTAGATGATGATGAAAAGAAAGTTGTTAGTTTAATCATCTATTTTTATTTGCCTTAATATTTTTAATCAATAGCATGCCACATACATTGCAGTAATATTAGCAAAGTAAGAGTTACTATAAAGTGGTGTTCATGATATTTTCCACAAACTTTGAAGCAGATAGATTTGTCTGTCATGTTATGTATAACTAACTATATACACATATACACGGTGTGTCAATAAGATAGTATACCCCTCTCTTCCTTAGGATGTCTATGTACACCTGTCTGTCTGTCACATATATCTGCTTATTTACGTGCCTTACAGAAGAGATCCTGTAGTAGGCTTGGCTCAAGTTCTACATATTGAAGAATTAAGAAAAGAAAATTACACCTTGAATGCCTATGGCTGGTGCTTTCTTTCTTTCTTTTTTTAAAAAGTAAATCAGAATCTAGTCAACTGATAGAATCACTGAAAAGATTCTGATTTGAAGTTACTCAATTGAAAACATCTACTTGAAGTCCATTAAATCAAATCCCCACATGAAAGGATCTAACCAGGAAATTATACAAGGATTTTTTTAAATAAAAATCACAATTGTACATCTCTTGCATTACTGGTACTACCTATTGAGAATAGTTTGAATATAAATTGCTACCGGTTGATGATAGATATTAAAAGTCTTAAATCCCAATCTACAATTTATGTCTTATTAGTACAATGAAACTACAGAATAAAAGTTACCCACCCATCAAAACTTTAAGTGCCAGTCATAAGAAATAAAAGAGGAAGTGGAGGTATAGCTTAAGTGATAGAATGCTAGCCTTGAGCAAAAAAGCCACGTGAGAACATGAGACCTGGAGCTTAAGCCCCAGTACAGGAACATAAAAAAATAAATAATACATTAATAAAATGTGCTTTGCCAAAAAAGAAGAAAAGAAACTTCAAAGATGCGCCATGTCATGTAGAACGCTTTTGTGTGCTCCTTCAGGTGACAGTAGACCTCATAGATGAGCTCAGATAGGGAACTAACTCATGCGATGGTATGAGCGAGCTCTTGCTTATAGAGACAGAAGACTCTCTTCATTAATTACTTGTGAGAAATTGTGATTACTTTCAACAGAGCTGAGACTGAAAATAACTGTCCTCGAGAGTCAGCAGCACGCTGGCTGGGTGCCAGAAAAGCTGCGTTTGCCTGAGGAACTGCAACTCTCTCTCGTGTCGCTGGACACCTGGGATCGCTTAACGCGGTGCCATCGAACACTCAAATATTAGAAGAAAATGCACTCACTTTAGCTGACATTGAGTGGCTCACTTAATTCCCTTGTTCCCAGCAGTGTCTGTGAAGGAAACATAATTTAAATGTCCTTTCATGCAAAATCTTTTACATGTTAAATGCACATCCAGTGCTGCAGACAGATACTATGAAAACCCATAATCTACCTCAGAGCGGTTGTGTAATTCGGCTGGTAAGTGTGTTACAAGGAGGTAATTCACTATACTTCCTGGGGGAACAGCTTTAACCCTCAACAAAGGGTGCTCTGTTGTAATTACCATTCTTCACAGTAACACCTCTGTTAATGGAAAGGAAGTGTTTCTGTGACTCACTCTTTGCCAGAAATGGTGCTACCTATCTTTGGAAAAAGTATCTGCTCACTGCCTGTTCCATTACCACAGGTAGGCGTTTCCTTTCCAGCAAATGTCCTTGCCCTTCCACAGACAGGCTGGACCTTATCCCAGCTCAGGGATGCTGCAGGCCATGTGTCCTTGGTCATTCCTCTCCCAGACCTAGCCCCAGATGTGTAAACTCCAAGCAGCTGTTCCCATTCAACCAAATCAGGAGAGACACTGTGTCTCCTTCTTCACCTGCTCAGGCAGAGGTCTTGGTTCCTGGGCTCGTTCTCAGTCTCAGAGTCCCTAACTGCCCAGGGGCACGATAATCAACCCAGCAGAGCTTCAAGTGTCTAGGGAGAGTCTGGATACTCACATCACGTCATCTCCCTCACTTCGGATGCTGGAGAAAGTGGTAACCTCTGGGACAGGAATTTGGACTCTGAAATGGCCTCCGGGAAGGTCTGTGCTGTGTGTTTCCTCTTGTAATTGCTCTTCTTATTTGGACTCAATGGTTATGTGCTTAAAACTGTAGCACTCAAAGGAAAATCTGCAGGAGGGTGCTTCGATGAGAGACTTTACAATTAAACTCTTTTCTACCGCTGTTCTATTGCTTAAAAGTGATCTGATTGCTTGTAATTCATTAAAGAATTAAGTGAACAGCAATTACAACAAAAATAAATCATCACCAGAAAGGCCCAAACTCCAAGAAGCCTAATCAACCAGCCTCTCACAAAAATACCTGGAAAACAAATGGACATTGTCCAACTTCTATGCGTTATCTAATTGATGGACTTGTTTTCTAAGCCATTTAGCCACTTTACAGGTTTCTTATAAGATCCAATGAGTTGTTTGATTGTGAGAAACATAGTTTCTACTTTGGAAAATGCTTTCTCTTGTGGTTTATCAAAACTAATAGTAATATTTACTGTGACCTTCCTATGAGTTTTATGTCCAATTTGACACCAGTATGATGAATCAGTTAGGATGGTTTCCATTTTGCAGCTGAAGAAAATGAAACTTAAAAGACTTAGGTCACATGGCTAAGCACAGAGAGATGGAATTTGCAGCAGGGCTTCTTAGCTATTAAGAACAATTTCTTCCTTCCTGGCAAACCCTGTAACAACTAACTGGTAGTTAAAAGCAATCTTGCTGACTTTGATTTTACAAAGTAGCCAAATCAAGCCTATTATCTTCCTGCTTTTCCCATCCCTGCTCTCTTGACCCATTTTTTTCTTTAATGTCCCTTAACTTGGGGTAATCCACAGTGATTTGTCCATTCTCCCACATAAACCTTCATTTGAGCTTATATTTTACTTAAATTTTTCTAGTTGTTGCTTTCCCCTAATGGGTGTACTTTTCTGTGCTGGTGCTCAGATGTTTTGCCCACAATTCTCTGCTCATCCTTGAAGAAGCATTTAATTCTCACTTTTGTCTTACTGACTTCTCTGACAGCTTGGTGAAAGAAAATCTCCCTTCTCTATACTCACATAATTCTCGCTTCATATTCACAAATAATTCACATTGCTATTCCCAGTCCTGCCTGTGACCAACATCATTAATTGATTACAACACTCCTTGCTACTCGAGCTCTATTATGGCTCTATTCTTGAAACTAAATTTGAGGCAGCCATTGTTGTCAATCAAACAGAACTGGCAGATAAGAAGAAAAATATTGTCTAGCCCTAGGAGAATATGTTCATTCAGCAATTGGGAGCTCAACTTTAAGTTAACAAGTATGGATGCTACTGGCAAGAGAGTCAAATCTGTGATTTGTCTTTTCACTCTGCTGGCAGTGATACATGCACAAATATCACTAACATGAGCCCAAATGTAGTAAATACTGCAGGAAAGCTGCAGCATGTGCCTTGAGTCTTAGACAAGAGAGTTGGGATCAGGATGGAGAGAGATTCTGTGGGAGGTCATAAAAGGAATGGCTGTCAGCAGGTCTGAATTCTGGGCTAGAAGATTAGAAAGATCAAGGCCAGATAAGAGGCCATAAAGAGGCTTTTTATCTTCTCCCATCCAAGTTTAGTATTGCATGGAACTACTATATCACATACATCATAGTTGGTTTTCTGTTGCTATAATAAAACTTGACACCGAGTAATTTATATGGAAGGAAGTTTATTTGGGCTCACGGATCTGGAAACAGGAAAGTCCAAAAGCATGGTGCTGGTGGGAGCCACATGCTACTTCAAGCCACAGTGGGAAATCAGAGGGCAAGCAGGTACATGCAGAAGAGCAAAACACAGGGACCAGACTTGATTAATAACAACCCGTTCTTATAGTAGCTAATCCAGTCTGTGAGGATGATAACTCATCCGGGAGAAAGCCATCCAATCATCTCTTCGTGATGTAGCTCTTGTTGGACCCACCTCCTCACTCCCACACCTCAGTGGCAAATTTCAACACGAGCTTCAGAGATAGATATGTTTCCATACTTCTCTTTCCCACTTCCTTTCTCTGAGAGTAGGAATGCTCTCTTACAGGTGCTGAGCATTGCATTTACTTCATGAAAGATGACTTCAAATGTTGGATTTCAATACCTTCATTGAAAAATAAAAAATGCAAATCCAGTCTGTTCTATTGATGCCCCCAAGCTACCGACTCAGTTGCATGGGATTTTACACAGCACTCTAGGGCACTCTTATCCAAGCCTGAGTTGTTGCAAACAAACCTTTTCCCTAGTATGGAGGCTGGAGGGAGGGGTAACAGGGAGGGGAGGAGCAGACCTGGTTATTGTCAATTCCAATATTAGTGTGAGCTTAGCATGACCCTGAAGCTCCAGCCTGAAGCCCATTGTCCTCCCTGGAGATCTGATCATAACACAGGGTAGGAACCTGCCTGGTCCCCAGAGAATCCTTTAGGCTAATTAGAGAAAAAAGAGAAATATCTGGTTTCCAATAATTCAGCTGAAAACTCCATCAGCCTTGGATGGCTGAGCTTGTCAAATGTGATCCTTAGCAATTCCTTCATCTTTTAGTGAGTTTACGTCTAGATTCTCCACCCCTACCCAACTACCCCTCCAAGTATCTTTTGCCTCCTGGTCCGTATTCTTCTCATTTCTCTGTCTGGAGATCATTTCTCTGATAAGACGTTCATTTGCCTGTCTGTGCTACCTGCTCCAGTAGACCTTGAAAAATGGCTTGGATAATCACTAGTGTTGGTAATTAAACTAAAGATCAGGTAGGTGTTTTGTTGTTTTTTTTTTTCTTTTATTAGAGAAGTTAATTGTTGACCTGGACAGGCCTGCTGGTGCATTTCTGTTTCCTCTCTATGCATTTCTTTCTTACCTGTGGAGAATTTCCTGAGATTTCACTGGGCAACAGAGATTAGTTTTATAGAGTGATGGAAGTTGAGACCTTGTGCTCAGCTCAGAAAGCATAGAACCTGAGAAGCATACCAGGTTTCTTCTTTAACTTGTTTGGTGCCCTCATTAAATATTGATGTTTTCTAGCAAATCCCACTCCCTTTTTTATTTGGGGAGAAAAAGTTACTTATACTTATGTTTGTTTAAGTGACATGACTAAGATTTGGTTGCCCTTATGAACCTCCATGTTAATAGCTACACGACTATCCACAGCATCCGAGATCCAGAACTCAGAAAATGCCTGAAGTAGCACTCTGAGTTCCTGTACTTAGTTACTTGATTTCTGCTCAGGGTCCTCATGTCTATTATCCATAGATATCCTCACATCTATTATCCATAAAACAGAAAAAAAAAAAAAAAAAAGAACCTGAAGCCAGGTGCTGGTTACTCATACCTATAATCCCAGCTGCTCAAGAGGCTGAGTTGTAAGGGTCACAGTTCAAAGCCAGCCCAAGCACGAAGCTCCTTGAGACTCTTATCCACAACTAATCACAAGAAAGCCATAATTGGAGCTGTGGCTCAAGTGGTACAACACCAGCAAAAAAGCTAAGGGACAGTGCCGAGGCCCTGAGTTCAAGCCCCAGAGTCTCACAAAGATTCCAAGAGTAAATGAAGTAAATGAAGTCCTTAGATGTTACTATGACAAGGTCATTTCTCATTGTTTGATTTTTTTTTTGTCTTGAATGCACTGACATTCATTTCTGGATCCTAAATACAATCCATTGTTGTTATTAAGTGAGCTGGTATATCCTATACATAACTGTAACCCCTCTGTACATCACCTTTACAAAAAAAATTAAAAAGAAGAAAACAACACCAAAAAAGAGGAAGATGAAGAAATATTGCATAATTCTTAAAGTATTCATAAGCAAGGAATAGAAGGTTAGAGCTCTATACAGATTAAGAGGTACTGTACAATTGGTAAGCAGGCTGCAAGCTTAGTAGTTATCACAAGTAGAGTTCAAGGTGACAGAAACATTGTAAAGCAGAAGTATGAGGATGGAGTGAGCCTTGCCTTAAGGCTGATGAAAGTTGGGAGGTTCCACTTACTTAGACTCATAGTCTGGGTTGAAAGTACATCAGACTGGGAATTCCAGACATGTGACAAATCTAGAAAATGCAGGATGACTGACCACCTTTCTCCCAGAGGTCAACATGAACTCAGATTACTCCTGACTACATTCTGTGGGGGAGAGGGTCAGACTTCGTTTACAAGCGGTGTGTAATGAGCCAGAAAGGTGTTTTTCACAGCAGTTGTGAAACTAGCAACTGTAAAGAAGCAGTGATCTATGATAGCTGTGTTAAATCTAAGGAAAAGTTGTGTTCTTCAAGCAGAACGTTCCAGGGTTTCTCCAAACTGAATGAGTATAGACAATTGGAAGGTAAATATTTGCTGAGAAAGAGACGATGACACCTGACCATGGTAGATGAAGGTTTTTTCATTGAAATGCGTGAAACAAATTGCTGGGTAGAATCACCCTTGAGACGATTAGACATGAACCATCTCAAGAGGAAGAAAATACAATAGAATAAGCCACAAGTTGAAAATGGGTGATGTTAGAACTCACAAGTCAAGTCGTAGATTTATAGCTCAGAAAATAACCTGACCTGCCCACGTGTGGGTCATGACCAGTGAGGGAGAGTCAGGCTGGGTTGTGCTTAGACTGAAAGATTCCTGGAGCAGCAGAGCCACCAAGTCACTCTAGAGACTAGAGTACTGGGAGCCAGTCCTTATTTTTCCCAGCCAGTCTCATCCTTACTGATCCAAGGCGGGGCTCCTCAGACTAGAGGGAACACCAAAAGCTGTGAGAAATCCCAGCTGTAGGACCAGACACTTGACTACTTATGTATACAGCAGCATAGCCATGATCAGAGAAGAACAAATCCACAAGTCAGGAGTTACTGCTTAGGACATTGTCATGAAGCATTTTGAGGTGTGATGGCTCAGGATGAGGGCAGATTCCCACATTCTTAAGGCCTGGTTTTAATTCTCTACTAAATAGCATTCACTATCAACTGTCTTCTCCTGCCTTTTATAATCCGATTCAATGCACAAAAGACAGAAAAATGGGGTGATTTTCTGGGTCCATGCATGACATGGTAATTCTATGCATTCCTGGTCCGTTCTATGCAGTAGGCATCAGACACAGTGCTGGTAGCGGGTGGGATATGGCACTGAATGGGACAATATGTTTACCTCAAGCTCGAGATAAAGGGCAAGAGGAGAGAGACACAGGTTGACCCGCAGGTAAAAATTCAATGGGTCCCAGCCCAGGGAGGGTAAAGCAGGAGAATAATGAGGCTAAGGCTGGCCTGAGCTACGTAGTGAGAATTTGTCTTGAAGAAACAACAGCAAAAGACAAAAATAAAAAAAGCTTAGTGGGGTCCAAAGAAGAATTCATTCCACTTGAAAAGAGAGACTAGAAAAGGCTTTCTGTAGGATGTGGTACTTTTAACAAGGCTTTGAGACATGAGTAAGAGTTGGAGGGTTTTGTTTTTTTTTTTTTTGTGGCAGAGATAATGATAAAGGATTTGTGAAGGGGGAGGGATCTGTCTGAACAAGGGCATGACAACTTCATATGGTAAAGAATCTCTAACAAAGAGCAGGGAGCTAGTGGTGACAGGATGTGCCCAGACTGAGGCTGGGAGGACGCCCCGACCCACATCAGGTACAGACCTGGCAGGACAAAGACAGTACTCAAGGGGGTTTCACTGAACAGAATTTCATCAAGAGACGATTAGCACTGGGTAGTGTTCGTGGAACAAGAAAAGGATGGAGAGGCACCCAAGGACTAGTAACTATGGTATACCATCAGCTCTCTTGGATTGGCTAGGCAAGAGGAAAGTAGAGTGTTACTACTAACTACAGTCGGGCTGAGGCTGTACTTGAAGGATCAGGTGAGAGAATCTGTACAATCTCAGAGGAACACAACCCCTGTCAGAACCCTAGCAAGGAAGGGAGAGAGGGAAGGAGGCCCAACTTCTCTCTCTTCCCCCCTTAAGATCTACTGCTAAAACTAGAGGGCAAGGGCCCCAGGGTCAAACAGCCACCAGGACAAAGGACAGAGAATGGGTCTGGATGGCAAATAAGAGAACAAAGCACACTAAAATACTAAAAGTATTTTTAAGGATGCTATTATAAAACACACACACACACACACACACACACACACACACACACACACACACACGGCGCTGGTGTCTCACACCTGTAATCCTACCTATTCAGGAGGCTGAGATCTGAGGATCGCAGTTTGAAAGTAGCCCAGGCAGGAAAATCCATAAGACTCTTATCTCTAATTAACCACCAGAAAACCAGAAGTGGTGCTGTGGCTCGAAGTGGTGGAGTACTAGCCTTGAGCAAAAAAGGCTCAATGACAGCTCCTAAGCCCTGAGTTCAAGCCCCAAGCCCTGCCAAAACCAAATACACACACCAATACACATACGCACAGTGTTGAAAAGACAGAAAACCTGTGCATGATGGCATGAGTTATTTGGATGATTCTGGTGTTTTGGGGTGATAACTGGTAAATGCCATGAGCACTGGGAAATAAGAGGTAATGACGTTTTCCACACTTTTGTGGCTCTGTGCCGGTCTCACCACTCCGGTGCCGGTGGCCTGGCCCCAGTCCCTCCCATTGGCCTCCATCTCCCCACAGCCTTGTCTTCACATCACTAGCCTTCCTTCCATGCAACAAGGCAGTCATGCATGATGGAGGAGGTAGCCAGTAGACCAGGGATATCTTATCTCTGCTTCTAAGTAAAACTGCCAGAAAATCCAGCTCAAACAGTTGTGAAGTCAGAAAGATGGAACGTGATCAATAGAATTGTATGGCTCAGATCATATGAGGTGTCCAGACATGGTGCCTGATTTCAAGTAAAGCCAGATTCAGGGGCTCGAGCAACATCATCGGGGCCTGTTTGTTCTTGTCATGTCGTCTGCATCCCCGTGTGGTTTTCCCTCCACAGCTGACATAGCTGCATCACAGCGTACCATTTCTTTTTCCCACTCATAGCTAGCAAAAGAGAAAGGTTTAGGGAGCACTCCTGGGCCTGAGCCTCCAGCTCTCTTAGCCTTAATTGGGTCATAGACTCATTCTTCAGTAAAGTCGGGACACAGCAATATGATGGCTTCACTAGCCAGCTCAAAGTCACTCTCTCATCCACCCCTATTTCCTCCAAATTCTGACTTAGATCTAAGGTCAGCTCCACCTAGATAGACTCAGAACTCTGAGGTATACTACTCTGTTGATTATGTTTTCTTTCTTTCGAGACTATATGTTAATGATACAAAACAGTGGTCTTCACTGTGATGTTTTCATAAATGGACACGAATGCTTTGATCATATTCACCTCCAAAGTCCTCTCTTTACTCCTGCCCCCTTGACCTCTTTCTCCTAAAAGTCCCTCTTCTACTTTCATGACTTTCTTTTGTTCTAGATTTGACACGAGAGAGAAATCATCCAGAATTTGTGTTTTGATTAAATTCGGTGGGTTTTGGGTGTCTTGTTTTGTGTTTTGGAATACTGAGTTTGAGCTTAAGGCCTTGGGCTTGCTAAGTGGCTTGAATCATGTCTGCAGTCAATACTTGTCTTTCGAATCTGGCTTCTTTCACTTAACAGGATGGTCCTTAGTTCATTTTGAACTGATTTTGTACAGGCTAAGAAAAAGTCCTACTTTTGGTCTTCCATATGTGAGTATCCAGTTTTCCCAGGATTAAGTGTTAAAAGAGGTCTTCTTTTCTCTAATGTATGTTTTTACTGCACAGCTATCGCTGTGCATGGATTCATTTTTGTGTCTTCTATTCTGTTTCTTTAATCTACCCATCATTTTTTATGCAGTCCTATTTCAGTTATTTTGGCTTTGTAGTATAATTGGAAATATGCTATGGTGCTAGCATAATTATCTTTACACAGGATCAGTTTGGCTATTTGGGGGTCTTTTAGTGCAACATTAGGATTTTTTTCTAGTTCTGTTAAGAATGTGATTGGAATTTTAATGGGGAGTACATAGAATCTATAGACTGTTTTTAATAATATATCCATTTTCATGGTATCAATTCTGCTGACCCACAAGCATAAGAGATATTTCCATCTCCTAGTATCCACTTCCATTTCTTCAGTTTTCATTATAGAGATAGTTTACCTTATTGGTTAGTTTTACCTCCTAGGTATCTTTTGAGGCTATTGTGAGTGGGATTATTTCCTGCTTCTTTTGTCAGCAAGTTCGTTATTGGTGTGCATAACAAGCTGGGGGTTACACGGCTAGCAGTATATCTTACACCCAGGATATTGGATGACAGTGTCAACAAGCATCTTGTTGTCTTCTGTGTTCTTAAGCTTGTTTCCTGACAGTGATTACTGTACATTCATAGGTTAAATCTTAACTGAATTCCCAAAACCATTGAATTTGTTGCTTAGTTATTAACCACATATCTTAGTCTGTTTTCTACCAGAGACTGATGATTAATGTAGGATCAAGGTTTATTTAGCTCATAGTTCTTGATCCTAGAAGTTCCAAGGTTGATGACCTTCTTGCTTATGAAGACTCTTTTCAGTGTCTCAGGGTGACACAGAGCATCTTATGGCATGATGGATACTAAGACATACCCATACTGGCTTTTACAACAAACTTACACTCAAGCCAGTAACTCCTTTTATCCATGAATAGATTGATTTTCTTACAAGATTGATTTTCTTATTGGCTTCATGAATTAATTACCTCTTAAGATCCCACCTCCTAATATCACACAATGGAGCTTAAATTTCAACGTAAGTATTGACACAAACAAAGCTTGACATTGATTAAATTTAGACAGAATGGTGAAGAATCTCTGCCCTCTGTCATCCTCTGATTGGCCAGATGCTACCCTATTTCCATCAAAGCTATCTAATCTAGTTATTTTGGGTACTGACTGGTGTGGAAAATATGAAAACTTCTTAACTGTGCATCTGTAAGACCAGCCAAGTCCTGTCTGGTTATGTATTTCCTAGCATACGCATGTCACACGGATCATGGAGGAAGGTTAGAAGGCTTTCCAAACACTCTTGCGCTGAATTTGAGAGGGACTGACGTGGTAAGTAAGAGGAAGATAGAGCAATAAGCTAAGGCTCACAGACATTGGCAATTGGCAATTAGGGTGGGACAGGGACGAACCAGAATGTAATCCTATGTTAAAAGCTAAGTATGAAAGGGACTCATGCAAATTTATAGCTTGGAAACTTAGGCCTGCCTTTCATTTGGAGAATGAATTGATGAGACAAAATTGGAGGCAGGAAGATCTTCAGGATTTGGTGTTTTGGCGTCAGTGAGTGTTAAGTGTATTTTCTGTGGCTATCACAATGTGCCCAAGGCTGGGTAGCTTATAAGTTTATTTGGTTCATAATGTTAGAGGCTGGGAAGTCTGAAGCATAGTGGATCTGTCATCTGCTTGGGCCCTTCTTGCTGCTTCATTACCTTAGATGGTGGCTCATGGAGAGAAAGCAAATGTGCTCGCTCTAGTCTACCTTCTGCTTCTTATAGAACCTCTAATACCATCAGAGGGACCACACTTTCATGACCTCATCTAATTTTTTTTTGGGGGGGGGGGTCCAGTCATGGGGCCTGGGCGCTGTCCCTCAGCTCTTCAGCTCAAGGCTAGCGCTCTACCACTTGAGCCACAGCGCCACTTCCGGCTTTTTCTTTTTGCTTATGTGGTGCTGAGGAATCGAACCCAGGGCCTCGAGCATGCAAGGCAAGCGCTCTACCACGGAGCCACCTTCCCAGCCCGACCTCACCTAATTTTAATTACCTCCCAGTGGCCCTAACTCCAAATATCATTAGCCTATGAATTCAGGGCATAAGGTGTCCAATGTATAACTTCAGAGAGACATATTCAAACCACAGCAGTAGGAAAAGAGGGGGACAGAGTTATATGGCTACGTAGAATTGGAAGAATTTTTATGTGACACTGCATCACAGATTATATCACTTGCTTATGCCTTAGTTTATCCCTTAAAAATGAAGTTGTTTGACAGCGTTCTTGTTGTGATCAGAGCTAATTTTCACTTAGCTCAACCCCTGGTACGTGGTAATCTCTCAAAAAAATGTTTGCAAATAGTCTAAGGATATATACTACTATGTAGGAAAGCACCCCCCCAAATTTGAGGGCTTAAAATAACAGCCATATTATAATTGTTTATGCTTCTGAAAGTTGTCCGGGCTTGCCTAGGTATGCCATGCTTGAGCTAGCACCTGCTAGCTAGGGCTCAAACCATGAAAAACTTGTCACTTGTCCTGTTTGTCTGTCTGTCTCTCTTTCAATCTCTCTTCCCCCTCCTCCTTCCCCCTGTTCCCCTCTCTCCCTCCCTCTCTCCTCCTCTCCCTCTCTCTCCCCATCTCCCCTACCCCATTTCTCCCTCTCCTCACTGTTATGTAGACTTTCCTACAAGGCTTCAGGATAGTTGTATTTCTTATATGATGATACTCTTTCTGATGGAAAGAGTATCAAACCCTATGTAGAACTATTTTTATATCACCAGAGAACTGAGGATGGAAATTTGGAGGCTTTTGGGGAAGAAGAAAGACAAGTCCATGTCCCCAGGTATTGAGTCCCAACTTGAAGTTTATATCCAGGTAGAGATTCCTAGAAGGCAATTGTATTTTGAGTTTGTCACTTGGGAGTGAGAGGGTAGTGGTGGAAATTAAAGCTATGAGAGCAGATAAGGGGCTGGGAAGGTGGCCCAGTGGAAGAGTGCTTGCCTTGCACGCAGGAGGCCCTGGGTGCGATTCTTCAGCACCACATAGACAGAAAAAACCGGAAGTGATGCTGTGGCTCAAGTGGTAGAGCACTAGCCTTGAGCTGAAAAGCTGAGGGACAGTGCCCAGGCCCAGAGTTCAGGCCCCACCACTGACAAAAAAACAAACAAACAAACAAACAAAAAGAGCAGATAGGATCACTCTGCAAAATATAGTTCAAGAAGAGAGTGGAAAACAAAACCCTTGAGCCATATTGACATTCATGTGAGGATGTCTCAAACAGAAAGATGAGTGCTACTTGGCTTGGCTTAATTCCTCTAGACACATCTAGAAGTGTTATAGGTTAAGATTTCTTTCTTGGGGTCTCAGCATCCTCTTGGAAAAGAGTCACTTTTCCCAAAAGCCTAACCCTTTGGTTGTCCAGATTAAGTGCTTTTTCCCTCCCTGCCTGTAGTCTACTCAAATCTGCTTCCCTCGCCCTAGAATCTCGCTCTCTGTGTTCTTCTGGGATCCCAGTGTTATGATTGCTTCCAGGACGGAACAAGGAATTAGATTCTCTCCCTTCCTCCCATTCAGATTGTTTCCTGGAAAAGAAATATTGTAAGACTTTTACTTCAAGAAAGTTCCCTCTCTTAAGCCATTTCAACAACAACATCAACAACAACAATACAATGTCCTGAATTTTAAGCCATATTCTAATTAGCCTTAAATTTCAGCTCATTTTAGAGAACCACATTGGTACAGGGCTAGCCTGGCTCCTCTTTGGTGAGTTGCTACCTTTCAGGAAGTTACCCGAAATACTGTGAAAGAACCAAGTTCCAAAACAGGGATGTCCAAAACTCAAGCATTCCTCTGAAAGACAGTCAGGTAAACGTACCCCTGAATGAACCTGAACCCATGAACAACAATAACTAGCTCCTGACCCTGATCTCCAGTCTGTGGCTTTAGTTTGAGCTAGCCACTGAAGTAAAACAAGCCTTGCTGGGGAAACAGGGCAGTGTCAGAGTGGCTTTGCAAGACCTTTTTTTTTTTAATTTTCTCATGGGAACAATGGGTAAATTAATTGATTGATTGATTGATTAATTCATATTTCCTATCACCCCAATTCTAAAATAAACCATCTTTTCATCTCTCCAAACTTTTCCCTCATCAAGTCTTGGGCCTAGGATTTTCATTCTTTCTATCCCTAGTCTTCCCCAATCCAGATAAAGCTCCTTCCTATCATTTCATCTTTAGGGCTTTCCAACCTCACCCTGCCCAGCCCTGCTCTGCACTGCCCTGCCCTGCCCATAAACAGACTGCTTCACCTAATCTATCCTTACATACCTTCACTGGCTCAATTTCTAATCTAGACCTGCCCTTAGGTAAACAAGTTTAGTGCAGACTCATTATCTCTACCTGCAGTTAATCTTTGTTATTATTTTATTCTTGGCCCACGGTTTATCTCATCTAATGCTCTGTTTAATACTGAGGGGAACTAAGAGTCAAGAGAAATAGAAACGCCCCATTTTTATGGGGAAGGTCTTTCCTAGGGTGCCTTCTGGTATGTTCCTAGACTTAGTTCTCCAACCTACGGCTCAAGCACCTGCCAAAGTGTTGACTCCTATCACTTCTTTATGAAGACAACAGGATTTGGGGATCTTGAGGCTAGCTGTGAGTTTCTTAAACTTTTTTCACGTTAGTCTATTTATTGGTAAATGCATCTTGTTAGATTACATGATTAAACACATCTATAATCTAAAATCCAAAATGCTTCAAAATTTATTAAGTACTGACATGACACCATAGGTGAAAAGTTCTACACCGTGAAGCTTTGTTGCCTTCACAGAATTATCGAAAATATTCTCATGTGGGCAAGCAAGCCAAGCAAGCAGGAATCCTGTGTTCAAATCCCAGTAATAATTTAATAACAACGAGAGTAATTATAATTACACACAGTACACCGAAGTATCTTCTGCCATTTGTATTAAGTATATAAGAAACACAAATTTCATATTTAGAGTGGGCTCACTCAGCAATATAACTCATTATGTATATGTAAACATTCCAAAATCCAAAACACCTCCACATTTTGGATAAAGGATACTCCACTGGCAATGTACCATAATAGCAGAAACTTGACACACAGGCCTGTCTTCTTTCCCTTCCCCACTTTGTTCTCCCCATAGTTTCTCTTTGTTTCTCCTCCATAATCCCTGCCTACTCAATTCCTGTTTTTTCCCACTAAGGGCTCTGCTTACGTTCTTCCCTTCCTAATCATGCCTAAGAAGAATTTTCAAGGGTAGCCTTGAACTCCTACAACTTTGGGAAGGTCTTTCCTGGACATTAGCAACTTTTCTTGTCTATCAGCATGCACACATTCCATCCAGCCTACTACCTCAAAAGGTCTGATTTTCTACTGTCGCCCCAGGTTGCCAACGGTGGGAAAAGAAAAGATTTTATTTGGCAACACACTGGCATCCTGGAAATGAATGTCTAACACCTTGGTTCATCTTGTCTTGCACCTCTGAGAGAAGTTTTATATAGCATCTTTTGTGGGAAAGTTATCTTGGTCTCAGATAACTCCAGGAAAGCCCAGTAGTCTTGAGAAATGGCCAGTTCTGGAACTTGGGTTGTGAGTTTTAATTTACTTCAATTTTAATTAAGATCACCATTTTAGCCCAGACCTGTGAACCTGCCTAAGAAAATGTGATTGAAAGACTATGTCTGCCTTCTGTTACAGCTAGTCTCTGCTCTATCCTATTATAATGACCTCTTTTTGTTTTTTTGTTTTGTTTTTTTTTTTGTGCCAGTCTTGGGGCTTGAACTCAGGGCCTGGGTGCTATCCCTGAGCTTCTTTTTGCACAAGGCTACCACTCTACCACTTGAACCACAGCTCCATGTCCAGCTTTTTTGTTGGTTTATTGGAGCTAAGAGTCTCACAGACTTTCCTGCCTAGGCTGGTTTTGAACCTAGATCCTCAGATCTCAGCCTCCTAAGTAGCTAGGATTATAGATGTGAGCCACCAGCACTTGGCTACGAAGACTTTTTTAATTGGCACCTTTTCTAAAACTTGAGGAGTGCTCAGGGAGAGGAGTATGGATTTTAATGAACTCTGTAGTTGCTTTTAAGACATGGAATAAGGTATTGGAGAAAACAAAGCAAACATCCTAAGTTGAAACAAAGGAGGGGGACAGGAAAGAAAGATCAGGATATGACTTCCCTAGTTTATAAGTTCTGGGTGACAGGGACAGTGTCTTACCACATAACTTTCACCATGGTTGCTGACACAGAGAAATCACTTGATGACATTTGTCAGGTGCACTGGGGACCCCAGGAAGCTTCAGGAATTGTGGCCTTTCCTGCCTGCGGGGAAGTGTGCTGTCAGCTGAACCCTGAGCGCTTTCTCCTTTCTGCTATTGTGTTTCTCTTCGGTCTTCTGTTGGAAAACCAGGAGGAAAGCCAGCACCCCATGCTCATAAACAAAGTGACTTCCTGAGGCTTTTTGTGACCTCACTGAATTTAACAGCTGTATTTAAGCATTTATGAACAGGTAGAAACCACTGGTTTCACACAAAGTCCCAGATTCCTAATTTCTCTTTTTAAAACGAAATGGACCAGGCTACCCGTCTTCTCACGTCTCTGTGGCAATGCTGATCCTGAGCTCACAGAACTACCACAGACACCTGCTGCCCTCACTGCTGCCCTGAGCCTTGACACTTTCCATTCTTCGATGCAAACTGTGTATTTTGCCTCTTTCTTTAAGAATGAAATTGAAGCCAGGCGCCAGTGGCTCACACCTGTAATCCTAGCTACTCAGGAGACTGAGATTTGAGGTTCACAGTTTGAAGCCAGCCTGAGCAAGAGAGTCCATGAGACTCTCATCTCCATTTAACCATCAGAAAATTGTAAGTGGAGCTGTGGCTCAAAGTGTTAGAGTGCTAGTCTTGAGTGAAAGATCTCAGGTGCCTAGACCCTGAGTTCAAATCCCATGACTGACAAAAAAAAAATGTTCCTTTTTGTGTTAGTAGAGAAGACTGAGGAAGTGTTATTGCCCAGAAAAGTAAAAGGGTTCTTCCTCTATAGCATGTATTGTGTGTGTGAGAGTGTGTGTGTGTGTGTGTGTGTGTGTGTGTGTGTGGAGCCAGCCTTGGGGCTTGAACTCAAGGCCTAGTTGCTATCCCTGAGCTTTATTCATGGTTAGTAGTCACCCTCCATTTCTGAGTCACCTATGATGTCTTCTTCACAGGTAAAGGCATGAAGATGTTATCCCCAAGTTCAGTGTCAAAGGGAGGAAATAAGTAAGCAAAGAGGTTTAAGCCCAACTGTGTTTAACTTAGGATCTATTTACCATTCTTTTTCTGCCTTCAGGTCTTTGTAATTGTCAGAGAGAGAGTGTGTATGTGTGTGTGAGAGAGAGAGAGAGAGAGAGACAGAGAGAGAGAGAGAGAGACAGAGAGAGAGTCTATATGACAAAATACCTAAGCAAAACAATCTAAGGAGAAGGGTTTGATGGAGTTCACCGTGGTAGGAAGATGGAGGCTGAGCAGAGCAGTTTGCCTCATGGCAGGTAGGCAGTAGTTAGAGAATGTCTATCTAGCAGGCTTTCTGCTATTTCTTTTTCCTTATTTCCAATTCCCCCTGTGTGTGCCCCCCCTCCGCAGTTCATGGATAGTGCCACCCTTTCCTGAAATGCCTCTCAGACACACCTACAGGTGCGCTTTACTAACACAGGTCCTTCTCAGTTCAACCAGGATTATAATTAAGTTTTTGTTTCTGTTCGTTTTGTTTTGTTTTGACAGTACTGGGATTTGAACCTGGGCCTTGAGCTGGCAATCAAGATTAACCAAAACAGTGTTCAACATCTTTTAGCTATGCTTTAAGACATATTTTTATACAAATCTTTATATTAGTTTGAAGACAATTGTGAGCAAAGTGAAATAAACAAAATTTGGGTTTATACCTACCCTTAATAGAAGTTTTTTTTATTTAGTCCTGCACCAGATATGTGTCTTTAGGCCACCTTTAATTATGTGCCATAAGTAACTCTAATTTGGATGATTTTTTTTGCAAGGAAGTGAGAACAAATAAGAAATATATATACATATATATATATATTCAGGATAAGATTATTGCCTGACATTGGTTATATATATACATATACATATATATATATTCAGGATAAGATTATTGCCTGACATTGGTTATATATATATACATACATATATACATATATAAATATATATATATATATATATATATATATTCAGGATAAGATTATTGCCTGACATTGGTTTCGAATCCCAAGTGCTTCTTATGAACATTCCCTCATTTGGTTCTTGAACATTCTAAGGTGTCTCTGTTGCAGTTTTTAAATAAAACAATTCCCTCCACCTGAAAAAAAGGAAGACAAAAAAAGAACAAGAAGATTAAACAACATTCCTAAGCATATAATAAAAATGGAATTAAACCCATATTCGTGACTCCTTTTTCCACTTACCTGATCTTGCATACTTTTTACTTATACCAAGGTACAGATACGTTTGCAGAGCACTGTTCTCTCTGCTTTTGCTGTGGTTTTCACTTGTGATTTTTAGTCAGCCATGGCTAACAGTTGCTGAACCTTCCTATGATCCAGGGGCAAGGCTGACTCCTCTGCATTCATTCTTTCACTGAATGCTCATAATAGCCATGTGACACAGGTTTTCTTCTTATCCCTCTTTAACTACTGCAGCCTAGAGGAGGTAAGCAGCTTACTTATGGTCATGTGACTTGTAATTAGCCGTTCACATTCAACCCAAATCTAGGTAACTTTTGGATTATTTTTTTCTTTTGAAACAGGGTCTTGCTGTGTCAGCCAGGCTTGCAATGTAGCCCAGGCCTTAAACTCCTGATCCTCCTACCTTCACCTCTCTATTGCTGGGACTCCTGAAAGTTTATGCTGTGGCTAATAAGAAATAAGACAACAAGCTATAAACTATATTAGGAACCAGGAACTTGTGTTCTCCACAGAGCTTAGCAGAGCAGTAGCATATAGCAGGTAGGGAGTTAGTTCATTGATGACAGCTGATATGTTTTTTCTAGGCCGTTAGTTTTTTTATTTTTCTTCTCCTCCAAAGATTTTTCGGCTAACACTCTTCTTAGAATAGTCCTGATTTTGCTATTGACTGTTTTGATTTATTTTATGCTCTGTAATTGAAAATTAAGCTCTCAAACATCTCCTTTGCAGGATGTGACCCAAATCTGTAATCACGAGTTTTCTTTAACTTGATCATCTTTTTTTTTAACTGTTGATAAACATGTCTGGCTTCATTTGAGGCTTCACATTATTATTTCCAGATGGTGAGGCTTTCAGATCTGATGGGCTCATATATGTCCTACCAAATCTGAACAAAATGCCATGATTTTGACACTCTTTGGGCTATTAGAATGATTATTAAAGGAAAAAACAAACTTCCCTGTGTTGTGGTCATTTCTCTCACCCATGGGAAACCAATCAATTCATATTATTATTAGCTGTTTTTCTCTTTCCTATTTTAAACTCAATTTAGTTTATTTTTGAGTATGCACAGCTTCTCTCTCTCTCTCTTTTTTTTTTTTTTTTGGTCAGTCGTGGGGCCTGAACTCTGGGCCTGGGCGCTGTCCCTCAGCTCTTCAGCTCAAGGCTAGCACTCTACTCTTGAGTCACAGCACCACGTTTGGCTTTTTCTGCTTATGTGGTGCTGAGGAATCAAACCCAGGGCCTCAAGCTCTGTACCACTGAGCCACCTTCCCAGCCCCTGCACAGTCTCTTTTAAATCTTAAGTATTATCCACATAAGATTTATCATTTTAAAGGATAGAATTTAGTATGCTTGCTGTGTTGTATAGCCATCACTACCATTTAATTTTATATTTTTCAATCATACAGAAGAAAATGCATATTAGTTAGCAATCATTTTCAACCTCACCCCCATTCATGGCAAGCATTAGTCTTTCTGTCTCCTTGAATTTGTCTATTCTGGATTTTTCACATAAACAAAAATCTCATAACATGGTTTTTTTGTTTCTGACTTCATTTTCTTAGTATAATGTTTTCAAAGCATGTATCAGTGTTTCATGCCTTTTTATAGCTTATAATAATAACAACAACAATAATCTTTTCTATGGATATACTTGATATTGTTTATCCAGCATTAAATTAAAATGATGAATATTGAGATTATTTCTTCTTTGGAACTATCATTAATTCTATAACTGCTTCATATATACATTATTGTGAGAAGATACATTTTTAGTTTTCTTGGGAATGTTTTTAGGAATGGAGTGACTGGATCATATGTAACTCTATGGTTAACTTTTGGGGGACTAGCTAGTTTTCCATTTTTGGGCTGCATCATTTTACATTCACATTAACGATGCAGAGAGAGTAAGAAATCACAGTGCTATTTGTTCAGAACCTTAATGAAGAGAGCAGACAATTTGTTTGCATGTTGACTGAACCAAACTCACTGTCTTATTGATGGAGGCCTTCGATGGGATCTTTCTGTTCTGTCAGGATGGATGTTCCTCTTCTTTATAGATTCCCCTGCTTGGGTCCGTAAATGTCTGCCACTCTAGGTGTGGTTCTACTGAATCAGAACCTGTCTTTAAACAAGATCTCTGAGTGATTCATATGTGCATCAATGTTTGAGAAGTATAGATAGATATTACATCCTCCCTGTTTCTAAATACTTCACATGCTTCAGCTTGCATCTGTCTGAATCATTCTGTGTGTGTGTGTGTGTGTGTGTGTGTGTGTGTGTGTGTGTGTGTATGTGCACGCACGTGCATGCGCATGACAGTCCTGAGGCTTGAGCTCAGGGCCTGGGTGCTGTTCCTGAACTTCTTTTGCTTAAGGCTTGCACACTATATCACTTGAGCCACAGCTCCATTTCTGGCTTTTTGGTGGTTAATTAGAGAGAAGAGTCTCATGGACTTTCCTGCCTGGTCTGACATTGAACCTTGATCCTCAGATCTCAGCCTCCTGAGTAGCTAGGATTACAGATGTGAGACACTGGTGCTCAACCTGAGCCATTCTTTATTTTTCTCTTTTTATGACTTCCATGGGTTTGGCCAAGTGTAATATTGATGCCATCATAGTACTGGCTTCAGTTTCCTTTCTTTACTAGATGAAGAAAAATGATCTTTTGGTTAACTGGCATTTTCCTGAAGTGCTCTCAGATTTGCACACAATTCTATAGAAATGTCCCTTCTGCTCCTGCCTATGCAGCCTTGCATCTAGGATTGGCCTTCATTGACTGGGAGCTCCTTGAGGGGAGGGGTTCTCAGGACATCCATTTTTATAATTCTGTTTCTACCCTGGACTTAACATAGATCCTTGCACACAGTCAATATTTGTAGAATTTAATTCGATCCTTGAACCACAATGAAAATTATTTCAGAAATCACCAAAAAACTGGCAAATACTTTCTCTTCTAATCTCACTCCAAGACTTACATTGCAATGATATGAGGTGGCCTATGAATGTGATGAATGAATACTTCCAGGCTGAGATAAACTAGATGAAGTGCATCCTTTATATACATTAATTATAACTTGGACACTTTTTAAAAAATATATAGGATAAAAGTAAATGTTTCTCTACAAAACTAAATGCAGAAGACTAAGAGAAGTCACACTGAAGATATTTTTACATCAATGTCTTCCTCCAACCCCTGACTCAACTACTGTTGTGCTATGTGACCACAATAGAGCCATAAGTATTCTGAGGATTTCATGAGAGAATCTATAAAGAGGTGAAAGCCTGTAATAACAGCTGAGATTTATTAGCTGTGTGAGACTAGTTTGTGGGAGAAGATGCAAAGAAGATGATCTAAGATGCTCCACAAGATTTCCAACCACTGGTGCACGTGCCCTATGTAATTCACCCCTCTCCCTGAAGATTGATAATGATGAGATTTCACTCTCACAGTTAGTTTACACTATCTGGCAGAGATAAAGAGATTTGCGGGTAATTAGAGTCCCTAACTAGGTGACTGTGATTTCATCAAATTGGAGATTATATTTGGTAGGGACAACTTAATCGGGTGAAATCCCTCAGACTGAAACCCACCTGAACACACCCTCCTGCTGATTCTAGAAAGGTGAGCACTATGTTATGACAAGGCCAAATACTAGGAGCACTGGGGGCCTTTCGGAATGGAGGGCTTGTCCTGGCTGACAGCCATCAAAAGATCAAGGACCTCAATCCTGCAGCCACAAGGATGTGAATCCTGAAACAACCCCATGAGGCTGTAAGAGAACCCCAGGGTCTACAAAGGAATGGGGTCTAGTTGGTGCCTCCTTGCAGCCATATAAGGCCCTGAAAGGAGGACCTGGCACAGCTAGTCCCATAGTGAAAAGAATGAATTAGACCTTGGAGCATATATTGTGCATGTATTTTATTTATGTAGATCACACTGGATGATAGAATAACTTGAATGTTTCGTATCCTCCTAAAAAGGCACCATAAAGCTGCAAAGCAAATGACTTGACTTTCTCTTATTTTGCATTTATTTTTATTTAACTAAGTAAAAAGAGGAAGTTGGGGCAGAAAGGAGGATGGAAAAACATGCAAATAACACAGTACAATTTTCCCTCCCTCTCAAATTACATACTGTGGACTTTCTGCTGGCCAACTTACTAGACAGTGGAATATTGTGTATAATCTCTAGTATGGAACATCAACTTTTCAAAACACTTGAAACATAACTAAGGGTTCCTGGTGTAGTAATATGCAGAACAAGGTGTAACTTTGTGTGTGTGTGTGTGTGTGTGTGTGTGTGTGTGTGTGTGTGTGTGTGTGTGTGTATGCACATACACTTGTCCTGGGGCTTGAAGTCAAGACCTGGGTGCTGTCCCTGATCTTTTTTGCTCAAAACTTTTGATTGAGTAGTTTCTTCAAGATCCAGCTGTGATTGGAGGAGAAAAAGGATACAGAGACACTGGTTTCCCTCTGTAATGTACCAGAGAGAAACAACTTTTTACCTTATGGCTCCCAAACCTCTACCACAGAAAAAAAAGCATTAGGTCCTCACCAAGATTAACTGTAGGTGGTAGACACAAGGAAAGATGACTCAATGTAAACAGTCGTTGCTAGTGAGAAAACATGAAAACCACATTTCCTGTTTAGAGTGGACAGAGCTGTTCATGAAGCGAAACATTTCTTATTTCAATAATAACAAAATGGTATTTTTAAACCCATCTTTTGAAATCCTCTAGCACTCAATTCAGAATTTGGCTCTTAGTTGGATGTTTTTTAATAGTAAATGTGTTATTGCTTTTTTTTTTAATTTAGATACAATAAAGAATATGTTCAATGTGGTATCTTCTTTTTAATCTAAAGATTTACAATAATATGAAGTTTTTGCCTCATATAAGATGCTTTCATTCACTAACAAAAGTCAGAGATATTTAACAAAACTGTCTAGGACTGCAAACATCTAACATTTTTCTAATGGTCAAGAATAAACATCCAGAGGGATATTATTGAGCATTTAGAATGTTGAGCATGAGGGAATCCTTATGATACAATGTTAAATGAAAAATGCTTTTTTTTAACCTACTTACATGCTACAACATGGATCAATCTTAAAAACATTATGCTAAGTGAAAGAAGCTAGACATAAACAACCACATATTGTATGAGTCATTTTTATGTAATACCAGAGTAGGCAAATCTGTAGAGACAGACAATAGATTAACGGTTTCTAAGGTCCCCTAGATGGAGAGAGAAATAGGGTGTGTTTGTTGACAGACATTGGATTTCTCTGGGGAATGATAGACGTGTTTGAAGAGTTAGATAATGTTGGATTGTATAACATTTTGAATATAGAACCGCTAAATTGTGTACTTAAAAGGGGAAATTTTTTATTTTATGTGAATTTTATAAGACCCTGTAACTGTATAGCCATTTTAAATTACAGGAAATAATTGAAAATACAGTTTTTGTTTATGCTCACAATCGTTAACCACCAATCACAGTAGGTGGGTGGAAAAACAAAGAACAATTTCACCTTCCATATTTGAATGGGTAAGTTTGTAGGTGAATTTTGGTTTCCAGCACAGCTTTATTAATATTTTATCCATGTAGAAAATGGGATGGTGGTGGTGGTAAGAATTTGGATACAAAAATAAAAGCCTTACAGACCCAAGCATCTCGTGTGTGTGTGTGTGTGTGTGTGTGTGTGTGTGTGTGTGTGTGTGTGTATGTGTGTGTATGTGTGTGTTTGTGTGTGTGCGCACGCATGTGTACATGCACGTGTGCATGCTAGTCCTGGGGTTTGAACTTAGGTCACTGTCCCTGAGATTATTTTGCTCAGGGCTAGTGCTCAACCACAAGTCACAGGTTCACTTTGGAGATGAGTTTCACGAACTTTCCTGCCCTGACTGGCTTCAGAACCACAATCCTCTGATCTCAGCCTCCGGAGTATCTAGGATTACAGGTGTGATGCACCTGGCAGCATCTCATTTTTTAAGCCCAAAGTACTGTGAAGAGCTTGCATTGGTGGACCATTCAGGTTTGCAGGAGCAAAAACTGGATGAGTAAAAGATACAGATACATTGCAGCATAAGGACAGGATATAGCCGCAAGCTTCTACTTGCTCGCTGCATATGCAAATTGTTGTAAATGTTCATTCCACATTCTGAACTTGCTTATACTGTTTCTATCATGATGGCACATCTTGATAACTATTTCAGCGATAATTTAAAATATTATATTTTTATCAACCATTTAATAAAGCCAAAATTCATCTGTGTAGTAGAGAACTGTTAGAAAAATATGCATCAAAAAAAAAAACACTCAAATTTCTTTTCTTTCAATCTCCCAAACAAGACCACTTCTGGGTTCATCCATCAGAAACCAAATGCAATTTCAAGCCCATGTTTATTTTAAAGGTGTAAAAAGTGCCTGAGAACTTGGAAAAAACTGAACAGTTATTTTCTTTCTTTTTTGTCGGTCATGGGGCTTGAACTCTGGGCCTGGACGCTGACCCTCAGCTTTTCAGCTCAAGGCTAGCACTCCACCACTTGAGCCACAGCCCCACTTCTGGTTTTCTGAGTGGTTTATTGGGGATAAGAGTCTCATGGACTTTCCTGCTCAGGCCGGCTTTGAACTGTGATCCTCAGATTTCAGCCTCCTGAGTAACTAGGATTATAGGCACGAGCCACCGGCGCCTAGCTTGAACAGTTATTTTCTTATAAACATAGGACAAAACAAAAAAAAATTCTCCCCAGAAACTCTGTAAGGTTATAGAACTTAAATTTCTTGTTTCAGACAAGAAGAGGTGTGTGTGAGGAGATGACATTCTAGGTGTCTTCTCTGAATCCATTAAATTACCTTAGTTGACAACTTGAAGGTTTTCCCTTCATATTTCTTTCGTCTCTATGTTACTAACATATTTATGCCTAGCATAAAAACCAGAGGAGGTATGAACAGCTTTCTTGGTGCTGAGATTCTGTGATCCCATTTTCTCATCGAAGGAACCAAGGCTTAGAGATGATCACAGTATCTTAAGACATTAGAAGGGATCTTTGAAGGCAACTATTGGAATCCCTTCCTCACTAATTGATAAAAGATATTACCTTAACATTAAGGCCCAGATTATATACACCTCATGGTTGTAGAGCCAGAGTTTGAACCTGCGATTCTAACACCAGTATTCTTCCTAATATAACTCTGTACCTGCTTAGGATTATCTTTCTTGTTGGAAGAAGTTCTAAAGTAGTAGAGGTCCAAAGTGGTATAGCTGGGGTTTCAGAGATTCTGGTAACTACTTTACTTTTAGGAATTCCTTGGCCCTGTCTAAGGCCTCTATTGAACTCAGTTGTCTATCAGTCTTCACTGTTTCACTTTCCATGTTCTGGGAGTATCATTCACATCCCCAGGTAGTGAGTTAATCCTAACAACTCCTGGCTTTGGAAATTTTCCCTCTCTCTCTCCCTCACCCCCAGTCCTGGGGCTTGAACTCAGAGCCTGGGCCCTGAGCTTCTTTGTCTCGAGCCTAGCACTCTACTACTTGAGCCACAGCACCATTTCCTGCTTTTTCTGTTTATGTGGTATTGAGGAATCAAACCCAGGGCTTCATGCATGCTAGGCAAGTATTCTACCACTAAGCCACATTTCCAGCCCTGGAAATTTCTCTTTATGTGCCTAAATCTAACTTAATTTATCAAATAGGGGAATTAGGGGCAGGTGTGCAGAAATAGCAGGAGTTAGATCTTGAAAGTCAGGAAAGGCTTTATGAGGACTATAACTCACAGGCAGAAGGGAGCTAGCACCGAGCAAAGATGTGAGCAGGCTACTCAGTTAACAAAGGGAAAGAAAAGATTTGAATTGATTTTTGGGGGATGGGTTTACATGGTAACTTTCCATCAGACATAGACATGAGTTCAGAAGATGTTTTTCTTCTGTGTGCCAACATTTCCTTAAGATACTTTGCAGACTAACCGTTCATGGGTTAACTTGTAAGAGAATGGTGGTTCTCTTAACAGGTAGTGCATCTATCAATAGACATTTTCATGCCCAAGTGAAAGGGTCCATATTTTTAGCAGAAGCGGCCTTCAGATCTCTGAAAATTAACCTAGGCAACTATTATCATGATCCACCTGCCAGAAGTGTTGTCTATGTGGGAGTACATAAGAATAGGAACAGAAAAAAAACATAGCCTGCTGTTAATTTATAGTAGGTTAAGGACACAGAGCCTTCTGTTGCCTTGTGGTGCTCCCTAACTATCTTAAGTCTTGACTTTGTAGGGTAGGGAAGGTGCTCTGCCCTGCTATCCTGACCTTATTGGGGACTTGAAAAATCTGGGCTGGGAAGGTGGCTCAGTGGTAGAGCGCGTGCCTTGCATGCCTGAGGCCCTGGGTTCGATTCCTCAGCACCACATAAGCAAAAAGAAAAAAAGCCGGAAGTGGCTCTGTGGCTCAAGTGGTAGAGCTCTAGCCTTGAGCTGAAGAGCTGAGGGACAGTGTCCAGGCCTAGAGTTCAGGCTCTACGACCGGACCCCCCCAAAAAAAAACAAAAACAAAGAAAAATCTTCCAGTGACTTTCTTTGTCCTGCATCTTAGGTTTCCAAATGTGTTCAAGAACAAGATGAAATACATCCACTTTCGAGGTTTAACTACTAGGTGAGGTCATTCACTAGCTCCTTCAGGTTTTAAGGGTCTCAAAGTGACATCTGTGAACATGTTGTTTTTTTTCCAGGTTTGGTTGGCATATCTACTCTTAATTTTAGCAAAAAAAAAAAAAAAGAGAGAGAGAGAAAAATTGGAGTATAATTTGTGGTATTCAAATTCAAGAACAAGCTTGATAGTTTTAATTTCTGTATGCAATTGCCTATTCATGGGTCACTTTTCTTTGTTTTGTGATACTGGAGTTTGAAGTTTGAAGTTTGAACCTTGAACTTCTTAGACAAATACTTCCACTTTTTCACTCATTATTTTTTACAGAGGAGCTCACGTGTTCCCTAGGTTGGCCTAGATAATGAGGGAATACAATCCTTCTATTTATACTTCTCTTATAGCTGGGATGACAGGTGCATTGCCACCAGGCCCAGGTTTTTAATTGGTTGAGACTGGGGACCTAGTGAACTTTTTCCTGGGCTGGAATTGAATCATGATTCTCCTATCTCACCCTCCTGAGTAGTTGTGATTGAAGATCTGTGAACCACCATGCCCAACACATGTGTCCCCACTAATTGCTCTTAACTACTCAATGTGACAACTCTCATTCTTCCATAAAATCTTGTCTAAAGGCTGAAAAGTAGCAGGCACGTGTTTGTTTGTTTGTTTTCCTAACAACCTTGCATTTATCTGCGGTAGCTCACCCTTGGTAATCTAAACCTTAAAGGTGGGCACATGGAAGTCCGTTGCTCCTCAACAGAATATTTTGTAGCTTCTTTTTGAGCACAAATACACTTCTCTTCCCCACGCTGGGATTTCTTTGAAATATGAGTCAGAAGTTGACTTGAAACAATCTGTGTTCAGCATAAGAGAGAAAGTTTGTTTTTTAAAAGCCTTGAACATTATGAGTTATCACTATGGCATAAAAAAGTGAGTTTATATAGAACAGCCAAGCACAGAAAGTTAATAAAACAGGAAATGAGTGTGCCATGCCTTTTAAATTTACTTAAAGGATTTTGAATACTTGATGTCTTAACCACTCATGAGTCTAACACTAGATGTTCAGAAGTGAGCCAATTGGATCCATAATAAAGTTGGTTTGTTTGTCTTACTGATGATCTGGGACATTCTTTTTTGGGGGATACATATGTAAAACCAGAAATGCATTCAGTAACGCAAAAATAGAGAACAGGCAAAGGGAAAATACATTGGCGAATAAAGTTCAGCTAAATGCAAAGCTATTCAAAATGTCTCTTACAACGTTCATCTATTTGGTTTATTTGTGAAGAAAGGAAGGATCCTTGCATTGAAATGAAAATTCTAGTATGGATTATAATTCTCCTTTCATTACTCTGTGACATTTAACTGTGCCCAAAGAGCTCTGGGTTTCCATGTACTAGCTGTTTGAGTTGTGAATTTGCATATCCAGTGATATTTTCCTTGAATCTTCCTGTCACTTAGTCATTTGCTCCAATTACCACGTCACTCATCAGAGGCTGATGAAGGAGAAAGATGTAAGAATCACCCAACTCATTTATTTCTTGATTTTAAAAATATACATTGGTGAGCAGAGGATGAAGAGGTGAAATGCTTAAACTTTTTAGAAATATTTGAAACAAGCTAAAGATAAAATTTGTGAGTTTTTGTTAAAATTTACATTTAAATGTTGTTCTCCACATAGCTGGAAGACTTTACATAGGCATCTTGTTAAGGCAAAATTCAGAGACTGTGTATACCATATCTTAATAATGAATATGTCCTTGTACTTACATAATTATGTGGAACTCAGTGTCTGAAACTTGATTTTAAAAAAGCTTCTTTGGTCAGGAATATGTGAACATGGAAATAATACAAATCATCAGAGGAAACAGTTGCTTAATAATATGTTAAATATGTCAAATTAATACAGTATTATTTTGCTGTTAAAATTAAGGTTTTGTAAATAATAAAGTTTGATTAGCATGAAAGCTTGTCTTAAATTGGTCATGTGGCTGCCTTAGCTACATGACATGCCTATAATGTCAGCTACTCAAAAGGCAGAGAGAGAAAATCATGAATTCAGGGCAACCTCAGACAAAGTTAGAAAGACCTCATTTCAAAAATGAAAAGAAAGAAGGAAGGGAGGAAGGAAGGAAGGAAGGTTGGCTAGAGGTATGGTTCAAGTAGCAAAATAGTAACCTCAAAAATCACAAGGCCGGGGCTGGGATGGTGGCTCAGTGGTAGAGTGCTTGCTTTGCATGCATGAGGCCCTGGGTTCCATTCCTCAGCACCACATAAGCAGAAAAAGCCGGAAGTGATGCTGTGGCTCAAGTGGTAGAGCGCTAGCCTTGAGCTGAAGAGCTGAGGAACAGTGCCCAGGCCCAGATCTCAAGCCCCACAACCGACAAAATCAATCAATCAATCAATCAATCATTCACAAGGCCATCTGGGTACCAGTAGCTCACAGCTGTAATCCTAGCTACTAAGGAGGCTGAGATCTAAAGATTGTGGTTCAAAGCCAGCCCAGGCAGGAAAGTCCATGAAACTCTTATCTCTAATAAGGCACCAGAAAACTGGAAGTGGTGCTGTAGCTCAAGTGGTAGAGCCTTGAGCAGAAGAACAGAGGGACAGCATCCAGGCCCAGAGTTCAAGCCCCATGACCACCACCAACAACAAAAAAATCACAAGGCCATGGTTCAATCCCTCATACCAAGTAAAAAAAAAATCAAAACAAAAAGTCTCATAAGAAAAACAAATACCAATATGTAAACTGTAAAATGTATAAAAGGTCTTTGTTCAGGCTGTGGAGCAAGTACTTGCGTGGAATGCATGAAGTCCTGAGCTCAGTCTTCAGCATCATAAAGGAAGGGAGAAAAAAACAACAACCTTTTATAACTCTTTCCATAGCATCCTTTGGCATTTTGTCAGTACAATAAATGTAACTGAAGGAAAGGAAATACAAAGCTTTCATGTGAAACATATTCTCTCACAGATTTACTATAAATATATATTTTCTACTCATTCTGGTTGTTTTTCTTTTTTTTAGTCTAAGTTTTACAGACTTATGAGGAATGATCTAAACTGTTTTTCTTGTCATTACAATTCATTTTGGGGTGCAAACTTTTTCCTAACAAAATGCATACAGGAGAACTCAACAAGGTTCCTTTTCTCTCCTACTTTTTTTTTTAGGCATCACTGTAGGAGTCTTAGTTCGAGAATATAGCAAGCTCTCAAATCTGGAGAAATTCTACTTTGCTTTCCCTGGAGAAATTCTCATGAGGATGCTGAAACTCATCATTCTGCCATTAATTATATCCAGCATGATCACAGGTACCCGGATATGCTCTGTTATATTTAAGGAACCCAGCAGAAGCTAACTTACTCTTTTCTAAATAAGGGGGAAAAATTGAAATGCAGGAATTGCATCATAAACACACTCTCTCCTCACTTGAATATATTTGCTTGTGTTGATTGCGCATGCCCTACTCTTCATCTACAGTGTCCACCACAGCTCACATCTTTACTGGTATAATAAATAATGTCTTGTGAGGGAGATGCTATTTTCAGACTTACAAATAAAGCTCTATTTAGAGCATGGGGAGGGGTGCAAAAGGCATAGTTGGTCTGTGAAATGTCAGCTAGCATCCTCCGGGAAAATCTGTGGTTGTCAAGTTTGGTCATGTTTAGTTCACTCACTTGTTTTCCAGCCCCAGCTCCCTGTGGCAGCCACCTCCAGGGTGCCTCTCCTCTTGCTTCTCTCCTATGTACACTTGACTACAGACCCTAGAACATGCTACACTGCTGTCTGGGTATCTGCCGGAGGCCTGTGGCTGAGTGCTGGAGAAAACATTGGATTAGGGCTTTGCATCTTATTTTACAGACCAGTATTTTAAGTCTGAACTTGTGAGATGGTTCCATTTGGAAATGACTTTTTGTTTTGGTTTTGTTTTCCTTTTTTTTTTTTTTGAGTTAGCAGACATAGAGTGCACTTGGAACAAATTCGCCCTCTCCACCATAGTTCTGTTCCTCCCCCGCTCCCTCCCTACTTTTCACACAGCATTTAGTTTCAGATAGATGGGTTTCAAGTGGATAGATAGATAGTCGTTTATATGATATATATGTATATATGATATGTATCACATATGTGATATATGCATAACATATATGATACATGCATAGTATACACACATATTGTATATAATGTCCTTTGAGCCTCTTCACCACACCCCTCCGCTAATTCTAATTCCTTCTTAGTTTCCCTCCTACATTTATGTCTCTCATCATAATTACTATCACCATCATTAATCATTGTCATAAGTTATGAGCATCATTTTAGGTCTATACACCACAAACAAATGAGAATATTAGGTATGTAGCTATTTAAGTTTTGCTTATCTCACTCAGCATGATGGTCTCCAGACTTGTTCATGTCCTACAAACTACACAGTTCTATTTTTACTTATGGCTGAGTAATATTCCACATATATACAGATATGTACATGCACATGTACACATGTATATATGTATATGCATCTTTCCTTTACAAATAAAGCTCTATTTAGAGCTTTATTTCTTCTACTGTGAGGCAACTTGCAGCGTTTGGCTATTGTAAATAATGCTATGATAAACACGGGTATGTGCTATCTTTCTTGATGTAGACTCTTTCAGGTGTATGCCCAAAAGAGATATAGTGGGTCATATGAAGGCTAATTTTTAGTTTTTTGAGGAGCCTCCATACTCATTTCCATTGTGGTTGTATTAGTTTATGTTTCCACCAACAGTGAATGAAGGTTCCTTTTTTCCCTAAATCCTTGCCAGTATTTGTTGCTGCTTGTTTCTGGGGGGGGGGGGGGGGGGAAGGGGTGTGTGTGTGTGCGTGTGCATGCACGTGCATGTGCATGTTCTAGAGCTTGAAATCAGGGCCTGAGCACTGTCCTTGAGCTTTTTTTTGGTCAAGGCTAGCGTGCTACCATTTGAGCCACCGCTCCACTTCCTGTTCATTTTTGGTGGCTAATTGGAGATAAGAGTCTCATGAACGTTCTTGCCAAGCTGGCTTCTAATTGTGATTGACAGATCTCAGCCCCCTGAGTTGCTGGGATTATAGACGTGAGCCACCAGTGTCAAGTTGCTTGTTTTCTTGATGACTGTCATTCTGACTGAGGTGTCATGGTATCTCTGTGTAGATTTGATTTGTATTTCATTTAGGCTAAGGATTTTGAACATTTTTATTTTTCTCTAATTGATCATCGTGTTACGAGGTTTTTTTCAAAGAGTAACCTCTCAAGTGAAGCTAAAAAGGAAGTTGGTTTACAAAAAGGTCACTTATCTGGGTCCAATAAGCTATGGAGCACATTCCATCATGTCCTGCATTTTTCTTCTGGCAACTAAAGAATGTGGTATGACAGTTACTAGTGTAATAGGCTTGAACGTCAAGGTTTTATATAATCATACATCTAGGAGTCTTGACATTTCCTCTTCTAGAATATATTTCTCCACTGCCTCTGGAAGGCCTGATCTTCACTCCTGGACCTTGGCCAGGGTGAAGATGCAGAGGGTGTCAGGAGTTGCTGCATTCAGCAACCACATTGTTTGAAGAGCTCTGATACTTAGCCCTTGAACTTACCAAGGGCCAAACTTGAGTTAGACTAGTGTCCCATCAGTGCTGTGTGCTCAAATGGTTTTGGTGGTTTGGTCTTATTAGAAACCTGAATGGTATATTTTTATTTATGGATTGAGTTATATGTTCCTTTTGAGCTGACCAGACTGAAAGGAGGGCAGTGTGTGTAGGGAGGGTAATGTTTGTCCTATACAGTGTTTCTTTGTTGAACTCTAAGTTATGCTATGTAGTTTAAATTTGAAAGATTTCATGGACAGATTTCTGAATTTGAAAAAAAAATTAAGAACTAAGATCTAGAAACATAGCCCATGTTCCCACCCACAGATGGTGGTCCAAAGTCAAGAGATTATTCCACTTAGTTGGAACAACTGCATTTGAAGATGCCCAGTCCACTTTGCTCTTGTCTGTCTGCTGCCTGGCGGCTAAGGTATTACAGTTAGGAGCCCTTAGAACTTTCTCCCTGGCAAAGATTGTAATCATTTCGTGGGCTCTTTTACAGGAAGATGAAATGAAACTTCAGATTCTCTCCCAAGAAAAGCATTCACAAAGATACACATATAAGTTATACCTGTGTATAGCTCCACAAGGCTCATTAACCACCTGATGAGGAACACAATTTAGTGTCTATGGGGGAAAGCAACAAAGGTAATCTTGTCCAGTGATATTTTAAACCTAACTTCCACATGCATTGTTTGTCTCTCTGAGCTTGGCTAGCTTCGCTTAATATGGTTTGTTCTAGGTCTATCCATTTCCCTGAAAATGACATAATCTTACTCTTTAAATGGATGAGTAAAATTCCATTGTGTATATGTACCCCATTTTTTGATCCATTCATCTATTGTAGGGCATATGGGCTGTCTTCATAACTTGGCTATTAGGAAAAGTGCAGCAATGAACTTGGGTGTGCAAGTGTCTTTACTGTATCCTCACTTATACTGTTCTGAGTGGATGCCCGGGAATGGTATGGTTGCATCACAGGGACAGTCTATGTGTAGATTTTTGGAGGAAACTCCAAACAGCCTTCCAGAGTGGCTGTACTAGTTTACATTCCTACCAACAGTATGATACGGTCCCTCCCCCCACCACTCCGCCCCACATCCCCACCAGCATTTGTTGTTGCTTGAATTCTTGATGTTGGCCAATCTAACTGGGGTGAGATGGAATCTCAAAGTTGTTTTTATTTGCTTTTCCTTTATGGCCAGGTATGTTGAGTATTTTCTCATGTATCTATTTACCCTTCTTACTTTTGAACAGTCTCTCCTTAGTTCCTTTGCCCATTTATTGGCTGGTTTTTTTTTTTTTCCTGATGGGAGTGGGTAATTCTTTTAGATACTTATATACTTTGGATATTAGGCCTGACAGAGGTAATCTCAATTAGTCAGCAGCCCCCAAACTCATCTAGTGAACCAAGTTTTAGCAGAAAGAGTTTTTTATAGTTTGTTAATATATATTTTTTATTGTAAAGACAATGTATAGAGGGGTTGCAGTTACATGAATAAAGTAATGAGTACATTTCCTATGGAGCATTGTTACGCCCGCCTTTGTTTTTCCCCTACCATCCCTTCCCTTCCCACCTCCCCAATTCCTCCCTCCCCCTCCTGCCCCCCTCCATGCCCGAAATTATAAAGTTCATAAGAAAAAAGTGTTTTTAAAAAGCAAGAAAGAAAACCCTATGTCTACAATATTGGATGCTTGAAAATATGTGTCATTCTTGGCAGTCAATAACTGGTAAGATATTTGCAGTCAGGCTGTTTTATGTGTCACTCAGTCTTGCAAATAATCTAAGGCAATACTTTACAAGTTACAGCATTCTACTGACAAAACCTAGTTGCTTTTCAGAGGCATACCACAGGTCGGGTGGTTTCTACCTTTCTTTTATCCATCCTCCACCAGTGAGTCAGGAGCTAGGGAAAGAGAACAAAACCACCAACTCATTCCTTTGAGGTAGGGGATGAAATGATTAAGGAACCAAAAGGTGAGGAAAATTATATATATTCATGTTCCAAATGGCAAAAGGCAGCACTAGTACTAGTGAGGCTGTAGGGAAATGGGTTTATCCATATATTTTCAGTTACACATGAATCAGGACAAATATTCTAGAAGGCACTTTAGGATATGTTCATTTTTCACCTAGTAATGCTACTTACCAGATTTTATCATGAAGAAATAACCAGAGAGATATTCAAAGACTTAAGTACAAGGATTTTTATGGTAGCATTCTTATCATGATAAACTATAATCAATCTAAATGTATAGTATATGTATGCATTATGATATGGGGCAACTATTAGCAACCTTGTTTAAACCCATGTTTAGTGATATGTAGAAATAATCCTAATACTTCATAAAGTGCCAATATGTAACAAAATACACAGCTAGAAGATACTATGTACATCAAGGGGTTATTAAAATGTGCATACTTTTATTTTGTCAGTCATGTGGCCTGAACTCTGGGCCTGGGTGCTGTCCCTCAGCTCTTCAGCTCAAGGCTAGTGCTCTACCACTTGAGCCACAGCGCCACCTCTGGCTTTTTCTGCTTATGTGGTTCTGAGGAATGGAACCTAGGGCCTCATGCATGCAAGGCAAGCACTCTACCAGTGAGCCACCTTCCCAGCCCCTAAAATGTATATACATTTTTAAAAGTTGAGTCAAATGATGAGCTAAGCTGAATTGGGTGGCTCCTGCCTGTAATCCTAGCTACTATTCAGGAGGCTGAGATCTGAGGATTGTGGGTCAAAGCCAGCCCAAGCAGAAAAGTCCCAAGATTCTTATCTCCAATTAATCACAAAAACACCAGAAGTAAGCTGTGGCTCAAGTGGTAGAGCACTAGCCTTAATCACAAAAGCTCAGGAACAGCATCCAGGTTCTGAGTTCAAGCCCCAGGATTGGCAAAAGAAAAACAAAAGTTTAATTTGGATAGTAAGAAACATGATTCACTGGACTTCACATTTTCAAGGTGAACATGGTATTCTTTTTGTTCCTTTGTTCCCTTGTCATGTTTTGTGTCTTCTTCCTTCTTTTGTTTAAGAAAGAAAGTAGAAACGAGGTGGGTTCTTTTCTATGCTATTCAGACTTGGCCTGCTCCCCTCCCCCTCCCTGGGCTAGCCTAGTGTCACTGTGACCCTGGCATGCAGATCCTCACCGAAGCCCCCTGGTAGTTTTTAGCCTCTCCCACCCCCCACCACAGAGGATGGTGTGGAAAATACACGGGAAGAGTGCTTTTCCCAAAGCAAAAGCTTTCCTACATGCCTAATCAATATCCTAAATGATACAGTTATTAAACCAAAGGAGGATGTGTGTGGGAAGCTGTCAATGCTTCATGAAATCCTCCAGGAAGAGTCAATTAGAAACAAAAATACAAGTAAAACTGAGATCCAAATCTAATCATCTTGCACAGCTCTTGCCAAACTAACAGAAAAAAAAAATCTCCCTAAACTTTAGAGATGGCTGGTGGGCAAGGTGGTGCACACCTGTAATCTCAGCTATTCAGGAGGATAACAGGAATGAGGTCTGAGGTCTGTTAAGCACATACACAAGACTCTATTTGAAAAACTCCCTAAAAGTGAAAAAGAGCTGGGGGCCTGGTCTAAGTGGTAAGGCCTTGAGTTTAAAAAAAGCCTCTAGTAATATAAACATGTTTACTTTAGAGTCCTGTTTTAAACAGAACAAATGCTTCTTTGTGTAATGATAAGGACTAAATGTCATATTAATCAGGGAAATTTGAATATGAACTGGATCTAAGTGGCACGGAGGTTATTGATCATTTTGTTAGAGGCATATACTTATACAAGTAAAATGCCCTTATTTTTATGCATATGTTAATTTTGTAGGGATAAAATGATATAACGTCTCAAATGAGCTTTCAATTTTAAAATAGAGAGAGAGAGAGGGAGAGAGAGAGAGAGAGGGAGAGAGAGAGAGAGAGAGAGAGAGAGAGAGAGAGAGAGAGAGAGAGAGAACAGGCAGATATAATCCCCAAGAGTTTTCAGAAGCAAACATGATTCACTACATCCAGAAGAAAGAACACCTTCCTGCTGTGTCCAGCAAGATCTGTTCAGGTCCTTTTAACATTTAGATTTCAAAGCCATATTTATGTCAAACCACCAGAGAAACAGTAGGAGGGATAGCTTTCTAGACATGCCTGAAAACTGTGGCTCAGGAAAGATCTAAGTCCAAGTCTCCCGGCCAGTGAGCTGGTACTCAGGCTACGTGTTCACAAATACCTTCTTTCAGGTGACTTCATCATCCTGCGCTCAGCACAGGAAGAGCAGCGCACCTCCACTCCCACTCCCAGACTCTCCTCTTTGTCTGCTTAGCTGTCCTCAAGCGTAGTCCAAGCTGAACTGCACCTCACACCGCCTCACCCCTAGCGTGGGCTGTGGCTACCACCATCCCTCTGATCTTGACATGATCTCCCCCAGTTTGCTCCCCCCATCCTAAGAGTCTGAGTTCAATTTCCCAAGAGCGGGTGAGACCAGATGACTACTTAGAACGGAGCTCTGCCAAAGGTTTGGAGATCACCAACTACAAATGAGATACCGATGCTGAGGTCTAGCTGATCCTCGAAAGGGCTCTTCCAGGGACCCCAGAGCTCCTTGTACAGTGTTGTCCCGCGTTCGGTCCCTCTGCCAGCCACCGCTGCCTCTAGGAGGCCAAGGCAGCTTACTATGCCTCCACATAGATACCGGCAGCACCATAGCATCCTCGAACCCAGTACTTGGGCTCAGAAGGACACCTCATCCTGTGATGCTAACCTCCCTGCAGCCACCTGGGGTGGGCTTTCCCCTATGAGCACCATCAGGGTCTTAGATGCAGGCAGTACCACTTGTACCTGTGGGCTAACCCATATCCACTTAGCCTACAGAACCTGGCATCTGTCCAGTTCAGGCTGAGACAAATCCATGCTGATTCCCCCTGCAGAGCAAGGAGCTGTTCATCCCTAAATGCCAGGCAGCTCAGTGCATTCCACATTTACAACCAAGCCAAGGAAACTTCCTCCCCCCCCCCCCCCCCCCCCCCCCCCGCCCCGCCCCCCACCACCCTCCATGCCTCTTTGGCCACTGTGTATATAAATCCCAGGACTGGTTCTTCTTCCGATCCCTAGACGTCAGGAGAAAACATTTGCACTGCATTTATCAATGACTGACCATCCCCATGAGCACACTAGCTGGGTAACTGAATACACATTTTTCCTGGGGAATTTCTCTACTCTTGGAGGATTGAAGATGTATTACTCCAGACTTTCACATGAGAATTATTCCAGCTTCTGCATCAGGGTTTCAGATTCTTCTGGGCTTAACATAAACTCTAAAAGCAGATGTTTCTACTACCTTTGAAATGGAGAAAAAAAATCCTTATAAATGTTGGTGTATAAACAGTGTTTGTTACACAGAAAGACGTGGGATACCTATGTGAGCTAATTATCTTTTCAACAAGGGTTCAGCAAAGTTATTCTGTAAAGCACCAGATAGGGCCAGGAGTAGTAGAGCGTGTCATTAACAACAACTACGTGGTTATAGAGGCTGGGGAATTGCAGTTTGAGGGCAGCCTGGACAGAAAAAGTCAGTGAGATCCTATATGAAAAAGCCTATATTCATTTCCACTGCTGCACTATTAATAGCCAAGTTGTGGAAACAGCCCAGATGTCCTACAATAGATGAATGGATCAAAAAAAAAAGGAGGGGGGTACCTATATACAATGGAAATTTACACAGCCGTTAGAGAGAATAATATTGTGTCATTTGCAGGGAAATGGATGGACCAAGAACAAATCATGTTAAGTGAGGTAAACCAAGTTGAGAGAGACAAATGGTGCATATTTTCTCTCATATGTGGAAGCTAGACCTAAAATACACTGGAACATCATAAGTTATATAGGTCTCAAGATATCACATACAGTGAGCCCAATAGAGAACATGCTTAAAAGAGGAACAGAAAGACACAATGCCTATGTGCATCTGATCATACAAAATAATAATGTATAATAAGCCAAGCCTGGTGACACATGCCTGTAATTCTAGCAACTTGGGAGACAGAATAGTGTGGACCAAGTATAAGACCTGACACAAACTAAATAACTGATACTAAAAGCAAAAAGACTGTGGGGTGTGGCTCAAATGGTAAAAATGGTTACAAAGCAACTGTAAAATCAGCCTTCAATGTCTAGAAACTCTAGGGGGAAAAATAGGTCAGATAGTAATTATTTTAGGCCTTCTGGGTCTTTCAGTGTTTGTCCAGCTAACTTCTCTGTATTTAAAGATAATTAATTAATTAATTTAATTAATCATAGACTTTCTGGTGTCTTGTGCCTGTAATCTTAGCTACTCAGGAGGCTGAGATCTGAGAATCATAGTTCAAAGTCAGTCCCAGCAGGAAAGTTTGTGAGATTCTCATCTCCAGTTAATCACCAGGAAAGCCAGAAGTAGCACTGAGGCTCAAAGTGGTAGAGCCCTAGCCTTGATATTAGACAAGGTTTGAACATCTCTAGTCATTTAAGAACCCAGAGACAAGGGCTGGGAATGTGGCTTAGTGGTTGAGTGCTTGCCTAGCATGCATGAAGCCTTGGGTTTGACTCCTCAGTACCATGTAAACAGAACAGGCTGGAAGTGGCTCTGTGGCTCAAGTGGTAGAGTGCCCAGGCCAGACCATGAGTTCAAGCCCCAAGACTGGCAAAAAAAGAACCCAGAGACAAACCATGGCTGCTGCTTCTTTCTCTTTTATCTTTAAGTAGTTATACAGAGAAATTGCCATTTAACAAAGACATATGAGTACAATATGTCTTGCTCAAAATCACCCCTTTCAACTTCTCGTCCATCCCTCCTCTACCCACCCCTTCCTCACTTTTCTTAATTTTGTAGGTTATAAATTGGATTCTTGACTACATTCTCCCCCTCTTTTCTTCTTCATTGGTCTGCCCCTTTCCCCTTGACCCCACCCCACCCCTTTTAAGTAACCACTTCCTGGTATTTTATTTTGCTGAACTTTAACTTTTTCTAAGGAATTATACTACTTGAGTTCTCCCTTGAATCTTAACCTGTATTTTAAACATCAGATGGAGAATGGCTGGGCTGACACATGCAAAGTCATCTTGAACTGACTCTGCCCGATAGCTAGTTTATTTCCTTAATATCACAGAATAGGCTAAAGAGATGATATAGCCTGTTTTAAGAGAGTTATTTGTATTCATGGCTCTAAGAAACAGGGATACCATAGGTAAGCTCTGCACACACACAAATATATATATATATATTTGACCTTCACCCCTCTCTGCCTTTTCCCTTTTAACGTCCCAGATTTTTAATACAGGCTGCTGAGATTTCCTGGTGTTCTGGCATAACAAAGTGAGATCATATCCAGCTTTGTGTTCCCTGAGGAATAAAAGAAATGTTTCATCATTTCAAAATCTTGAGCTTGTTTGTTTAATCCTCATAGCAACTCTATGAAGTACTAAAGTGGGTAGGGCCTTATCTCCATCTTTACAGATAAGGAAACCAACCAGAGGTTGGAGCAAGATCAAACCACTTTTTCAAGTTCACACAGATTATAGAGTAGCACCTGGGGCTGATGAATTCCATTCCAGGATATTCTACTACCCAGGGGCCATTGCCTGGAAAAAAGAATTTGAGGGAGGGAGCCTTCCACAAATAACTGTGTTATTCATTCAGTCAGCACATCTGTTATGTTTCTGCTATGTATTGAGCGTTGGTTGTACACTGGTTGTACACTTGCCTTCATGCAGTTTACAGTCTAGTGAGAAAGATGGATGTCAGTGAGACTATAGATTCTAAAAAAAATAAAGTGAAAGTGAAGATTGCAGCTGGGCATGATGGTGCATATCTGTAATCTCAGCCACTGCAGGTCACAACTGTAAGATGCATTGATTGGTATTTTGAAAAACATGTCTTCCTGACCAAGCCATGAAAGAATGAGGGAGAGAGCAAAGGAGAGGATGTGGCTAATACTCAGTGAGTCCCAACCATGGCTGATGAGCCACATCATTGATTATTCATTCATTGATTATCTATTGCCTAATAAGGAGGGCTATCCATTCAGTATAAGTCTGAGCACTGTTCTAGGCATTATCCAGGGAGAAATTCAAAGTCTCACACGAGCTGAGCAAGCTGAGGTTGTTCACTTTGCTCCTTGCATCCTCTTTGAGGATGTCCAGGCGTTTCACGCCTCCATTACATCTGGAGAAGGATGAGATTGGGTCTGTCCTGCCAATGCCCATCGTTGGTTCTCTCTGTGCATTTGACTTCTTTGCTCACGGCAGAATGACAGGAGTCATTTAACTCCTCATCCATTGTGTTGGATCCATTGTGTTGAATTTTAACTTCAACACAATGCTGAGTGTCTGGGTTGTTATGTCCATTCAGAATTGTGGAGCACAACAAATGCCAGACTGAGGGGAGACCTCCCCACCCCAGTAATGGAGTTAATTTTGACACCTTAACCGTAAGGTGCAGAGGGATTGTCACAAAAACGCGGTTCTCCTGTGGGTAGCAGCCTCATCCGAGAGCTCTCTGAGGAGTACTTTGCCCTTGAATTATTATTTTTAAAGCACACTATTGTTTAGCCCAAGCACTGCTTCCTCTGTAGCCTGATATTCAAGTTCAGATGATGACTGCTTTGGCCAGGAGCCTGCATCTCATGGTCTCCTCTTGAGATGAAGAAATCATTTCCCCTCTTATATAAAGAGCTAATAGGTGGCCTAACTTCCAAGGAGAAAACTTAAGCTTCTGTCCCTATTTCTAGGCCACAGCCAACCTCAAAATTCTCCCTGGTACCAAAAGCAAATACAGTGACAACAGGGATCTACCATAGGAGAAAGAACATACAAAAGAAACAAAGAAAGAAAAATCACATAATACATTACAAATAACAACAAAGAAAAACCTCTGTGTCCATACCTTGGGATTCATTTCACTTAGCATCATCTTATACGGTCATATGTACATTTGATCTTGGTACCTTGCGCCTTGTATGTACATTTATCTAATTTGGGGAGGGGAAGGGAAATAACAAAATGCTGAAATGAGGATACAGGGTGACCCATTGCAACAATGAGACTCACAAGACACTGTTGGAAATGAACTTTACAACTTTGGTGGGGGAGGAGTGGGGGGGGTAGGAGAGGGAAGGGATAGTGGGGGAAAAACAAAGGAAAGGGTAACAATGCCCCACAAGAAATGTACTCATAACCTTACTGATGTAACTGTAACCTCTCTGTACAGTATCTTTACAAGAAAATAAAATTAAGAAAAAAAAGTTCTCTCTGGATTTCAGAAACAGTTTGGCCCCTTACTGGTAACTAGAATACTGTACATCTTTTTCTGCTCAATTTAGGTGCCACCTATTATACTCTTTCTCTTTGTCTTTTAGCTCCACTAAAAATCTACAGTACCCATTCCCTATATAGGGGCTTCATAAAGCATCATGCTATACAAGAGACTCAAGGAAAACACAACTTTTAAATTTCTAATCTACCACCAATAGCCTTGGTAACCACAAATAAAAGTGACTTGCTAGAATAATGGCACACCAAAAAAAAACCCAAAGACATAAAAAATGCTAGTGCATTATTATGTTCCACAGGTATGACTGTCCAAGCTGGGCGCCAGTGGCTGAAATCTGAGGATTGTGGTTCAAAGCCAATCCAGGCAAGAAAGCCCATGAGACTCATCTCCAATTGTCACCAGAAATCTGAAAATGGTGCTGTGGGTCTACCTTGTAGAATACTAGCCTTTGAGGGATAAAGCTCAGGGACAGTGCCCGGGCCATGAGTTCAAGCCCTACAACTGACCCAAAAAAAAAAAAAGCCTGTCCAATTACTATCAAGTTTCTTTAATAGCACTTCTGAGGATTTCTGTGTCAGTCCTGTTCCATGCGCTTTGTGATGTCTGAGCACACTGCCTCTCTCGTTTGTCCTGAGCACAGCTTCCAGGACCAGGAGTTTCGGAAGTAGACTGTGAGAGATGGTCCTCTAGGTTTCCCAAGTGGAGATGGTCCAGCCAGGTGAGAATAAGAGGAGCGCGCTGCCGTGCCTTCCTTTAGTACATGACAGGGCGGTGCCGCCATCAGTGTCTTGCCTGGAGTCTGGTCACCAATTCGTGTGTGGTGGTAATATCATCCCCCAAGGCAGCAAAAGCTGATTTGGAATAGAGGAGGAAGAAGACTCTTACTGTCGCTATGCAAAGAGAAGCACATTTAACCCGTAAATAGATTTTGTGTGTAGTACTAAAACTTCATGGATGTGATAACTAGTGGGAAAGAAACAAATGTTTGAAAGGCTCTGAAGGAGGAGGGATGCCAAAAATGAAAGAACGAGTTTTGACAGGCACTGACACGCTCAACATATTCCTGCATGGAGGGTTTTATTTTTTGTTATGAGTGACAAGGATGTTTTTTTTCTGATCCTGAGAGCCAAGAAAAGCCACTGTGTCTAAGGTGGATTCTAAGGAGACGACGTGATGAGCTCCACATATCTCTAACACACAAGCCAACCTTTGAAATGGGTTATTGGTAGCAGGAAGATAACATGACAAACTAGAGCTCTTCCTGCCGTGTGGAAAGCTTGGAGAATAACAGCAACAACGATAATAATAACAACAACAACAACAACAGGGGATCCAGGAAAGAATACAGCTCAGGCTTTGTGGCAATATGGAATCACAAGCCAGGAAACTTCAGCGTCTTGTCTCCTTCTCCCTGACTTGGTGCTGGCATGATAATGAAGTGCCATCCAATATGATTGCTAGGCATTACCAGCATGGTTTTATATATATATATACATATTAATATATATATATATATTGAGATGAATTGAAATTTAATTCAAATTCAATTCCTCAGCCACACTAACCACCTTTGAAGTGTCCACTAGCTATGTGTGGCTCTGGCTACTTCGATGGACAACAGCAAAAACATAGGCCACTTCCACTTCACAGGAAGTCCTATCCAACACTGGTCTAGAATTTTGTCGCATATGGATGAAGCCCATACGTCATAGCAATCATACATATGGTCTTTAGGAACCTAGGTGTGTTACTTAGCCTTTCTGAGGCCACAGCTTTCTCCTTGATGGAATGGGATAATGATGTCTCTTAGGGTTATCATATGAATCAAAGGTTATTAATATGAATTAAAGATGACTGGTTAACCTGCAGTCATTGCTCGGTGTGTATAAAGTCTATTACCATAATTTTCACCATTTTTGTTATAATTATAGTCATTATGATTTGCAGGTGGGTGTTAGAATGCTCAGATACATTTTTTTTAGTCGGTTATGGGGTTCTGTAACCTGGTGGCTTGAGCCACCAAGGTCTTGCTAGAAACACATTTACAATTATTAAATGCTCTAATGTTTCTGTGACAGAAGAGTTTGAAGATTAAGCTGTTTTCTCTTCCCCTGTTCTGCCCTTCTCCTTTCAGTGGTCACCGCCCTGATCCCTAGTGGTATATTATAAGCTTTCCAAAATTTGGATTTGGAGGGCAGCTATTACACACACACACACACACACACACACACACACACACACACACACACACACACACACTATCATTGTTGACTAAAAACATAGAGCAAAAACTGTAGAAAAGTACAGCTGTTGATTTTTTCTTTTTATTATTGTCTTTAAGTAGTTGTACAAAGGAGTTGCCATTTAACAAAGCACTTTATGAATACAATATATCGCGATCAATATCACCTCTTGCAATATTCTCACCCATTCTTTCACACTTCTTCTTTTTTTTTTTGGGGTCCGGTTGTGGGGCCTGAACTCTGGGCCTGGGCCCTGTCCCTCAGCTCTTCAGCTCAAGGCTAGCGCTCTACCACTTGAGCCACAGGGCCACTTCCGGCTTTTTTCTTTTTGCTTATGTGGTGCTGAGGAATCGAACCCAGGGCCTCGAGCATGCAAGGCAAGCGCTCTACCACTAAGCCACCTTCCCAGCCCCCTTCTTCATTTTTTTTTTTTTTTTTTTTTTTGTCGGTCATGAGGCTTGAACTCCGGGTCTGGGCGCTGTCCCTCAGCTCTTCAGCTCAAGGCGAGCGCTCTACCACTTGAGCTACAGCGCCACTTCCGGTTTTCTGGTGGTTTATTGGAGATAGGAGTCTCAAGGTCTCTCCTGCCCGGGCTGGCTTTGAACCACGATCCTCAGATCTCAGCCTCCTGAGTAGCTAGGATTACAGGCGTGAGCCACCAGCGCCCAGCTTCGTCATTTTTTTGATGTTGTTGTTTTAGTTGGTTGTAGAGCTTGAACTCAGGGCCTGGGCACTGTCCCTGAACTCTTTCGCTCAAGGTTAGTGCTCTACCACAGATCCATTTCCAGTTTTTCAGTGGCTAATTGGAGATAGGAGTCTGGTAGAGACTGGCTGGCTTCGAAATGCAATCCTCAGATCTCAGCTTCCTGAGTAGCTGGGTTACAGGTGTGAGCCACTGGTGCCCAGCACTCTTCTTAATTTTGTAGGATATAAATTGGTGATTTGAATGGATTTCTGATACATCTAGGACTGAGAGATGAGAAAGCTGAGAAAGAAAGCTCTTTTTTGTGACTATAAGGTATAATTACTCATCCTGACTTGCTCAGGATGTATTTGTTTAAGATGTTTCCATCAAGAATCTCATTATTAGGAAGCCTTTAATTGCCAGTTGAGTCTTGAAATACCAGCAGAGGCACTAGCCCATAGCCAAATCATTAAGACAAATGAAGACATATTAACATATGCTGGAAATAATTATACACATAGATTTAATTTGTCTCACTACTGGAAGAAAGTCCTGAGAGGACACCAAACACGCACTGAAGAACAGTACTGCAACTACCCGGTGACGCTGGCATTTTTCAGCACCTTAGACATCTGCCAAAAGAGAACACTGTACCCAAAAAAGCATCATATGTGAGGTCAGGTATATTACTGACATTTGATCACTTCGCTGGGACCAGAGACCTGAGAGAAGCATGGAAAGGAGGAAGGATTTATCTTGCTCATGATTTCAGAGGATTTGGTCCATAGTTGCTTAGCCCTAGATGCTTGGGCAGAAACTTTATTCACGGTGGCATCAGCATTTGGGAAAGAATCTTCTTCATCTTATGATGGACAGGAAGCATAGAGAAAGACAGACAGACAAGACAGATAGGAGCAAGATATCCCTAAAGAGCCGCCACACTCCCTTCACTGACCTACTTCCTCCAATTAGGCAGCCTTCCAAAATAGCATCAACAGCTGAGGACCAAACCCCCAGTACACAAGCCTATGGAAGACATTTCAACCATAGTATCAGGGCTGGGGATGCTTATGCAGGTTATGGTTTTATGGGATTCTATTAAATTGGCGATTTTCTTGAGTCTTTTTTTTTTTTTGGTGGGAGGAGGTGGAGTTTGGGGTTGTTTGTTTTGCTTTTTGTAATGCTAGGATATAACCACAGGACCATGTTAGGTAGGCAATCTGCCACTGAGCTATTCCCCAGTTTCCTTGTTATTTCCCTCCTCTCTTTCTTTCTTTCTTTTTCTTTCTTCCTTTCTTTTTCCTTCCTTCCTTCTCTCTCTATTCTTTCTTTCTCTATTCTTTCTCTCTCTATTCTCTCCTTCTTTCCTTCCTTCCTTCCTTCCCTCCCTCCTTCCCTCCCTCCTTTCTTTCCCTCTCTCTCTCTTTCTCTTTCTTTCCTTCTTTTCTTCCTTTCCTTCTTTTCTTCCTTTCCTTCTTTTCTTCCTTTCTCTCTTTCTTCCTTTCTCTCTTTCTTTCTCTCTTTCTTTCTCTCTTTCTCTCTCTCTTTCTCTCTCTCTTTCTCTCTTTCTCTCTTTCTCTCTCTCTTGCTCTCTCTCTTTCTCTCTCTCTTTCTCTCTCTCTTTCTCTCTTTCTCTCTCTCTCTTTCTCTCTTTCTCTCTTTCTCTCTCTCTTTCTCTCTCTCTCTCTCTCTTTCTCTCTTTCTCTCTCTCCTCTCTCTCTTTCTCTCTCTCTTTCTTTCTTTCTCTTTCTTTCTTTCTTCTTCTTTCTTTCTTTCTTTCTTTCTTTCTTTCTTTCTTTCTTCTTTCTTTTCTTTCTTTCTTTCTTTCTTTCTTCTTTCTTTCTTTCTTTCTTCTTCTTTCTTATCCTAGGGCTTGAATTCATCCTAGAGCTTGAATTCAGGGTTAGGCACTGTCCCTGAGCTTTTTTGCTCATTGCTAATGCTCTATCATTTGAGCTACAGTTCCACTTATAGCTTTTAGGTTAGCTGAAGATGAGAGTTTCACAGACTTTCCTGCCGGGGCTGGCTTTGATTTCTGATCCTCAGAGCTTAGCCTCCTGAGAAATCAGGATGACAGGTATGAGCTACCGGGCACATAACTCTTATTTCTTTTTAGCCTATCATTATTTTTATAAATAACTATACTAATTATTTCTCAAAATAATAGACTGAAATAAGGAACTCAAAATAATGCTCTAAAATGAAAGAGGTACAGTTTATAATCATTATGCTTAGCAAAATTATATGTTGGCATTTTTTGTTGGCGTATTTTTTTAAAAGCCCTAAAAAAAAGATCGCTCATTCGTTTTTGAGTTGTAGCCTTTAGTTTCTCTTAGACATTTTTGTTGTTCTTGTTTTTTGTCTTTGGGTATTGTTACTTTTAACTATCTTACCATCAGGAAAAGAAGTTCTCCTCAGTACACCAAATTCTGTTGTTTGTTTTTCAAATGAAAAAGAAAAAATAGTATAAACTCCATCATCAAAGTTATGCTAGGAAGTGGCCAGACTGTCACAATATGCTCATCATTTCCTGGATACCGTTATATCCCAGAGGTTGGTGTCCAGGCCCTTTCCAATAGCTTAGAGACAAGAGTACCTTATCTCCAAATACTAATTTTCAAAGGAGCAATCCCCAGCCCAGGGAATTGTATATTTAGAATGGGAAGTGACTGGTTCTACTGCCACAATAGTGATAGCTTCCTTGTAGACTTTTTTCCTGCCCCTTGAATGGATACCATTACATGGGAAGAGCATAATTCCCAGTCACTAAAAGCATGGAGGATCCTGTCATCAGGAGGACCTGTGTGTCCTCATGGCTGTGTGGGTTTACTACCCCCTCCTTCAGATTGAGTTGTGACAATCTCTTCCTTTATCTTGCTACCATGTGCTTGAGGCATTTCAGTGAACTAGGGGACAATTCAAGCATGTTGAAAGTGCAAATTCATTTTCCCTGATCATCATGCGACTCAAAATGTAATCCTTGGTTTAGAAATCATGCAGAGCAGAGTCTACAACTTCCAAATGACAACTTGCTATAACAAAGATGCTTTATTTGCTTCTCAGGTTCTCCCTGTAGAAATCTAGTTAGAAAGCATCATTTGACATATTTATACAAACATTCTTGACCGAAGGCAAAGATTTCTGGCAAGTAGAGATGTATGACTTCTGACCCAATACAGCTGTCCATGATGTTTCAGACAAGCCTCTCAAGTCTAGGCAATCCTCAGTTATTTTACTGGTAGCCAAAACCTGTCTGAAGCTAGATCTAACAACATGGCTGCAAGTCTCTCTTCAATTGTTGTGATTCTGGAAATGGTTTATTTGTAACCTTTCAGACAGAAATTTTAAGATGTCTCACAACAGCAGCCATACGCAATGAGGTTGTTTACCTAGAAGCAATTTGAAAATTACCAAAAAGGCAGGAACTACACTAGCCAGGATGGATACTGAAATTACTATGATTTATTATTGAATTAAGCCCTGAGACCATCTAAAGATCCAGCAGTAAGGGTGTGCATAAATGCATTATGATACAGTCACATGCCAGCATATTGTGTGGTCATGAAAATGATCCTCAGGTAAGTTTGCAACAATGAGGGGAAATGCTTGTAATACAGTATCAAGGATAGAGTAGGCTGAAAACTATAACATTGTCTCTTCTGTGTTTACCATAATTCGCGGGAAGTATTGGAAAAGTTACCAGCATGTGCTTGTGACTTGTATTTTCATCTTATATTTCTGTCTTTTTGAGGGCAATTATTATGAATATATATACTACTTTTATAATCACACAGAATATTTTTTCCCCAATGGATTCAGCTATCTGTCAGAAAAGGCAGAGAGGAAGACATTCAGGATTTGTGTGATTCTTATGATGTGATAAAGAACTAGCTCAGTTCTTCAAGGTAAAGTTTTCCTTGATTCTAAGTTCCAAAACAGGTTTGTCATAAAGTGTAGAGTGATACCACGTACATATCTTGATGTGGCTCTCAGAGCAATTGCATAAGAGAAGGTTCCTTGTGACCATTTCAAGATTGTCCCCAAGAAAAGCAGAGGGCAAAGCCATGGGAATGAACCTGCCCAGGAATTTGTACTTCACTGAACTTCTACCTCAAATTCTGCATTAAGAATTTTCAAGAACTTGAAAATTTCTACTTTGTATGTGCGTGTGTATGTGGGTATATGTGCATGTAAATGCACACGTTGCATTTACATTGGTAAATGAGAGTACAAAACCCATTGGTTTTGTACTCACAGCCTGGGCACTTAGTCCTATAGGCTCAAGATTGGTGCCCTACCACTCAAGCCACAGCTCCACTTCAGTATTTTTGGTGATTAATTGAAGATAAGAGTCTCACAGACCTTTCTGCCTGGGCTGGATTCAAGCTCCAATCCTCAGATCTCAGCCTCCTGAGTAGGTAGGATTATAGGCATGAACCACCAGTGCCCAGTTTCAAGGGCTTCCTTTTGTTCATTGTATTTGACCCTAACCAACTGGGAGAAAGGGGGTACTGAGAGAATCTGCATCTCCAAATGAATAGGCTTCAACTTGGCTCTTCTCTTCCTTCAGGTGTTGCTGCACTGGATTCCAATGTATCTGGAAAAATTGGTCTGCGTGCTGTGGTATATTACTTCTGCACAACTGTCATTGCTGTAATCTTAGGTAACACTTGTTTCTAAAGACTTATTCCTCTACATAATTGTCACTTTTTTATTCAAAAAATAGTCAAGCTTTTAAAAATGCAGCTTACCCCTAACTATTTTGTCTTGAAATTGCAATAGCAGCTTTAATGTGAAAATACATTACTGACCGAATATTAGCCATCCATGTCCATCTTAAAGTCTCAAGGAATAACTAGAAAGTGAGTGACAGTGCTGTTCCTTGTCAGGATCATTAAGTAGAAGGAAGTGAATTCAACAGCTTATATATTCTGAAACCAGATGTTTAGTCCATAAGAGTAAAGTGGATTTATAAAATAAAGTGCAATTGTAAAATATTGCCAGTAAGATAACTTTTCAGTGCATTTCCCATTTCACCAAAAGCTAATGGCTACAAGTCTTGGAAAGACTAAATCTCATTGATAAAGGGGACAGTGTTCTATAAGGGAGGACTTGCTCTTGTACTTTAAGCCTGGGTTTGTCAAGAAAGTTTGGTCCATCCTTTGTAATCTCATGGGACATTTTAAGAAGGAAGTCCAGAGTGGGGAGAAAGGAAGCAAATGTGCTCCAATATTGCAGCTAGCTTGATCCATGCAGCCCTGCTTTAATGAATTGATAAATTTGAGGATATGGTTTGGTTTTAGTGGCATTAGGCCCCCAAAGCCTGGATGAAGGCAAAGCCAGATATCCTCAAGAGGTTCCTGAGATAAAGAAAAAAGATGAGAAAAGAAAGATACTGCTTTATTATCGGATGGCCTTATATCCCTTCTGTAACTTTGAGATCAGGAAGAGTAGACTTCCTATTTTTATAGATAGGACTAATATTCTCTAATTGCCCAGTGACTCTTCCTACTAGCAGAAGACAGGACCCATACTACACTCTAAAGTCCTAACTCTGGGATGAACATTTCCCTGTCTTCAGATTTGGGGCACCTATCTGGGGTGGGAAATGGCTTGGGGAATTTTTTCTTTTCTTCCAGTTAAATAATCTCCGATGCCCAAATTTCTCCTATAACTTCACAGAGCCTCAAGAGACAAGGCTCCATTATTTCCATAGGTCCCAGCTGGGCTTCAAGACGTAGACATTTCTTTAGTGTATACCGTTTTTCCTGTGACAGTAAACAGAACCAAACTTCCCTGTGTCTTCATTCCACCCCCTGGAGGACACTTTCCCACATGAGGGCTTTCGAGATATTTGAAGGCCTAAGATATGGAAAGAAGACAAGACAAGGTTTGCTAGGGGGACAAGGTTTGTCCTTGGGAGGAGGAGAATCCATGTGTAAATGTTACAGAAATATATCAAAGAAACTTCCAGAGGTTGGAATATGAAGAACCTTAATTCACACACCTACCTATAGATCAAGATACATCACATTCATAAACTACCATGTTGAATTGAAAGCTCTTGGGTACAATTACTAAAAGATCATTTATTTTATTTTATTTCATATTTTGTCCGTCACGAGGCTTGAACTCTGGGCCTGGGCGCTGTCCCTTAGCTCTTCAGCTCAAGGCTAGCACTCTACCACTTGAGCTACAGTGCCACTTCTGGTGGTTTATTGGAGATAAGGGTTTCATGGACTTTCCTGCCTGGGCTGGCTTTGAACCGCCATCCTCAGATCTCAGCCTCCTGAGTAGCTAGGATTACAAGCATGAGCCACTAGCACCAGGCTAAAAGATCATTTTAAAGAAAGAAGAAATCTGAGTGCTATGGCTCATGCTTGTAATCCTTGCTACTCAAGAGACTGAGATCTGAGGATCGCAGTTCAAAGCCAGCCTAGGTAGGAAGAGACTGAGATCTGATCATCACAATTTAAGGCCATTCCAAGCAGGAAAGTCCATGAGACTCTTATCTCCAATTAACCACCAGATAACTGGAGGTGGAGCTGTGGCTCAAAGTAGTAGAGCACTAGCCTTGAGAGGAAAGAGGGACAGCATCCGGGCCCTGGGTTCAAGCCCCACAACCAACAAAAGGAAAAAGAAGATAAAGAATATTGAAGAAAAAGAAATCAAGGATGAAACAATATTTTTATCAGCAGGTGTTTCCAGAAGGAGAGCAGGAAGGATAAAAGAGAGGGAGGAGGAGAGAGAGAAAGGGAGAGAGAAAAGGAAATAGAAAGATAAATCCTTCTGCTTATTCGTTTCAATGAAAAAGTAACTAAGGCAAACACTAACGTCTGAGCAATGGCTCAGCATTTTGATTGGACCTCAGGGGCCCAAACATTATCTGTCTCTACCTTGCCAACTGGTTCCAAGATAAAACACGCCGGGTGCCATGGAAGGTTCCTAATATTCTTTGGATACTGTCCTTGGTCACAGGTATTGTGTTGGTGGTGAGCATCAAGCCTGGTGTCACCCAGAAGGTGACAGAGATCAACAGGGTAGGAAGCACTCCTGAAGTAAGCACAGTGGATGCGATGTTAGACCTGATCAGGTGAGAGACTTGCTGACACAGGAACTTCCTGGGTGTGCGCCATCTTTGTAGTTTCTTTAAGGCTCCATACCTGGTTGAATGCTCTGATGTTTCTGTCCTGAAATGTGTCATTGGTTATATCCTATAGTGCATCTCTGTTTGCCCTAGACCTCTCAGATTATATAGCCAATAATTTCTGTTTGCAGAGCCATAGCTAAAAGAAAAATGGGGGAAAAAAGCAAGCTCCTATGTGAGGATTTAAGATGGACAGAGATACAGGAGGTGTACTTGTATATAAAGATGCTGCAATGGGTTGGATGGTAAACATACTTGGAGAAATTCATTGAGTTGTGTGGCAGAAGCTCTCTTTTCTAAAGCAGCCAGAGCCAGAAAGAAGTCAGTTCAGTGAAAGTAGCAATTAAAACAGAAACTCTTAAAAATGCTATAGGGTAACACATGACATATTTTTCTTCCACTTGAAACTTAAGTGCATTTATTCACCAATTTTTTCAATATAGGGCCATTGTCTTTCTTTAAGTATGTCAATTCATTTTCCTTTCACCTCATTTCTGCTGGAAATACTATCCTTATGAACATGTCATCTACAGCTTCCAGATTTAATTTCTATAAAATAGAACAACAAAACACCTAAGCTGAGAAAACTAAAAAACAAAGGAAGCTAAGTGCTAAATTCTTCCAGTTTTCCTCCCCATTTCAATTGTCTTCTCCTACCTGATTTAACTGCAAAAATTTTCATCACTGGCGTTTATTGATTTTCCAGGCATTCAGCTTAATGTGTTTTGTTTTTGTTTTTGTTTTGTTTTTGTGTCTGTTGTGGGGCTTAAACTCTGGGCCTGGGCGCTGTCCCTCAGCTCTTCAGCTCAAGGCAAGGGCTCTACCACTTGAGCCACAGCGCCACTTCTGGTTTTCTAGTGGTTTAGAGGAGATAAGAGTCTCATGGACTTTCTTGCCTGGGCTGGCTTTGAACTGGGATCCCTAGATCTCAGCCTCCTGAGTAGCTGGGATTACAGGTGTGAGCCACCAGCACCCAGCTTCAGCTTAGTTTTTAGTAGAAAGCAAGCCTTCTTTTTCACATTCAGATTTCTTGGGTTTACATAATGTTTAATTCGGCAATCATGATGAAACTTGGAATCAGTACTATGAATTTGAGACGAAATTCAAGAGCCTGTTGTGTGATCATGTTGCCTCATTTATGCAAGCAGAAGAGTGCAGAAAAGGAAAGAATTTCTTCTTGACTGTGAGTGACCAGCTTCCGGTACAGTCTCTCCTTGAGGGCAGCAAGTGTGTCACTCAATTAATCACTTAAATGATGGTTGATTAAGAGAGTTTTCCATACTCCCTTTGGCTCAGCAGGAAATCTTAATACAAGATTTAGTATTTTAAGTATTAAGAATTGATACTTAATATAAGAGTTAATCTTAATATAAGATTTAATAGGAAGTATTATGCAAAGAAGAGGCTAAAAGAGAACCCACAGCACTCATTCTATATTATATTAATATTATAATACATATAATATAGTATCTCTATGTAGTATATTCTTTGGTTTATATTGTATAGATCATTCTATAGTATGTTAATAATATAATATTCTACATATCATACATTATATATAGTATTTTCAACATATTATTCTATACTGTATTATGTTCATTTCCATTAAGGTACTTAGTATAATAAGAAACTGCTTTTTTCCTTAACATGACAATGCTTTTCATGTCTCCAACAGGAATATGTTTCCTGAGAACCTTGTCCAAGCCTGTTTTCAGCAGGTAATGTTAATGACTTTTGCCCATGATTTGCTCCATTCTTCCCATTTCTGGTTAAATAACTTTTTTTTTCCTGCTGAGAGTCAAGAAATAGACTTAACCCATCACCTGTAAATGGCAAAGTTTCAGGCGATGCCTCTGTTTTATATCCCAGATTTTCCCATGCACAGTAAAGTGCCTGTGATCAGTTACTCTGCTCCTTTTCCCGTCATGCATTTACCCTCAGTAGGGTTCAAATAGGACAACTTAGTCATCTGAAGCCATGGGTGTTTTAAAGCATACCTTCTCCACTATGAAAAGTAAAATTGTTTACAAAGTGGAGTTCCAGGGCCTATGTTAGAAAGCCTTGGTACATTTGGAAAGTTCTGCAGATGCAGGGCAGTGGATAAAGAGCTTTGCATCTCCTCTTTCCTGTCCCTCTCATGGTGACCATTCCTATTTGAAGCTGCGCAGTGTAGCAGGTGCTCCCTGGATTCAGTCTTGTCCACAGTCATGATGTGCCCATTGCAGGCACTCTGCAAAGCCCTGACTTTTTCCTTTAGGACTGTGTAATGCCCTCTTCACTCTCCTGACAAGTGTTTTTTTTTTTTTTCTTTTACTTATCTATACACTTTAAAACAGCTGAGTCTATCACAAACTGCTGTATTCATTTGCATAAATTACAGGGACAGAGACCTCTGTGTATACCAACCAAAAACATGGCAACTATATTGCACAGTAGCACCTCTGTTTCACGAGGCCCATTGCAGATCAGCCACAGTGCTCATCTGTGAGGTTTTCAGTGTTCGCAGAGGCCTGGCGGTGGGGGGGGACCTTGATGCCTGGTGTAATGAGACACTAGCTCTTTCTTAAACCTCTGTATGGGAACCCCACAGAACCAAATAAGGCTTAAGGAAGAAAATTCAACAGCAATCTCAGTGACGGAGTAGCCCTAAAAGGACTGTTGATTTGGGTACTGTCCTTGTAATTTAATCTTTCACAGTATTTATTACATTCACAATGATCCATTGGGCTTAATCGTGCATACCTATAATCCTACTTACTCACGAGATGGAGACAGGAGGACCAAAATTCAAGGCTGCCTGGGACAAAGGTAGCAAGCAGCAAGACCCTGTCTCTGACAGAAACAAAGGTACACATGGCTTAAGTGCTAGAGTGTTTGCTTAACATGTCAGGCCCTACACTCACCCCCCAGTACAGGAGGGAAAAAAAGTCATAGTGGCTGCTTTAGCAAAGCAATGAAGTATTTTCCAGATTAAAAATAACGAAAGTAAAAGTGATTGACAAGAATCTCCATAGGTCTGTCTGGGTGAAGTTATTGACAGACAAATCATTATTTTCTCTCAGGTTCTTTCTCCATCATTTGTTCCTCATGACAAAAGTGATAGAGCACTTGGCATTGAATGGTAGTGCTGAGAAGCAGGGGTTTCAGCATGCCAATCCCATTTTTAATTCCCAAACTCCTCTCAAGGGATTCATTACCTTATTTATGTAACTGTAACCCCTCTGTTCAGCATCTTTACAATAAAATAAAATAAACCAAACTAACAAAAACAAAATTAGAAGCAGCCGGGCACTGGTGGCTCACACCTGTAAACCTAGCTACTCAGGAGATCTGAGGCTGGTGGTTTAAAGCCAGTCGGGGCAGGAAAGTCCATGAGACTCTTAGGTCCAATTAACCACCAGAAAACCGGAAGTGACCCTGTAGCTCAAGTAGTAGAGCGCTCACCTTGAGCTGAAGAGCTAGCGATAGTGCCAAGGCCCAGAGTTCAAGCCTCATGACCAACAAAAAACAAATTAACAAAAACAACCTAGCAGCAGCAGAAGCACCGTAGGTAGAGCCCCTTGGTGTTATTTGTTGAGCAACAAAATCACATCCCTTTGGTCTAGTCCCAGAAGTTTAGAAAACTCTCTTTTTTAAACTCTTTTCAAAAATCTTATTTTATCATCAGTAAGCAGTTCTACAAGGAAGTTGCCATTTCACAAAATGGTTGATGAAGCAATGCATCTTGATCAATGCCACTCCTCACAACATTCTTTCCCATCCCTCCTCACCCACCACGTCCTCACTCTTCTTACCTTTGTTGGATATACATTGAATTCTTCACTGCAACCCTCCTTCTCCTCTTCATCCTTCTGCTCCTCTCCCATTGACCCTACCTCACCCCTTTCAAGTACCTGCTTCCTGTTTATGTTGTTGAACTTTGACTTTGCCTTTCCAAGTGATTATACTATTTGAGTTCTCCCTTGAATCTACCAGATTTCAGTGAATACACTGGTATATATTTGTATGCCACCTAATATATTTACTTATATATTTATAAATGAATTCTAGTGTCCATATGAGGGACAACATGCAACGGTTGTCTCTCTTGGCCTGATTTCACTTAATGTTACTTTGTATTCCAGATCTTTCCATGTTTTTACAAATGATGCACTATCATTCTTTCCAATGGATGGGTAACATTCCATTGTATATATTCCACATTTTCTTGATCTCTTCTGTCCTTTGAGGGGTATTATGGCTGATTCCATACCTTGGCTATAGTGAAAAGTGCTGCAGTGAACATGGTTGTGCTTGTGTCTTTACTGTTTTGTTGGCCTTTTTCTCCCATGTGCAGTACAAAACCAAGCGTGAAGAAGTGCAACCTCTCACTGATCCTGTGAGGAATGTTACAGAGATGTCTGTCACCACCACTAGGACCACACTGGCCGAGGTATGGTTCTGTTGCCCACTCCCTTCCCCTGTAGGTGGGTCAGTCATGAGGGAGCAGAAGAGAGAAAGACAGTGACAGAATCCACATGTATAAATTCATATCCTCACTAAACCTTATTTGCAACCCCAAATCAATACTCAGGTATTTTCAAAGTGACTCACAAAGTGTCTGTAGTAAATATCCAAATGTTCTCTGTGAAAGTAAGAGTAGTAAACGTCCCAGTGTTCTCTGCCTTCATTCAGAAAGGAAAGGCCTTGGGTTTAATCCTAAACACTGGGGGGAAAAGGCAAAGAAGGAAGGAAGAAAACCAGAAATCTGTGTGTGTGTGGGGGGGGGGTTATCCATATATATGACTCTTCAGTGGACTTCTGAATTCATGTTTAAGTTGAGCATGGTAGTGCATACTTGTAATCCTAGCACTGAGGAGACTGAAGTGGAAGGATGTTGAGTTTGAACCTACCCTAGCTGTATAAGACCTTGTCTTGAAAAGAAAGAGAGAAAGGAAGAAGAAAGAAAGAAAGAAAAAAGGAAGGAAGGAAGGAAGGAAAGGAAGGAAGAAAGGAAAGGAAGGAAGGAAGGAAGGAAAGGAAGGAAGAAAGGAAAGGAAGGAAGGAAGGAAGGAAGGAAGGAAGGAAGGAAGGAAGGAAGGAAGGAAGGAAGGAAGGAAGGAAGGAAGGAAGGTTGGGTCAAATTAAACAGGCCATGGTTGACTTCCTGCCTGCTTCCTATTCCAGAACTTCTCCAAGTTCTCCTATGGTCAGAGACCCTCCATAGCATCTTTTTCATTTTCTCAGCTTACTTCCCAGGGAAACCCCCTCTTCTATCCCAATCTGCCTTCTCAACTGCATCTTATTCTTGCCTTCTGATGTGGTTCCACAAATACTTTCCTGAGCACCTTCCATATGCCAGGGCTTGCTGAAAGACAGATTTGGCATCTGTCCCTCATATGAAGGTAGAGTCATGAGAGTTATCCTAGGAAGAACTGGGAAGCATTTAGCAGAGGGGTAAGTCAGTTTGGAGGTGATAAAGGATGAGTAAGAATTATTCAAGCAGATTATAATGACCCAGTCTACCATGCCTTTCACTTTTGCTTAATGTCCTTGTGGCACATGCTTTGTCTCCTGGCTGCCTACTCATCAAGCCTAGCTTCCCTAACCTTGAAGCTTCATGCATGTCCCAGACTCTGTGTAAGGCCTGTAACTCATACCTTGGCTATGCAGGTAATTGTATGCCATCTTGGTTTTGGCTCTTCTTTCTCACAGGCCTTAGCCGGCTGTTTTTTATGTTGTATGCATCTATGGAATTATCACAATGAATCCCCTCCCTTTGCACTCTGTGTGTGTGAGTGTGTGTGTGTGTGTGTGTGTGTGTGTGTGTGTGTGTGTGTGTACCTTGTGCTGTGGTCAATGCAGTTAAAATATTTTAGTGGAGCTGAGCGCTGGAGTCTCATGCCTATAATTCTAGCTAGTCAAGAATCTGAGAACTGAGGATTGCAGTTCGAAGCCAGCCTGGGCAGAAAAGTTTGTGAGACTTTTATCTTCAATTAACCACAAAAAACCAGAAGTGGTGCTGTGGCTCAAGTGGTAGAGTGCTAGCCTTGAGTACAAAGAAGCTCAGGCACAGTACCCAAGCCCTGAGTTGAACCCCCATGATTGGCCAAAAAAAAAAAAGTGTATATATATATATATACATATATATGTGTATTGTAGCTGTTCCACAAATATTAGTTTCTAATAAGAAATAAATGGTATCTCAGTGGCTTGCCAACAATTCTTTATATACCTGGATTGCATCATTCCTTTTACCTCTTAGTAAGTCCTATGCTGTTTTTACCCAGGAAAAAGTAAACAAATAATTCATAATCAAAAACATTCGAGCAATTTTTATCTTTTTTGTTTGTCTTCTGGTGTCAGTCCTGGGACTTGAGCTCAGGGTTTGGGCTTTGTCCCTGAGCTCCTTTTTGCTCAAGGCTAGTACTCTACCACTAGAACCACAGTGCCACTTCTGGTTTGTTTGTTTTTTTTTCTGAGTAGTTTATTGGCAATAAGAGTCTCATGGGCTTTCCTTCCCTGGGCTGGCTTCAAACTGCAATCCTCAGATCTCAACGCCCTGAATAGCAAGGATTATAAGCACAAGCCACCAGCACCTGGTGAATTTTTGCATCTTTGAAAGCACGTTGGTCATAGTAAGCCGGAGGCAGTAAAGAATATTCTGGGTAAATTATCAGGATAAAACAGATGGTAAAATGTCCTAAAAATGTTGACACTGCTAAATATTTTGTGCTTCCTGCATTATTAATGCCTATCATTTAAGAAAACAGTCTCCAAATGCAGTTAGTATTTAAAATAACCCTAAAAATTGTCCTGATTCATACAAAAATGTAAAACACTTCTAGAATAAGAACGTTTCAAGAGAAATATGGACTTGTTAAGAAAAGGGACAAAACAGTTAAACCTCAACAGGGTGGAGGGCTGAGCAGGGTTCTACATGAGCAGATATTCTTTTTGTTAACATTGGTATTGTCTTTCCTAAAGTATTATTGACTTTGTGGTATCGCTGTAATTATATTCCTGCTTTGATATATTTTCTTGGCTTTTAATCCACAGAACAAAACAAAGGAATACAAAATTGTAGGCATGTATTCAGATGGTATCAATGTCCTGGGCTTGATTATCTTTTGCCTTGTCTTTGGACTTGTCATGGGAAAGATGGGAGAAAAGGGACAAATTCTGGTGGACTTCTTCAATGCTTTGAGTGATGCTACTATGAAAATTGTTCAGATCATCATGTGGTGAGTACTGTTTCATGTTATTTTTCTTCCCTTACAACCCAATCATCTCAAAAGTAGAAGAACCTGACCCCTTCTTAGAGAAGGTAGAAATTGAAAGTCAAGACATTGGTGTATTAAATAATTTCATGTATAGCTCAGGAGTCTGATCTGTTTATTAGAAAAAAAAATCTAGCTGTCAGCCATTATCTTTTTTCCCCCTTCAAAGCCCTAAGAAATCCATGTTGTACTCAACTGATATCCATATGCCTCACTGACTCTAGAAGATGAGATTTAAAAGAGTTCCTTACAAGTCAGGACAGCAATGATTTTGCTGTTGGGTCCCAAGGCAGAAAGGAGATCCAGTATAAGTACCAGTTAATGAGTACTTAGGATGAGAGAGAGCAGCCTAGGAGAAATGACTAGAAGAATGAAGAGAGAAGCAGAGAAATGCAGGCACGAATTCATTGTCTATACCACAGAATTGAGAACTATAAGGGAAGGGGTGGGTAGAAGGATGAGGTGAAGATGTTGAAGGGATGATACAGGTTAAGATGCATTGTCTACATAAATGGCTTGGCTAAATGGCAAGCAAAATACATAGCCTAAAAATTAAGGAAAAGTGAGAGAAGAGGTAGGTTGGGAAGGGTGGGCAAGAATGTTGAAGGGATCGATCTTAATCAAGAGGTACTGTATTCATAAACTGCTTTGTAGAATGGCAAAGTAAAAGAAAGAAATGAGAGGGGAAACATTTCCAACTTCGTGCATGGGCACAAAGTCATCTGAATGCAAGGCACTATCAGAGCAACACCAGGGACCCCACCTGAGGGCCCCTGTCTCTGAGCTATTAAACAACCCACTGTTCCTGAGAGGTCTCAAACTCCTTTATTTCACATGGAATTGGTTGAGCATTCTGTAATCCAAAGGGCAGACATTGACACAACTATCTAAAAGGTTCAGCAAGCTGAGTGCCAGTGGGTCACACCTATAATCCTAGTTACTCAGGAGGCTGAGATCTGAGGATCACAGTTCAAAGCCAGCCCCTGCAGGAAAGGCCGTGAGACTCTTATCTCCAATAAACCACTCAGAAAACTGAAAGTGGTGCAGTGGCTCAAGTGGTAGAGTGCTGGCCTTGAGCTGAAGAGCTGAGGGACAGCGCCCAGGCTCAGAGTTCAAGCCCCATGACCAACAACAACAACAAAAGGTTCAGCAATAACAGCCTGGAAAGTGGCTTCATCCTACAAAAACATCAACTCCATCATCTGTTTTTTTTTTTTAAAGGATAATAAAACTTATTCCCAGGGTTAAGTAAAATGCTGCATGTAAACTATTCTCCCCAAAGCTACTATGACCATTCCCACTGCTACTACTACTACTGCTAGTGTTGCTTCTATTGCTGACACCTGACATACAAGAATGTCCAGGGCTAGAAAGGGCTTGGCCTCCATGTTTTGCAGAAAAGGCCAAGTGAAATAAGCAGAGATGACAATGGATCGCATGTATGTACACTGTCTGTGTATATGTATGGCGTGGAATATGCACCCAATCTGGCCATGCATTCTTGTTAAGTTTCCAAGTTCCCCTTCATTTTAGATGGGTACAACTTAAGGTCTATGCAAGATACTAAAGCCAACAATCAGCGGTATGCTCAGGACTCCAAACCAAAACCTTGGCTTCATGCTATGCCCTTTTCTCCTTCTAGCTGAGTACACAGGTAACACTAGCTTGCCTCCCTCTCCTCTCCCCTCAACAAATCCTGAGAAACTCCCTGATAACACAAGTGTGTCTCTGATCTGCTTACTTTCCAGTTACATGCCATTGGGTATTTTGTTCCTAATTGCTGGGAAGATCATAGAAGTTGAAGACTGGGAAATATTCCGAAAGCTGGGACTTTACATGGCCACTGTCCTGAGTGGGTATGTCTAATTCAAGAGAAGCAACAGAAACTTCACTGGATCTATAAAAGAATTGTTTCTGGGAAGGCTGGGGTACCGCTGGTTTTAAAAGGTTTTAAAGAGTTCAGAGATAAAAGCAGGCAAGTGGGGCTGCCCTTTAACAGCTGTACTGTAGGTGGATCGTGCTGTGCTAATTGCCAGCTCCTGGCAGAACTGCCTGGTCCAGGCTTTGCCACTGTCTTTATTAGTTGTATTTAAATCATTTAAAAGAAGAGAGAAACCTACTTGTAGCCTCTTTTGGCTGTCTCCTGCCCTTTATTTCCTCAAGAACATCAACTAACCAAACAGATAAGAATAGCCCCCACGTGCCTGCAGGTTGAAATAAATTACGAAGGGTGAAATCATGAAATTAGACTCGAGCAAGTAGGAGTAACAGAGCTGATTGGTTCAAACACCATTGCTGCTGCCATGCCCTTTTCGATCAGAATGCCAGAGAGGGTTTGGGGAAAATCATCAGGCTTTAGAAGTCATAAAATAGGAATGCACTGGGCATGAGTTCACTGGCATATTCCTTACAATCTAGTTATTGAGAAAAGATGCGGGGCGGGGGGAGGGAGGGGCAGGGGAGAGTTTGTGGGTAGGTTATGAATGGTCCTCCTAGAAACTAAGCCAGAGGCAGAATATGTCATATAGACTAACAAATGTGGACTAAAGGAATACATCATCATACTTATTTGATTCCCAGAAGTCAAATGTCCAACTTACGCTCACCTCTCACTTATTGGAACCTGATGGCATTAGGAACATTTCCACAGCACAATGCTGGCACCTAATCTATGTTTGCCCAAAGCATAGCCATGCCACCCCACACAGAAGCAGCCTGGGTTCATACAATGTGAGAGCCAAAGCCAAACCCCAGGGTTATAGATGCCAGAAAGGCAGAGGCCTATCTTGCTGTGGGGCTGCTGGGACAGGCAGGACTGGAGACTGTGTCTGGGCACCGGTGTGGGTGAGCTTTGTGATACTGAGCCATTTCATCATGGAGTTCTTCTGGTTTTTCCTCTCATCCTATTTAGGTTTCTAGCACAAAAGCAAAAGCTCTAGCTAAGAACTCGCAATGTTTAGATACCAGCTCTGTACTGGGACTTCAGGACTCATCTTTGCAATGACTGTTTCTTATGATCCCAACCTAATATAAATGATCTGTACACTGTGAAGCATCCCCTCATACGTACATGCCATCTGCCAAGTGGGTCTCATTTCTTCAGCCCTCCCATTTTGAGAAACCAGTATAGCTCTGTGTAAAACAGAGAACAGTTTGAGAAGGCAAGAATAATGAAGGAAAGAAAACCAGTCCCGAATGTTGACCTTGAAGAGCAGAGACCTATTTCCTTCTGCACCTTTGACTTCCACTGTAAACAGAGGGCATCATGGTTCAGGGGACCAGCGGGGGGTGGGGAAGGGGAGTCGCTGTGATACACCTTGTAATGGTATACTGTGGTTGGGACAAAGATGGTCCCAAGGAGGAAAGGAACTGCTGTACTTGAAAAAGTTTGAAGGAAGGCTTCATAGAGGAAAGGAGAAGTATAGCTGAGTCTTAGAGGAGGCTTAACAATCCAGCAGCAGAGCTGGGCAGGTGTAGTGGCTCACACCTGCAATCCTAGCTACTTGAGAGGTGGAAATCAGAGGAATCAAAGTTTGAGAGCAGACTAGGGAATAAAAGTTCAAGAGCCATGTCAACCAATGGGCTAGGCCTGGAGATGAGCTCCTGAGTGCAGTGATTCACACCTGTCATCCCCAACCACATGGGGAGACACAAGTAGGAAGATCACAGTCCAGGAAGGCCTAGAGCGAGACCCTACTGGGAAAAAACCAACATGACAAGGGGCTGGACATGTGTTTCAAATGTGAGGCCCTGAGTTCCATCTCCCACACCAAAACAAATCAAGTGTGAGGTGTGAGACAATGGTAACGTCTTTGAAACCATGTATCTCTTTCATTACAGGCTTGCAATCCACTCCATTGTAGTTCTCCCACTGATATATTTTATAGTTGTACGGAAGAATCCTTTCCGATTTGCCATGGGCATGGCTCAGGCTCTCCTGACCGCTCTTATGATCTCTTCCAGGTAAGTAAAAGATGACCTTCGGGAAAAGACCTCCAGACCATACTCTATCAACTCTCCCTTCCCCTGATGAAGCAGATCCTAGCTTATGTATTTTGTAGCTACCTTTGAACGATGACCTCCATATATTCTGTCCTCGATCTTCAAACACGGTTCCCTTGAATACTTCCCTGCCCTCTTGGCATGTTCTGCAGCTAGGAATGAGTTTTAATGTAACCAGGGTCAGTGGTGGGTAGAGTGTCTTCTGATTCCTAGACTGACCAAAAGTGCTGACCAGTATGCTCATGGGCCCTTTGGGTTTTTGTTGTTGTTTTATTTGTGATGTGTGTGTGTGTGTGTGTGTGTGTGTGTGTGTGTGTGTGTGTGTGTGTGTGTGTAAAAGATGTATCAGGCTGGGAAGGTGGCTCAGTGGTAGAGCGCTTGCCTTGCATGCATGAAACCCCGGGTTTGATTCCTCAGCACCACATAAGCAGAAAAAGTCAGAAGTGGCGCTCTATGGTTCAAATGGTAGGACACTAGCCTTGAGCTGAAGAGCTGAGGGACAGTGCCCAGGCCCAGAGTTCAGGCCCCTCAACCGAGAGAGAGACAGAGAGAAAGAGAGACAGAGAGGGGGGGGGCTTTTCAGGTAGGGATTGAGAACTGGAATTCTTCAACCATCGTTTTTTTTTTTTTTTTATCATATAGTTCAGCCACACTGCCAGTCACTTTCCGCTGTGCTGAGGAAAAGAATCAGGTGGACAAGAGGATTACTAGATTCGTGCTACCTGTTGGTGCCACAATCAACATGGATGGGACTGCGCTCTACGAAGCAGTGGCCGCTGTGTTCATTGCTCAGTTGAATGACTTGGACTTGAGCATTGGGCAGATCATCACTATCAGGTGGGGCGTAGTGTCACACTCATTTGCCTCGTGGTTACTAAGTAAAAGCAATCTGTGAAAGGAGGCCCTGTGGGTTGTTTGTCTTGGCTTACAAAGTCCCTTCACAAGATTGAGGACAACTAACTAGTGGGTTCATGGAACACAGCATTCCTGATTCAGAGTCTGAGCAGTTCTAATCATTGCTCTACGCTCAGTTCATTGTGTTCAGTAGGTACTACGCACAAAGTAGGCACTAAAAACTCAAAGCTGAATGAGGGATAGTCACTGCTATCAAAGAGTTCCTTGTGACCAGACATAGGTAGCTCATGCCTGTACTTACTCAGGAGGCTGAGATTTGAGGATCCCAGTTCAAAGGCAGCCCAGACAGAAAAATCCATGAGGCTCTTATCTCCAATTAACCACCAAAAAACCAGCAGTGGAGATATGGCTCATGCGGTAGAGTGGCAGCCTTGAGTGAAAAAGCTAAGGGCAAGTGTCCAGGTCCTGAGTTCAAGCTCCAAAACAAGCACCAAAAAAGAATTCTTTGTGGAAAGAAAATAGATATCCAAAAGCATGCTGAGGAATATAAGATATAGCATGTCACAGAACTTCTTTTAGTGATCACAGGGGGTCCCAAAGAGGGAAAGATCTGCTCTCTGGGAAGAGGAAGGAAAGCTTCATGGAAGACAGGGATATAGATGTGTCATCAGTGAGGAGTAAGAACTTAGCAGGCTAATAAGGCAGCTAAGCGCTTTGGAAAGCAGAAATAGCTCATACAGGGCTTGTGATGTAGCCATGTCCTAGTTACAGAGTCAGCCATTGTTTGTTGTATCTGGCACAAAGAGTAAAATGTAGAGGACATGAAAGAATAAGACAGAGGTCATATCATGAAAGACTCCGTATGGATCATGGACAGATTCGCACTGTTAGAGAAGTAGCAGGTTAGATGGGCAAAGGAACACAAGGCAGGCCAATTAGGGACTAATGGAGAAGTCCAGAGAAGGTGTTAAAAGGCCTACATCAAGGCACTGACACTGGAGACTTACTAATGAATGAATGAATTAAAGAGACAATAGCTCAATTCAATGTGAGGAGCAAGGGAAAGCTAAGATGTCTCCCACAATTGGTGAATGGTTCTAGATTGGTGGTTATAAAGACAGGAATTCGCATAAGAAGAGCAATAAGGAGAGGAAGGGGTGACATTATCTAAAAAGAAATGTACTCATTAGCTGACTTATGACATGGTAACCCCTCTGTATATCACCTTTATAAAAAAACAATAAAAATTTTAAGTAAAAAGGAAAAGCAATAAGATAAGGAAATAAAATTTTATACTCCTTAGCCACGCTGGAGGCTCATGTATATAATCCTAGCTACTTACAAAGCTGACACTCAAAACACCACAGTTTAAAGAGAGCCTGGGCAGAAAAACCCACGGGATTCCATCTCCAATTAACCAGCAAAATCCAGGCTATCGACATGGTTCAAGTGGTAGAACACAAGAAGTAAGCCGAGCAACTTTGAGGCTCTGAGTTCAAACTTTAGTAATAGAAAAAAAGAAAGACTTCATATTTTTTGAGTCATTGAATTTGAAATACCTTTGAGGCTTCAGGTAGAGAGATGTGTAGTGAGAAATGGAGATCTGGACTGTAGATGGCCATCTAATATGTGTCAACTGTCTGCATCTGGATCTCAGGGATACTGTGATTGGCTTAGGCAGGACACTTGAATTATTAAACTGCTGTTTTTTCACCCTTCAAATGAGGATAATAATCATAATGCCTAAATTGTAGTCAAGTGGTGGTGACTAAGTCAGATGACGCATATAAAAGCTTTAGTACCTACACAGCGAACTCTTTAGGAATGGATGACTCTTTAGGAATGGTGAGTTTGTAGAGAAGAAAAGGAGACTCAAGTTTTGGATTGGGAAAATCCTAGTATTAAAGGTAGACCGAGTAAGAAGAAGGAAGAGATGGAAGGAAACAAGAACCATGAAAATATGGAGACCAAGAGAAGAAAGATTTTTCAGGGATAGAAATGGTTCACAGACTCAGATCCTAAAGAGAATTCAACTCAAATGAGGATTTCAACAGCTTGTTTAAGGCTATGGTTGAAATACCATTAGTGGATTTTGCCAGAGTTGTTTCTCTAAGATGGTACCATCCAGCCAATATGGCAGCCACTAGCCATTGGCTTGTGGTAGTCAGCCAGAGGCTGGCTGAATTAGACAGCACAGATATAGAGCAATTCCATCACAGAAAGTTCGATTTCACAGTGCTACATTTGAGTGGCAGGCCAGGTTAAGAGTTAATCTGAGGAATTTAGTTGAGTGTAGAATGAAACTGATTCTCTAGATCTACTTATTCAAGTTGTATCCCTGCAGAGACAAAATCATAACACCTGAAGAGTAGGTTCACAGTATTCTAACATAAAACACTTTAAAAAAAATCATCCACAGCCCTAAATCATAAACTATTGCTGTTTGTTTAAAATTGACCAGACTAGTAAGACACTGAAAAGATTAGTCTGAAATATGGAACATCTGCTGGGAGAGGGGCTGTACAGATGCTGCTTAATCAATTAAAGGTGGCAGTGGCTAACGAAGCCAAGTTTGAGCAAAGTTCAGAGGTGATGATCGTGGAGACAGTGTTAAAACTGTGACTTGTGCTCTTGGAGTTTTCTGTTCCACAGATACCCAGGTGGTTGCAGCAGTTCTAATTTATACATTTCCAAGGGTTTCATCCTACGTCCCTCAGCCTAACCTGGAAAATCTAGTCTGCACTGAAGTGATTTGCAAAGAGTAATTTATGAGATGCTGGTTCTTTGATGTGTCGGTGTCTTTTTGATAAATTCTCTTCCTTGTTCTTAATCATACATTGCCTAAATCTTCCTCATCCATTTTCTTTCTTTTCCCCCTTTTCTTATGCTGACTGCCAGAGAAATCAACCTTGGGCCTAAAGGCTAACTAGTCAATTCACTTCTGAACTTCTGTCCCCTACTCTGGCATATTCATGAATCACATTCACTGATGGTAACTGGCCCAGAACTAGTAACCACCGTGATACCCAGAGTAATCATTGACTTCAAAAATCCGTTCTGAGAAATAATAAAAGTTAGTTTTAACTTTACAGATATATTTTCATAGTTCATGTGGCTAATGGTTAAAGACCTCTTTAGAAATACAATAGCACGTTTGCCCGCTGTGGTCTGCACATCACAGAAACAAGGATAAAGTCCTTTTGTGGTTTTAGGGTAGCATTCATTTATCCCAAGTTTTAACTGACTGAAAATGGGATAGCCTTCTATCAAAAGATTGTTACAGGGGCTGGGAAGGTGGTTCAGTGGTAGAGTGCTTGCCTTGCATGCATGTGGCCCTGGGTTGGATTCCTCACTACCACATAAGCAGAAAAGGCCGGCTCAAGTGGTAGAGCACTAGCCTTGAGCTGAAGAGCTTAAGGACAGCTCCCAGGCCCAGAGCTCAGGCACCACGACAGACAAAAAAAATTGTTACAATATCTGATGCCTAGAAATGGCTCCAAATGCTTGACAGTTTAGGTAATGGGGGGATTTTTTTTTTAATTTTGGAAAAATTGCATATACATAGTATGATACCTTAGACTTTGGACCAAAGTCTAAGCTTGAGCCTCATTTCTATCTTGTATACACCTTTGAGGTAATTGTACGCAGTGTTTTTAGTGTGCCTGTGTGTTCACTGTGCCCTGTGACATGAGAGCAGATGTGAAATTTCCCACCTGTTGTCATATCCATTTGGCCTTTTGGAGAATTTGGGATGTTGGACTTTCAGATTAAAGATGCTCAGTCGTACTGGGTGTTTTGACTGTTTATCTAGCCAAGTGGCATCAGGGAGAAGAACAGAAGTAGCAGCAGAAATCACATGATTTTGCCTTCCTTGAATGCCTCAGATGGATTAATCTTTTCAGCAGCCCTAAAGACATCATATTATCCCTATAAAGCAGACAAGAAGTTGAGATTCAGAGACGTCATTTGCCTAAGAAAATGCAGCAGGAAAATGGAAGAGACAGGAGTAGAACTCAGATGTGTCTAACTGTGAAATCTGGGCTCACTCTAGTTCATTTGCCCAGCCTCCAGCTGTGTTGAGCTAAGCTAAATGGCCTGTCCCAAAACTAAGCCTCAGTGTGAGGAGAGAACTTTGTGACTGAGGCAGTGAAACTTTTCTCAGCCAAAATAGGATATGCTTGAGCCAGGTTAAAAGCAAAACTCTAGGCCAGGCATTGGGTAGCTCACATCTCGGATCCTAGCTATTTGGGAGGTTGAGAATGGTTTGAGGCCAGCCCAGGCAGGAAAGTTCACAAGACTCCTTCTCAACCCATAGCTGGGTGTGGTTGCATATTCCCATTATCCAACCTACAACAGGAAGCCTGCAATAGGCAGATCATGGTTTAGGCATGCATCTGGACAGGAAGTAGAATCGTATTTCAAAAATAACCACTGTGAAAAGGACTAGTGATATGGATCAGTAGTAGAGCATCTGTGTAACAAGGGGCTAGGCCTTGGTTTCAAACCCAGTACTACCATAAGAGAAAAAGAAAGAAAGAAAGAAGAAAGGAAGGAAGGAAGGAAGAAAGGAAGGAAGAAAGAAAGAGAGAGAGAGAAAGAAAGAGGAAGGAAGGAAGGAAGGAAGGAAGGAAGGAAGGAAGGAAGGAAGGAAGGAAAGAAGACAGACAAGTTCTGCAAGCAAGGTCAAGAGTGTGATTAATCATGAAATATTTCAGGAGAGATCAACGGGCTTGCTCACAAATCACATCTGACAAAGAACATCCATTCAGTTCCACTTTTTTTCAACCTGCATTGGAATATCATTGAATTTTCCAAAGAAAACATAGATAAGAATAGATCAAAAGGATTGAGAAAGCCTGGAATTTTTAAGAGGTATTAGTACAGCCTCAGAACGCTCTAATTTACTGTAAATTGATTGAAGCAACACATATTGATCAAAGACCTTCAGCCTGCATTTGCCTAGATCCTTTAAATGGTCTCTGCAGCATATCACCTGGCAGATGCATGGCCAGTCCACTTAACATCCTAAGAATGCTGACACTTTTGAAGACTATGGATTCTGAGTAGGTGTTCTAGTTTAAACTGTCAGTTGCTTCATAGTCACCTGTTGATCCAGTGAATTTTTGCAGCAGTGTAAATCCTGCCCCAAGGATGAGTCTGTTTTTTCAGAGCATATCATGAATGCCACTCAAGATCATCCAAAGGGATTTTCAGAGCATGGTGAGTCTTGATTAAAATAAGAAATACGTTGCTGCCCAAGACCTATGCATTCTTCCAGGCATAAGTGGCTCACTTCTGTAATGCTGGCTGAGATCTAAGGATCACTGTTTGGAGCCAGCCCTAGCAGACAAATCTGAGAGACTCTTATTTCAAATCCATCAGCAAAATGCCAGAACTAGAGGCATGGTTTAAATGGTAAGGTCCCAACCAGGAATGGAAAAGCCAAATGAGAGTAGAAAGCTTTGAGTTCAAATTCCTATATGAGCACTCTTTCCTTCTCTCTCTCTCTTGGTTTCTCCATTGCAAACTGACTAATCCCTAGTGCTACATCTTATCTATCCAAGAGAGATCTTTTAACATGCATGATAATAAAGTTAATTTGGCTGCCTCTTCCAGATTCTAGGTCTGTCTTCATTTTTCACAAAGGGCATCCACTGGGAGAAAGAAATAGGAATTTTTATACCTTGGACAGGAGTCACATATTTTCTTAATTCGGTGTCCTTCAGACAGGTCAAGAGTCTTGTGATAACCAGAAAGTACTCTAAACCTGTTTAACCATTGCCTTTGTCTTTGGCCCAGTCAACTGACCTTTACCCCTAATCTGCAAGGCAACTGAAATTCCTGGCTCTTGTTAGGTGCTCAGTAAATGACTGGACAGGAGAGTAGATGGAAGGAAAGAGGAAGCAAGCAGGTGGAGAGGCACCTGGCATGTATTTAGGATGGATGCATGGGATGGGTAAAGCATTCCATTTACAGTCCACTTGGCAAGCTCTTGTGCTCCTTTTGAATGACTCTCTGGCTCATTTTAGGTGTCACTCGCGACATTCTTTTGTCTTTCTTTTCTTGCCCCCAGAATGCTGTTCCCCCTTTCCCCCTGTCAGGCCATGGAATCACATTCTTCCTAGCCTCCTCTCTCCCAGCTCTCATCCTATATGCCTCGAGCAAGTCCTTAGTAGATAACAAATTCTTAGTGCTTGATTTCCCCAGATAATAATCACCATGGAGATGGTTTCAGGCCCAGAGCCTTGAGGGGAGAAACAGGAGGGTCTCACGCTTTCTGCTGGTGTGTTTTGGCTACAGCATCACCGCCACAGCTGCTAGCATTGGAGCTGCCGGAGTACCTCAGGCGGGCCTGGTGACCATGGTGATCGTGCTGAGTGCGGTGGGTCTGCCTGCAGAGGATGTTACCCTAATCATCGCTGTCGACTGGCTCCTGTGAGTTGGACCAAATGCCCTTGGCCTCAGCCAGATGGACAGGCTCCCTTCCTAATGGCCCAGCGAGCCATCTGTTGCTGCTTTGATTGCCCTCTGACCAGGCCATCTGATAACTGTGCTCAAACATTAACTCCTCATCACTAAAGCAGAGATGTTTAAAAGCCAGCAAAGCTCCATTAGCTCATTATACTGGTTGAACTGCAAGGCTACAGCAGGGTGCCAGCTACACTAAATACAGTAAATGGGATAATATGATGAAGGCGTTGGGAAGGCCCCAGAGCTATCTTAAAAGCTGTCCTTGACTTGGTTTACCCTCACAGACTCAGAACCACCTTGTTCAAAATCAGCACCTATTTCCAAGCATTAGTAGGGTTGTCTAGACCATAGCATGCACAAAGGTTTTTTTAGGATAAGCCTGACTTAGGTTTGGCTCCCCATCCAGCATCTAATTAGCTTTACAACTTGGAGGCCCTTAACCTGAGGCCCAGTTGCATTATCCACCAGACAGATGGGGGAAATTCTGCCTACCTCCTTGGCTTGTTGTAAGGACTTATGTGGGGTCGTGTGAGTCCAGAATCTAGAACCAAGTCTGTCAGCCAGTACATGCTCAATAAATGGCAAGTTGTATTGTCAAGCTGAGGAAGAATTGAGCCCCCCTCTCATGCCTCTGTCTCTTCTCTAGGGACCGGTTCAGGACCATGGTCAATGTCCTTGGTGATGCATTTGGGACTGGCATTGTGGAAAAGCTCTCTAAGAAGGAGCTGGAACAGATGGATGTTTCCTCTGAAGTCAACATTGTGAACCCTTTTGCCTTGGAATCCACAGTACTGGACAGTGAAGACTCAGACACCAAGAAGTCATATGTCAATGGAGGCTTTGCAGTGGACAAGTCAGACACCATCTCGTTCACCCAGACATCACAGTTCTAGAGCACCCCGCTTCAGATGACTGGAGTGATGAAGGACAGGTCCATGAGAGTCATCCCTTAGCAAGCTCAACATTCAGGAAAAGAAAACTGCTGATGGTCAATTGTGTTTTTAACTTGATAAACAGAAGTCCAGATTATTTTCTACCTTTGGCTTGACAGCCTCTGCTGGCTAGGTTTCAGAATTAGGGAGTGTGGTAAGATGAAACATCATCAAATAATGTAGAAGTTATATTATCCGGGTTTTGAAAATTCTATAAAACCAAGTTTGAAAGTGTATAAAGTACTAACTTGAAATCAGTAATTAATGTCACAGAGAAATTGCTTTCCCATACACAGACCAGTTTGGGGAGATATATATATATGTAATTTGTTACAAATTTTTTACTCAAGCTTTCTATTGGCATAGATTTCCTTTACCTCTCATTTTTTATGAATTACAATGCATCTAAACAACCCCCCTTGTCAATGTGCCAAAATGACCATTTTGAACTCATCTCCAGCCAATTTCAAAGAAATTGTTTTGAAAACACAAAACAGCAGCAAAAAAAAAAAAAAAAAAAAAAGACCAGACCAGCACAGTTCTGCAATAATAATTTCAAGACTCGCATAGGGTTTAGGGAGGAAGAGAGAGGGGTTCTTTTGTCAATGTACTGTATTGGGACACTGTTCATTGTTAACCCAGTGTTCAGTATAGAACTATGTATGTATGTATGTATTTATTATTTTCATATAGTTTTCAAGAGACAGAGATCAGAGTTGAACTATCAATGTGAAGTGAGGAGCTTTCCTTGTACTTGAATAATAACTATAATCCCAGTTTAGGTCTGTTTCAGGGCTTACCAGTTCTTTCTCAGGAGCACTGGAATGAGACATTATGCTGTACCATCATTTCACATCTATGGATTTGGCCCTAAAACAGAGATCTTTATGGTGGTACTCCAGGGTAGCATAGGTATTCACTGACAACTTCCAGATTCCAATGGCCTGGAAGGAATCTTATACTGACTCTGCATACAATTTATATAGAAAGGTATCGCTTCAAAAGACAGATGTGCTTGGCTCCAACTGGAAGGCTTCATTCTTCCAAAGCCATTCATACCCACTTACAGAGGCCAGAACTTTGCTTCCTGTGCACTCTTGGATGTGTTAGGGCCTTGAATAACAGTGACATGCTACCAGCTAAACTGCATTATAATTTCCACTCCATAGCATTCACACACGATCTTGCAGTAAAGCTGTCCCTAGCCTGGATTTGTGCAAATTGAATCTACATCATAAAGTATTCATATCAATGGTTCAGGAGAAATTCCCTCCCATCCCCCGGCACTGTCTCCTGCTCCAGAGAAGATTGTTCTAACCAGTAATCTTAGCCCTGCTCATTAAAATCTTCTGCTTCTCATTCTCTTGCTAATTTATGAATTTATAGTTTATTAAAAGTCTTCAGTTCTCATCTTGTAAATAATGCTTAGCATACACTTGTACTTACATTGAGATAGATCCCAAATAGTTGTATTTCTGGAGTACTGCATAGCCAGCTTCAACCCATGCTTTATAGTTAAGAACCAGAAATTGTGCCAAAGATAGCAGAAAAGTAAATAAATGGTTAGTTCTGACCACATGCACCTGAAATCTATGAGAAAATGATACAGAATTGGTATGTAAACATCATAGCGACCAGTGATTCAATGTGAAAATTTTAATGCAAATATTGGTATTGTTTTTAGGAAATAAAACTAAACCTAAATGATGTTGAATTGACCATTTCTTTTGTGCTGAGTAGTTTTATTCTCTGATCAGGTGGGTTGCATTAGTGGCACCAGTGTTGACAGAGCTGTTTGTGAACTTGGAACACTTCTGTAACCAGCCTCTTCACACACTGCTGCTAACTCATTGAAAAGAAGAAAAACATACCATTTCAGTCTCAGTAAACATCTCTCATTCTCCTCTGCATTTTCCTTCCTCTTGCCTGTTCTTTTATCCTATTCATGTGAGTGGGTGTATGGAGACAGAGATGTGAGCCAGTTAAATTAGTTTTTACAAGATTATTGGTTTTAAAACTGGTCACCCAAAGGAGGAAAAGACAAGGCTTGAGGAACAATAATCTGATGCTTCATGTTTACCAGTGAAGTTTAGTAAAAGGCAGAAATGTAGTACCATTGGGAACAGTTGTACTCATACTTCGTGACCCAGATCAAAGTAGAATTTTGTTAGAAATTACTGTCATTGGAAACAGATTTATCTCCACAGGTTGACAATTTGGTTTCACTAAAGGATTGAGCCTGCCTTCCTCTGAAATGGGACTATCATGTATGAATGGCTGGATTCGGTGTTCTTTAAAAGATGGCACGGAAGCTGGATGCCAGTGGCTCATGTCTATAATCCTAGCTACTCAGGAGTCTGAGAGCTGAAGATCATGGTTCTAAAGCCAGCCCTGGCAGCAAAATCTGTGAGACTCTTATCTCCAATAAACTATTCAAAAAAAAATAAATGCTGGAAGTGAAACTGTGCTCTACTTTATCTTGAGCAAAAGAAGCTTAGGGAAAGTGCCCAGGCCCTGTGTTCAAGCCCCAGGATCAGCAAACAAGCAAGAGGAAAGGAAAGGAAAGGAAAGGAAAGATGGCGTGGTGCTATCTGAACATCTGAGTGATGGCTGACTTCTACAGGACATGGCAGACTCACTTGTGCAGTAGACATCAAAGGGATAGACAGATCCTTGGGCCTGGGAGAGAAGTATAAAAACTCTGACACTATCTGGCCAAGGAATACAGAATAATCTCTTTTGGTTCCCAACATAGATAGAAATATCCAACAACTCCCTAGAAAGAGATTTGTTTGGAAGAACAAGAACACCTGAGCAGAGGACCTCCATGTGATTTCAGTCAGCTCCAAAGTACACTCAGGCCAATGCTATTATCAGCTCTAGTTAAGGACTGATCATTTTTTGGGAGTTTTTGTAAGCCCACTGGGTGTACAGGGCCTTTTGTTCCAAACACACTTTTGTTCTTAGAAGCCATGAGAAATGCATCTGCTTATAATCAGACAGCAGGCCAGTAGTAGTGTTGGCTTGGAGGATATTTAAGATTCTTCTCTCCTCCAGCAAGAGAGAAGAAATGGCCTTGGAGATCCTCAGAGGAATGCTACATGGTGCTATGCAAGGGAATGGATATTCTGCATTCTCTAATTGCCCAGCAAGGGACAAGGGGAGACAATGAGTAGACACACAAATCTGATTTCTTCGCATCTTTGGGACACCCCTGGCAATATTCTAACTTTTGGTTTCCCCTTCAGTGAAGCAGCAATAACAGTAACTTGCCTTGTGAAATTAAGTATTATGTGAGAAAAGGTATGTGACATATCAAGCAGATACCCTGTCACACAATATGTTTAATAAATGATAAGCGTCTCGTTCTTACCCCAACCTCTTGGGGTGCAAGGACCTTTCACTCAATTTCTCTCTTTCCTCATTCACATAAGCAATCCATACATGATTGGATTAAGTGTCCTCCAAATTTCCATTTGTTAGGGGCCTGGTCTCCAGCCAATGACACTCTTAGGCAGTAGAACTTTTAGGAAGTAAGGCCTAGTGAAGGGAAGTAAGGTATTTGTGAGAATGCTTTTTTTAAGGAGATTTTAGAACCCAGCTTCCTTCCTGTCTCTCTCATTGCTTCCTAGCCATCATGAGTTCAAAGCTCCCTTCACCACCCACTCCTGCCATGTTGCACGGCCTTAGTCATCGCAGACCCAAATGCAATTAGGGCCAAGAGATCGTGGACTGAAACCTCCAAAGCTGTGAGCCAAAGGAAACTGTCATAAGTTGTCTACAGATGCAATTTCTATTCCAGAGTTTTACAATGTTGGTCACGATGTACTTAAGGAATGTATCCCCCATTAGATAAGGCTACCTGGATTCCTGGATTAAACTGTAAATCTAACCTAGTGAGTCTCTTTACAAACAACCCCCACTCTGTAAAGGGGTATCTCTTTCTGGAAATAGACCATTTTAATTCTAAAGTATTTTCTCCTGGAAATTAGCATGGAGGAACTAAACCAAGATAAGTGTTTCAAACCTTTCCTTCCTAGAGTCTGAGACCCAGAAGGAGTTTGAGGTGTTCAGATTGCCTGTGTAAGGCTGATTCACATTCACCTAATAGCTCCTGAATGCTAGAACACAGCATCAAGTACAATTTTGCAATCTTGGCCTGTGAATAACATGTAACTCCTCAAAAATTACCCTCTCCCCCTGCCAGAAATATTTGATCCTTGGTCTGACCTAGAGGGTTTGGGATTTTTTGTTTTGGGTTTTGTATTTTTTTTTTTTGTAGAAATATGCCTCTTTGCAGGGCACTGGTGACTAACGCCTGTAATCCTAGCTACTCAGGAGGCTGAGATCTGAGAACTGTGGTTTGAAGCCAGCCTGGACAGGAAAGTCTGTGAGACTCTTATCTCAAATGAATCACAGAAACTGGAAGTGGTGATGTGGCTCCACTGGTAGAGTGTTTGTCTTGAGCAAAAGGAGCTCAAGGACAGCACCTAAGCCCTGAGTTCAAGCCTCAAAACCTGTTTTAAAAGAAAAGAAAAAGAAAGAACTATGCCTCCTTTCCCTGAGATTCTAGACTGTTAAAGTCATGGGACATAAGAAGTAGGCCTTATTAAGCTAGCTTTGGGGACGTTGTGTTGGCGTACTTAGGGAACCAAGACATTGACCTAAGAGAATACATCCAGTCATCATGGATGGAGATGATGGAGGACATGTTCAGTAGCATAGGCTACACAGTGCCACAAAACTCCTGAGCAGATAGTGAGACACAACCATGCCCCATTTCTTCCTTCCCTAGGACAAACTAATGCCACGTGCAACTTGAAGAGTGCCTCCAGAATTCTGGGGACACCTCTATTCCATATGCCTGTCTCCACCTGGCTTGCCATTTGTAAAGCTCTCAATAGTATTAGGAAACCCCAAAGACATGCCAAACACAGATCCACCAGGAGCCCTTTTGTTGTTCTGGTTGGAGGATAGGGAAATGAGATCAGAAAGTCTTTGTTCTTCCAGATAAGTCCTCTGACGCAGCACCAGGATTTTACTTAGAGAGATGATTTGCCTTCATGAATCCTATGTTCCAAAGGAAAGACAGAGAACGCTGGAATGAAAATGTTATATGGGAATTCAGTCGCAAGATACAGAGAAACCACATTTTGGGAGGTTGAATTGGGAGTCTTTATTAGAAACCTAGCAACTGAGGCACACATATGTCCCCAGAAAACTTGCAGCCTTGCATACACTTAACACTGTTAGAAAACTGATCCCTAGGGTAGTAAAGCAGAGAAAGACCATAAAGACAACCCCAAACCTGATCAACTCTAATGGAGAGCTGAAGAGGGATACCATGGTGACCTGAGGACAGTCAGGAGACAGGAGGCATGGCACAAAATGGTGCCTGAGCTGGCAGGTGGAGGGGGGGAAGGGAATGTCTAAATAGGGCCATGGTCACAGAGCATGGCTGCAGGATGCTCAAGAGTCCAAGTCCCTGATCCTGCCTCTAGGAATTCAGGTACACCCATAACCTATGAGTGGTACATCACCTTCAGCCACCAAGAAACCAAGATGGCTCTAGTTAGACCCAACTGCCTTCCATCTACCCCATTACCAAGATGGCACCATTGGATCCAGTATCCTTATTTCAAAAACATATAGAATCAACCCAGTACCTATGGAATAGTGTTTTTTTGTGACAGGCTGAAAGGCTCTGATTACTGCCATTTCATGCTGACTCAAGAAGCCATTAGCTTTCTGGTGTTGCTTTTTCTTCCTTCACTTCAAGGTGTCTGAAGGAATGCAAAGCAAGCCTGCATCATCTGGGCTTGTCAGAGTCCACCTGCCAGAGGATGGTATCAGAAGACTAGAGAGCTAACTCTAACCGGGCTTTGCTGTATCATATCCAGACTCTGTGGAAAGGTATATTTTCCAAGAGGAAAATAGGATTGATCGAAATGAATTCAATCATCCCAGGAAGATGGTTGCTGGAAAAAAAGGCCCCATATTGTCTATTTTATAAGTATACTCTCACACAGAGCCAAAAGGTGTGCATGTATACACACACACACACACACACACACACTTAAAGATAACTTTGGTCCTCCCCAGGAACCAGATGCAACTTTGATTTTGCATAGTCCTTGCATTTTATTTCCAAGGTCATCACATAACTTGGCAAGATAATAACATATAGTCGGATGCCTGTGGTTTAGGCCTATAATACTAGCTACTCAAGAGGCTGAGATCTGAAGATTGTGGTTCAAAGTCAGCCTAGCAGGAAAGTCTGTGAGACTTTTATTTCCAATTAACCAGCAAAAAGCCTGAAGTGAGTCTGTGACTCAAGTGGTAGAGCATCAACCTTGAGTAAAAATACTAAGGGACAGCACCCAAGCCCCAGAACCAACACAAAGAACATTATCATCACCATCATCACATCATCATCATCATCTTGCTAGCAGAAACGGTTGCCCACTGACTGGATAGGGAAAATTGGATCTTAAAAAGTGATTCTTGGGATAATAAAACATCTAGGTCCTTAGGAAATTTGTTGAATGAGACCAGCATCAGAGAAGCACTATAAACAATAGCTGTTAGCAAAAACATACAGAATCAGGGACTTTGGCTGATTCTTCCATATCACTGGTTTTATCTTCCCAGAGCACCAACCTGGCTTCACTTCCCAGAGCTTCCCAGCTCTCCCCGACTCCATTTCTTAATTTAGTTAGAAATATCAAGATAAACAAGGATAGATCAACTTTACATGAATCACACTCAAACCCGACTCTTCACTGTCTCAACTAGTGCAATATGCTACCTACAGTTGATGCCTGAATAAGATTTATGAATAAGTCATGCTTGGACTGCAGGGATATTTCATTTGTTTTTCCTGCACTGGAGACAAGTCCACTCCTCAACCACTCCATACAGAAACATCATCTCTATTCATGTGCATCTTGTGCATCATCACTTGAAGATGACACTAAAGCAATTAAAAGCCTGTTTCCTTTAAGATGTTGATCTAACCTGGGTGAGATTTCCCACCAGGATGAGTGCAACAAGGGGTGGGATTTGTGATTCCAGAAAAAACAAAAACAAAAACCAAAAAAAAAACCATAAAAAATTATTTTTATCTACTTGGCACTTCAGTTACCATGTGGCAAGTGTAATGTCCATTCTTGGATGGCGAGCAGACCCTGCCCAGTGCCTGTGTTATCTAGGCAACTGGGACACCTGGAAGAGGTCACATCTGCATCCACTGAGGTCACATCTGAATTTGATGTCACCACACCTTTCTCTGCCCATACCCTAGATAAGGCCCAAGCCCAGGCCCAGATGCTCTCTTTCCCAGCTCTTTCCCAGGCCTTTCCCAGCCACATGGAGGGCCAACATGGCCTGGTGCCAGCCAGAATGATGACTAAAACTACCCCTTACCTGAATACCACATGCGTGGTACTGTTCTTACTCGGCAACCTCTTTTTAAAACCTAACATAAATGGCGCATGACTAGGATAAAGGGCTTAAAGTCAGGATAGGTGGGATTTCTCTCCGTTTCTTTTTTCTTTTTTTTCCCCTTTCTGCTCTGAGGAATACCCACAGTTCTGATGGCCTTTTGCGAACCCATCTGTCTGCTGCGGACACAGCACATCGATACCATTGCTGGCCTTCACATCCACGTCCACACCACTTCTCTACTCTGGTGAGTGAAACTACTCTCTACAGTTCTCTGTTGCTCAGTCTCTGTCCAGATGTGGCACCACACCAGAGAGCTCCTACGGCCTTTAGCTGAAAGGCCGGTCACCTCTGAAGCCGAGGACACTTGGTTTTGGGGGCTTGGCTATTTCTCTTTAGAGGGCTCTGGGGGAAGTCGGGACGCTGCTTCTGCCTGGTCAGCTCTCCTTCACTCACCTGACTCTCCTACACATTTAATGGGGTGCTGCAAATTACGTCTGAGCAGTGAAACCCCTTTGAAATGCCTCTTGCACTCCCTGGAAAGCAGGGCGCCTCATTTTTATGCCATTCTCAGATGTAGACAGTTTTTGCCACTGCAATGGTAAATGGTCAGAAGTCTGTTTAATTTCAGGCTCTCTTTGCTCTCTCTCTGCCATTTATGTCCAACTTACCCTATTTCTCCCTTTCTCTTTTCTACAACATTTTGGCTTGTGCCCTGAAGAGTGCGACACAGGCTGGGTCCCAGGGACCCCCCCTCTAGGTTCCCTCTCAAAGGCTAGCCATTCTAGGTTTGAAAATTGTCAGAGTTGCTATTTGTTTAGGGTTTCTTTGTGTTTTTTCAGAAATTCGCCATCTTGAGTTCGCCATCTTGGCCACATGGTGGGTTAAGGGTTTGGCCCCATCTGACTCTTAACCTTCCACCAAGCTTACTACTCCATCCATCTATTCTAAGGTGCCTTGCTAACAAGTTGCTCTTTTCACAGGCCCTGGTAACTGAGGCCCAACCATCTGATGTGCTTTGTTAGCAAAGATGTCTACACATTGTTGTCAAATTTTTAGGTTTTGAGTTTTGTCTTTTTTGTTTTGTGTTGTGTATTATAGTACTGACTACATGGTTCTAAAACACTGGACATATCTGTGCTAAAGTTCTCATCACATCTAACAAGTTTTGTCATTATAGAATACTTGTTGGTCAATTCTTGATAAGAACCAGGTAAACTCTACTTATTCTACTTGATCTCCTTGTTGCTTTAATTGGAAATAATAAAGGGCTTTTGTGGCAAAGATTGCAGTTCAAAGCCAGCCGGTGCTGAAAAATCCCTAAGACTCCATCTCCCAACTAACCTGCAAAGAGCCAGTCTGGACGCATGGCTCAAGACTCTTATCTCTAACCAGCAAACACTGCAAGTGGTACTATAACTCAAAGTGGTTCAGTGCTGGCCTTGAGCAGAAGTGCTTAGGGACAGTGCCCAGGCCTTGAATTCAAACCTCCATGAATACAAACTGGGACACGCCATCCCAGCAACGAGCACCTAGACTCAGCCAGTCTGGGGAACAAGGGAACATGGAGAGGAATAAGAGGAGATGATGTCACATCCACCATTTTGTGCCTGCCCTTTCAAAATTAACCAGAGCTAGGAGAGGTCAATAGAAGTAAGAAGCCTGCCCATCCAATGTCCATACCTGTCTACCTATTAACTGAACAGGAATTTACATTCTTGCCTTTGTCACCTGACTTCTTCTCTACCTAGTCGCCAGATGTCAGAAGTAGCTAGGGACATTTCTACCAACATTTTCAGCCCCAAGTCCTTCCTCTTGACATTTATTTGTTCTCTAGTAGTTTTTTTTCCAGCCCCTCAATGCCTCATAAGACTTCTCCAGACTTCATCCAAGAGACGTGCCTCCTCCAGACTTCATCTAAGGACTCAACACTCAAGTGACAGCTGCTGCCTTCTCCCAGAGGGGACCATATCTCAGCCTTTTATCCCTAATGTCGATGCTCCCTTGTCAGCAGGAAGTAGCCAGAGAGAATCTGCGCCCCATTTCACGATTATTAAAAGGCTGGAATGTAAGGTCCATTCCTGGATGGTGAGCAGACCCCGCCCAGTACCTGCATTACCTAGGCAACTGGCACACCTGGAAGAGGTCACATCTGCATCTGCTGAGGTCACATCTGAATTTGATGTGGCCACACCTTTCTCCGCCCATACCCTAGATAAGGCCTAGCCCAGGCCTAGATGCTCTCTTTCCCAGCTCTTTCCCAGGTCTTTCCCAGGCCTTTTCCAGCAGCGTGGAAGGCCAACATGGACTGGTGCCAGCCAGAACAATGAATAAACCTACCCCGCTGTTCTTATTCGGCAACCTCTTTTTAAAAACCTAACAGCAAGAACTAATCTTAACTCATTTCATATCATCATTGCCATCACTGGGAGGGCACTAATGTTATTCTCCAAAACTGGCATAAAAAGTTAACTGACTTGCCGCGTGCCAGTGGCTCAGTCCTGTAATACTAACTACTAAGGAGGCTGAGATCTGAGGATCACAGCTCAAAGCCAGCCCGGACAGGAAAGTCTGTGAGACTCTCGTCTCTAATAAACCACCAGAAAACCAGAAGTGGTGTTGTAGCTCAAGTGGTAGAGTGCTCAACTTGAGTTGTGGAGCTCAGGGACAGTGCCCAAGCCCAGAGTTCAAGCCCCATGATCAACAAAAAGACATTAACTGACTCCCCTATGCTCATGTAACAAATAGGTGGTGCCTCCATTTTGGCTCCAGTGTGTTTATTCCTTATCAGTATTTGTAAGGTAGAAAGAGTAGGGCTCAGTATTAATTCTAATTCAAGTTTGGAGTAGCCCAAAAATTTAAGGACAAGGAAGAATCGTTATAGAGATCTAACTGCAATACAATGCTATAGTTTAAAAATTTGCTAAGAGGGCACTCTCCTGTTAAGTATTCTTATATAGCTAAAGATAAAAGGAAGAAAAGGAGGGAGAGATGGAGGAAGGGAGGAAGGAAGAGAAGGAAAAAGAAGGGAAGGGAAAGTTGAGATAAAGAAGGAAGATAGGTGGAGGGACGGAGGGAAGAAGGAGGGAGAGGAAACTAACTAACCTATGGGAATAATGAACAGGTTTATGGCCTTGACTATAGACTATTTCACAGTTACAAACTAATCTCCTACAAGCAAATTTAGTCCTTCAAATGCTCCCTCCTTGTTCTCCCAGTCTAGCAAAGATTAAAATGTGTCTGCTTTGTCCCTTCACCCATTAATGGCCTGTCCTCATCTCCTTTGTGAGTGGTTTGATATCATATCCATCGCCCTTCAAATGGACTTTAAATTCGTCATTCAAAACCCAGTCCTGGGCTGGGAAGGTGGCTCAGTGGTAGAGTGCTCACCTTGCATGCATGAGGCCCTGGGTTCGATTCCTCAGCACCACATAAGCAAAAAGAAAAAAGCCAGAAGTGGCACTGTGGCTCAAGTGGTAGAGCGCTAGCCTTGAGCTGAAGAACTGAGGGACAGCGCCCAGGCCCAGAGTTCAGGTCCCAGGAACTGGACCCAAAAAAAAAAAAACAACAACAGTCCTCCCAAATCTAGAGACAGAAAGGTACCTGAATAAAAACTGGAAGCTAATTCTCTTTTTTCCTTGATACATTTTTGTTGCTGTTTCTATTGTAGAAATAGTATACAGAGGGGTTACAGTTACATGACTAAGGTAATGAGTACATTTCCTATCAAGCATGGTTACCTGCTCCTTTGTTTTTCCCCTACCATCCCTTCCCTCCCCACCTCCCCAACTCCCCCATTCCCCCCTCCTTGATCCATTTTTGGAGCAGCTTAAAAAGCACTACCTCAAAAAACAAAACAAAACAAAAAAGCACTCACCTCCATTTCCTCCCACACATGAACATCTTAACCCCATGCAGTCTAACCGTCCCCCCAGCAATTCCCAAACCCCAAGGTAGCCAATCACCTGTTTATGAAATCCAAAAGACATTTCCCAGTTATCTGTGTTTACTCTTCTGCAACATTTCTCCATTCAAATAAGTTGTCTCATAATTTGTTCCCACCCCCTAGGTTTAACCAGCCATTTTCTAGGACACAGTTCTACAACCAATTCAGGCTTTCTTACAGAACTTCATTTCCAGATTTCTTTAATGGCTTTCTCAGAACCTGCATGCCATCAGTCTCTACCCACTTTCAAATGATCCTGTACAAGATCATCAGATTCGTGCTCAGCTTTCTTACTCCAAACCCCTACTGTCAACAGTAGGTGTCTATAAAACACCAGATCTAGCTAAACACGGGTGGGTAATCCTAGGTATTCAGGAGGCTGGGATCTGAGGATCATAGTTCAAAGCCAGCCAGGGCAGGAAAGTCTATGAGACTCTCATGACCAATAAACTACTCAGAAAAAGCCAGAAGTGGTGCTGTGGCTCAAGTGGTAGAATGGTAGCCTTGAGCAGAAGAAGCTCAGGGACAGTACCCAGGCCCTGAGTTCAAGCCCCAGGATTGGCACAAAAACAAACAAAAACAAAACACCAGGTCTAATAGTGTAAACAGTCCTGAAGATACTTCCAGAGAACATTTTCTTCTCCTTCACAATCCTTTCTACAATTACTCACTGCCTCCAAACTTGGGAACTTCTTGGCCTCAGTCCCAAGACCCCATTGGTTCTTACCTCCTGGAATCTAAACAAATAACAAGGTATTGCCTTATATTAAGGAATGCGAGACTTGATGATAAAGTAATTAAATTGAGTAAAGTAATTAAATCTCATTTAAATCAATACCATGATTTCACAGTATTAAAGAAGAAACAGTGCTACACATCCACAGAGGTGTTTATTGTTCTCGATTTGGGTTTGGAGGATCTGGACACCTGGCAGAAGGTTGGGAGTGAGGAGTCCCACCATCCGATCAAACAGTGACAAATCGGAGTTGTCACTAATTCAGTAGTCACACATGAAACATCTGGTTGCCCCTTATTAATAAAAGGAAGCCTAATCAAAGGAAAGCTAATAAAAGGAGGATATAGTCTACCTTAGAGTGACCCCTCTTTTCCCACAGGATCCAGTACTGCACTGTGTACATAGTAAGTGCTCAGTAAATACCAGTTTGGTTGTCAGGACCCGATGAACACAGAGTGCCATCACAAGCCTGGGCTGAACTTCTCATAGGCAATGCTAAATGAGATTTCTTGACCAGTTCCCACATCAGTTCCCACCCAGTGCACTTCCAGCAACAGCATCTACTTCTTACAATCTGTTCTTGGAAGCCGTCCCACTAAAACAGGTATGATATTTATTTCCATTCAAAATCCCAGTTCCTGGAGGAAAAGTACAGGGAGGTTTATTGTGAAGGGAGGGGGAAGGAGAACTTCCTTAAAATGCTACGGACAAACATCCAATTCCAATGCCCGGAAATAGGAACAGAAAGCACCTCTTGTGGATCTAAACAAGAAGTGACTAATGTCCTTCTAATGACTATCAAGAGACCTTAGTTGCTCTGTCTCTCTCTGCCTGCAAATACTAAGTTCAGGTTTTTCAAACACTCAGTCTTTGCAGGATGTACCACAATAAACCTCACCGTGACAAACAGGCGATACACAAAACAGTCGCACCTCAACCATTTAGAAACCAGACAGACCAGACTTTGAAATTTGGCTCTCATACTTTTTTTTTTCCCCCTGAGCCTTCGTGGCCTTAGAAAGAAAGTATTCCTTAAATAATTAAAAACAGGGTGAGAATCCTGGTGCTGGTCACTCAATACCTGTAATCCCAGCTACTCAGAAGGCTAGGACCTGAGTATCAAAGTTTGAAACTAGCCTGGCCAAGAAATTGTGACACTCTTAACTCCAATTAATATTCATATATGTGTATATGCATGTATATATGTATATGTGCATGTATATATATATATATAAGTACACGAATATATATGCATGTGCATATATGAATATAAAATTTCATTTCTTTCTTTTTCATTACTGGGATTTATAGTCAGAGCCTTGTACTTGCTTTGGAAGAGCTCTACCATTTGAGCTACAACTCACCCTAACAAGTAATTATAAGCGGAAGCAAGACAAGCAGAAATTCTTTGTTTATGATTTTTAATGACAAGAGAATCCAAAATGCAATACATCATAAAATCATTCACACTATTACATACTTCAAAAGCAAAATATCTGGATTTGTGATTCTGTCTCCCATATGACTCCTCAAAAGTTAATTCCTTGAGAAATTAAACGTCAAAATTCAAGTCGTTTGAACAGTAGAATTAGCAGATGAGAAAGTGGCTTCTAATAAAAATGGACAACTATACTCACAAAAGCAAATATGATATACGCCTCTAGCCCTTCTTCCTCTTCCTGCTGACTCAAACTATGGAAACATTTCATAAAATAAACTAATTTAAAAGCTAGTTTTGGCAGTCCTTCCTCTAGAACCTATTAAAGTAGTTCTTTCAGAAAAATAGTGGAGAAAGGTTCCTGATCTACGTTTACTAACAGCTGCTAGAAACGGGGTTTGGAGGTATATACCTATAATCCCAGCACAAGGGAGGCCGGGGTAGGGGGAGTTTGAGTTTCTGGTCAGCCTGGGTTACACAGAAAAACATTGTCTTAAAAAAAAAAGTTAGCTAAAAAGACAAAAGGGCTGGGCGCTGGTGGCTCACGCCTGTAATCCTAGCTACTCAGGAGGCTGAGATCTGAGGATTGCAGTTCAAAGCCAGCCCGGGCAGGAAAGTCCGTGAGACTTTTTTCTCCAATAAACCACTAGAAAACCAGAAGTGACGTTGTGGCTCAAGAAGTAGAGCGCTCGCCTTGAGCTAGAGAGCTGAGGGACAGTGCCCAAGCCCAGAGTTCAAGCCCCACGATCGACCAAAAAAAAAATACAAAAGGAGGGTAGGCTGATGGGGAGAGGGTGTTAATGGTAGAGCTTTGCCTAGCAAATTAAAACCCCTATACCATAAAAAAAAAAACAGCCAAAGGTGGGTAGTTTAAAGAAATTGGCCTCCTTAATTTGTCATAGAAATTTTATATAAAATTCTCTTTTTCCTAGATTTTAAGGGGGAGGGAAATAATGTAAATTAAAAGTCTAACATGAAAAAAAATGAACAAACAATTAAAACAGATTGGTGGAAAAGAGAATCATGCTGACCATGCTTTCCCCCCCGGAGGATTTAGCAGGTTACTGCTCTAAATACTGCAGCTTTCTCAGTTCACACAAGACATTTTTGTTTGAATTCTAAAATGTGCTTTCCAAATAAATAGAAAAGCCCCTGAGACCCAACTATTGTTTCCTAATTCATGATCAAAACAAAACACTAATTTTCCAGATGATTAAAAAAAATTGTGAGTCCCAAACAGCAAAAGTTTAATCAACAATTCTTACCTGGGCACACAAGACTGAATATTGGATTTGGTTTAACAGAGATTAGGCACTGGCAACTCAATACAGACAACAAAGATGACTCGTCACCTCTCCAAGGATGTATCTTTCAGTGATCCTGATGAGTGCGCTCTTCTTGGTAGTCCTTCAACTTTTCATTCATTTTTCCTTTGTGATATCTGAAACATCACATACAACATCTGGCACTGAGGGGAAAAAATAGAAGACACACCATCAACCCAACCAAGGAGAAAAAGATGAGTTCATACTATCTTAATCTTGGCACGGAGCTCAGGCTTGAAATCACTTGGTGAAGAAGTCTTTTCCCCTAGATTCCCAAGTTTTAAGGGGGACATAGAGTAAGGTGAAGTTCACTTGTGTGATCTTGGGCAAGTTGTCTAATCTCTTTATATACCAAAATGATGACACTCTGCATTATTGTATGGAGTCAGTATAATCCTTGGTGCATGTTAAATGTGCCAGAACTGGCTGGGTATGACTGAGCTGAACTGCTAAATGTGTTTTAACCTATTGTATTGTAGAATACAAATATTCGGTGAGCATGGAAGGAGTCAAATATGCAACTGAGGATGTTCTACATTTCTCATCCTCAAGAAACTCAGGCTAGGCTGGCACCGGTAACTCATGCTTGTAATCCTAGCTATTCAGGAGGCTGAGATCTAAGGATCACAATTCAAAGCCAGAATGGGACGGAAAGTCTATGAGACTCTTATCTCCAATTACAACCAACAAAGCTGGAAATGGAGCTGTGGCTCAAGTGGTAGAGCGCTAACCTTGAGCAAAAAAAGCTCAAGGGCAGTGCCCAGCCTTAGGTCTGGCACAAAAAGATGTGAAGGAAGGAAGGAAGGAAGGAAGGAAGGAAGGAAGGAAGGAAGGAGGGAAGGAGGGAGGGAGGGAGGGAAGGAAGGAGGGAGGGGAAGGAAGGAGGGGAAGAAAGGAGAGGGGAGACAGAGAGGGAGGGAGGGAGGGAGGGAGGGTGGGAGGGAGGAAAGAAGGGGCAAGAGTTTCACGGAGGTGGCAGTGTGAGCCCATCCTTGGATGTGCATTCCCAGTAGTGTATGCCAGACATGGGCAATCAGCTGACACACCCGGTAAAGGGCTGTGGCATAAAAGCAGTCGTTTTGAGCTAGGTGCTGCTGGCAACTGGGTCCTGGATCAGAATCCCCCTACCTGTGCCTACCAAGAAGCTGTTATTGCAGGCATCTAGATAGATGTCGTGAAAACCTTTTGCTCAGAATGGCCTAAAATTGCAAATTCTTCCACTCTCTACTTCCTGAGTAGCTGAGGTTACTGGTGTGAGCACTATTATGGGGTTATTTTCTTATCTTTTCTCAGTCTTCTCATATTAGTGACCACCTATTAGCTGGTTCTGAGCTTTATGGAACTGACTTTACCCACGCTAAAATTCAATGCAATTATGTGGGCTGTGTTCTGTATAACAATCTAATAAAAGCTTAGATGACTATTTTCTCTACAGCCAAAGAAAAGTGGTCCGGAATCCATCCTTTAATCTACCAAGCAGAACGTTCTAAAGTAAAAGCCTACAGAATATGTGATCACCCACCCAGCTGTTTTCTTGATCCAAGTATGGTGGTTCGTATCTATAATCTCAGCTATGAGACAGGCATAGGCTGCAGAATCATTGCCTGAAGCAAAAACATAAGACCTTACCCAAAAGAATAACTAAGGCAAAATGGGTTGAGGCGTAGCTCAAGTGTTAGAATGTCTCCTTAGCTCTGAGTTCAAATACCAAGACTACCAAAAAGAAAACACTGTGTAGTCTTTGAAGCCACACTAACCAGACCCATATTATCATTCATCCATTTACTGGCCATGTCATCTTGAGCAAGGTATCTAACCTCTCTGTGGCTTGGTTTATTCTATGTGTAAAATGGAACTAGTATTAGTACCTATCTTCGTGGGCTGTTGTAAAAATTAAATATTAACTGACCTCATATTTAATTAATATTAAATGATGAGTGTTATAATATTAAATGATGGGTGTTATCAACAAGATGGCAGATCAGGAGTTCTCTGGCATCATTCTCATCCACAGAAATCCTACTTGTAACCAACTACAAGAAAGAGTACTATTTGGAAGAAGGAGCTATTATTCTAAACTTAAGCAGAAAAAAATGAGAGGAAAACATAAGAAATTATGAAATTCTACAATATTTCCCACTATTTTCCCACACATCTAAATTCCAGACTTGCCTTGTTATCATAGAATATTCATTCATAAGAAATCTCTACTAGCCATATGCCAGTGTCTCACACCTGTAATACAAGTTACACAGAAGGCTAGGAGCTGAGGATCAAGGTTTGAAACTACCCTGGGGAGAAAAGTTTGAGAGGCTCTGTCTTTAATTAACCAGCAAAAATGGCTGTGCTGGAGGCATGACTCAAGTAGTAAAGCACCAGCTGCGGGTAAAAAAGCCAAGCCAGAGCTGGAAGCCCCAAGTAAAAGCCAAAATACTTGAACTTTGTGCCCCAGCACAGAAAAAGAGAAAAGAAAGAAAGAAATCTTTAGTAAGTAGCAGTCATAACAGAGTCAAGTGATGCAAAAATCAGAAACAGGGCAAGGATGGGCAGGCAGGTTCTGTTCCGGGCATGCATTCAGTGTGTGCGATTGGAAGGTGAAATAAGACTCCTCGTATTACACTAAAAGCTCAGAGGAAGGTAATAATTGACAAGGACAGGTCTCTAATCTCAGGATGGTTTCATCCTAGAAGAAGAGACTTGTTATAAACAATAACCATCATCATCATCATCACCATCATTACCATCATCACACTCTATGGAAGAGAAGTATAAGGTGTAAGGTGCTAAAGGATTTGTAAAAGAAGGAAGGGAGTGTCACAGAAAGTCACAGAGCAGAGGGAAGAATAGAAGTCACTGGGGAACTGACTTGGAGGTATGGTTCAAATGGTTGAGCACCAGCCCTGAGCAAATGAGAGTATGTGCATGAGAGTGAGCCATAATGCCAGACCCTGAACTTGTGCTTTAAAAAAACACATGAAATAACATGAACAATAAAGAAATTAAGAAGCAGTTACCCAAGCAGAGCCGGGAAGAAGTGTTTCAGACAAAGAAAGCACATTTGCCAAGGTCCCACGCAGAAAATGACTTGAGATCAAGGAGATGAAAGAAATGGAAGTATATTAAGATACAGGGAAGATTGGGGCGAGGGATCAGAGGGCCAGCAGACAAATGTACTATCACTATTTGACTGAGTGAAGAATGCTCTTAGGTCTCCTCCATCCCTCCTGTCCCCTGAAACTTCTCATCCCTTCATTGAGAGCAGGAAAGAAAAAACATATTAGCAAACCAAAAGAAATATTTAACCTGCTTACTTACATAAGACAGCAGTTAAAAATATCTCTGTTCATGTACTAGACATTTATCCAGAGGGCAGCCTGATCTTTCAAAGTCATAAGTTCCTTCAGACATATGATCTTCCTATAACAAAACATATCCAGAAAGTATATTATGCATGACACACTGAAGACCAGTAATGCATGCTTTTTGCATGGAAGAGATATGTGTGTTTAATATATTATATAGTAATATATTATTATACATTACATAATTATATATTAAGTATTTAACATTGTATATTATGTTTTATATTATGCTTTATACTATATATTATATATGCATATATGTATATGTGGAATTAATTATGTGTGTAATTTCCTTCCTTCCTTTCCTCTTTTCTTCCTTCCTTCCCTTCCTTCTTTCCTGTCTTCCTCTTTCTCTTCTCTTTCTCTCTCTTACCCTTTCCTCTCTCTTACTCTTTTTCTCCCTCCCTCCCACCTCCCCATCTTAAAAGGATTTCTTTACTTGAAAATGTTAGGAAGTAAAGAAAATGACTTCCAATAGGATGTAAAGCAATCCACTTTGGTTGTGGTCATTACTATTCATTTGTAAGTGTCATCCTATCAACCTGGCATATGTATTTAATAAGCTACCCAATTCACCTATATGACACAGTGAACTCCAGCAACTGAGGGCATTGTGGACCTTTCATTTGAATTCTTTTGAATTCAATTAAAAGCCATTTAGCTGTGGAGACACAAAGTACCAAGTGTATGTACCAAGGGATCAGAAATAACGCCCACTCTCGTGTAAAAAGTCAAATCAAACCACCTGGTACAATTTTAGGATAATGTTCTTCTGTGCTATAGCTTCACACAGACAACACACATAATGCTATTCTTTGGTCCACTGGGATTCTACTGCATAGAGGAAAGGAAATATTCTATAGGCTAGTTAGACTATCTTCTCTCATTCCTTAGAAAGGATGCCACCCCAGAACCTCTGCTTGGTGAATCCTGTGCACCAACGGAGCCTCACATGTCTAGGGTTTTCTCTTTCTCCCTGACTTTCAACCATTCCAATATCCTGACCATAAACTCTCAGGAAACCATATGTTTCTGAGGTTATCATCTGATAAACATCAGACTCCCCCCACTAGCCTGCAAGTTTCTGTTCCTACCGCTGTCAATAAAGAGCTAATTTTATCAGAACCCCTAACCTTCAGGTGATGCTGAGCTCTGTGCGACATGAGAAGACTGCAGACCCTCTCATGGATCTTCTTCCATGTGGAGTGAGAACTGCAATGAAACCTGTCCAACAGGGTAAAAAGAAGTGGAACATTATGCTGCCAATGAAAAGATGCCAGTGTAGAATACATAAATATAAGGGTTAATACTTAAAAGTTAATGATCAGACAGAACAGCAAGATATGAAATAGTACATATTGCATGCTTTCAATGCCTTTACTAAACTATGTATAAGGAAAGCACAAGGCTAGAACCAAGATGTTAAAAGTGACTTGTGTTTAAGTGTGTGTCTGCCAGTGTTTCTTGTTTTGGTCTTTACTGTGGCTTTCAGATTTCACTAATAAATCCTACTTCTACAGTTACATGGTTAATCCTCAAATGTTCCATATCAAATTTAATCTCAGTTCTTTTCTATTGCTGGGATTTTATTTTATATCTAATTTTATTGTAGGCTATCTTGATTCTAAACTGAATCCTTTGAGTGTATGTGTGTGTGTATGTGTGTGCGCGCACACTCACGCGTGCATGGGCGTGCATGTGTGCCCAATCCCAGTCCCTGCTCTTAAGAAGTCCTCTCCACCCTTAGGGCTCAGTTCAACTGTTGATTTCTGAGGGAGGTCCTTCCTGTAGAGATCAGCTGACCTTCATACACACGTGGGGTTTCCCATACACCTCCACCACGGTCACAGTTCTTCTACATGGACATTGCATCTTGATCTGACTTACGTCTGTCTTTACTCTTAGACTGAAATTGAGACTGACTCTTTAGTTAATAGCTCATTCCAGGGTACTGCAGGAACTGAGTACTACTATAGGTTTGTTTTTGGTTTTGTTCTTAATATTGCTCGAGTGGTGAATTTATTCATTCCTATTGGAGATGTAGGGAATATAAAATCCTAAATACTGAGCTATAATTAAGCTAAAATTGTGCATAGTATGTCAATCGTGAAAGGTACTGTTTTCTAAAACATTCCACTAAGAATTTTAGCAATTCACATAAAAATCATCTCCTACTAATGTGTAATCAACATTGGAAATGACAGGAGCGACTGGGAATCTGGTGGGTGTTAAGAGTCCCTCTGCTAATGCCCACTCTTGCAGCTGCTCCTCTGCGGCCTCCCCTTACACCCTGTAACAAGCAAATACCTGTGGTTTCCAGGGCGACCGGACCAAGAATTCAGACCAAGGACTGAATACCCAAATCCATTACCACCCAGGCAATCAACTCAAAGCAAATAAACACACACCCTGAGAAATCACTCTCATGTTTAAGAAAGGACTACATGTATAATTTCTGTATTCCTCTAAATATATTTTAAGAACAGAAATATTTTAAAAGTATTAATAAAGCAGGTTAAAAATAAGCCAAGTACTGGTAGCTCACATCTGTAATCCTGGCTACTGAAGAAGCTGAGATCTGAAGATTGTAGTTTGAAGCCAGCCCCAGGCAGGAAATTCTATGAGACTCTTCTTTCCAATTAACCACTCCAAAACCAGAGGTTTAACTGTGGTTTAAAGCAGTATAGTGCTAGCCTTGAGCATAAAGCTCAGGGACAGTGTCCAGGTCCTGAGTTCAAGATCCAAGACTGACTAAAAAAATCTATTCTACATTTGAAAATCATTATATGAGACTGATTAATCAGCACAGGAGAAGTGTCATGTGTTTATCACAGCCTTCCCTCTGTAAGTCATCTTCTCTCCATGCAGAAGGAAGGGCAAGATATGTGCTGAAGGCATATGGTACTCCCCAGACGTCAAAGAGAATGGCAAATTCAAGACTGCTCTTCCCTCCTCTAGAACTTGCCTTTGTTACTGTGCTAGTTAAAGGGCTGTGCTAGTTAAAACCTTGGGTTAGGGGCTGGGAAGGTGGCTCAGTGGTAGAGCGCTTGCCTTGCATGCCTGAGGCCCTGGGTTCGATTCCCCAGCACCACAAAAGAAAAAAGAAAAAAGCCGGAAGTGGAGCTATGGCTCAAGTGGTAGAGCACTCGCCTTGAGCTGAAGAGCTGAGGGACAGCGCCCAGGCCCAGAGTTCAGGCCCCATGACCGGACCCAAAAACAACAACAACAACAACAACAAAAAACCTTGGGTTATTCTCATTCCAATGTCTCCCCACTTACTCCTGTGACCTCAGCCCTCATTACCTTATTATTAATCTAGCAAACTCTTAAGGGGTGTTTCTGGTGCACCCTGGTGATATGGACAGAAAGGTACTAGTCCTGATGGTGTTGGTGGGAAGTGAACAGTCAAGTGTAGATAAAGAGCTAGTGACCTAATGTTCCAGAAATTTGCCTTTGTGCTACTTCCATCAGAAAGAATGATATTGTACCATTTATAAGGAAATGGAAAGACTTGGAAAAACTTGTATTAATCGAAATAAGTCAGACCCAGAGAAAAATAGATTGCATGGTTTCCTTCATTTGTGGAGGTAGAATGTACCTAAAAATCTACAAGTAAACACATGAGATGGTTTTAAAAAATACACTGGGACATGGTAAATTCTACAGGTTACACACAGTGAGACCAAAGGAGGATATTCTTAGGAGAGGATCACAAAGGCTCAGTACCTATGTACATCTGATCATACACAATAGTATTTATCTAAATAAACTCCAGGAAATGGAAACAAGAAGATTTTTTTCTTTTTTGCTGTTTTTGTTTTGTTTTCCTCTTGTTTGTCTGTCTTTGGGAGGGTAAGAGGGGGCACAGAAATGGAGAGACAACAGTTGGTAAACAAACGCAGCGGTGGTACGGTGGTACTCACTAGACACCATGCTAAAAATGAACTATACCACTAATGGATAGAGATAGGAGGGAAAAACTGGGAGCAAATAAGGGAAGGGGTGACATTGTCCAAAAAGACATGTACTCATTACCTGACTTATGTAACTGTAACCCTTCTGTACATCACCTTTATAATAACAATTTAAACATGCTTGGGGAAAAAGAGAAAAAAATCAACAGGAAATGGAGTTTTCCCTAAGCTCAGGAAAGGCATTTAAAACTGACTTAAAAAAGTATTATCTTTACTGCTGCTCCTCTGATGTTAAGGTTAACTATCTTGAGCTGCTCAGGACTTTCCTAGAATGCAGAACTTTTTTGGGACCAAAACCAGGGCAGTCATGGGCAAACTGGATGTTCTTTCTGCCGACGTGTTATTCTTTGTCATTATGAGTTATGGGCACACTAGATTTGCTGCCATCATCGAAGATGGCTGATGAAACTCTAGCTTGTAATCTCACCTTCCTGAAGTTGTCTCTGGGCCAATTTTTGTTATAAAACATTCATAAACTTTGAAAAAGAAGCTCAAACTCCTCAGCTTACTTTCCACGGACCCAGAAGTGCTGGCACCACTATTTCCCAAAAGTCATCTCTAATTGCTAGAAGCTCACTTGGGCCCTTGCTTTCTTAGTTCCCATCTGTCTCTTCAACTAACTCTGTCACAAACCAATCCCACCCGTGCAGGGCTCAAATGAAAATGTCACCCCCCCTCCACGAAATTCACTAGAAGTGCCATCTTCCTTATTACCATTCACAGAGCTCTGCCTGTTGAAAGTTCTTCATATACTTTTTTTATATACATTTTTTTAGGTTGAACTAGAAGTCAGAGATGAGGGGAAACTCATTCATAGTTAATAATTCCATCCCAGGTTTGACAGATTGATTGTCAGTCCTGTCTTAGATTCTATACACTCTATTCCTATCCCAATGGATTTTTAAATTTCATTTTGCTTTCTTTTTGATATATTAATTATACATGGGGATTTTGTTGTAATATTTCCATTGTAATATTTCCATATTTCCATATGGGCATAGAATATACTTTGATCAAAATCACTTCCTCTATCCAGCTGATTTTGACTCATAACCCTGAGGTAATTCTTGTGTTATCCAGAGGTGAAAATGGCCTTCTGTATACAGACATTCATGAAAGGCTGGCTGAATGAAGGGATGAATCATCCAACATATTTATGAGAAGCCGGGCCTTCCCAAGCCACCTTGCTGGCAGGATTAATTTCCTCCTTCACTGTCTTCCCCTGTACTCGGCATACTGCTTTTAAGTGCACACTGCAATCAGTCTCCCATTTGGCTGATGTGTGAGCCACTGGAAAGCAGACATGTGTCATATCACAGACGCTGCACATAAATAGTTGCTTAATAACTGTGTACTCAATTCAATCCATCACAAAAGCCTGCTTCACTGATTCTAAGGAGTTTGGAAAATGTATATAACTATGTGGACAAAAGCCCCACTTCTAGCAACAGAGAAGCCCAGTATGGCCGAAACATGATGGATCTCTGGTCATCATGCTCATTTTAAAGATGAGGAAACTGGGGTAAATAATTGTGAGATCACCCAGCACTGAAAGCCAAGACAATTGGCACTGGAACCCAGCTCTCTTGATCACTACCAGCTGATAGTTTGTCTCACTCTCAGTTTAAGACTAATTTTGGAGAAGTCATTGAGTCCAGGATAACTTCTTCCACTATGCCAACTTAGCCAGAGGTGAATAGATGCCAGGTAGAGGTAAAGGTGTGAATGTGTTTCTGATCACTTGTCTCTGTACACTAAAACTGATTAGTTAATAATTCATTTTTCCCCATAACAAGGGAAAAAAACTGGTGACATAACCAGGCTTTCTTCCTGACAGACCCCAAGGCACTCCTGACGGAAGGGGACAGGGAGCTGGGTGCTGACCTTTCTTGAAAAGGCTGATCCACGGGGCTGGAGGATCTGGAGTATGGGGAGGTAGCCAGTGAGGTTTTTCGGTGGAAATCAACATCTCCTTGGTTTCTGAGTGAGAACATATCCCATTTACTTAACTCTACAGATGACTGCGAGTCTTTCTTTAAAACAATCCGTTCATCTGGCTCTCTAATAACCTGAGTGACAAAAGGCATTATTCTTTAGTTGCAGTTTAGGTTTTTGTTTGCTTCATTTAAAGAGAAGGGTGAAGTAGTACATGGAAGAGAATTGAGGTAAGAATATACTAAACCCCAAAGCTTGCCTGCAAATAAAAGTGGGACAGCAAGGAGTCGAGGCTCATTTATTTAGTATATCTTAATAAGCCAAAATAACTGATTTCCAAGAACCGGGATTATTGACTCTGGGAAATAAACAATTTTTTTAATTTAATTTAATTTTATTTGTGAACATACTGTACAGAGGGGTTACAATTACATGGGCAGGATAATGCGTACATTTCTTACCAAGCATTGCAGCCTCCTCCTTTGGTTTACCCTTCACATCCCTTCCCAGCCTCCCCCCTTCCCACCCCAATCCCAATCCTTCTGCTTTCCCCCCCTTCCCCCCCCCCCCCCGCACCGATGTTGTAAAGCTCGGAAATAAACAATTTTTAAAGCCAGAAGCCAGCTTGTAATTCTAGCTACTCCGGAGGCTGAGATCTGAAGATTGTGGTTCCAAGCCAACCAGGGCAAGAAAGTGTGTAAGACTCATCACCAATTAACTAACTCCAAAAGCCAGAAGTGAAGCTGTGGCTCAAATGGTAGAGCACTACTCAGGGACAGCACACGGGCCCTGAGTTCAAGCCCCAGGACCAGCATTTTAAAAAAAGGAATTTTTAAACAAAATGTTTAAGTGCTATGGCATAAGAAACATAGTATATTCAGCTTTCTTTGCTTCAGTCTATTTTCATGTATAAGGGGAGAACAGGCAATAAAAATCACTACTGATAAAGTAAGCATTGGGGTCTTTGCACCCTCCTTGGTTATTCATCCTGCAAATGAAAAGAGGGAAGCAAACTCAGAAACCCCAAAGGTTACCATAGGGACTAGTCACCTCTAGTTAAATTAAAGCAACTCTTCATACATAGTACTAAGTAATGATATCCTTTCTACTGCTGACTACAAAATCACAATGACTGACATGAGATAGCTGGAAATAAGTCATTTTACAAATGCTACATCTAAAATTACCTTTACGTTCGTTGCAAAGCTGTCAAGAGAAGAAGCTAGAAGAGAGAGGAACAGGTGTTTGACTCGTTATTTCCACTTCACCCTTCGATTACTGTTACATCTATGCCATCATAGTACAAAAACAAAAACAAAAACTTATGACCGTGGATGAATTATTAAAGAACTCTAATATTCCCTTGTAAATCCCACTGTTCCACTTTTCAATCTCCCTTGAGTCACTGAACTTCCATTTATGAGATTTTTCTGTCCTTGGGGTCAATAATGATATCATTTAGTGACAGCATATATGGAAAAGGGAAAGGTAAAAGCAAAACTAGCAAAGCACATGTTCAGGGCCCTTTTCACGGGTTCAACCAGAAAACAGGTGCCCAGAGCTCGAATGAAATGGATGTGTATCCCCCCGCAAAACTTCCCCTGGTATTCTCTTTGGTTTCTGTGGAATCCCTATTTGTTTCAGAAGTTCTTGAATATACTTATCAAGGCAAATATGAATGTTAAACTGAAATAATTCATGCATCAAAGCATAATGCAGCAATAACAGAAATCATTTTGATTATACTACATTATTGTGAAAAGTAAGTAGTCCTAAAGCCAGAGAATGGAGAGGATGATTAGGAAGTGTGTAATAAATATGCATAGAGAAAACTGAGATGAACTTGGATTTCTTCGGGTTGTAGAAAAAAAAAAACCTTTTGAAATGAGTACCTAGAAGGCAATGTTTGTGTGATAGGGAGTTAGGTCATTGCAGGAACTTTTTCTGGACTTCCGATTCCTCTATGTTACTGGTAGTAAAAAGGAAGCCATAAAAGGGTCTTAGGAGCCAGAAATTAGAGGCTGTAGGTCTGAGGCCTCTGGGCAGTTAATAAGCCTCTGTCTCAATCAGTAGCTGGGCATGGTGGCACATGACTACCATCCCAGGCACGGAGGATTGTAGTCCAGGCTAGCCTAGTCATAAATGTGAGATGCCATCTCAAAATATAAAAGCAAACAAGGCTAGGGTTGGCTCAAGTAGTAGAGCACCTGCCTAGTAAAGCCCTGCGTTCAAAGTACAATCCACCAAAAAGAAGAAACTAAAGAAAGAGAAAGAAGGGAAGGGGAAGGAAGGGAAGGAAAGGTCTTAAAAGCCTGGTAATTAACTTTCTGGCCACACTGAGTTAATAGGAATCTATTGAGCACATTTCACTTCAATCATTCTGGCTTCCCAGTTACCTTTGACCTACAGTAACACCATAACCTGAGAATCCTGGAGAAATAAGGCTCACAGTTTCCAGGATCCTGTGTGTCTCCTTAAAGGGAAAGATGGTAAGTATAGTACACTAGTTCCCATAGGAAATATAACAAGAAACTCCAGTACCTCTTCTCATTGGAAACAGAAAGTCTGAAAATTTAGATTTTCTCTGAGACGTCAACAAATGATGCTCCAAATTATCTTCACCAAAGGGCTTTGCACTGTCCACCTTAAAGTAAAGAAATAAGACATAACGCACAGTAGCTTGTATTATTTTTTCCTTGTTACCCATGGTGCCTTTCTTCCTCTCAGTCACTCATTATGCAGCTTAGAAATAGAGAAGGTTAGAAAATAACCTCAATCACAGTTTCCAAATATGTTATGTTATATACCCAATAAGAGAAATGGTCCCTATAAATGTGAGCAGAAAGAATTAAAGTTAGATGGAAATTATAATAGCTGGTACAGATGATGTGCAAAGAGCCAGCCAAAGCTTTACTTTACCATCTTTTAAAGTAGGACAAAGCATGAAGTTCTTAAACTGTACAAACAGGGCTGGCTTCCGCAGTTCCTTTGCTGAGAGCAAGGGACTTCACAAAGTAATATTCCTGTCTTCTATGCCCTTCCAGTCTAAGTGCCTATTTTCTTTTTGTTTCCCGGTTGTGGGCTTGAACTCTGGGCCTGGGTGCTGTCCCTCAGCTCTTCAACTCAAGCTAAGTGCTCTACCACTTGAGCCACAGCACTACCTCCAGTTTTCTGGTCGTTAATTGGAGATAATAGTTTCATGGACTTTCCTGCCCACGCTGGCTTTGACCCATGATCCTCAGATCTCAGCCTCCTGAGTAGCTAGGATTATAGGTATGAGACACCAGTGCCCGGCCTCTTTTTTTAATGTGTGTGCCAGTACTGGAGCTTGAACTCACACATTGCCACACTTCCATTTCTGGCTTTTTTTCCTGGTTCATTGGAAATATGAGTCTCATAAAAATGAATCTCATACTTCAACCTTCAGATCTCAGCCTCTTATCAGCTAGGATTATGATGTGAGCCACCAGCACCTGACCTGAGTGTCTATATTCCTGGGGAAAAAAAAGAATAGGTAACTATTATTTTCCTTAAGGTGACAGATCACATTTTCCCAAAGAAAGATTGGGACTAATGACATGATGTGTAAACAGGTTAAAATAATACAAAAGGAATGCCAGGTGCCAGTAGCTGACACCTGTAATCTTAGCTACTCAGGAGGCTGAGATCTAAGGATTGCAGTTTGAAGCCAGCTGAGATAGTAAAGTACAAGAGACTCTTATCTTCAGTTAACTACAAAAGGCCCAAAGTGGTGCTGTGGCTCAAGTGGTAGAGTGCTAGGCTTGAGCAAAAAAGCTCAAGGACAGGGACCAGACCCTGAGTCCAAGCACTAGGACTAGAAAAAAGGAGGAGGAGAAGCAGCAGGAGGAGGAGGAAGAAGAGAGAGAAGGAGAGAAGAGAGAAAGAGAGAGAGAGAGGAGAGAAAGAGAGAGGAAACAAAGGAGAAAGAAAAGAAAGACAGAGAGAGAAAGAAAGAGAGAGAGAAAGAAAAAGAAAGGAAGGAAGAAAAAAGAAAGGAAGAAAGGAAAGAAAGAGAGAGAAAGAAAAAGAAAGAAAGGAAGAAAAAAGAAAGGAAGAAAGGAAAGAAAGAAAGGAAGGAAGGAAGGAAGGAAGCAAGGAAGCAAGGAAGGAAGGAAGGAAAGAAGGAAGGAAGGAAGGAGATTTACTCTAGAATTGCTGTAACACAAAGTTTCTGGAATTCTAATTTTTTTTGCTTATTTCTGCCGTTTTTAGTATCAATAAAGCAGTTTAAAAAGTGTTTCTTCCCCTTCAAGAAATAGAGTGATGTAGATTTAAAGTATTTATAGCATCAGATTCTCTGAGAGTTAACGTTTTACTCAGGGAAATGTCACATACCAAGAAATCTGGCTAGATGAAAGAATTAATATGTAAAATCACTTATAAAAGAGCTTGGCATACTGAAAAAGCTATATGAAAATTTGTTAAATGGTAGAAATATGAAGCCAGAAAACAAACCATACTTTTGAGGCTATTTAGACCAAAATGGCATTGACTAAAGTTGTAACTTACAAAATATAAAGGGGATAGAATAAATCATACCATCCAATAATCTCAAGCTAATATTATTTTTATGGAAGTACATTTAGATTGGCTGATAGATTATCCATAGTTAGACTACCAAGAAGACCGCTGTTTTTTATTTCTACATCTATAAATAGATAATATGTGTAGACAGGGAAGCTATCCAGTAGTTTCTAACAAGCTACATTATTTTTACCTACAAACCAACAGCTTCACACGTAACCATCTCAGCAGCATTTGACTTCGAGACTGTACAAAACATGCAAACACCACCACTGGTGGTGTTAAATCAAAATAGCAAGTCAACATACAGTAATAGAGACATTCTAGAGAGTGAATTTATTAATTGGAATGGTATTGATGAAGAGTATAAAATACAAAAAAAAACTCCCAAAGTAAAGTTGCTAAACTGCAATCAATTAGGAAGATAATCTATATACACGGTGTTTTCAACTTTGTGGGGAAGCAATGAAGTCTATGAATTTTTTTAAAAAGTGAAGGTAAATCCATCAAATTAAGCTAAATAATAATTTTTAATATGCTGATGAGTCCTAGGGGTAATTTTTTTCGTGAACTTTTCTATATTTTCCATTGCTTTCATGGCACAGTAGTATGGGTGATTAAATTTACCCACTATTTCCTGCAGGCTAAAAATAAGGTGACTTTAATTAAGGCTTCTAAGTGTACACATCCTGGCTCCTTCAAGAAACATTCCCTGCTCTGCAAAGTATGCCCATTGAACCCCAATCTCGTTAAGAAAACAGACACTGGCTAGGTGTTGGTTCAGACCTATAATCCTAGAAACTTAGGAGGCTGAGATCTGAAGATCACAGTTCCAAGCCAGCCCAGGCAAGAAAGTTCATGAGACTCTTAACCCCAATTAACCACCAAAAAGCAAGAAGTGGAGCTATGGCTCAAATGGTAGAGCTCCAATACTGCGTGAAAACACTCAGAGACAGCATCCCAATACCAGCATAGAAGAAGAGAATAAAAATTTTTAAAACTACTGGGTTGAGAACATGGCTTAGTGGTAGTGTGCTTGCCTAGCATGCATGAAGCCCTGGGTTCGATTCCTCAGCACCACATAAACAAAAAGCACCTGGAAGTGGTGCTGTGGTTCAAGTGGTAGCTAGCTTTGAGAAAAAGCAGCTCAGGGACAGTGCCCAGGACCTGAGTTCAAGCCCCAGGGCTGGCAAACAAACAAACAAACAACTAGAGCCATGCTTTTAAACTAATAAAGCTTCAGTTTCGGATTAATGACCCAGAGCAAGCCAGTCAATGTTAGACAACATGGATTCTTCTGAAAATGACAAGTAACCATACATAGCTACCCTCCTTACCGATAACAATAAAAATAATAAAGCATGATGGGTGACATTTACTGAGCAAATTCGCTGTATGAGATACCTTTATTAAGTTAGATATTAGTTTAGACACCTTTATTAGTTTCCTGAAAAGGCTCTAGGAAATGAAGCTAACTTAACTGTAGTGATTAGTCAAATTGAAATCCCTCTGATCCCTTTGTTTTGTTATAGCTCAACATTCTATTCTCCCACCAAGGCAAAGTACTCTTTTTAAAAATTTTTTGTATGTTTCTTATTATAAAAATACTGTACAGAGGGGTTACAGTTACATGAGTAAGGTCATGAGTACATTTCCTAATGAGTACATTACCTCCTCCTTTGTTTTTCCCCTACCATCCCTTCCTCCCCACCTCCCCAACTCCTCCCCCCTTCTCCCCCTCACCCAAGTTGTAAAGTTCATTTTCAACATAGTGTCTTGTACATCTCATTGTTACAATGGGTCAACCTGTATCCTTATTTAAGCATTTTGTTATTTCCCTTCCCCTCCCCAAATTAGAAAAATGTATACATAAGATGCAGGGCACCGGAATCAAATACAGTGAAAAGAGGGGTTATACCGTGGGGGAAGAACATACAAAAGAAACAAAAAATCACTTAGGACATTATAAATACATTAAAAACAATAGCAAGAAAGAAAAAAACCACTTGTGTCCCTGCCTTGGGATTCATTTCGCTTAGCATCATCTTACATGGTCATATGTACATAGCTTTTGACCTTTTCTGCCTGTCCTAGACATGTACCAGTTATTGCAAATAAGGGAAACCATGGGACCTGGCTTACTTCCGTTAATATAATTTTTTTCCAATTCTTTCCATTACCTAATAAATGGGGCGATGTCATTCTTTCTGATTGAGGCATAGAATTCCAGTGTGTGTGTGTGTGTGTGTGTGTGTGTGTGTGTGTGTGTGTCATATTTTTTTGATCCATTCATCTACTGAGGGGCATCTGGGTTGGTTCCATATGCAAAGTGCTCTTAAAACAAGCAAGCAAACAAAAACTTTAGACTTACATGTCTAACCACAAATGGAGGTTTTCTATCTTCAGGGAATCTGAAGTGATTGCCAAAGTCCAATTGAGTCGGCTGCTCCAGGAGGAAACGTCTGGTGAAATATGGAGAGGGTGCCCGGGACTGCATGCCTTTACGTAGTCTGTCATGATTCTTCTTTGATTTCTTCTTTTTATTCTTTAAGGGGGGTATCTGTCCATATGAGTTAGATGAAGGCTTTTGTGGGCTATACTCTTCATCCTGAAGTAAAAAAGAAAGTTGGTTCTTAAGCTTGTTTATTTGGCAGTGTTGGAGATTGTACCCTAGTATCCAGGGCCTTGAGCACAGGAGGAAAACTTTCTACCACTGAGTTACATCCCCAGAAGATTTTGTTTTATTTGTTGCCATTCTGGGGCTTGAACTCAGAGCCTGGGCATCATCCTTGAGCTTCTTTTGCTCAATGCTAATGCTCTACCACTTGAACTACAGCCCCAGTTTTTTTCTGAATAGGTTATTGTAGATAAGAGTCTCTTGGACTTTGTTACCTGTACCTATGATCCTCAGATCTCAGCCTTCTGAGCAGTTAGGATTATAGGCATGAACTACCAGTGGAGGAGATTTAATTAAAATGTAATTGTATTTAGTTGAACTTTTAAAAATGGAAGCAGAAGATCTACCTGTCATGAATTTAATGAAGAGCATTTTTCTAGTTAATATTCTCCCAATTTAATATCACTAGTAGCTCTCTGTGTCAGTGGCCCACACCTGTAATACTAGCTTCTTAGGAGGTGGAGATTCAGCAGACTGTAGCCTGAAGCCATCCTGGGCAGACACTTGAGACTCCATGTCAATCAATAACTGGGCATGGTGGTAAATGCTTTTCATTCTAGCTATGTAAGAAGCATAGATAAGCCTGCATATACCCTGGAGACCCTCTATATAATGAACACCGGGTGCTGGTGACTCCTGCCTATACTCCTAAGTACTCAAGAGGCTGAGCTCTAAGGACTGTGATTGACTGAGAGCCTATGAGGGAAAGTCCAGTGAGATTGTAATATACAATTAACTACCCAAAAGCCAGGGGGGAAAAGTTGTGGCTCAAGGGGTAGACAGCTAGCCTTGAGCAAAATAGCAAGTGGTCTAGTTAATAGGGTTCCCCCAATCCTTTTTTTTTTCTTTTTTGTGCCTGTCCTGGTGCTGGAACTCAGGGCCTTGGCTCTGTCTCTGAGATTTTTGCTCAAGGCTGTAGCTCTATCACTTGAGCCACAGCTCCACTTCCAGCTTTTGGGTGATTAATTGCTTTGATACCAAAATAAATACAGTAGGACATTAACACAAGATTCACACAGTAGAATAGGAACGAAAAATGGATTTAGAAATTGTCCAGAACATATTATAAACAAATTATAGCATGGAGGATGTAGATCAGGAGAATCTAAACAGCAGCCTGTGCCTTTCTTAATATTAATCACTGGTCTGTCATTGTGTGAGTTATTATACCAAGAGATTTGCTAGACTTGTAAAGATAAGTAGTCCTCTTCATTCAGTTCCTCTGGCCCACATTTTTTCAACATATTTTTCCAAGACCACAGGTACAGGTGAGATAGGAGATAACGTTTTGTTTCACTTCTTAATTTCATTCTACCCTACAGGAGCTTCACAATTTAACTCAGCCCTTTCTCCCTCTAGAAAGTACTTAAATGACTACAGAATTGTGTACATTAAGGAGAAAAAAATAAAGCAAAGAAACCCAGTGAAGAGAAATTGAGAGTTAGTCACAATGAGATGGAAGGTGTTTCACATGGATGCCCTAAGATCTTTAGAGTTTTTTCAAAGATGGAGCACAAATGCAAATTATCATCCTAGGGGAAGAGGGAAAAGAAGATGAGTAAAGCCACAAGGGTTAACAAGGCCACTTCCATCAAAAACATGATTTTTTAGCATCTGAATCACCATGCTGTAGCAGCTACATGCCACACAAAATATATGCCAAATACTCATCACTCTATGTGACTAAACACTAATGTCACTCCGATATGGCCAAGGATGAGCAAGTGATGTAAATACCAAAAATTCAAACCTAGCAAAGCGTTTCTCCGTTTCTACTTTTCCTGTTGCATACACATTTTGAACTGAGTTCTGGGTTAAAAAAGAAAGAAAGACAAAGGAGGAGGATGCAATGCTTGGTAAGAAATGTATGCATTATCCTGCCCATGTAATTGTAACCCCTCTGTACAGTATGTTCTCAAATAAAATAAAATAAAATTTAAAAAAAAAAAAAAAAAAAAGAAAGAAAGAAAAACTTTACATTTTTAGTGAGAATGCTATGGTTTCTATCACTATTTTCTGACGATACTTACAAGAAATCTGTTTCTATGAGGAAATACACATTCTCGGATGGCTGTCCTTGTAGAAAATTCTAGTTTGGGAGCAATGCCCTACAAAGAAAACAGCATATAAGAGAACATATAATATTACTGGAAATAATTCTTTGTCCATCTCATCCTAACTTACAATTAGCCAAGAACCTCATTGTTCTCCTGTGTAGGTGCTATATCTGCATATATGATGTAAAATATATCTGGAATAAATGGCTTAAAAGATAAAGCATATATTATATCCTAAATGCAGGCCTAAGTACTTTGACTATATCAACTGCTAACACAACCCTATGAAGTAAGTTCTTACACAATCTCTACTTGTTGGTGGGTAAATGAGGACAAAGGTCAAGATTGTTGTCCACCTAGCAATGACAAAGCTGATAAACTGAGGCCAGGCATTCTGATTGCAGTATCCAGTCTGCTAGTGACTCTACTTAAAACACAGGATATAGAATGGCATGCAGTTATCCCTGTTTTTATATTAACTATGAGTGCTTATCAGATCGATTTCCAAAGTCTTCATTTTGTTTTATTAACTGACACCTCTATTTTTTTTTTGCTTAGTATCCTACTAGCTAAAACATTATTAAGATAACTAATGAGGTAAATTAAAAAACAAACAGAGAAATACAAAAGAAAAGTCCCATTAGAGTGGAAGAAATATTGATGAATTGACAAATACAGAGCTGATAAAGCAAAAGGTTTGCTTGACCTACATAGGCCATTCATTCTACTTCCTACAATATTAATAAAAGGAAATAGAATAGTGGACCAAAATAGAGAGAAAGCATCAGGCAGTGTGACTCAGTATAAACCACGAAGCATCAGAATCTCACTCCATCACTCACACGGTTACCCTCAGGATATTTCTGAAAACCCCTCTCCCAGCTTCCCATATGCAAGAGGGGAAAAGGCCAGGGCCATCTTGCAAAGAGAAGGGAGGCTGAGAAAGATAATCCATTCTCTAATAAAACCACAATAAGCATCAGCTCTTTTTCAAACTTTGGTAACTGTTTATTTTGCTTTATGGAATCGTTTGGAGAACTGGAGCCCCCTCTATGTTTTCATGAATTGCTTAAAAGAGTCTGATTAATAAATGGTAAGAACTGATACTTTATGAGGCAAGCTCATGTCAGGAGGAGGAAGGTTAAAAAAAGAGGATGAAGGATAAATATGGTCCACAAAGTTGGGTTTGCATGTGTTGAAACAGAACAATGAAACCTCATGAGTTTGTTTTAAGAAGGGCAAGTGGGAGAGGAGGAATAATGGAAAGATGCAGATGAATGAGATACATATTCACAGGTGTGGAAGTATCATCATGAGATATTCTTTGTACAACTACCTTGTGCTAATGATAAAAAAAAGAACTGATACTTTACATCTAATGCATGAGGTTATTTCAAGATCTTTTTTAAGCTTTCTCTGAGAATAACAGAATTTATAAATAACTATAAACACATCTTCTTATAGGGTCTTCCATTTGTGCCCATGAAATCAAACAATTCACTTAAGAAAATATAAGAAAGTGTTTCACTTTGCTTTGATTCTTAGCCAGTTCCATGTTTGAAGATAGCTTCTACTAAAAAGAGAATTTGGGAAAGCCAAAGTTAATAGGAAGTTTCCCCAGGATAGTTCTTATACATTTTTATTTCCTCTTAGATTCTGGTAAAAAAATACTCCAGTAACTCAAAATCATAAAAATAAGCATCTCACAGATATGGTTGATATGAATTATACATGATGACCATGTTGGAGAAAAAATAGTTTCAGTCATAGCCACTAAAACCTCAAAGATAATGGAGGGCTTAAAGATGTAGGTAGGGGCTGGGAATGTGGCTTAGTGGTAGACTGCTTGCCTAACATGTATGAAGCCCTGAGTTCAATTCCTCAGTACCACATAAACAGAAAAACCTGGAAGTGGTGCTGTGGCTCAAGTGGTAGAGTGCTAACCTTGAGCAAAAGCAGCTTAGGGAGTGCTGAGACCCTGAGTTCAAGCGCAGGACTGGCAGAAAGGAAAAGAAAGGGAGGGGGGGAGAAAGAGATACTAGGAATTCTAATTAGGCAAACCTTTAATGAATGTTTGCTGTTTGAAGTATTAGAAGCTCTATAATCACAACCACCAAAGAAACAGAGGAGGGGAGGATAGAGGGAGAGGAAATGGAGGGAAGTAGGGAGGGAAAAATGTTAGGGTTTCTGCTTAGACAATATCAAGATGAATATTTTGATTAGTAATCAAATATTTGCTGCATCTTCTACAGTTCTTCAAGAATACTTGTTTACTGGGCCTCTATTAGTTTCTTCTCTGCTACATGGAGACTAAAATATCTGCCATAGCTACCTTTAGAATTATAGGAGGAAAACATACATAAAAAAGTTGAAAGCCATAGCTGGACACCAGTGGTTCACACCTATAATGCTAGCTATTCTGGAGGCTGAGATCTGAGGAATACAGTTTGAAATCAGCCTGGGCAGCAAAGTCCATTAGACTCTTACCACCAATGTAATTAACCACCAGAAAAGCCAGAAGTGGAGCTGTATCTTACATAGGACTGTGCGGTTCTTGAGAAAAGGAAAAAAAAAAAAATGTTCAGGGACAGTCCAGGCCCTGAGTTCAAGCCTCAGAACTAGTACCAAAAACTAAAACAAAACAAAATAAAAACTGAAGGCACAAAATAAATGAGACATCTCTCATTACGAACACTGCTATAACTAAACAAATAAATCTGTAGTTAAGAGAAACATGAAAAACAATAAGCATGAATATTTTTATAACTATGTGACGTGAATATGGTAAATGACTTAGCCTAATCATATAATCAGACTTCAACCCCTCAGATCAATGGTTGAAATCAGTACAATCTGGTAATTTATGCCAAGTTGTTCTAAATAGAACAACTGGGATACTAAGCAAGAAGATGCTGTCTATCCAGCATCAATCCTGTCAGGAATGAAAAGCTCATGTCTCAAGAATTTCTCTCCTAATCACTTACTGGGAATCCTACAGCCGTCTTCATGAGTAACTCCCTATGTATTCCTGGGTGTAAAGGTCTCAGCTTAGGTTCAGGGAAAAGAAAATCTCGTGTGTTTTCCTCATAGTAGGCCAATTCTGCCCATGCTGAGAAAAAAGAGAAAGACAAAAAAAAAAAAGCATAAGTACAGGTATTCTACCCTCCCCCAGTTTAGCTAAATAAATGATGGCATTCTGAAAACTAGACATTTTGAACCCAGCAGTGGTCACTCAAGAGGTAAATAAGTTCTACTTTTGATCTCATGGGTAATTTGGAAGAGCCTCTCAAGTCCTAATGGATTTGATAAGTTTGAAAGTCGCTCCACAAAATGGAACTAAGAAGAAAATCTGTCATTGAATCCATCCATCCATCCATTGGCTCACCCATTCATCCATCCACCCACCCATCCACCAATCTCTTCTTGTCTTCAGCAAATGTTTGTCAGTGACAAACCTTGAGCCAGGTCCTGGAGATAGACCTGTTCACACAAAGTTCACACAAGGGTTTAACGAGTCAGTGATTCTGAGGTGCTAACAGTCCAGAGAATGGCTAGACTTGTGTTCTCACCGCAGGATATTTTGGACAGCTTGTGAGAACATTTCATGAGCAGAAGTCAGAGGGACTATGGTGTCCTGCAGAACTCCCGCTCTAGAGTGAGTATGAAATTATCACAACCACCAGCTGAGCAAGTCTCATGGGCCAAGTGCGGTAGCTGAAAGAAGTCAGTGTTCTGAATAGGCTTGTGGCCTACACAGTGACATCATCATGCCACCAATGAACAACTTCTCTTGGCCAAAAAGGGAAACAAGTGAGCCTTTCAGAAACATAATCATTTTTAATAACACCAGTTGGAGAATAGTATTTATGCAGCGTATTATTCACTATATGCTTCCAACCGAGGCTCTTACAGAAGAAAAAACCGAGACACACTTGTCATGGTGCCACATGGCAAAGCAGGAATTCAAAACCAGATCATCTCCTGGGCCCAGTGACTTACACTTGTAATCTAGTCTTCTCAAGAGGTTGAGATGGGAGGATCCCATCAGTTTGAAGCCAGATCAGGAAGGTAAGTCAAGACTCTATCTCCAATTAACCAGAGGGTAGAATAAGAAAGCTAAGCTGAAGGTATGGTTCAAGTAGAGCACCAGCCATAAGCAGAAAAGTGGAGCGAGAGCATGAGGTCTTGAGTTTAAGTCCTAGTACTAGCACACACACAAAAAAATTAAAAAATAACAAATAAAAATTACATCACTGGAGAGTTTTTTCCTTGCTGAGGTCTAGAGAGTATTAATTATCTAAGTATAAAACCAAGCCCTGGTTAAGTGCATAAATTCCCAATAAAAGGTGATTTTGCAGTTGTACTGAATATATATAACTTACTGAAAGAGAAGGTATTGACTGAGAAGACTCATAATTTTTTAAAAGATGGGGGGGGAGCCCTGATCTCACAGTCCAACAGTATTACACTGCCCCCTTGTGTCCATAATTTTTTCCACTATTGTAAACTGAAAAACCTGATCTCCCCAAAAGCAAATCATTATAGCAGTGAAGTCCGCTATCTGCAAACCTGAATACAATTACACTTTTGCCGCTAAGTTACTGGTTAAACGTCTTCTGACTGTAAATGTGTCTGAAAGCAACGTGGGAAAAAATCAAGCAATAAATTTACTTCCTGTAGCAAAATGAAACGGTAAATCAACCAAAGAAAATGTGGGTGCCTGAGCCCATGCGACCCCCTTCACGCTGCCCACATGTACTTTGAGCAAATCATTTTTACCCAATTAGTATCAAGGACCAGTGGGTCCTGAGAACTCACTGAGGCTATGTGTCCAGTATCACTGACACTACACCAGCTGTCAAAGATGTCACAGCTGTCACTTGACTGTGTGCCAAGGACACCCTCAAGAATGTATGTGGACACATTCAAGAAGGTAGGTTTAAAAATACATAATATTAGGACACTGAAAGATGCATGGACTAAGGCCTGAGTACTAGAGGGAGGGAACAGGGCAGAGAGGAAAACAAATTACTCAAAATACTCAAGTTATTTAGAGTCCTGTATAATTTAACATATCCAAGTGTAATTTTTCAGTCTTTTACCACCCATTGTGTTTACTTGTAGATTTATAGGCACTGATTACAAATGAGGGAAAACATGAAAACTATGTTTCTTTGGGTCTGGATTACTTTGCTTAGTATGATTTTTTTCCAAGTCTTTCCATTTCCTTATGAATGGGGCAGTATCATTCTTTCTGATGGAAGCATAGAATTCCATTCACGGGGCTGGGAAGGTGGCTCAGTGGTAGAGCGCTTGCCTTGCAGGCCTGAGTCCCTGGGTTCGATTCCTCAGCACCACATAAGCAAAAAGAAAAAAAGCTGGAAGTGGCGCTGTGGCTCAGGTGGTAGAGCGCTAGCCTTGAGCTGAAGAGCTGAGGGATAGCGCCCAGGCCCAGAGTTCAGGCCCCACGACTGGACCCAAAAAAAAGAAAAAAATTCCATTCACATTTTCTTGATTCATTTGTCCACTAAGGGACATTTGGGTTGATTCTATATCTTGGCTAGAATAAGCAATGCTTCAAGAAACATGGTTGTGCTGGTAGCTTTAATGTGGCCTGGTTTGTGGTCAGTTGGAAGGAGTAGGATTTCTGGGTCATAGGGAGGCTCTATGTTTAGTCTGTTGAGGAACTCCATACTGCTTTCCAGAGTGGTTGAACAAGTTTACATTCCCACTAACAGTGTAATAGGGGCCACATCCCCACCACCATCTGTTATTATAGTTTTCTTAATAATGGCCATTCATACTGGGGTTAGGTGGAATCTCAATGTTGTTTCGATTTGCCTTTCTTTTATGGCCAAGGATGCTGAATATCTCTTCGTGTGTCTATTGGCCATCTATACTTCTGAGAAGTCTCTCTTTAAGTCCTTAGCCCATTTATTAATTGAGTTGTTGTTTGAGGATTTGTTTTCTTTTGGGGGGGGTGAATTTTTGAGCTCTAAGTGTATTTTAGAGATGAGTGAGACCAAAGGAAGATATTCTTAGGAGAGGATCACAAAGGCTCAATAGCTATTTGCATATGATCATGTAAAATGTTTATCAAAACGAACGGAAACAAGAGGGTTTTTATTTACTTTTTGTGATTTTTGTTTTATTTTTCCCCTTTTGCCACTGTTTTTTTGTTAATTTCTGTACCCTTTGTCTTGTATGTAAGTTTATCTGTTTTGGAGAGGGGAAGCATAGAAATGGTAAGACAAAGGGTGAACTAATTCAGCAAGGACATTCACTAGACACTATGTTGAAAATGAATCTTAAACAACTTGAGGGGGAGGGGTTTCGGTAGGGAAAAACTGAGAAAAAAATGAAGAGGTGACAGTGTTCGAAAATAAATGTACTCAGGACCTGACCTATGTAACTGTAACCCCTCTGACCATCACCTTTACAATAAAAATAAATTTTAAAAAATACTCTGTAAACATGTTATGAAAATGGAACATGGAAACTTGACAAGACTGGTTTGGAAAGTGTGAGAGAGGAAGGAGAATGATAGAGGGATGACTGAAAAAATAAAATAAAACCTTGCCAGGTCCACACCTGTAATCCTAGCTACTCAAGAGGCTGAGACCTAGGGATCTTCATTCAAAGGCAGCCCAGAGGCAGGAATAATTGTGAGACTCTTATCTTAAATTGACCCCACAAAAGCCAGAAGTAGATGTGTGGCTCAAGTCGTAGGGCATCAACCTTGAGTGGAAAAGCTGAGAGACAGCACGCAGACCATGAGTTCCAACTCCAGTACCAGCACAAAATAACAGTTAGATAAATAAGTAGATGAAGGAAACTCCTTGTACATTAACTGATGTTATTTTTTTAATGTTGAACAAATTAATGGATTAATGCATGCTTTCTGAAACTGAGTGAAATTCTTATTTTGAGTAATTTAAACTTAATTCTATTAAGATTATAATCATAAATTGGAGCCTGTTGGATCAAAAGTAAACAAGCCTATGAAGGCTCTCATTTGCATAAAATTCACTTGTAAATTATGAGCAGTATGCATGTCTCTCAGTTTAAATATTCTCAATCATTGTTCTTTCTTTTTCTTTCTTTTTCTTTTTTGTCAGTTGTGGGAGGATCTTGAACTCAGGGTCTGGGCACTGTACCTGAGTTTCCCAGTGCTCAAGGCTAGCTCTCTACCACTTAAGCTATAGTGGCACTTCTGGTTTTTGAGTGGTTAGTTGGAGATAAGAGTCTCACAGAAACTTTTCTGTCCAGGCTGGCTTTAAACCACAATCCTCAGATCTCAGCCTCCTCATTAGTTAGGATTATAGGCATGAGCCACCCACACCCAGCTTCATTGTTCTTCTCAAACAACTATTTCTGTAACTTGTCACATAGAGATTTCTGATCACATGAATATTTGGCAGGCCAACACATATTAAATTTTAAGAAGAAAACTACGTAACATGTATTTTAACATCTATACACATGTCCATTTGCAATATAGTGTGCAGATAATGTAGAGACAGTGTGTATGAAAATGTGCATGCTTTATTTTAGAATCAGTGTATTATACTGTATGCCCTATATAACAAATGCATTTGAAAGGGCCTAAAAAGAATAACAAATTGTTAATAAAGTGCCTGACAGTGGTTGTTGATGAATGGAATATTGACTTTGAAGCTATGAATTTTGTATTAAAATTTTTACAGTGAGCTATTTAGATATTGGGCTATTTTCTATAATGTGAAAATTTAAATAAGATCAAAATAAGCATACTTCTGCTTTATTAGCATATTAAAATATAACTTGCCAGTGAGCAGTGTTATATGTTTGAACATAAAATTGGGTCAAATAGTTTTTTTAATTATGGAAAAAAACTCAATGGCCTGATTTTAAGCATGTCACTTTTTGGCTGAAATTCCTTCAGTGAGTATTTCTGAATAGCAGCCTGTTCTGTCCACAAGTTAATGGCAAGTGGAGATGTGGTTCACGTTGTAGAGTGCCAGGCTTGAGTAAAAATGCCAAGTGAGCTTGTGAGGCCCTCAGTTCAAGCCCCAGCCCTAGTACTAGCATAAAAGGGAAGCAAGAAAGCAAGAGAGAAAGCAAGAAAGAAAGCAAGAAGGCAAGAATGGAAGAAAGCAAGAATGGAAGCAAGCAAACAAGCAAGCAAGGAAGGAAGGAAGGAAGAAAGGAAGGAAAGGGGAGGGAACGAAGGAAGGAAGGGAAGGAAGGAAGGACTCAATTCCATGTTTTGTTCTTGGTAGCCAGGTGCTATGCCATGCGAGCCATTGTTCTGGCCCTGACCTGTCTCAAATTCAATTTTTTTTTAAAGGGAAAGGTCTGGGGTGTGGCTTCAATGATAGAGTACTTGACCTAGCATGCATGATGGCCTGAATTTAGTCTTCAGCAACACACATACACACAAACATAAGTCAATTAAGGAAGTTCCTTATAGCTATCAAAAATTACCTTTCAGGGCTGGGAAGGTGGCTCAGTGGTAGAGCGCTTGCCTTGCATGCATGAGGCCCTGGGTTCGCTTCCTCAGCACCACATAAGCAAAAAGAAAAAAGCCGGAAGTGGCGCTGTGGCTCAAGTGGTAGAGTGCTAGCCTTGAGCTGAAGAGCTGAGGGACAGCGCCCAGGCCCAGAGTTCAGGCCCCACGACCGGACCCAAAAAAAAAAAAATTATCTTTGAGCTGGGTGCCAGTGGCTCACATCTGTAATCTTGGCTATTCAGGAGGCTGAGATCTGAGGATCATGGTTCAAAGCCAGTTTGGGTAGGAAAGTCTGCAGGACTCTTATTTCTAATTAAGCACCCAAAAAAATCAGAAATAGAGTTGTGGCTCAAGTGGTAGAGTGCTAGCCTTTAGCAAACAAACTCAGGGGCAGACTCTAAATTCAAGCCTTTGAACTAGCACACACACACACACACACACACACACACACACATCCACAACATGATATAGGTTTATTATTAGAACTAATACAATGGTACATTAGTCAGTCATAAAGAAAAAAATGAAATCCTGTTGTTTGTAGGAAAAAAGGGGTGGAAATGTAAGATACTATGTTAAGCAAAAGAAGCAGAAGCAGAAAGACAATCACATGTTTTCTCAGTTTTGGAGAACGTGGTTGGGGATTTGAGTCAATCTTGTTACGTAGTTCAGGTTAGCCTTGAAATCATGATCCTCCCGCCTCGGTGTCCTAAGTGCCAGGATTATAGCTATACCAGGACGCCCAGCCACAAGTTCTTCTTTATAAAAGTTTAAAACAAAGTTGATCTGAAAATGTTTTCTGAGGATAATGCAGTTGCTTTTTACAACACATGAACACTATATTTATTTTCCTTTTTGAGGTAGGAAATTAGAAATATGTAATAGCAAAGATCCAAATCGATTTACTAAATTATAGATGCTTTTTCTCCTCTTTTTCTCTTTCTCTCTCACACAAATACACATATACACACATACACAGAAGTTAAAGAATTATATGAACTAGCAGTTGTACATCTAAGAATAGCCAAAAGAATGAAAGCAAATACACAATGACTTATACATGATTGTTTCTAACAGCATTATTCATAATATCCAAAGTGGAAATAACTGTCTAGAGTTAATGAATGGGTAAGTGCTGTATATCCATGTAAAGGGGGTTCTTCTGGCATAAAAAGGAGTCAGATCTACGCTGCAACACAACTGATCCTTGAAAACGTTATAAGAAGTGAAAGAGCCAAATATAAAAGGCTACCTAGCACAGGATTCCTTTTACACAAAGGGTCCAGCACTGACAAATCGACAGAAGCAAAAAGCAGATTAGTGGTGAATGAGACTGGAGAAAGGAAGGAAAGGAGAATGCGAATGAATATGAGGTTTCTTTCTGAAATTATTAATAGACAAACTTTAATAGATTGGCTGACCAAAAGCATGTCACATAAATTTATAAACATGTTATGTATTACTTAAAAGCAAAACTTTTAAGACTGTAGAGTAGCTTAGTGACAAAATGCTCCCCTAGCATGCGCACGGACCTGGGTTTGATTCCCAGCATTGGGAGGAGGGGAGGGAAGCACAACTTTCAAATGCCAGCTCCCAGTGCCTCATGCCAAAAATCCTTTTAAAACTGAAGCTAGTTTAGAAGGGCATTTACTAGCACATTACCTGGAGGTACTAACTGTATTAATTCAAACCTGGTTAGGAAGCCTGAAAAGAAAAAAAGAAAAAAATGTGACTTTAGTATTTCAGAAAATTGCCAGTTTTTTAAAAAAATTATTAAATGCTAAGTTTAAGACTATTATAACATCCCATTTACATCATTGATGAAAATAATAAAAATCATCTCTCCATATTCATGGGTTCTGCATCCACAAAGTCAACCACCTACACAGAAAATATTCAATGAAAATTGCATCCGTGACTGGCAGAGGGGTTCAAGTGGTAGAGCACCTGCACAGACCAGGAGGTCCTGAATTCAACCTCCAGTACCAGAAAAAAACAAGTGCATAAAACATGTGCATATTTTTCTTGTGTGTGCGTCAGCATTCATCCACCTGCACGTGTGTGTGTGTGTGTGTGTGTGTGTGTGTGTGTGTGTGTGTGTGTACAGAACTTAAAAGAAACAAAAAAATATTCTTAACTATCACTCCAGGGATAACATTAAGCATTTATCTTAGGCTTGAAACTCCTTACATTCAATTATCTATCTATCTACCTATCTATCTATCTATCTATCTATCTATCTATCTATCTATCTATTTTTGGCAATACAAGGGCTTGAACTCAGGGCCTTCCACTCAAGTGTTGACCAATATACAGAAAAAAATAAACCCCAGCTGGTTGCTGGTAGTGACTCATGCCTATGATCCTAGCTACTCAAGAGACTGAGATCTGAGAATTGCAGTTCAAAGCCAGCCCAGGCAGCAAAGTCTGTGAGACTCTTATCTCCAATTAACCACCAGAAAAACTGATGTAACACAGTAGTTCAAAGTGGTAGAGCATTAACCTGGAGCAAAAGAGACCAGGGACAGTGGCTAGGCCCTGAGTTCAAACCCCACAGCCAAGAAAAGAAATAAAAAATAACCCTTCATATTGCTGATGCAGTATAAAATAATTTAGCTGCTTTAGTCAACAGTGTGGAAGTTTCTTACAAGGTTAAACAGATTATGACTGCATGATAATTGCAATTGTGTATGTGTGTAAGCATGTGTGTGCAAGTATGTGCACGTGTATATGTATACAACAGAAATAAAAACACATCATATGTATATAAAATTTGTACACAAACATTCATAGCATCATTATTTATCATAGAGCCTAAAAAAATCCAAATGTCTATCAACTGATGAGTAGAAAAACAAAGTGGGCAGTGTATTCATACAATGGAATATTCTTTGATTACAAAAAGAAATGGAAGAAACTAATCACAAAGGACCACATATCATTTATGTGAAATATTGAGGAAAAGTAAAACCTATGCTAAACTTGGCATGGTGGCATACGTCTAGAATCCCAACATGTAAGAGGCTGAGATAGGCTAGCTTAGATAGTGAGTTCAAAGCCAGCCCTGACTACAAAGTGAGACTTTCCACAAAAAAAAAAAAAATCTACAGAGACAGAAAGATCTGTGAGATCAATTCATTCTAAGGGTTAGTAAGGAACAGAGACTCTCCTTCTGTGGTAATGAAAATGTTTCAATTGATTAAATTACTTGTTGCAATACTTGCAGAATTCTGCAAATATTTAGAAACAATGCTTTATAAATAACAAATCAGAATCATACCATTCAGCAATCACATCTAAATTTGGAAAAAGTTGATAACACATTCAAAAGTTATGACTTGAAGTTTACAACGGAATTCTCTTAACTTTAAACACAGATCAAACCTGCAAATATCACAGTTTAGGAAAGAATATTACACGGATAAATTATATACCCTGGTCTTTTTTTTTTTAATACATACTTTCTAAAAGTTCTGCTACAGCTCCAGGATCTATTGCATTTTCAAATACCTACAGAGAAAAAAATGGGAAAAGATAAAATTTCAAAGTTTTAATAAAGACGTTTTTAGAAATGACAGACTTACATAATTAACAACATATAAAATCCAGCTATATATTATTTTAAGACTCAACAGAAGTACTTTTAACGTTTGTGGTTAAAAGTTCAACATAAGCATACAGAACAAATGAATAAAAATTAACACAGCATAACAAGGGTAAGAAAATCTGAGTCAGCTAAATCTACCACGTGCTTAAAATCTCATCAACGTGACCTAGTTCTGTTGCTAAAACTACATCTCGCATCAACCTCAGTCTTGAGTACCAGAAGACATTCTGCATATTACACATACTCATTCAATGTTCACTTAATGACTTCTCTTCTAATGCAATTGGTTGTGCTAAAAATAAAAACAAAAAAAAACTAAACTAAAAACTAAACAGACAGTAGCTCATATCTGTTGTCGTAACTACTCAGAAGACTGAGATCTGAGGATCTCAGTTTGAGGTCAGCTGGGCAGGAAAGTCTAGTAAGACTCTTGTATGCAATTGACCACCAAAAAGCCAGAAGTGAAGGTGTGATTCAAGTGGTAGAGCATCAGCCTTGAGCAATACAGGACAGCATTCAGGCTCTGAGTTCAAGCCCCTTCACTGGCACACACACACACACACACACACACACACACACAAGACAAACAAAGGACAAAACTGATATCATCTCAAATCCAGAACTTTACAAAGCTTATGGGAAGCCAAACATGTGGGTGCATGTCTATAATCCCAGTTATTTAGTAGGCAGGAAGAGGTATTGATGTCTGAAGCCAGCATGGAGGGGGTAAAAAAAAAAAAGAAAGAGAGGCCCTATCCGAAATATAATGAAACCAAGAAAGGACTTGAAATGTGGCTCAAGTGGTACCGCACCTTCCTAGCAAATAGGAGGCTCAGCATTCAAACCCAAATAGTAGATGTTAAAAAAAAAAAAGACTTAGGAGATTGTGGACAGTTGTATAATAATGCATTAGGTTAAATGTTGAAGTGTGAAGTCAGTGGATAGTGTTTTGTCTCCAGCAGGGAACCAAGCCTTTATCACTGTGGCTACCTAAGACAAATATGACTTAAGTCAGTAAATCTGAAAGAACTCATGTTTTTAGACAGGCTTCCAATTACAAGACTGAACTCACTTGGTTATACTTTTCATTGTTTTTTTTTTTTTGTTAGGTCTAAGAAAGCTTTTCTTTTTCTTTTCCAAAGGTCAGCAGTTTATTAATAATCCCTTTCATAAATGCACTACAAGTGTCTCTAACATGCTCTCTGCTCCAGTTATAAAATGCCAGGAGAGTTCCAAAAATAGGAAATCATCGACCAGGGTATTTAGCACTAACTAGATTGACAGAACTTGGCTCAGACCTGCAAAGCAAAAGAAAAAAGTCTTTCCACTGTGGTTTTACTTCACGGCCTCCTGTGCTTCTGCGCTGTAAACTGAAGTGAGCCTTAAAGGTAGTTTACAGGATCAATGGTCAGAACCTTGTTGTTTATCAGAACTACTAGATGTCTCTCCAGACAGCAAAACCGTGTCTCTCGCTCTCTTGTGTTCTAAGATCACCTTTTCAAATGTCATGCCTTGCTGAATCACGATGGGGAACACAGAAGGAAAGCAGTCGGTCTCCCGGTATTGATTCAAGAGGTAGATGCCGAGGTACACATCCTGCTTGTCCTGCAGAAACACTCCAGGGCAAGAAATCTTTAAAAAGAAAAAAAGTAGTAATGAATACATAATAGATTAACAACTAAAAATAAGAAATGATCAGGAGAGCAAGCATGGTTGCTTTTGTCAAGCCGGGCTTCACTTCTCCCAACTTCCCATGCACCCTGAAATGACGCCTCCCTCGCCCCCCACACCAGTGCCATTGCGGACTCACACCTGCACCCCCTCAGCACCTGCAAGCCCCCCCACCTCCCTCCCGCCCAGCCCTCCCAGGTATCGGAAATTCCGATTGCCTCCCGAGTCTCCGCCAGGTGTCACAATCGCGCTCCGGGGCTCGTCTCCCCGCCCCTCCGGGATGGCAGTGCGGAAGCGGAAGAAGCCGCCCGGCCGGGGAGCCTCCGTCTGGTCTGGCCGGGTGTTGGGGTCCGCGCCCCCCGCCGCCATGCCGAGCCCCCGGAGGAGCGTGGAAGGACGGTCGCTGGGCGCCTCGGTCGCCGGCGGCGGCAGCGGTGGAGGCGGCAGCGGTGGAGGCGGAGGCGGCGCCGGCGGCCCCGGCGGCCCCGGCAGCCCGGCGCACGGAGGTTGTGCCGCCAGGTTCGAGTTCCAGTCCCTGCTGAGCAGCCGCGCGCCGGCCGCCGACCCTACCTGCGCCCGGCTCCGCGCGTCCGAGAGCCCGGTGCACCGGCGCGGCTCCTTCCCGCTGCCCGCCGCGGGCTCCGCGCCGGCGCCCCCGGCCCCGCTGCCCGAGGAGGATCTCATGGACTTGAACCCGTCCTTCCTGGGCATCGCCCTGCGCTCCCTACTGGCCATCGACCTGTGGCTGTCCAAGAGGCTGGGGGTGTGCGCCGGGGAGAGCTCGGCGTGGGGCAGCGTGCGGCCCCTGATGAAGCTGCTGGAGATCTCGGGGCACGGCATCCCCTGGCTGCTGGGCACCCTCTACTGCCTGTCCCGGAGCGACAGCTGGGCCGGGCGCGAGGTGCTGATGAACCTGCTCTTCGCCCTGCTCTTGGACCTGCTGCTGGTGGCCCTCATCAAAGGGCTGGTCCGCAGGCGACGGCCGGCCCACAACCAGATGGACATGTTTTTCACCCTGTCGGTGGACAAGTATTCCTTCCCGTCGGGCCACACCACCAGGGCCGCCCTGGTGGCGCGGTTTATCCTCAACCACCTGGTCCTGGCCATCCCCCTGCGGGTGCTGGTGGTCCTGTGGGCCTTCATCTTGGGTCTCTCCAGGGTCATGCTCGGTCGGCACAATGTCACGGATGTGGCTTTTGGCTTTTTCCTGGGTTACATGCAATACAGTATCGTGGACTATTGCTGGCTCTCACCCCATAATGTGCCGGTTCTCTTTGTACTGTGGAATCAACCATGACACCATCTTCATCTGACGGCTGGGACCAGGAGGTCGGGAGAGTTCCCGGGTGTGTTGATGATGCCAGCCTAAACCAGTGGCCATCCTGCTTGCCTCCCGTAGAGACTTCTAGGTTTTTTTTTTTAATCCCCCTTTGGGATCTCAGGCGTCCGGCCTTCTTGATCTGTTGTTGCTAGGCCGAAGCACGTGCTGGCCATTACTCAACACAGCCATATAGAGAGGGGGGAAAAATCCCCTCTTGTATGTATGTTTGATCAACAACTGTTTATATCTCTAGGACAACTGCAAAGAACCTAGCTGGAGGGGGGTGGTTTATATGGTTGCTGTACTTTTTTCTTTTCTTTTTTTTCAATTGACAGATTGATGTAATAATCCCACAAATCAGCATATCACTTGTAAATGAGAAAACATAATCTTCATTCCACAAATATAGATCCAGATAAGCTACTGTCCGTTTTCCTGGGGTAGATTTTAAACAGTGTTTTCAAAGTTGGAGACTTTTTTTTTTTGGGTGTGTTTTTTTTTCCCTACTTCATTCCCTGCAGCTCTGTTACCACTAGCAATTGGAGAGATTGCTTCTTAATCTTGATTTCCTTGGTAAGCATTTTTACTTTCTATCTCTTCCATCTTTGTGGATTGGGCAGAGGAAAAGAAAATACTTCAATACTTTCTCCCCTCTATAATACAAGACCCCTGAAAAGGTCTTTATATTTCCTACCAATATCTAATAGTGTCTTCTAGCAGCCAGAGAACAAACCAAGAACTTAAGATGAAATACTTAAAAGATAAGTATAAGTCTAAGGTGCTCACAGATAACTATGCAATGATGGCTTCATGTATAATTCTGTTGACAACCACAATAGCATGTCACCAGAGAGGGCAGAGATAAGAAAGTCAGAGGAATGGAGAATCTGCATACTAGAGCTCTGTGGCCCGGCATCTCTACTGAATAGAAAATAATATTCCATCTGGTAACAAAACAAGACATTAACTCCATTTGTTTCAATGCAAGTACATACCTTTTTCATGTGTACCACAAGGATGACCCCTATATACTGTTATTTTTCTATGGAACTGTGTTCTTGAATAAGGAAAACTTAGGTAAAAGTATTTAAGTTGAAGTTCATAAGGGGAAACTCCTAGTTTCCGTTTACATTTATTCTATGTTTAAAGCTTTGCCTCCCCAAATCAAACACCAAAAACCACCCAAGTGCATGGTTGGATTCTGATTATTATTTGACCTAAAAAGACCAAAGAGGGTTTGGGCTTTAAGTACTGCACTACCTGAAAAGAAAACCTTTAAATTACCTATGAAATTGGTGTCTACAGAAAGGATTATGGACTTGAATCTGACAAAGGGTGGTATGGATAAGAACTTGGAGAATGGCTGTTACGAATGCTGTAGGTTCTAATGCGGGAAGTGAATCTCTGAGTGTACAGGCACACTAAAAGAAGAACATCGCTTCCAAATAAAACAGTCATTTGCATTCCCACAACACCCTTTGGACTACCTCTTCACTTGCTGAGTCAGTCATACTGTGAAGATCTAAGTGGTTTGTGTTTGCTGTTTAACATTTTAGAAATCCATTATTCTAGCCAGATATTTGAAAGCAATGGTTATTTCCTCTTGTAATGTTCACAAGATTGACTGTTGGGGCCTTCTGGTTTGTAGTCATACTTCTGGAATTCCTTGCTTTCATTTTGGGGACTTGAATTTGTTAGCTTTTAAAGCAAAGATCAAAGGTCAATCCACCTGACTTTCTGAAGCATCCTAAGTACTGTAAACTGGGTTTTGTTGTTAATTGTACAAAGAAGAATGCATAAAAAATTGAAAAATAAAATTAACCAGTAACGTTGAATGAAGTGAGATGCACACTTAACGTTCGCCGTGATGGGGGAGATATCCCTCCGTTTCTCAAAGGTTCTTTCTTCCTGCACAATTTTGAGAGGTTGCAATTTTGAGCTTTATTTGCTGTTAAGAAACTGAGACCAAACCAGGAAATGTGAACTTTTGTAGCTGAGTGGGTAATGAAACCTCAGCTCTGCCAATTATATGAAGGCCTAGCTGATTTTCCTCAGTTGTACCCTGTTAGCATTGTGCTTGTGATGGCCTCTTGTCCAGCAAAGAGTGGCCAGTCTGTCACTATGAGGTTAGGGTTGGGAAATGATGGAATGACTCGCCCCTAAATTGGTACAATGAAGTCACTCTGCCCCCAACCCCTCTTTTAAGACAGGGTTGGTAGATAATTATTTAGTTGCGGATTGATTTTCTTTTGGGAATCAGCAAGCCAAAGCAATCACTAGGAGAAAATACTTTAGAAAATATTGGAGTGGTTACCACAAGTGGTAAATTTCCACAAAGTAAGGGGCCTTTTTTTAAATTTCAGTTATTCTTTTGGTTATTTAAAAGTTTAAACATCTTTCCATAAATTTTCATCTTGAAAAAGAAAGGACAAATCCCAGTTGGACCTGTGAGAGGTTGTTTTAAAAGAAGCTCACACACACACACCAAGTTCACTTTGGAAGAAGCAGTCTCTGCTGAATTAAAGGACTAAGACAAATGTGTACAATCTTAGGGACAAAGGAATCCCTTCTAACAGATAATAACGTGAAGGGGCGGTGGGGAAAACCACGCCGACCGTTTTAAGAAAGGGATTTGGAGTCAAGAAGGGCGATCCGTCTCTTACCGCGCGGATCTGCAGCTCCACCACCACCTCCAGAGGCATGTTCCCCGCGTGGGTGAAGGGACCGGAAAGATCAGATCCTTTTTGCCGAGCCTTGAACCAAGTTTTCTTAGTTTAGCTTAATCTCTAGGGCAAGTGTTCCCAAAGGCCTACTTGGCTCCCCACCTCTTGGTTCCCTTCATCCTCCTACTTCCCCCCCACCCCACCCTCGCAGCCGGGTCCCTCCCACCAGGTCCGGGATCTCACAACCAGAGCAGGAGTGTAAGCTTCCAGAAGGCGGAAACATCCCGTTGCCATGGACACGCAAACGCGCAGCCTTCCATGCCCTGGGTAATGTCGCTTGGAACGCGCGCGCGGTCCATCCTGTGTCGGCTTCCCCGGCTGCCCTCTATCTGGACAGTTGGGCTGGAAGGCTGGATCGCAAGATGCTCAGAGTCCTGGCTTCCTTTCCCTCACCTCGTTTGGCCCCAGTCAAGGTTTTAAAATGTTGACAACTTCCTTTATGAAAATCGGATGAGATCATAGCTCCGTTTTAACTATCACCCCCCCCCCCACCACTACACACACACACACACACACACACACACACACACACAAATACCTTTTCTTTTCTTCCTTCCTTCCTTTCTTCCTTTCTTTCTTTCTTTCTTTCTTTCTTTCTTTCTTTTCTTTCCCTCCCCCTCCTCCTCCCCCTCCTCCTCCCCCTCCTCCCCCCCTCCTTCCTCCCCCTTCCTCCTCCTCCTCCTCCTCCTCCTCCTCCTCCTCCTTCTTCTTCTGCAGCCTCTGGCATTTCTATAAGCCATTGCAATTTAATAGAGTCGCTTGTCGCTGAAAGTATTTTCTCCCTTATGAAATGTGTTTGTCCTGGTGTTTGGCGAAGAAAGCACGGTCACCACCACTAACAAGAAACTGAACTGTGCGCTAATTACAAGTGCAAGGGTAATTCTTAAGTTTAGAAGTAAAATGTCACAAATGTGACACCAAATATTAAGTGGAAAATGAATTATACAACTTGTGGGTAGGGACAGGAGGGAAAAACTGGGAGAGAGCAAGGGAAAGGGTGGCATTATCCAAAAAAGAAATGTACTCTTCACCTGACCTATATAACTGTAAGCACTCTGTACTAACACTCTGGAATAACATTTTACAATTTAAATTTTTTTAAGAAGTATCAGTTTAAAAAAAAAAAAGGAGAAGTAGTAAGGGGGTCTCCTGTTAGCAACAGAAATATCTGGTCCTCTCTTCACTACATTGTTTGGCCTTTGCTGGGAGTTAATCTAAGGCAAACACTAAATACCTCAGCTCCCAGAGGATAGGCAGTGTATTTGCCAAGGCCTGGGTTACATTGTGAAACTTGTGAAACCTTTAGTGTAGTTAAACTATTTTTTAACCACTCACTGTATCCAACAAACAACATTTTTTAAAAAAGGAAAATAAAGAAAGGAAGGAAGGGGGGAAGAGTCTGCTTTCAGCCAATTCAAAAAGCTGAGAGTGCCAATGCTGTTTTTGAAGAAAAAATAACAACAACAAAAACCTTAAATTATGTTGTCATGGATTACTCATGTTTTTGCATTGGAGATTTATGCAATTGTACAGAAAGGTGGTACCAAAAAAATAAAATGTCCCTAGGGAATATGTTCCTGCCTGTTCATTTCTGTAACTGTAGTTCCTTTTCTGAAAAGGAAAAACAGTGCAATGAAGGATGTCATAGTATGTCCTTATTGGCTTCCTAGTGCTCTTATAGTCATACCAAGAGATACATAGGCACTGGCTCCCTGTAGTGCCCAGAGCACTGATTTGTAGCCTTATACCAGTTTACTAAAGTGGGACTGTGATGATCCTCACAGGTAAGTCACCAACACCCATACCAAGGAAATTACCAAAACATTTGTAAAAAAAAGTAGCTGGAGGAATAATGGAAGGGAAGAACCCATTTTTAGTGAGGATATTAAAGAGCTGGGAACACTGTGTATGCTAATTCATTTCATCCCCATAGTAATTCTTTGAGGAAGATGCTATTATCTCTATTTTACATTAGAATGTAAAGCCAGATAGCCTTTGCCTTTTGCCCAACACTATACAACTAAGGAGGGCAGTATCACTGACCCTAAAAAGCAATTAGTTCCCTGGGGAGGCACTGTCCTGTCACAGATTTTTCTAGTCTTTTAACTCTTGAGATAATTGGATTTTCCATGCTTGACTTTGTGTGTGTGTGTCATGAGGCTTGAACTCAGGGCCTACGGTGCTGTCCTTGAGCTTTTCTGCTCAAGACTAGTGCTCTACCACTTTGAGCCACAGCTCCACTTCTGGTTTTCTGGTGGTTCGCTGGCTTTGAACCATAATCCTCTGATCTCAGCCTCCTGAGTAGCTAGGATTACAGGCGTGAGCTGCCAGCTCCCGGCTTCCTTGCTTGACTTCTGAGGACAGCCTTCCTCTGGTTTCCTCTAACTCCCTGGTCAAACTTTTTAGCTATTTATCCTTTATTTGGCCAAGTAATATTTCAAGGTCCTTTACTTTCTTCACTTTAACATCCTTTATTCAGGCCCCAGGTGTCTTTTAACATAGGCATGAGTAATATATGTGCACAGATTTACATGTTACACTGGTGTCTACTTTGTTGGCAAGTGTAATCTCAGTATTATACACACATCCGCTTTGTGCTAGTTACAATAGCAACTTTACATTGTTCCTGTAGTTGTTGACTGCTATTTATCTTTATTAATATGTAAACCCTGCGTGGCTAAGTGTTTGTGTTATAAGCAACAAGCATAGAAAATGCTTGAATACCTTGAATAACATATATTTCAATACCTTGAAATATATGTTAAGGGCAGAGATAGTGAACCCAGTCAGTGGGGCTAATGTACCTAGGTAAGGAGAAAACTCACAATATCAGGTAAACTGAGTATGTCAATTGAGAAAAGAGCAAACACAGTTACTTCTTCTCATCTTCTAAGGGATACCAGATGAGTTGATAGAGAATACATAATCTGGTGTTTTTTCCCATTGTGGTCATGTCAGCCCCCCAGCTGCCATGAAGATGTGGAAGTTGCTAGGTGCATAATAGCTCTAATCAGTCTTGAAAAGTCATCAATCAGAGTATCATTGCTGCTGGAGACCAGGAAAAGCCATTCCAGGATATCCCCACAGCTCCATCACTTACATACATGCCTCTGGCTACAAACAACTTCTATTCTCAGAGTCTTTCTTCACTGCAATGTGATGAGCAATGACATCAGGATTGGAGAAATAACACATCAGCACAGATAAAGAAAACGAAAGCAGGCCCCAAACAGAAATTGTCCAGAAATGTATGGCTGGGAAACATATCATTGTTGAAGTAGAAATATATATATATATATATATATATATATACACATATATGTAGTTGTTATAAATATATATAGTTATTATAATGACTAATTAAAGCTTTGGGGCTTAAAATAAGAGCAACTTATTAGCTTCCAGTTTTGTGGATCAGAAGTCCACTACAGATTTCACTGCTAAAATCAAAGCTCCAGCAGGATTATAGTCCTTGCCATTTTTGTTTACCTGCCTTCCTATCTGCTGCCCATGCAGCTTGCCTCAAAGCTCCATTCCTTCATCTTCAAAGGCAGCAAACGTCAAGCCAAGTCTTTCATGCTGCCTACCTGCCCTTCTCTCTCACTTTTGAGGAACATAGTGGTTACATCCAGATAATCCAAGACAATTCCCCTATTTTAAAGTCAGCTAATTAGCAACCTTAGTTCCATCAGACACCTTAATTTGCACTTCATTATGTAAGATAATATGCTTGAAGTTCCCAGGATTATGATTCTGTAAACTGTTCTGGAAAGTAACTTGATCATGTCCATGAAAACTTTAAATTTGGCCCTGAACTTCCCAGCTAGTAACTTACTTTTGTTTTTGTGCCAAAAGGCATGCTATGGCATTATCAATATTAAAAACAACAACAACTAGAAACCAACTAGGTGTTCACTAAGCAAGGTCATGTACCACCATACCCAGTTTGTTTATTAAGATGATATCTCACTTTTTGCCTGGGCTGGGATCAAACTGCCATTCTCATAATTTCAGCCTCTGGAGTAACTAAGGTGACGGCTTCTGTTATGTTTTGATGTGGTGCCCAAAGCTGTGGAAGCCACTCTGTATCCCTGATGTGACAAATCTAAAGATGAAAGTCAACAGGAATAGTGGAGAGGAAGGAAGAAGAGAATCTGAGTCATTGGTGGTATTTGGCAAGCTGCACAAAGCCTTCATCTTTCACATACCTTCATCTTTCTGTTAAACAGACAATAAATATTTGCAGTTTAAGTCTCTTTAAGCTGGAGCTAATTATTTGCATTGAAGCACATAATTGATATAGTTTTGGTATGAAAAAGGAGATATATACACACACCTATATACACATATATGAACATATAATTTCTCTGGCAACTGTTATAAAGAACAAAAATGGAATGGGTATATAGATAGTGACTTTTAGTCACTTTTAGTCCTGAGGAAGCTTCATAATGTCATAATAATCTGGCATAGGGAAAAGAGCAGAAGAAAAGTTAATAGATTCAAGATACATTTGAGGATTAAAAGCCATTGGACTTCTATTGGCTTAGATTTTAGAGGTGAAGAGGAAGGAGAAATAAGGCTTTATAATGGTGCCATCTGTTAATATGGAGAAGACAGGAAGAAGAAGTTTAGGGAAGGCAGTGGGATCAGAATTCTTTTTTTGGATGTGTTATATTTAAAATGCCCATAAGCTATTCAAACAGGGATGGCAGATCAGCAAGCAGATCTAAGTCTGAGACACAGGATTCAATTTCAGTCTTAGAATTATCAATCCATAGATGTTAAAGACACTGGAAAAAAACAGGATCTTTCTTATAGGCCAAAATCTGAGGAAATTTTAAATTAGAGGCTAGCAAGAAGGGAAGGAGACTGTGAAGTATTGAGAGGTAGGAGGAAAACTGTCACACCACAAAAAGCAACAACAACTTAGTATCTATATTGAACTCAGTCTGTTTACACAGCTTACTTTAGGCCAGGCTCTGCTCAAAGTACTCTGTGTCTTCAAAGAAACAAAGACAAACAAAAATTTCCTTTTCTGTCTTCATTCCTGCTTTCTCCTTTCACTTTTATCCCTCAAGTTGAATTGAAATGCAGTGCTTCTTTTTTCCCTTCTAGTTACATATTCATTTAAAAATATTCGGTTGGTACAATACAGAAAAGCTAAATGTTGAAAATAAAGATTGTCAAACACTTCTTCCTCAACTTTACCTACCAGAGGTAATTATTAAGTTTCTTTATACCGTCCAGGAATTTTATACACAAACACACAGACATACACAACCACACATACACAATGTGTTTTTACACAAATACAATATCTTTCTGTGCATACACATACATATCTAATTCATAAACTTCATTTAACTACATTTTGAAGATATTTCTATATCAGCACACTTAGATTTATTTTACTCTTTTTTAAAGAGTAAATAAGTAACTTATGCTGTAACATTTCTGTATTTCTACTGATGGGCTATTCTGGATTTTTTTTTGTTTGTGTGTTACTTTTTTGATTACTTGCTACTGAACAACATCATTATAGATAAATCTTTACATATCAATGTAATAACAACTGCTGGAAAAATTCTGGTAGTAAAATGGCTGAATGGAGTCACATAATCCTCTCATACTGTCAAGTTAACTCTTCTCATGGGGTTACACAAATGGCAATCTAAGAGTATGTCCTCATATCTTGGTCAACATTTGAAATTAACCAGCTTCAGTAATCTGATTGTCTAATGGACCAAAGAAGTGGTAGATTGTTGCTCTTATTTGAGTCTCTAATTAAGTGTAGGCAATAAGCCCTGATGATTAAACATGCAAGTCACCTTTATTGGATGGCCACAATAGTTGCAGTTAGAAGGGATAGATAAGAAAGATTAGTTTGACTGCCTTTGGATAGAAGCATGAGACTAAGATTTGTTTGTGTTTTTTTTCTTTTTTTATTAATGTGTCTCATTTATGCTTTATGAAACAAACAACACATGCAAGTCAGACTCCCTGGCTTGGATCCTAACTCTTTCTATTAAAATGTTTATCTCTGGATGAGTGCTTGTAATCCTAGCTACTTGGAGGCTGAGATCTGAGGATCAGATTCAAAGCCAGCCTGGGCAGGAAAGTCCATGAGGCTCGTCTCCAATAAACTACCAAAAAGCCAGAAGTGGAGTTGCAGCTCAAATGGCTGAGTGCTAACCTTGAGCAGGAAAAGCTCAGAAAAAAAAAGGTGGGGGTGGGGGAGTGGGGGGGGGGTGGAGGGAGTCAGAAGCAGGCAAGGAGAGTGTTAGGGTGTTGGGGGGGAGGGTGATATTGATTGGAATACATTGTAAACAGGTGTGGAAGCAATGAAATCTTCCTGTGTGTAACTGTTAGCATTTTTTTTTTCAGAGAAAGAAATCCTTGTATTGTTAGATTGTGTGCAACTATGAAAATAGAACAAAGAAGCCTATTGTAATGGTTTGGGGATGGAGGGAAAGGGTGCAGGGAGAGCCATAGAGTGAGATTGGTTGGAACACTTTGTAAACATGTTTGGAAATCTAACCCTGAAATCCCCCCTCCCAACTAACGTCAGCTAGTAAAAAAGGAGAGAGGAGGAGAGGGGTTAGGAAATGGGGGACGGTGAGATTAAATCTGTGGGATTAAGCAGAGGTGGAAAGCTTTCTGATGTGGCTGGTACTTAATTCGTTCCAGCTGTATTTGCTCCAAAGTCCTCTTCCATCCAAATTTTGCACAACTCACTTAATGCCAGTAATTCCAAGCAAGAGGAAAAAAATAGCTTTTCTTAATATATATTATTATATATAATATCATATATATTAAGAAAAGCCATTAATATAATATTAATTATATTATTATATTATACTAACGATATTATTTATATAATTAGATATAAATATACAAATAATATATTTCTATAAATATATTATATTATGTGCAATATATAATATATAATATGTATTATAGTATATATGATATATTATATATAATATTACATATATTATATATTATTATACATATTATTGTATGTATTATATATATTTCTGCCCTTCCAACCTTCAACAGACATGCTTTTATACATCAATTTGCATGTGAATGAGTTTCAGTTGTTTAAAATCCTGCAGAGGACTCGGCCCGAGCACCCCGTTAACAGAGAACACTAGATGATAAGTCCCGATTGCCACCTACCCAGCGTGTCCACATCCACACCACCAGTGCATCGCACAGCTTTAAGAAACCGCTCTAGCTCCGCCCCCTACAGCACGCCTTGGGCCCGCCCCCGAACGCCACGCCCCCTCCGGAAATGACGTACCCCTCTCGGTAGTTCTTCTTCCGCCGCCCGCCGGGGGCGCGGCCTAGGCCTGCGCGGGGTTGTGCGTCGCCCTCGCCGTCAGTGTTGCTGCCAGTAGAAGGATTCTGGGTAACGGCCCCGGCTGCTGGGGCGGCTTGGCTCCGCGCCGCGGGTTCCACTCCACGCCAAGTCCGTTGGCGGTGGCGGTTGTAAGGCCGGGGCCGGACAGACATGGAGCAGCCGTGGCCGCCGCCTGGACCCTGGAGCTGCTTCCCTCAGGCCGCCGGCGCGGCGGAGGACGAGAGCGACTTGGACGTGTCGCCGGGCTCCCCCGGCCGCTGCCCGCCGCTGCCGGGCGGAGGCGCCGCGGTGAGAGCGGGCCCGCGTGCGGCGGGGGCGAGGGGGCGAGGCTGCGCCCGGGCCGGGGCTGAGCGCGGCGCGGCGGGGCCCGGGGCGGACGCCGGACGCCGGACCCCGGGCGCCCTCCGCCGCCGCCAGCGCGCGTCGGCTGCCCGGCGCGGCGTGCCCGCGGCGCCCGGCTGCGCCCGGGCTGCCTTCCTCCCTCGCCGCGCCCCGATCGATGTAGGGCAGCTCCCACGGTGCAGCCGTGACCCTTTGTCCTCTCGCTAGGTGGTTTTTAGGCTCCGACCGAGGAAGGAATCGTGAGTGATCGCACTTGAAGAGTCACAAAAGATCACATCGGGATCGGGGCTCCCCCCCCCCCCCCCCGTGACAGCTGAGTAAATTCTGGGAATCTCGGTGCTAAGCTGTTTGATTCTGGCTTTTGACTGTCTTTCCCTTGGTGCTTTGTGTTTAGTTTTGCCTTACTTGAGATGTTTTTTTTTTTTTTCTTTTTTTTCAACTCAGCTTTTCCTACCTCTGAAACTTACATGCGATGACAGTTAGGATTTCTTCCTGGTCTCAGGTAGTGCTTGAAAGGCTCACATCACCTTGTTGGGGTATTTTCTTATCCTACATGTGTTTTGGTCTGTATTTGGGGAACCACAGAGTACACAGTATGTCCAGGGACATGGCTTGTACATGTCTGCCTGCTCAGTTTTAGGGTTTTTTTTTTGTTGTTGTTGTTGTTGTTTTGTTGTTTTTCTTGAAACCCCTCATTTTGCCAGATGCTAATGAAGATGAGTGATTTAAATGGTTTGCCAGCAAACAGAGCATAATAGCCTTAGGACTAGCTAAAGGAGTTTCAATGGGCTTCATACACGAAAAATGCTGTTTCATAACTGCAGACGGCCCTGCTCCAGCTAGTCAGTAGGAAAGCAAGGCAAAATGAGAGCTGATGGGGGAGTAGTCACCCACTAATTATGGATCACTAGTGTCATCTGTATGTATCATGTATTATGAGCACATAATTCATTACAGGGAGAATGAACAACAGTTTCAGGTGCTAATTGTGGAGAGAAAGTATAGTCTTAAAATTTTAATTGCAATTATGGTTGAAACACATAAAAGTAACCCAGGAGAAAGTGAATATTAAAGAGTATTAAATTTTCACTCCTGCACTTTTAGGTGCTTTTTTAGGTGAAAAGGTTTTAGAAGTGAATAGGCTGCTTCTCTTTTTCATTGAAAGTGATTTCCCCAGGAGAAAGATTGAGTTCAGAGGCAAAGGGAAGAGCAATGAAAGGGGGTGATATCCATCAAGATGCATTGTATTTGTTGAATCGTAACTCCTTTGAACAACTGCTCAAAGATTTTTTTCAACTGTAATTTTTTAAAAAGTGAGTTTCCCAAGTCCATCTCAGTAAGTAATAATAGTAGAATAAAAACTGCAATTTATTATTTTAATCCAGCATTTTTTTCCCTTTCCCTGCACTGCTTATCCTGTGAAGTACTGTAAAACTTTATTTGGCTAAAACTACCTTTAAATGGTGCTGAAATTTGCAAAGTCATTATTCACTCTTTTTAGTTTATTACAAACCTTTTTGTCTTGCTGGCTTTAGGACTTAAATATCTGGATTGGGACATCTGGAAATGTTTGATCCACTTGGTAGGCATTTAAAGTCCAGTTTAAAATAAGGTTTGGATTGACTTTTACTGGCTAAGAAATATCTGGACATCTTAAAATGATAAATGATATGTAGGTCTGAGATGCAATTAATGAAAAGATAGATGTAAATTTAGAGGTCCTGTTACCGAATTTTTTATGTAAGTTACATTAGAATATTTTAATGCTAACCCTTCTTTTTGAAATTTTTTGTGTATTAAAATGTAATTTTGTCCCTCTACAGATTTAATATGTTCACAGATTGAAATAAGTCTTCTGAATACATATTAAATTTATGGTTAAATGGTGTCTTACTAGTCTAAGGAGAATAGTTCATAGATATAAATCATTCTTAGAATGATTTGATTTCAAACATAAATACTTGCTCCTGTGTAATTTGAAAACGTAAGACAGTCCACTTATCTCTGTTGCCTTTTTTTTATAAAAAGTACATATACTGCATTTTTATCTTATTTACCACCCTACTCATTACTCTTCCTTGGGGCCTTTTATTTTCTTACAAATTCTTTTTTTTGTTTGTCGGTTGTAGGACTTGAACTCTGGGCTTGGGCACTGTCCCTGTGCTCTTCAGCTTAAGGCGAGTGCTCTGCTTGAGCCACAGCGCCACTTCTGGTTTTCTAGTGTGGTTTATTGGAGATAAGAATTTCACAGATTTTCCTGCCCGGGCTGGCTTTGAACCCCAGTCCTCAGATCTCAGCCTCCTGAGTAGCTAGGATTACAGGCGTGAGCCACCGGTGCCAGGCCTTCTTACAAATTCTTTTAGCTTCATTTTTCTCTTTTTCTTGGACAATTTTATGCCTAGTTAATCTACAGTTTTTCTTGAGACTATTCAAAGATAGTGGCAAATAAAAACACATGTTTTACTTGATTATTTAGGGACACTGTGTGTGATACCTGGGCTCCAAGCCTACTGAGTGAATAAATAAAACAAGGATAGCAACAGTGTCAATCCACATTTAACCCAGTAAAAATCTTGACCTTGTTTGAAAACTCAGCTAGGAAGAAGGGGCCTTGCTTTCTACTTGCCTCAGAATTCCTCATCATACCATTCTGTTCAATTGTTTTATCATCTGACATTTATTTAATTTTACCTTTTTGAGATGCTGATAGTTAAGGAAACAAGCACAATACTATGTGAAAAACATTGTTCTAGAAATATTCATATATTGAGTAGAAAGAAAATAAATAAGAAAGACTTAGGGATGCCATAATCTGCAATAGGAATTAACCTAGGGGGAGGAAGATTGCCAAGTAAAGAGATGGGTAAGTGTTGGAATAAGTAAGAGTAATTAGAACTGAGTCTGTAAAGATAATAGGAAGTAGAAATCTAAGGGACCAGGCTATTATACAGAGTTGCACATTATCCCAGAGTCTAAAGAATGAATAAAATGATCAGATTTGGGTTATAATTTGGAAATATCACTTGGGCTAGTAAGGTAGAGAGTGGTTGAGATAAGACAGACTCTATTTGTGTAATTCAAGTGTAAAATTATAAAGTCTTGAATAGTGATGCAGATAGGGGAACTGATTGGAGAGAAATTATTCTTAATGAATACACCTACATTTGGCCAAGTACTTTACATACAGTAAATAAATAAAAATTAGTGCAGGTCAATAGGCTAGGTTAGTTGACCCTTCTTAAATAACTTTGCCAATTTTGACTAGGTAAAAGGATATGTGTCTTACCAATTATAAGTAGGAATTTCTCTTAAGAATTTCTGACCTGGGACATGGCTCAAATGGTAGAGTACTTGCATATCCCTGAGTTCAAACCCCAGTATTGCAAAGCAAAGCAAAACCCCCTCAGATCTCTAAAGGTTTTCTTTTCTGCATGTGGAATCTTGAAGTGATGAATTAGACTTCAGCTTTGTTCTCATTCTGCTGGCACAGTATTATGAAGACAATAAATCATGTTTGTTGAGCACCAGGTATATGGCAGCCACTGTAATAGTTGACAGGCTTTGTGTTATTTTCAGAAGGGCATAAGTCAACAGGATTGCAGTCTAATTGGTGAAACAAGACCTATAATATAAAGTGTAGCTATAGCTGCAGAGTACAAGTCATACATTGCACCAAACATGGTATAGAGATCCTTTGACTTAGAAAAAAAAATTGAACTGTGCTGCACAAACATTTATTGCCTTCTTCATTTCTTACAAGTGTTTTCTCATTCAGATATATAGCCAAGAGATTGAGCTGGCTTGCCAAAAACAGAAGGAGTTTGTGAAGAACTCTGTGGCGTGCAAATGGAATCTTGCTGAAGCTCAGCAGAAACTTGGTAGCTTAGCACTACATAACTCTGAGTCCTTGGATCAAGAACATGCCAAAGCACAAACAGCAGTATCAGAACTGAGGCAACGGGAAGAAGAATGGCGACAGAAAGAAGAGGCTCTAGTACAAAGGGAGAGGATGTGTCTGTGGAACATGGATGGCATTAGCAAGGATGTTTTTAATAAGGTATGGTATTTTATTGGGCCATAAAAGGGGGAAGATGGAGACCAGGGCTGGAGCTTGAATTCCATCCCTAGACCTAAAAAGAATAAAAAAGAAGGGAGAGGTCAACCACTTGCCCTGAGGGAAGGATGAGGAAAAGAAAGAAGGTAGAAAACCCTGAAGTATTTGTATATATTTGTTAGCAAAGCAATCAAATATGACAGCTAGTGTTGTTTTGGCAGTTTGTGAAAAGTGCTCCTTACAGAAACCAACACCCTGGCAATTTCTAATTTAGGTAGTCTTCATACAAATACGCATCATGGCCCATGGCAGTGTGGATCTAGACTGCTTCGTATCTCAGCTTTGTCTCATGTTGCGTTTGTGACCTAGGGCAAGTCACTAAATATCTCTAAATCTTGATTTCTTCAACTATGTAGGGTCAGTGTAAGATTAAATAATGTCTTAAAAGTGTGGTAGTATGGGGCCTATTGTTAAGCTCAGATGTGTGAGTGCATTCTGATGTTGCTGTGGCCTATCAGCCTGCCATCCAGGTTTTATGCACGCTCAGTTACTGATTCATTAGACAAATCTTTCAGTGGTTATTTACCAATATGTATACACTCAAGTGGTAATCTAGTACTGAGAGGATCCCCAGAAATGATGCAGGATATATGTTACTTTTACCAAGCAAGTAGTTCTTTTAAATTATACTGAAATCAAAAAGTTCCTGTTTCAGGGGCTGGGAAGATGGCTCAGTGGTAGAGTGCTTGCCTTGCATGCCTAAGGCCCTGGGTTCGATTCCTTAGCACCACATAAGTAAAAAGAAAAAAGCCGGAAGTGGTGCTGTGGCTCAAGTGGTAGAGTGCTAGCCTTGAGCTGAAGAGCTGAGGGACAGCGCCCAGGCCCAGAGTTCAGGCCCCATGACCGGACCCCTCCCACCTCCCCCCCTCCCCCAAAAAAGTTCCTGTTTCAGGAAAAGTACAGAATGACCCTTTTCTTCAGGTTGTAGACTCATAACCAACTTAAGTAGGTTCTGAAAACAGTTTGGCACATTTCAAGCAGCATTTTTCTTTACTACATATCATACAGTAGAAAAAGTACATCCCACTTACAGTCAGTATTGTATTCTAAAACTCAAATGTTGCATGTTTTTGTATGTTAGAATGCATGTATAATTGACTTCTTAAATTGTAATTTAAAAGTATGAAAGTTCATATTCCAGAACTTGAGACTACAGACAACTTTTTATTTTTGTGTTTCTGGATTTTTTTCATTTTTTTTTGTTTTGTTTTGTTTTATGGCAACTGGAATCAAATCCAGGTCCTTTTGCATGTTAGGCAAGCACTCTAACATTGAGCTGCATTTCCAGCCCCTGTAGGCAGTTTTAATTTACCATTTTCAAATATTTGTTTATGTGTATGCATGTGCTATTGAATAGTCATTATATATAAAATAGCACTCAGTGTTCTAAAGGATTGAGAAATGTGTTAAGGATGAAAACACACCTAAATTAGATTATTAAATGTTTTTTCCCACTTTTCTTTTTTTATATCTCCTAATTTTCTGGTTATTATTTTAGAGTTCCTTTAATTCACATATTTTGTAAGTGAAGAAACTGCAAAGTAAGTCATGACATAATGATACATTAAGTCTGAGAGAAAAATTCCATATTGTGAGATAAAGACCACTTAAAAATAAAGGTCTTTAGCTACTCAGGAAGCTGAGATCTGAGGATCAAGGTTCAAAGCCAGTCTGGGAAGGAAAGTCGGAGACTCTTACCTCCAATGAGCCACTAGAAAACTGGAAGTGGTGCTGTGGCTCAAGTGGTAGAGCACTGGCCTTGAGCTGAAGAGCTCAGAGACTGCCCAGGCCAGAGTTCAAGACCCACGATTGACCAAAAAAAAAAAATTCAAATTTATTGAAAAGTATACAGCAGAGGGGCCCATCAGCTGCACTGGACACTGATGAAAATGAACTAAGCAACTCAAGGGTAGTGATGGGAGGGAGGGAATGACAGGAAAAGAGGAAACAGCTTACACTAAGCAAATGTATTTATCACCTGATTTAAAAAAATAGTTGGAAGTGGCGCTGTGGCTCAAGCAGTAGAGCTCTCGCCTTGAGCTGAAGAGTGCAGGGACAGTGCCCAAGCCCAGAGTTCAAGCCCCAGAACTAACAAAATAAATAAATAGTTTTATTGTTAAAGGTCATAGAGTTCATAAGCAGTGTAGATTAAGACAATGATAACTATCATTGTGAAATTTAGGTATTTGTGCCAGGCGAGGTGGTTCATGCCTGTCATCCTAGCTACTCAGGAGGCTGAAATTTATGTAGTCACATATTTTCAATAAAGAAATATTTTGGGAAAAATGAAAAAAAAAATAAAGGTCTTGAATATCCTTTAAAATGCCTTTAAGAATGAAAGTGATTGAGCCAGGCATTGGTGACTCATGCCTATAATCCTAGCTGCTCAGGAGGCTGAGATCTGAGGATCACAGTTCAAAGCCAGCTGAGACAGGAAAGTAGTCTGTGAGACTCTTACCTCCAATTAACCACCAGAAAACCAGAAGTGGCACTATGGCTCAAGTGGTAGAGTGTTCGCCTTGAGCTGATGAGCTCAGGGACAGCGCCCAGGCCCAGAGTTCAAACCCCACGACCACCACCACCACCACCAACAACAACAACAACAAAGAATGAAAGTGATTGGGAGAGAGCAAGGGAAGGGGGTGACATCCAAAAGTATAAATACTCATTACATGACTTATGTAACTATAGCTCCTTTGTACATCACCTTTATAATGACAATAAAAAATATTTTTAAAAAACAATGAAAGTTATATCTACGATTTGTGGAGATGATAGACATTAATAAAGGACATCAAGTTGGGCACCAGTGGCTCATGCCTGTAATCCTAGCTGCGCAGGAGGCTGAGATCTGAGGATTGTGGTTTGAAGCCAGCCTGGGTAGAATAGTTAGTTTATCTCCAATAAACTACTCAGAAAAAGCGGTAAGTGGTTTAAGCTATTGTGGTTTAAGTGGTATAGTGCTAACCTAGAGCCACAAAGACACACAGGGACAGCGCCCAGGACCTGAGGGGCTGGCAAAAAAATCATTAAGTCTGGTTGGACTTTTAAAATCCCATGTCTCAAGCTACCCAGAGTTTATCCATTTGTTTTCTATTTGTTGTTGTTGTTTGGTTTATTGCATGTTTGTTGTTTTTATTGTAATGTACAAAGGGGTTACAGTTACATGTCAGATAATGACAAAAGGTACAGAAATCAAAAACAGTGACAAAAGGGGGGAAAAACAAGAAAAAAGAAAACTATAGACAGTACAGTAAAAAAAGTCTCTTGTTTCCATTTCTTGGAGTTCATTTCCATAAGCATCTTTTTTTCTGTTTGGAAACTAGTTCCTAAAGATTTGATTTTGGGATACATGAAATGGAGAGAAAGGCAAAGCACATTGTTTATGAGCTGATGTTTCTAATAGGGGATAAAGTTACATAATTCTGTATTGAAGACTACTAATCTACATTAAGCTGTCTTTGGGGGAAACATTTACAATTAACATTCTGATAGATGTACAAATAATGTCTAGGAATAATTTTCCTAGTACATTTATGTAGAGAATAGAAAGAATAGGCTTTAAAATGTGTCGCTATCCCTCTATCAGCCCCTAGACATACCATACCGAAGTGAATGTGGGCCTTTTTAACCCTCCTTAATATGAAATTTTCAATATACATAAAGTAAATAAGGAGGCCCATGTTTCAGGTCAGCTGCTATCATCATTCTACCCGTCTCATCTGTACCTTCTGCTCCTATCCTTACTTGATTATTAGCATTTTGTTTGGGTTTTGTATACCATTTCACTTTGAGATACACCTTATGTGCAAACGTTTTAACAAATATACTTGTGTAACTCACACTATAAAGATTATATATAGTGTGAGAGTTTTTAAAAACCAAGTATTGAAATCTTCATTCTGTAACCTGTTGGGTCTGAAATTCACTCATTTGCCATTAAATTACAAAGAATACTTCTTTGTAATTATACTGAAGTTAAACCTTAGATCTGAGGGATTTACTATTCATTCTTTTTTGGGGGTTTTTTTTTTGGTCAGTTGTGGGGCTTGAACTCGGGGCCTTTGGCACTGTCCCTCAGCCTCTCTGTGTTCAAGGCTAACTCTCTACCACTTGAGCTACAGCGCCACTTCCAGTTTTCTGGTGGTTTTTATTGGAGATAAGAGTTTCACAGACTTTTCCTGCCCGGGCTGGCTTTGAACCATGATCTTCAGATCTCAGCCTCCTGAGTAGCTAGGGTTACAGACGTGAGCCACCAGCGCCCAGCTTGCTTTTGTTTCTTTACACTTGGATTCTAACATACCCTACATTTATACCACAAGTTAATTAGGAATATTTTTATGTGCCAGTCTTTTGCTCAAAATCGTACATTGTTTTTGTCTGGGAGCTTGAGATTTGAGAGGACTGGTCTAGATCTGTGCTGATAGCCACTAGCCACATGGGTTATTGAGCACTTAAAGTCTGAGTTAAGATGTGCTTTAAGTGTAAAACACAAGCTTCTTTTGACTTGGTACCAAAAAAAGTAAAGCATTTCATTAAGAATCTTTTGTGTTGCTTGCATTTAAAATAACATAATGGCTATATAAAGTAATATATAGGTTATTGTTCCTCGTTTTTAATATGGCTAATGAAAACTTTAAATCATTTGTTGTACTCGCTTTGGCAGCACATACAATAAATCATATTTGTTACTTACGTTATATTGTATTGTACAGTGCTGATCTAGATGGCAAAATAGATAAAGGGAAAAGTGCTTTTATTTTGAAATATATAAACTTGTGTGCATCCTGATTGTAAATTGACAGAGAGCTAGTTTGTACCTCTTTTTTTTTGGCAGGGATGATTTCAGGGTATAAATGTGATCACAGAATGTTCTCAGAAACCGTTCTGCTGGTTTTTCTGGCTAGATTTAAAAAATTCATGTTTGATCTGTTTTATGACTTATTCAACAGAAAGTAAACACTTCTTTTATAGTAACTTGTACTTGATTTTAAAAAACTAAACTATTTGGACTCAAAAAATAAAAATGTAATCAAGATATTAATGGTTTATTCTCAAAAAATTGAGAATATATGGTTTGAATTTCTGAGTTTACTTGCAGTAAGGAATCTGAAGATTAGACTACAGTTGCAAATATATATAGAAAATGAGTAACAATGATGTAAATTGTGCATGTAAAGGATTTTTCTGTACTTGGTGTAGCTGTTCAGTTTGTTAGAAAGATTAATTCACTTGTATCATTCTTTATGATTTCCAACGTAAACCTTATTATTTTATTGTTATGATAGAGGTGATATACAGAGGGGTTATATTTGCATGCATCAGGTGATGAGTACATTTCCTTTTATATAGTATCATCTGTTCCCCCAGTCTCTCCCATTCTCTTCTTTCCATCTCTACCTATGAGTTGTATGATTCACTTTAATCAATGTTCAGAGCACTTCACTGCTGCACTTTTTCCCCTTTTTTCCCCTGCGTTAACTAAAAAGAAAACGATTTCTTGTATCCATATCTTGGAATTCATTTCAATATATATATGAGGAAGCGCTAGGGTATTGTATTGCATCTTTGTGCAGTACCCTGACACTATCCTCTTTTGGTCTCCCTGTATGTGAGTACAAAATAAATTTTATTTTATTTTATTTTATTTTTTATTTTTTTGGGTCCGGTCGTGGGGCCTGAACTCTAGGCCTGGGTGCTGTCCCTCAGCTCTTCAGCTCAAGGCTAGCGCTCTACCACTTGAGCCACAGCGCCACTTCCGGCTTTTTTCTTTTTGCTTATGTGGTGCCGAGGAATCAAACCCAGGGCCTCATGCATGCAAGGCAAGCACTCTACCACTGAGCCAACTTCCCAGCCCCATAAATCTTTTTTTAATGAAGAGTTAAACAAGTTAGTTTAATGATAGCATAATAATACATCACATTTTTTATTGTCTATAAAATAGGACTGCTAGACATCCAGTATCTGAGAAAGAAGATTCAATTAGAATATTTGAAAGTCTGGTTTTAAATGTGTCAATTTTTTTCAGAGTTTTATTAATCAAGATAAAAGAAAAGAAACAGAAGATGAAGATAAATCAAAATCATTTATGCAGAAACATGAGCAAAAAATCAGACATTTTGGTAAGTCTGCTAATTTGAATTTCCTTCTTTGTAATATTTGGTATTAAAATGCATTTGTGTAAATACTGGATTTATAAAATGGGAGCCAGATAAGATAGGGGAGAAACTTCAGTTTGTAGTTACTTCTGGCAGAGTTGTACAGATCTTGTTTGAGACCTTTTCTTGTATTCATAAATAAAATGGGTTGACAGAGCAAGCTAAATTATGAAGAGAAGCAAAATTCAGTCTGTTAATACTTTAAAGACAATCTTGTTTAGTCCATAACTTTTTTCCACTTACAAGTATACTCTTTTTTTCTTTTTCCCCCTTGATACCTTTTTATTGTATGGTTAAAAGATTCTCACTTGTTTTTTCCAGAAAATTTTGCATGATGCTGTGTAATTCATGCATGTCCTAAAATATTACTCAGATGAATATAGTAATAGACATGTGTTTATAAAGAACTAAGAAATCGTTTTTTTCTCTTGGGAAAATAAGAGTTGTATGAGATAGAAATAAGTAAAGGGTTCCTAGAAGAGGTAAGTAACATTGTAATTTGCTTATGAGGAACCAGACAGCTTTTCCAAGGAAATGAAGCAGCAGCAGAAGCAGATAGAAATGCAGTCAGAAAATACTATGATGTGTTCTGAGACCTATGAGCCATAAGCTATTGCTATAGTAGAAATGCTACTGGGAAGCATTATGGGTTTAGGCTCAAACCATGTTTTTTATTTTTATCCTAGGTAATAATTTAATAAACATGACTTTATCTGTACTTTGTTCATAAATGTTTTAAATGGCATATTGAAATTTTTTCCTAGTGGTATTGCTTCCTTCCCCAAAGTACTTAGAATTTTATTTATGTTTCAGTTATGTCAAGACAATGTGTCGTTTGTTTCCATTTTTCCCCCTTCTTCTTAGGCTTTTTGTTACTTTTAGTTACTTTTTGTCTGTTTGTTTTTTGATGCCAGCCTTGGCTGTGCTTAGCTTTTTTGCTCAAGGCTGGTGCTCTACCAACCAGAACTCAACTTCCAGCTTTTTGCTAGTTAATTGGAGATATGGGTGTCACACACTTTCCCCAAGTTGGCTTTTAACCATGATCCTCAGATCTCATCCTCCTGATTAGCTAGGATTATAGGTGTGTGCCACCAGCATCCAGTTAAGGCAAGTTTTTTCCCTGTAAAAATAATTTTTATACTTTTTAAAATAATAAACTATAGGTTAAGAATAGTATCTGAAGAAAGAAAATTTATGCTTCCAGATAGTGTCATTGGACATACTGTATAGTAGGAAAAAATGAATAGTTTTTTTCATAGGCACGTACTAAAATGCCCTACACATAGCCTTTATTTAGTTTAAGAATAAAATTTGGTAATTTGCAAATGAGTAGCTGTGTGATGTGAGTTGCCACTCCAGCCTATAGTTCTTGCTTCTTAGGCCCATGTGTTCTGCTATAGGAAAAAATAGGTACTGTCCGAGCATGCACTCCCCTTATATAGAACAGAATCTCTCAAAATGTCTTTATCTAACTGGGATTCAATAAGCTAGTTATTTTCCACACATGGTGAGAATGTTTCTTTACTTTTATGTAAACTGAGTACTTCAATTAATAAAAGCATTTTGTGTGGGAAAATCTCCCAACTTCACAAAGTGACATAGCATCTTACACTAATGACTGGGAATTTGATAGACCATTTCCCCATTGTATGAAACCTGTTGCTTCTGATCATGTTTGCAATAACACCAGTGAATTTCATGAGCTCAGCTTCATAATTTCTTTTGTTATAAAATAAGTCAAAAAGTAATGTGGAGCCCAGCACAGGTGGCTTACACCTGTAATTCTAGCCACTCAGGAGGCTGAGATCTGAGGATTTTGATTTAAAGCTGGCCCAGGCAGGGAAGTCCGTGAGACTCTTATCTCTAATAAACTACTCAGAAAAAGTGGGGAGTGGTGCTGTTGCTCAAGTGGTAGAGCACAAAGAAGCCCAGGGACAGTGCCCAGGCCCAGAGTTCATGCCCTCGGACTGGGGATAGGAGGTGGGATGTGGACACGACACCCCTGATAGGGCTAGTAAGACAGAGATGGTTCCCTGTAGAAGCATGGTAAGAAGAAAAGGCTTGTTCAAGTGAGGAATTAGCAATCTTTTCAAGATGAAATGGACCAACATACTTTGGTACCTAATGGCTTGATAATTCCATAAGTATATGGTACCATATTGAGGTTTTGGCGTTCGTTTCTGCTACAGGCAGATTAGGTATTTATTGATTTTGCTGGATTGGGATGCTGGAACATCCTTGATGAGGAGAGTCCATGCTGTGGAATCTGTATAATCTCAAGCCTGAACCACTGTGATCCTTTAGTTTTTGAAACTATTGTGCGTGTAATAAGATGGCTGAGAGAAAAGGCTGACTTGGCACCCAAAGGTGGTTAATAAGCAGTTATTTGCCATTGGATGTTGTGAGCTTCCAGTATCTCATCTGTATTACTAACCAGAGCCTTGCTGTCTTCAAACCCAACCAGACTTGATAGCCACTCCCAGATTCACATTGTGCCTGTTTCTTAGTGGAAATGCACATTGACTTTTCACTTTGGAGGAGATATCCTACTTGCTGCAGCACATTGGATCCACAGAAATGTTACTAAGGTAGTAGGCTACCAAAATTTTCGTATGTTTTATTTTCCACTTTCTGGCATGCATGTATCTTACCAAGGCATCTGGGGCACCTGCTACTTCCTGCTCACCAAGTTCCATCACCATAGAGTAGAACAACTTGTTGTAGACATGTGGGAAATGAGATCATCAGAATCCCCTTTGATGGGCTGGAGGCATGGCACAATGGTAAAGTGTTTGACTAGCGAGCTCCAGACCCCAAGTTCACACTCCAGTACTGCCAAAAAGTTGCTTTGGCTAAATTATGGCACAAAGTAAGTAGATAGATGCTTGAATCAAGACAGGGAAAGTTTATACTATCTCTGTTGGGAGAGAGCAAATGCTTCTGGTGCTGTATACTTATTGTAGTGAGGAAAAAAGCATTTGTCAGAATGACGACTATATTTATGTATTTCTTTAAACACATCTTGATAGGAGGAGCTGTAATTAAAGCTTTCAGACAGGCCTGGTACATGGGTTTGGGGGTGAGGGTAGTATGAGTAGGGCTGTAGGAACTTCATACCAGTACTTCTCTGTGCTGGTACATGTAGTTACATTCTTAGTGCTTCCTAGCTTTCCCTTACGCTCTTTGTGGATTGTTTTCCTTATGTTGCTTTTACTCTTATAATCATAAAAAACTACGTTCTAAGATGGTACAATTTGTACTGTGGAGTATTATGAAGTATTGAAATCTGACTGTATTTCCTACATTTGCATTTAATTTGTTAATTTAGTTGATTCACACTTCATAAGTATAAAATGCTACTTTAGACATAAATCCTACTTACTTTTAAAATTTACAAAACAGTTTAATTCAAAATTATGTTTATACCATCACTGGCTTTGTGATTGCCAGAGCTGTTTTTTGAATCATCCTAAGCAGTTTTTTCAGAGCATGTTATTTTGCCCTTCTAGCTAGAGTTAGATGTGATTCAGCAGTTTTTGAATCTGTAGAATGATGTCACTGGAAATGTCATCAAGGCTATATATATGTGCACAAAAATGTAATAGGATTTTTTTCCCTGTTGGTGCTGAAGGTGAATATTTAGAACCTCTTTTATTGTAATCACTTAGTTTTGCTTCTAAAAACATGTATTTTTGAAAAATATTTACTATATAATGTACAGTATGAAGTGAAATGAACAGAAAATTACGTAATATGATTTTAGTTTCATTTCTTTATTTTCTATTATTAAGTTTTTTTATTGTGAAAATACTGTACAGAGGGGTTACAATTACATGAGCAAGGTAATGAGTATATTTCTTACCAAGCATTGTTGCCTCCTCCTCTGTTTCCCCTTACCATCCCTGCCCTCCCATCTCCCCCCGCCCCCACACCCCCCCCCCCCCCCAGTTTCATTTCTTTCAAAGTGACTTAGAGATAATTGTATGCATGTGTGGAAATATCACAGTAAAAGCCATCTTGTACAATCACTGTATACTAATCTTTATTTATAAAGTTATTTAAAAATAAGCTTGGGAGGAAATATATCTAATGTTAACAGTAATTTTTTGTAATAAATTATAGGCAATTTTGTTTATTTTTGAACTTTTCAATTCTTCACAGTAAATATACTTGATTTTTAATCATCTAAATTTTTTATGGATTTATCTTACAAATTATAGGATGACTTAACATTGAATATTTATTATTGCCAGATTCTGATAGCTCATGCCTATAATCCTAGTTATTCAAGAGACTGAGATCTGAGGATTGTGGTTCAAAGCCAGCTCAGGAAAATCTGTGAGACTCTTTAACTCTAGTTAGCCACTAAAAAGCCAGAAGTAGAACTGTGGCTCAAGTAGTAGAGAACTAGCCTACTAGCAAAAGAATCTCAGGGACAGCACCCAAGCCCCAGGACTCGGGAGACAGGGGGGCCTGGGGTAGAGGGAAGGGGATGGAGGTTGATTGAACTAGGGGAGAGAAGGGAGGAGCGGGAGGGAGGGAGATTGAGCCAGAATAGGAATACTGCAACGTGTTAAACTATCACTCTGTGTAAGTGTGATCTAGAAAGGGAGGGAACTCAGTAATCATGTGTATTTGGGAGCACTTTTAGGAATCAAATGGAATGTGAATAGTTGATGGATGGATTGAAATTTAGATGTTCACTACGGATAGACATATATAATTTAAAACATATAATCAGAATATTTTGTCAGTGAATTCTTACAAGCATTGATATTACTTAATCTCACAAAACTCCTGTGAGTTAGATACTGTTTTTAACTCTATTCTATACCTGAGGAAAGGGAGGCATAAGAAGGGATTTTGTCCCAGGTACAGCTAATGTTCAAACCTAGGCAGCTTAGCTCTTTAGTCTGCTTTCCCAGCCATCAGGATAGATTGTATAACTGTTTACAAACGTCAAAATAACATCAGATCTATTTTTTAAATCAAGTGATGACAAATATTATTAAGCTACAGAAAATCTGTATTCAATCTCAAGTGCTAATTATATCTCAGGTTTTAAATAGTTGAAATTTGAACATGTAATAACACCCTAGTGGCACTTCACTTAGAAAACAAAATACTACATGATTTTGGTAATTCAGTAAGTCAGGATGCTGCCATATTGAAGTGGCCACTTTGTTGTAGATGGTAGATGAAAATATTACCCCATCAGCAATGTTAGAATGCTAAGGCAAAACTGCTTCATAGTATTTATTTTATGGCTTAAGGTATAAGAAATATAGATATGCTTTCATTCGCTGTGATTTCCAGGATTTATTAACTATTTTCTGAGAAGTAGTTTGAAGTAACCTTTTATAATCATTTTTATAAGAATTTCTATAGTCATTTCTTTTTTGGGGGGCGGGGGTCCGGTCGTGGGGCCTGGGCACTGTCCCTCAGCTCTTCAACTCAAAGCTAGCCCTCTACCACTTGAGCCACAGCACCACTTCAGGCTTTTTTTCTTTTTGCTTATGTGGTGCTGAGGAATCGAACCCAGGGCCTCATGCATGCAAGGCAAGTGCTCTACCACTGAGCCACCTTCCCAACCCCTCTATAGTCATTTCTATAAGCAGTATCTGAAATGATCTAATCATTGTCACCAAGGTGTTGGAGAAGTAATTATAAAATTTATAAAATATTTAGACCAGCCAAGAGACAGAGGCAGGAGGATTTGATGATCATGGCTGGATTATATAGTAAGCCCAACCCCCTCTCCCCACCCCAAAGAAGCAACAACAAAAGAAAAAACTCTTAGAATGATGAAGTCTTTTTTACTCCTTTCCTACCCCACCACTCACCCATGTTTTTCTTTTTTTTTACGTCTGAGATATCGAGCCCCGGGATTTTTTTTAAGTAAGGAAAAGTTAATAGTGTATTGTGTACTAATTTCCATATACTACTAACAATATTTCAGTAAAATATTTATCTTTGGTTTTGTTCTTGTGTTCTCAAGTACATTTTAATATATAAACAATTATTATGGATCAGTAGGAAAGGTTTACTGTCAAACTATCAAGATAGCTCTATGAACTTTCCATGTTGATTTAGTAACATCCCAACTTCCATGGTGAATCTAAATCTATAGCTGTTAACATTGTTATATTGAATTTAAGTATAAAACTTAATAGACAAACTTAGAAGTACAACACTTAAGTTCCATGATTATTTGATCATATTGACTTTGACCAAGTATATTAATAATCAACATACTATTCAAATTTATTTATTATCTTGAGACATAATGGTAGCAATTCAAGTATGTTAAACTAATTTTTAAAGTAATATACAACATGATTGAAATGGTTAAAGTACATTTACTATGTTAATCCTGTCTTAATTTGTTTCCCAAATATTAATTTACCTGAATTGGTAAATGTTAACATTTACTGTATCTTAGACACTTTTAATAACTTAGATATAACTGAATTTCCTGGGTATTGTAGTTTGTCTTGTTTGCCAAGTGCAATTTATTGAGTTTTGCTTTCTTTTCTACCTTTCTAAAGGAAAAACTTTTGTTCTCTGAGTAAATAGTATTTATAGTCTTTTGAAATCATCTGTACTCACTTGTAGCCTAAGGACAAGTCTCTAGGCATTCCCTGGTATAAGACTTTTTTTTTGGCTTAAACTGGCCATTCAATTTTATCCTAATTATCTGAAATGAAATGAAATGGAAGTTTCTGTAAACTTTAGAAGTTATTTCCATTCTAGTACTATGAATTGACTTTAAAGAGAATCATTTAAAAATACCATTTTCCTCCCTTATAGGAAGGCGGAAAGCATTTGACATTCATGATGTAACTCATTATTTTATAGGTATGTTGAGTCGATGGGATGATAGTCAGAGATTTTTGTCTGATAATCCATACCTTGTATGTGAAGAAACTGCTAAATATCTTATTTTATGGTGTTTTCATCTAGAAGCTGAGCAGGTATTGTATAAACTTTTAAGTTTCTGGGAAAACTTAGCATTTTGCATTTTGTTTTTGTTTTGCATTATTTACTTTGAAAGCAAGAAGATATATGTCTATATATGTATATGTAGATATAGATATATACGTAGATATAGATATATATGTATGTATTTATGTGTAGTTTTCAGACTTGTTTAAGGTGGTGACATTTTTAGTTTTTCAGGTAGCATATTGAGAATTTTCTAATGTACGTTTTTTCTGTTTCCCGAATTCTCATATACTATAATCCTTTTTTCTTTTTTATACTAGACAGTCATGTTTTAAAAAATACAAAAAGTGATCTGGGCCCCAGTGGCTCACTCCTGTAATCCTAACTACTCAGGAGGCTGAGATCCGAAGATTGTGGTTCAAAGTCAGCCCAGGCTGCAAAGTCTGTGAAACTCTTATCTCTGATTAATCACCAAAAATGTTGAAGTAGAGCTATAGCTCAAGTGGTAGAGTGCTAGCCATGAGCAAAAAAGTTCAGGGATAGCTCCCAGATCCTGAATTCAAGCCCCAAAGTATATTCTCTCTCTCTCTCTCTCTCTCTCTCTCTCTCTCTTCCCCCTCTCTCTCTCTCTCCCTTTCCCTCTCCCTCTCTCTCTCTCTCTCTCTCACACACACACACACACACACAAACACAAACATACATATGTCCTCAAAATGTGGGCTGCAAGTGTGGCTCAAGTGGTAGAGCACTTGCCTAGCAAGCGCATGGCCCCAAGTTCAAACACCAGAACCATAATTAATAAAATCCCAAGTAGTAACAGTCACAGTATTAAATCACTCTAATAGCATGATTTCCCCATTACCTTTTCTGATTCACATAAAAATAAGAAACAAAAATTTTTTATGAGTCCATATAGTTGACTTAATAAGTAAAGAGGGTAAAATCAAAATTTGCATATATCTAGAAGTATTTCTTGTAACTTTAATGTATTTACTTTCAGAAAGGGGCTCTAATGGAACAAATAGCCCATCAAGCTGTTGTAATGCAGTTTATTATGGAAATGGCCAAAAACTGTAATGTGGATCCAAGAGGGTGTTTTCGTTTGTTTTTCCAGAAAGCCAAAGTAAGTAGTCACTTGATCCTATTACACGGGAAGGTTAGGCCATAGCTCAGCTTTGATATTCTGTACAAGGAAGGCTAAAAGGCTCACTTCTATAACTTTGCTATTTAGAAGACTGAGATCAGAGAATCTTGGTTAGAAGCCAGCTTGAGCCAAAAAGTTCAAGAGACTGTATCTAAAAAATAACCAACAGAAAGCAAACTAGAGGCATGGCTCAAGTGGGAGAGTGCCAACTGAGCAAGAATTGGTTTGCAAGCTATCAAACATAAGGCCCTGAATTTAAACTTTGGTACCAGCAAATAAATGCTGAGACCCTATAGGTCATGCCTGTAATCTTAGTTACTCAGGAGGCTGAGATCTGAGAACTGTGGTTTGAAGCAAGCCTAGGCAGCAAAGTCCATGAGAGTCTTCTGTTTAACTACCAAATTTCCATTTAACCATCAAAAAGTTGAAAGTAGGGCTGTGGCTCAAGTGTTAGAGCTCTAGCCTCAGGCCCTGAACTCAAGTGCCAGGACTGACTGGCACAAAAAAGAATATAAAAGAAGGAAGAAAGAAATGAGAGAGAAAGAAGGAGGGGAGGAAAGGAAAGGAGAGAGGGAGAGACAGACAGATGATACAGTTTGAAGCCAGCCTTGGCAGTAAAGTCCATGAAACGCTTCAACCAGAAGAAAGGCAGAAGTAGAATATAGCTTAGGTGATAGAGTGTCCAGGGACAGAGTCCAGGCCCTGAGCTCAAGCCCCAGTACCTACACACACAACAAAGAAGAAAAAGAGAGACTAGAGGGTGAGGTGGGAGGGGAGAGCAAGAGAGGAGAAATGAGGGAGAGAGTTTACCCTGAGGGCAAACTCAGTACATTTTTGGAGGTTAGGGCTATATATACACATATACATACATATACATGTATATATATATGTATGCATACATATGTGTGTACGTATATAATTTATAGCTGCATGCCTATGGCTTATGCCTATAATCTTAGATTTGAGGATTTTTTTTTTGGTGAGCCACCAGTGCCTAGCATCATAATTCTGTTTTTAAATGTAAAAAAATGATCAAGGTGGTAGCAATATTACCACATAGTCCTGAACTCTTCTGAAGTAGGAAATAGGAAAATTTCCTAAAATAATGGAGGTTTTTTCTTTTTTCACATAATAGTTTAAATGAGGAAATAATTAAGCTGGCATCCTAACTAAGAGTATATTAACTGGTCTAAATTTTTACTTGACACAGAGAAACAGTAAACTATACTTTCTTTTTCATCGTATATTAATGGTTGTGTTTAGACTGTTATTTCATAAGATGATGGACCATGGCTAACCTATACTTTCAGATTTACTTTGACAAAATAGAACTAAGAGGCACAAAACCCTTTAGTCAACAGTGTTCTTAATACCTAAAAAAAGCTAAGCAATAATATTCACAAGGTGCTCTGTGTTAGGCATTGTTTGTGTCAGCACATTATATAGATTAACTTATTGAGTCCTTTTGATGTTTCATGAGGATTTGTGTCAGTTATTTTGTAGGTGAGGAAATTGGCTTACAGAAATTAAGCAAGTAGCACTACATTACTAATAAAATCCAGTTATTTAAACCTCTTGGCCTAAGTTTGCAGTTAAGTCACAGTTGTGTTGCTTGATTTTCAGAAAGTTTATGTTTAGATGTGAGGGCCAGCTTCTCTTGTGTTCAGACTCGTACTATAAATTAATAAAGATACTAAAATATAATCAAGGAAATGCTTCCTAAATTCCTAACCATAGGGTGGCAACACAGACTACTGCTTAGATTACATAATAGGCAATGATACATATAGATTTTGAGGCTAATCAATGGGTTTAACCAAGTTCTAAACTCCCATATGACTATCTACCACTTAAATTTAAAACATTGTCATTTCTTTATTTGCAAAAGAAATATAAATGGAGGCTATTGCCAATAGGGTGTCCTGTTTATTAAGAGTTCTACTTATAAATCATTGGATGCCTACAAATTCCCTTCCACCAAATTTAAATCATACTTTTTTCTTTCCATCATATTGAAAAGTAGATACTTGCTTAAGTGAAATACTTAGATGTTCCTAGAGTGAAGCTGAATGTTAATTTTCTTTGATTTTCAAACTAGTAGAAACTATTAGGTAATATTGTCTCATTAATTAAAAGAGCTATTATAAGAATATCCCTTGTTTAGCAGTGGAGAGTGAAAGGCTTTTTTTTTTTTTAATTCCATGAAGGATCCAGATAAAACAAGGACACACTGATAAAACCTATATTTGTTTTGTCATACTGTGTGCATGCATAGGGAAGCGTTGTTTGTTTCACTGAAGCAGAAAAAAATGGAACAAACCAGTCATACATAGAACAAGTTGTTTTCAGATTCAAGTGTGTAGCTCAGTAGTAGAGCACAACCACAGCAACAAAAGCCAAGTGATACACATCTGATAGAAATCATGGCAGTGTCTATATCATGTCTCTCTTAACTGTTTACCTTGTCTTTACTTCGTCCAGTTCCAGTGTGTGTTCTTTAGAATTAACCGTGTAGTCTGAAAGTTGTGACAGTTGTTGTTCTGTATATTGTAGGCAGAGGAAGAAGGATACTTTGAAGCATTCAAAAATGAGCTTGAAGCTTTCAAGTCAAGAGTAAGACATCCTCAATCAGAAAGTTTTCAACCTATGACAGTTCAGAATCATGTTCTCCAGTCTTGTGTTGGATCTATAGAATCCTTACCACAGGTAAGTTGGAAAAATAAATATTTTATAAATAATAGTTCACATTTTGTTCTTTTTCTTTTTTTTTGTCGATTGTGGGGCCTGAACTTCAAGGCTAGTGTTCTAGCACTTGAGCCACAGTGCTGCTTCCGGCTTTTTCTGTTTCTGTGTTGCTGAGGAATTGAACCCAGGGCTTCATGCATGCAAGGCAAGCACTCTACCACTGAGCCACCTTCTCAGCCCATGTTTTTGTTCTTTTGATCTCTCCTCTCTCTCTCTTCTCCTGTCCTCCCCCCTCCCTCCCTCTCCCTCTTTCCCCTTCTTTCCCTCTCTCTGTTTCTCTCTCTCCCTCTCCCTTTCCCTCTCTCTCTTTCTTCGTCTCTCTCTCTTTTTGTCAGTTGTGGGACTTGAACTACCTGGGCCCTGTCCCTGAACCTCTTTGTGCTCAAGGCTAGCACTCTACCACTTGAGCCACAGTTCCACTTTTGGTGTTTGAGTGCTTAATTGAAGTTAAGAGTTTCCTGGGGATTTCTCTGCCTGGGCTGGCTTCAAACCACAACTCAGATCTCAGCCTCCTGAGTAGATAGGATTATAGGTGTGAGCCACCAGTGCCCTGTTGGGACTATTCTTCTTAAATGTAAAACATGTCATCATCTTCAATATTCTTACATAAAAAAATAAAGCATTTAGAGCCCGGAGCCAGAGGCTGGGGGCTCATTCGTATAATCCTAGCTACTCAAGCTGAGATCTGAAGGTCGTGGTTTGAAGACCGCTGGGGAGGACCATGCCTGAGACTGTTATCTCTAGTTAAGTACCAGAACTGGAAGTGGTGCAGTAGCTGAAAGTGGTAGAGCACTAGCCTTGAGCCAAATGGCTCAGGACAGGGCCCCTGGCTCTTTAGTTCAAGCACCAGGACCAACAACAACAAAAGTAGAGCCTTTAGTTCTATGTCATCCTGTGGGACACTTAGGCTTAGGTAGGAGGATCAAGGTCTAAGGCCAGCTCTGTGTAAATTATGAGACTTTACTTGGGAAAAAAAAAAAGCGGAGAGGGAGAGGGAAAGGGAGGGAGGGAAAATGGGAAGAGGGTAAAGGAATGGACTGGATGAGGATGGAACAGTCAATAATCACTTAGGGATATTGATTGCCTTTTGCTATTCAAATGTTTCCATGACACTGGTGGGTGAGTGAGTTGTAGAGAATCGCCTCAACCAGCTCTTAGAACTTGTAAGTTTGCCACAGAAAAATGGAGCCCAGTCATAACAGAATAATTGTGAGTTCTGTTCAGAATTTGGCCTGAAGTGTCAGAAAAGTTCTTAATACTGCTTTTTGGAACAGGATAATATAACAGAATATTTAGGGTTTTTTGCTAAATATTCATTTCAGTATTTTGGGTTTCAACCAAAGTCTTACTTCAAAGTTCATCTTCTTTTCTAATCTGCTGTGCCATAGAGAAACAGAGAATGGAGCCAAATGCGTCTTACATGTGCTGGCATAAAACTGGCTATCACGTGTTCCTTATCTACTACCTTTTCCTTTCTCCCCAGAATCCAGATTCTCTTCAGTATTCTATCAATACAGCTCTTTGCAGTTTAAACTCAGTGGTACATAAAGAAGATGAGGAACCTAAAATGATGGACACTGTATAATTTCCTTAAGACTGCTGAGGCCAAGTGCTATTTTGTTACAAGAAAGGAAGAACTTGGCTATTTTCTTGACACTTTTATGGGTGCTGCACTTTATTTTTGTTCGGTTTTTGATGCGAGGGAAAAAAGTACTGAAATGTTTTGTAACTTTTTTTTATGTGCTGCTAGGTTTTTTGTTTTGTTTTGTTTCTGAAGGGAGGAGTGGTACTATATGTTGCAGGAAGTCAAACTGGACTGTTCTCCCCCGCTACTAAGTTGCCTTTAATTATTAGCAATTTTGGAATCAAAGTATGAAAAATCTGCACAAGCGCAATGTTTACAAGAACTGGTTGATTTGAGGAGGCATCTGCTTCATAGTCCTTTTTATATGGATATGCATATGCCCTGCTCTACAAAAACAGAAAAAACACATTTGTATCCCACTGCTAAGTTTAGCTGTCAAATCTGGTGTTTCAGCATATTAAAAGCAATAAATCAGTAGTTGGTAATCTACTTTACTCAATAATCTGGGTAGCATAAACTTTAAGTCTTTCTTCTTAAATTGCATTTATATTTTCGGCACCATCAGTTAAATCCTTGACTTTTAAAGAAACTTGGAGAATACAACAATTTGATTTAAAAAAATACATTTACCCCCCTCCCCCAAATATTCTTAAAACTATTCTTTAGAAGTTTATCTTTCCATATTGACTTTTTAAAGTTAGTGATTAAAAAAACACTGATGAGCCCATAGTTTTGTTGTTGGGTTTTTTTGTTTGTTTTTAACAAGATAAACTTCAAGCTCACTTTTAATTACTTGACATAGTCTGGGATCTCTCAGGGAGTAAGTTTGAAGAGTCCTAACGGCCTGTAAGAACAAACAGGAAAAATAATGTGATTTTTAAAATTATGGTTATTGTACGTTTCACTCTACTATAGCCTTGAGATGTCTGGTAGAACCAACTGCCATGAGCAACGACTCATTTCTAAGAATTGGATGGTGACCCTTCCTAGTAATGACGGTTGATGGTTTTTACTATCTGTTATTTTTTTCCGTAGCTCAGTTACCATAGAATGTCCCTGAGCTTTATTGCTTCCTATATAATTTACTACAGACATACCCAGATCTTTGATGATTCATCCTACTTAGAATTAGATGACAGTGCTAATTATGCAGTCCTTATTATTTGAGGATTAATCTGATTCACAAGAATATGAGCTTTGATTGTTTTGGGGTGTAGTCTTTGCCTCAGTACCCATTGAGAATAGTAGCAAACATTTGGAAGATGGCTTACTGTAACTGGGAATACATGCTCAATTTGAGAACCCAGGTAAAGCCGAGCAACCCACAGGGGCTCACACCTGTGACCTTGGCCTCATCCTTGTTTTCACGGAGGTGATTAGGCACTTAATAGCTATCTGTAGAAATGGACTGGAATTATGGAATCATGCTTCTGTAATGTTGCAATCTTCTTGGTTTTCAGAATAAAAGTCTTTGTTGTGCTTTTGATATAAATATATATACTCTATAATAAAATGTTTGACTAATTTATATCATAGTATTCATCAGCCTGCAATTTATTGTTAACCAGTGACCTAGTCATAGTTTTTTCTTTACCCTCCTTCCCTCCCCATCCTGCGCCCCCCCCACCCCTTCATTCCGGACCACCCTCCTTTTACCTTGTGAACTACATGGTGAAAATGAGCAAAAGAACAAAATCCCTGGTTTCACAGAAATGGTACTTGAGCCTTTGTTTTCTATGCCTTCAACTTCACTTTTTCATAGGTCTTATACCTGTGATCATCTACATTGCTTTCTTGATACTCATTTTGTTTTTGAGTTAGTACTGGCTGAAGACCAGCATGAGAAAAAGTTCTAGCAAACAATGATGCACAGTTCCTAAATTAAGGTTTTTGTTTTTTAAGATACAAATACCGTTCTTCAGAATGTAAGATAATTTATTTTCACTTTAAAAGGAAGTGTTTCATGTTTCAAATGTGTGAAAGTGTGATTGGGTTTGTTTGGAGAACGCTGAGTAATGCCATATTTGCATTTGCACCTTTACACTATAATTTTTACACAATTAGCAGTACTTTAGGACAATAAATTGACATTCTTATTTTTCCTTATTCTAAAAGTGCCCATTTGGGCTTGAGAGGTCACTCCTGTTTTAAAAAGAAATCCTATTTTTTTAAAGAGTAGACTGAGCAAGTGGTTCTCTTATATTTCAATTTACAAAATTTCTCGACAAAAAAAACCATGGAAAGTTCAACCTGATGAATATTTTAATAGCAAAGATTTTTCATTCAGCAAAGATACTTGTTTTACTTGATAAAATTCATCTTATAAGATTTTTTTAAAGTGAAATAGCTATTACCCCATTTCGAATGTTAATTCAGTGTCATGCTGTTAAGGGCGATAGAGATTAATGCTGATTAAAAATACTACTAAGGAGATGAAGAGCATTTAATAGTTCTTTCAAATGTTGTCTAGTGAGCTATTTTCTTAGCTTCTTCAGCTTTCTCTTTTTCAGATAACCTTTTTTTTTTCCGGGGGGGGGGGGGGAGGGGTCCAGTCGTGGGGCCTGAACTCTGGGCCTGGGCACTGTCCCTCAGCTCTTCAGCTCAAGGCTAGCGCTCTACCACCACTGAGCCACCTTCCCAGTCCCCAGATAATATTTCTGTTATCCTTTAAAAGTGAACTACCAAGCTATCTAAACCACAGGCATCTGTTTTAATATGTAGATTTTCTTATCAGATAAAACAGTTGAGTGTAAGCTGGGCACTGGTGGCTCAGGCCTGTAATCCTAACTCCTTAGAACCTGGGCTAGGAATGTCCACGAGACTTTTATTTCCAGTTAACCACCAGGAGACCGGAAGTGGTGCTGTGGCTCAAATTGGTAGAGGACTACTAGCCTTGAGCACAAAGAGACTCAGGGACAGCAGGCCCTGAGTTCAAGCTCCATGACTGATCCCCCACCCCACCAAAAAAAATTGATTTTAGGTTTAGGCAAAGTGACTCATCCTTAAGTTAACTTTGGTCTATTTTCAGAAAAATAGTAACTTCCGTATTTCAGTTCTTAAGTTGGGCTGGCACAGAAATGGTAGTTGTCTGTGTTGAGTCGCTTTTGCCATACATGCTTTAGTAACTATGTCTTGTGCATCTCTTCCCATCTAGTTAACATGCAGAGGTCTTCCAACAAGTTCATCTAACAAGTGTTTGTTGCTTATGATGTAAGTTAGTGGGTAGGAGATATAAAGATGAATAAAGATTTATGACTTGCTTACTATCTAATAATGAAGCTGAAAAATATTGAGTTACATTTGAAGTGTAGTCTTTTCTAAATTATAGAAAATGACTTTAATTTGTGGCTCAAATGGTAGAATGCCAGCCATAAGTGAAAGTGATTTTAAAACTTCCCACAGCTTTCACTTGGTTTCCTTCAACAATGACCATGATGTTACTCTTTATGCTGTTTACTCTTCCAAACCTAACTTGTAATGCTTAGGGGAAACAAGACAACACTAGCTTGACACTTTGACATGACACTTGAACTTCACTCCGCTAGAAAATGGAAAAACTCATAATTTGCTTTAAAAAAAAAAAGTATGGGTTTGAGACTATATACTGATTTTTACCAGAGCTTTTGTGCACAGCTGAAGTATTTAAAGTCTTAAAAACTTTTTAAAAATGATAACTTACAAAAAAAATCTGAAAGCTTTTTCCACAGTTTTTTTTAAATCAGTGGGGTTTTTTTTGGTCAATGAAAAGACAATTTATCAATACGTTTAAAGTTGTTATTGTTGTTGCCATTGGTTACAACTAGAGTAGCAATGTAGCATAAATATAAGGTCTGTAATTATACTGCTTTATTTCGTTCTAGGTTCCAAAATACTTTGCTGGAATACCATTGTGTGTGTATATATGTGTATATGTGTATATATATGTATATACACACACAATGGCATATATATAAACACGTTTATATTTACATATACATTACATGGCTGAGGTGGCCATGTGTTTGGATTTAATAATCTCAGCCAGTTCAGGATCTGCATAATTGTGCTACTTCGGAAACAGTGATTTGAGGTACTCTTCTCATTAGTTTTTAACCAAAGCCCAATAGTTCCAGCCAGGGCATCCGTCTGGACATTTCCATGTGGCAAAGAAATCCTCACTTTTAATTGTGTTTGTGTGCTAATACAATACTAGGGCTTGAACTTAGGCCTGGGTGTTGTATCTTAGCTTTTTTACCCAAGGCTAGTACTCTACCATTTGAGCCACACCTTTAGTTCTGGCTTTTTTGATGCTTCATTGGAGATAAGAGCCTCTCGGACTCTCCTCTGGGCTGGTTCCTCAGATCTCAGCCTCCTGAGTATCTAAATTATAGATGTGAGTCTGAGCCTGTAATGCTCATGAATCCATCCATGAGAAAACAAGATCTTTCCAGAATCTTGAATTCCCCTTAGTATATTTTACCTTGTTATACTAAAACCCTTGTTTAAAATAAAATTTTTGTAAACTTTCAAGAAAATTGCTATACCTTTCTCAAAGTAATGAATGTATTTAGTAAGTGTTTGAGGGATGGGGAGGGAATTATTTCAGGTTTTTGGGGGGGTTTTTGGTCTGGTCCTGGGCCTGAACTCTGGGCCTGGGCACTGTCCCTCAGCTCTTCAGCTCAAGGCTAGCGCTCTACCACTTGAGCCACAGAAGCACTTCTGGCTTTTTTTTTTCTGCTTATATGGTGCTGAGGAACCGAACCCAGGGCCTCCTGCATGCAAGGCAAGCGCTCTACCACTGAGCCACCTTCCCAGCCCGATTTCAGGTTTTCATAGCATGTTCTTCAACTACTAGGTGGTGATAAAGGTATAAATAAAACCAACATAGGTACTGTTTAGATAGTTTATTAGAATGAAGCCAACGAGACTGTTGGCACAACAGAAGGGAAGGTGAAGTGGAATGGGCTCTGGGAAGGACCGTTGACAAAGTGGAAGCCACAGTGCTGACATTTCATTGTATTACGTTCTAATAGAAATTAAAACATGCCTAACCTAGTGATAAATGGTAAGTTTAGGTAGTTCACAACATTTTTGGATGGCACATAAGGCATTAAGAAAGTTATAAAGAATATTCACTTTAATTCTTTAAAATCTGTTCTATTTTGAAAGATCAACAAAGAATTTTAAAAAATCAAAAGACAGGAAAGTAAGTTCATATATTCCTTCTGTTCTCCCTAAACCACTGGCTTGCAAATTTCTAAAGGTTGTAATAGTTTGTCTAAGGGCTGGATTCATTTGATTTAGCACCAAGGAAGAACACATATCTCCTGGAAGCTATAGCTGGATATAGTTGGGTTTTCCCCTTGGCCTTCAATATTACCACACTTCTAGGCCACAGTACAAAAGAAGGCAACCTTATTTCCTCACTAAGGAATCTTAAAATTGTTTAGGTTTTAAAAATGGATTCTCAGGGTGTGGTGGTGCATGCCTATAATCCCAGCCCTCAGGAGGCTGAGACAGAAGCATCTCAAGGAGATCAAGGCCAGACTGAGCTACATAGTGAGATCCTGTCTCAAAAACAAGGGGAGAGCTGGACATTGGTGGTTTATGCCTATAATCCTTGCTACTCTGGAGGCTGAGAGCTAAGGATCATAGTTTGAAGCAGGAAAGTCAGTGAGACTCTTATCTCCAGTAAACCACCAGAAAGCCCAGAAGTAGAGCTATGGCTCAAGTGGTAGGATGCTAAAGACTTGGGCACTATGCTCAGGGACAGTGCCCAGGCCTTGAGTTCAAGCCTCATTATTGGCACACACAAAACGTATGTAGCTTGGAAGTGGTTCTGTGGCTCAAGTGGTGGAGCACTTGCCTTGAGCTGAAGAGCTGAGGGACAGCGCCCAAGCCCAGAGTTCAAGCCCCACGACTGACCCAAAAAAGAAAAAGGAAAAAAAGTATGTAGCTCAGTGATAAGAGCACTTGTCTAATATGCACAAGGCCTTGGCTTTGATCCTCAGCACCACAAAACAAAACACTGCTAGATAACACCAGCAGAGCTTTTTCCCCTTTAACAGGGTGGCAGAGCTTTTTCCCCTTTAACAGAGTGGCAGTTGTTGGGCGTACTGGGGTACATCTGCTGTAATCTAGCATTTAGGAAGCTAAGGCAGGAGGATCACAAGTTCAAGGCCACCTTGGACTGAAAGTGAGACCTTGTCTCGAAGGGGGTGGGGATAGAGGTAAATAATAGCAAGTACCAGCTTATACATAGCAACATGGGCTTTGTCTAAGTCTTTCCTTTTTTTCTTTTTACTATAACTTGTTTCTCAAGGCAGACTGTATGTTTGAGGGAAGAAAAAAAAAAACAAAAAACAAGTATCTCTTAACCTGAGTAACAACTGAAAATCTAAGACCTTATTATCTTGTCCACTGAAAAGTAATTCCGTGTTGGTTTTCATTTAAATGTCAATTTCTGATGTATCCTGTGATACACATTTTCACAAGAAAAAAATATGCTACATTAATGTTTTCTTATATATAAATTGATTTTTTTAGCAAATTGAAAATTCTGAATAAACAGTATGTCTAACATGTGGCTTGCTTTTTTGTTTCTTAATAGAAAGGCAGCAGTGAGTCTTCATCCTGCAACATATCTAATAAGTTCAGTTGCATTTTTCTCGGCGATATTACAGTGTTTCACAAGACCCCACCCCATGGGACTAGAAAAACATGTTTTTTACATTTAAAAACCACTGATGGGATATTTTCCCTCAAATGACATGTAGTTTTTAAAAACATTTCTAGAAAAAAAAACATCATAATTTTACCAACCACTTCTTTTAGAGAACAGAAAGATTACTAACAATTCTTTTAATTTTTTTTTTAAAAGTCAACATCTCACATTTTTTTCATTGCACACCCTTAATAGATAACTGGCTAAAACCTAGATGGTTTCAGAAGGGCAACTTCAAGACTTGACTCATTTGGCACATCCACAGTAGTATCCAGAATAAAGATCAGTAGAAGAAGTAAAACATGATTTTCAAAGAAGATGCTGAGGCTTGGGCAAAGGAGCTGTTAAATGCAGATGAAGGTTCTGGTTATCTTCCTAGTTAGCCCTTTCTCTTCAGGGAGTAACCGAGGCTTTCTGGTTTGTTTGTGGAACTTTCGTTTGCAGGAAAGCATATACATAGGGCCAGATCTTATTCGTTTCTGTTCCAGAAAATGTTTCCAATACCCCTTTTTTCCTAAGGATGAAAAACAAGACAGGATAGTAATGTTATTATTACAGAACATGTCTCAGTTTTCGTAATGAGCTTTTTCTTTCTCTGTAAAGATTTTCTGCAGAAAGGAAAAGGAAGGAAGGAGGGAGGGAGGGAGGGAAGGAAGGAAGGAAAAAGATAGACTTAGGGTCTTAAAAGCATAGCTCGTTGCTATTAGTGAGGATCCGGTTTACTAATTTTGATTAGTGTCTATGTCAAGGAAATATTTCCCAGCCTTTCCCAGACTTCCTTAATTACAAAGTCTACCTACTTTTTCTAGTGGCATGCGTATTCTCTTAATTCTTGATGTTTTTCTTGGTTGGCATTAGGAATGTTAGATTCTTACTTTTAGTTTTGCCTCATGGTTTATAGACATGTGCATTGAAAAATAATAGCCTTGGTCATTTGTTGAGAATGTACTGTGTGTTAAACCCGTGTGAAATGCTTTACATCTCAGTTCTTTCAAAAGCCCAAATATTCTTATTTTACTGATAAAATTATCTCATAAAATGACTTAGCCCAAACCACCAAATTGGAAGTAGATGTCAGATGCTAGACTTGCCCACTTTGACTTGTCTACTTATATCTTGCAAGAAGATGTAATGTCCACTTATATCTTGCAAAAAGAGCTACTATTTCATTGTTTCCTTTTTTATTTTTAAATCTAGGTTTATTTTCTTCCCCTCTATTCTATCCTTCTGAATTTTGACAGGAAGAGCAATAGAAAGTATTGGTTTGCTTGTGTTTTTGTTTTTCGTTTTGTTTTGTTTTTTGCCTATTAGGTCTCTCCATGTCTCCCTAGGCACATTTGTGTAGCTTGTCACCAGACCAGCAACCAAAGCCTGCCCTGTTTATTTCTGTTTCTGGCAGGTTAATAGGATAAAGAATAGGATGGAATCCTGGGGTTGCCTTTCAAGGCACACAGACCCCTCCAGAGATTCTGCACTCCTGCTAACCCTGCTTTTCCATCCCATGCACATTCCTGAGCTTAGCCATATGCCTTAAAGGCCACAAGAAGTCAGGCACTGGTGGCTCATGCCTGTAATCCTAGTAATCTGGAGGCTGACATCTGAGGATTGCAATTCAAAGCCAACCTGGGAGGAAAAAAAGATGACTGGAAGAGTTTTATATCTAAAGCCAACCAAGACAGTGCAAAGACCTCAGTTCAAGCCACAGCATTGACTGTGTGTGTGTGTGTGTGTGTGTGTGTGTGTGTGTGTGTGTGTACACAATTGTCCCTCTTAAGGGCTGCATGAAACATCTCTGAAGAACTTTTAACTTTCTAAAAACAGGATCAGTCTTACCTTGCAACTATTCTTAGGTTTTCATAGGTTTCTCTAGAAATAAAGGAATTCTTTTCCTGATGCCTTATAACATTTGCCACAGTTAAATAATACTCACTGGTTTCTTAGTAAGAAATATCAGTTGGGGAAAGAAATTATGCAATGCAGCATTCTTTGTCTAATAACAGCCCTTCAGCTTCTAAAATCTCCAGGCAGCTAGGGAAGCTTTCAGGAGAACTAGTTAACAGTTGTTAACTAGCTACCCTCTTGGCATCATTTAGCATTGAGCTAGGATTACAAGAGGTATATAACTGAGGCTAGAACTCTAGCGACCAGTCAACCTTGAAGCTGTAACTTGGAGCAGGCATTTGTCACTTTCATTTCTGTGTCATAAACTAGAGCCACCTCCAAAGAGCACGAGCATCATTGTAAACACAAACTGATCACACTCTAAAATGGCCCACATCTGAGAAGTTATATAACTCAGCATGTTTTAATAACAATGCTATCACTAAGGTTTTTTGGGGGGGGGTTGTTTGTTTTTTTACAAATGCAGCTTAGTTTTAGGTGTGAGAACTTCGTAAGAAAAGCTTGAATTAATGGCAAGAAGTAGTAGAAAACAGCTCTAGAAACAATGACTGGGACATTTCTTTTTTTTGGGGGGTGGGGGGTCCGGTCGTAGGGCCTGAACTCTGGGCCTGGGTACCCTCAGCTCTTCAGCTCAAGGCTAGAGCTCTACCAATTGAGCCACAGCGCCACTTCTGGCTTTTTTTTTCTTCTGTTTATGTGGTGCTGAGGAATCGAACCCAGGGCCTCATGCATGCAAGGCAAGCGCTCTACCACTGAACTACATTCCCTGCCCCTGGGACATTTCTTAAGAGAAGGACCCAACCAAGGGACAGGGATGTGGCTCAAGTGGTAGAGCACCTGGCTAGCCAGCTAGAGACACTGAGTACTGCCAAAAAAGTTTTGTTTGTTTGTTTTTTGTGGGTTGTGGAGCCTGAACTCTGGGCCTGGGCGCTGTCCCTCAGCTCTTCAGCTCAAGGCTAGCATTCTACCACTTGAGCCACACCGGTTTTTCTGCTTAGGTGGTACTGAGGAATCGAACCCAGGGCCTCATGCGTGCTAGGCAAGCACCACCGAGTCATTCACTAATGTAGCTCTCCTCAACCTCCTAGGAGACACTAACCCCTGCTGGGATTATGTCTAGTTCATAGCCTGGCAGTCATGGTATTATCTGTTCAGCAAAAATACATTCTGGATACTTTTCACTAAACAACTTCCTGACCAGATTCAGTCCATGAAGTTCAAGTGAGACTCTTCCTCTCCTGCATCTTCAATGGCAAAACAATCAGAGCTAATCAGAATGAATCCTGGGAGTTTTGCTGACAAACGTGACTCCTTTGGAGGTAAACTGACATGTTGAGGAAAACCCACTCAGAGGGAGGCCACTTCAAACTCAATACAGGAAGATGGAGCTAAGAGGGACTGAGGTTTAATAAGTCATTTTTATCACTATCTGGACCCAGCCAATTACCTTTGAGCTTTTTAGTTTTATCACTTACAAATCCCCCTTTGTGCTAAAGCTAGTGTAAATTAGGTTCCTGATTAATATAAACAGTGTATCACACTGCATGATAAATAGTGCTGACTCAACTCTTGGCCTTACCCTTATCTAGAAGGTAATTTTCCATAAAGCCTAGAGGGATCTGGGTCTGACTGCCTGTGTGCACCAAGGATTGGCACAATGTCAACAAATCATGTGTATTGGGTGATTTTTTTCTTTTTTTGGTTGGTTGTGGCTCAAGACTAGTGCTCTACTATTTTGAGCCATTGTGCCACTTCTAGTTTCCTGGTGGTTAACTGGAGATAGAGTCTCGCTCACTTTCCTGCCTGAGCTGGCTTTGAACCATGATCCTCAGATCTCAGCCTCCTGAGTAGCTAGGATGACAGGTCTGAGCCACCGGCACCTGGCTCACTCACTGGGCGATAGTTAGACATGAAGGTGGCTTTGAGCCTTCCCACAGCTTCTCTCACTTCAATCCCTTCACAGTCCTCTTTAATATGTCTGATTTTATAAATAAAGGATTTATGGCATCAAGGCCAAATACTTTGCCCAGGATCACACTATTTGGTAATCTATATACAAACCACAAAGTGAATTACCAACACTCGTATAATTTCTCTCTCTAGAAATAACTATTAGAATAGTTTGAACTCTGGCTTCAGATTTTATTGTATACTTATCCCAATTACAATAACAACTACCACCATAATCACAGCCAATATTTATTCAGTGCTTACTATATGCCAGGCACAATCCTAAGAACTACCCATATTAGCTCACTTTTAAGCCTCTATTTCTCCATTTCATATGGGAGAAAATGGGCAGAGGTTAAGCAAGAGGTGAAGGCCATACTAATTAAGTGGTGAGTTGGGAATTGAACTTGGGTATTCTGATTCTCACTACTGTCATTATTGAATCATTATTTAGTAAGTGAATGAATGAAAGGAAAGGAAAGGCAGTCATGCTCTAGAAGAAGAGCTGAAAGCTGGGTGCTGGAGGCTCATGCCCACAATCCGATCTACTCAGGAGGCTGAGAACTGAGGATCACAGTTCAAAGCCATACCAGGCAGGAAAGTCCTTGAGACTGTTATCTCCAATAAACCATCCCCCAAAAGACCAGAAAGGGAGCTCTGGGCTCAAGTGGTAGAGTGCTCCCTAGCCTTAAGCAAATGAAGCTCAAGGATAGCACCCAGGCCCTGAATTCAAGCCCCAGAACCAACAACAACAGAAGAGGAGGAAGAGGAGGCGAGGAAGAGAGGAGGCAAGGAAGAGGAAAAGGAGGAAGAGGAGAAGGAGAAAAGAAGAAGAGGTAAGTAAGGAAACAAGGGTTTGTTAGCCTGAGTCAAATATTAACTCCATATAGATAGTCCTCAAGTTAGTTGTATGATTTGAATTCTTTGAAAAGCAGACAAAATCATGTTAGGCTAGTAGCTTTGGAAAGCCTATGTAGCCAAATAAATGATCTGAGGGTTGGTCGTCGTTTGAGATTCTGTGCTAAAGCATGTTCATGGGCACACGTGGAGACATGTGGAGGGCATTACTGGATTTGCCTCAAGACTCAGTCCAGCCCCCTCTCTACTACCTGGCAGCATTAGAGTGAGACTGGCTTTGTCCCAGCTCTGGGTGTGGCTAATCATTGTAACCCCTCCCAGATCAGTGCAGGGATCAGGAGGGCAGGCTCTAACTATTGTAAGTTCCATTACGCTTGGACCTTCTCTCCATTAGGTAAAAGGTTACTGCTCAGGCCCTTCATGAAACAGGAAGCCCTATGATTCCTGGCAATATCTGCAACCATGCAGGATGCCTGAGGACAAAGCCAGTATACAAAGGCAGGTAAAGCTATGTGAATGACAAAACTGCTCAAAATCTCAGTGACTTGAAGCCCTGCTACCTGTTGGTCTTCCTTATTGCATAACATAAGCTAATAAATTTCCTTTATTAGTATACCAATTGGAATTGGCACTGGTTGGGTTTTTCTGCGTTTTCTTTTTTTCAACATGTTTGCTGTCAAGTATGGTAAACTCATGCAATTCATCATATGCAAGAGAAGTTCAGAAAGGCAGAATACTCACTGGTAATACTCCAGGACTGGCTCAGTTAGGGCTTCATAAGCTTTCAGTCTCTTGACCACTGTCTCTGGTTTATCATCCTCCCGTTGAATCAGAGGCTCTCCCGTCAGATCATCAATGCCCTACATGGAAGTCACAAGACTGCTACCAAATATATCTTTGAAGGATATTTTTATAAGCAGTTCAGTTCTTTTTTTAAACATCTTCTCTGTGCAAGCACCAACCCCAAATAAACAGAACCCAACCCTAACAGATCATCCAGTACAGAGCCAGGAGACCCTAGACTCGTTTCCATAAGTATTACAGACAGTTTAGATTTGGAATGACTGCCTCCCCCAATCCTGGCCTTACCCCAAAGCCTATGTATTGTTGAAAGTTTGATTCTCCATCCATAGCAATTGGAAGGTGGTAGAAAGTCTTAGGTCATTAGGGATGTGCCCTTGAAGAGAACTGTGGGATTATGACTACAGGGTCCCTTTCTCAGTGATTCTGGGGTTTGAACTCAACAGCCTCTAGGCTGGTGCTCTATCACTTGAGCCGCAACTCTTACAACTTTGCTGCTTTAGTTATTTGTTTAGGCAGAGTATCACAGTTTCTGCTCTGGTCATTCTGGACCAGAGTCCTGCTACTTTCACTTCCTGCACAGCTGAAATGACAGGCATACGTTACTATTCCTGGCTTGTGGGTTGAGAGAAAGTCTCACTTTTTTTGCCTGGACTGGCTTCAAACTGGGCTTCCTTCCTATCTCTGCCACTCAAATAGCTAGGATTTCAGGTTCAAGCCACCAGACCTGGCCTCCTGTCGCTTTTATTTGGTTCTGCAATCAGAGGTGAGTGGTTTTGCTCTGCCACCCACCCCCCACCATGCTAGACTGCCTCACCACAGGCCCCAAAGCAACAGCTAACTCATGGGTTGAACCTCCCAAACTGTGAGTCCAAATAAACCGTTTACCTTATGACTTGCTTGTATGTTACTGTAACAGAAAGACTAACACGGAGTATCAGTCACTTCCTGGTAGAAAGGTTTTCTAACCAGCCTCTAAATAAAAATGCATGTAAATACATACATATATTTACATATATTGATACATAGCCTCTAAATATATAGAAATATGTTATATATAAACATAAATATATGTAAATATATTGTATATATTTATATATACATTATCATTTTATATAATTTATAGCTATATAAAATATAAATATATTTATTTATATACATAAATACATATGATTTTTATATAGTCTCTAAATATATGTAGAGGTATATAATTTATATATATAAAAAGACTCAGCTACAGACGAATAATTTTAACTGTAACCAGTGTCCAGTTCTTGGTGCCTCTGCTCTTAACTCATTCATTCCCTACCACAGAATAATGGAATAGGAAATCCAAAATTTTTTTGGGGGGGGTCCGGTCATGGGCCTGAACTCTGGGCCTGGGCGCTGTCCCTCAGCTCTTTAGCTCAAGGCTAGCGCTCTACCACCTGAGCCACAGCGCCACTTCCAGCTTTTTTCTTTTTGCTTATGTGGTGCTGAGGAATCGAACCCAGGGCCTCAGGTATGCAAGGCAAGCGCTCTACCACTGAGCCACCTTCCCAGCCCAGGAAATCAAAACTTTTAATGTGTTAATTTTCTCTTCCCTGATTAGTATCTGAGAAACACATCCTTTTTTTTTCCCCCAGTCGGTCATGGGGCTTGAACTCAGGCCCAGGCACTGTCCCTGCGCTCTTTTGACCAAGGCCAGTGCTCTACCACTTTGAACCACTTCTCTTTTTTTTTCCTGGTAGTTAATTAGAGATGAATCTCCTGCTCCTGCTGGCTTTAAACCACAATCCTCAGATCTCAGCTTCCTGAATAGCTAGGATTACAGGCGTGAGCCCCCAGTGCCTGGCTTATGAAAAACATCTTCACGGGAAGAATTGTTTATTTTGGCTCAAGGTTTCAGTGGTTCCAGTCTAGGATTGCTTGGGCAGCAGGGGCATGTGGCAAAGCAATTTCTTTACCCCTGGGAGACAGAAAGCAGAGAGCAAGCGATGGACCCAGGATCGGGTATAACCTTCAAAGACATTACCCCACCACCACCACCACCCCCAGTGACTACTTCCTCTGGCTAGGCTCCACCTATGAGTTTCCACCACCTTCCAAAGGTGAACTGTCATCTCCCAAAACAATGCCACCACCTCCCAAAATAGAGCCACCGGCTGGAGACCAAGGACTCAACACAAGGAGCCTGTGAAAGACATTGCAGGCTCAAATAGGATACTTGTTTTCATTTCTTTTCCCTTCATCTTGAAGTAGTTATACCCAGCGGTGACCAGTCCACAAATCCGTTACATAACGCTTCTGAATGCGTAGCAAACCCCTGTGGCTGCAGAGGCACCAAGGGAATTAGACGTGTCACTGTGCCACGATGTAGCCTGAAACTAGAAACCCCCTGAAGTTTTTCTCAAAAAGAAGTCCATGTTCACCAAACTTCAATCTGTGAGGGCAAGGAGACCGGGTGAACCATCTGCTCTCTGCTGGTTCCACTGCAACTACTCACCACAGTTTTGGGAGGGTTGAATTCTATGTTGTAGACTCGGCCACTGGCTGGATGAATCCAGCGGGCAGTGAGGCGCTGCTTAATGACCTCAAAAGGCACATTCAGGTTAATCACTGTGTCTATTTGATAAGCTTTATCCAAGGCTTCTGCCTGTGGAAGGGTCCTTGGGAAACCTTTATAAATAATAAACAGGAAGAAAGGGAGGGTGAGGGGAGGAAAGACAATGAAAGAAGGAAAAGGAGATGGAAAGAGAGAAAGGAGAACAAATTAATGTTGGGTAGACTGATCCCAAACTATAACACCAGATGGGCTGATCACAACTCTAGTATATGAGTTATGACTTTTATTTTTTTCTTGTCTTGGTAACGAGGTCATGGAATGCCCAGATAATTAAGCAACTATACTGGGTGTGCATGCATGTGAGTGTGGTTTTTGTGTAAAAGTAACTTACATGAGTAGATGGACTAATGTGTCTTGCCCTCTCTAATGCAGATGGGTCTCAGCCAAACAGTTTGAAATCCTGAATAAAATGAAGATCAGAGCCTCCAAGTCACAGAGAATTCGTCTTGCCTGCCTGCCATCTAACTGGGACTTACACCTTTTCTTGCTTTTGAGCAAGACTGGATTCAGGTCAGGCTTGGTGATTGGGCTGATAATACCAGCTCGTGGTGAGTGAGACAGGAAGATCATGAGCATGAGGCCAGTCTGGGTTACACAGGGAGATGATATCACAAAACAAACACACAAACCAGAACTCATCGACTGCTCCCATAATCTCCATGTTTGTGGAAACATGACAGAAAACTATTTAAGCAGAAGAAAAGTCACAACAGATAAATCAGTTCATACAACTTGAGGGTTCCTAATCAAAATATTTTTTTAAAAAATCTGAAATCAAGTAATGCTTAGAAAGTTTTGGATTTTGGAGCCTTTTGGATTTGAGATTTTCAGATTCAGAATGTTCAACTGGTAGAATCTACACGAAAATCCCAGAGTACAAGGGCCACAAGGATTCCAGATACAGAACACTCAACAGTGTGGATCAGCAGTACAGAGAAAGGCAAATAGAGCGGATTGATGAGTCCAGAAAGGGACACAAGTATACCAGGGAATTTAAAACAATATGTTGGTGGAAGTGGTGCTATGGCTTAAAATGGTAGAGCACTAGCCTTAGGCAGAAAAGCTCAAGGACAGCACCCAGGCCCTGAGTTCAAGCCCCACACTGACAAAAAAATAAAATAATATGTTGAGCCAGGTTCCAGTGCCTCATGTTTGTAATCGTAGCTAATCAGGAGGCTGAGATCTGAGGATCGTGGTTCAAAGCCAGGCTGGGCAGGAAAGTCGGTAAGATTCTTATCTCCAACTAGCCACCAGAAAATCAGAAGCAGCAGCGCTGTGGCTCAAAGTGGTAGAATGTTAGCCTTGAGCAAAAGAGCTCTGGGATAGCATCCAAATCCTGAGTTCAAGACCCACTACTGGCAAAAAAAAAAATTGATCCCCAGTGTATTTTACTTTGCAGTGTTGTCTAAAGATATATTGTCCTGAAAATTTTAAATGAGTAGAAATATTTTTCCAAAGAGACAAAGTTTATAACTATACATATGTAATTCATTAGAACTAAATATTATCATGTGTATATATATATACACATAACATATACATAAATATATATGTATTCACATATATGTATGTATACATGTCTTTGTGTATATATATATGTAAATATGTGCATATAGTATATATGTATATACATGTATGTATATGTGTGTGTGTGTGTGTGTGTGTGTGTGTGTGTGTGTGTATATATATATATATATATATACAGTTAACACTGACATATAGAAAAATTTTCCTGTGGTTTAAGTTTTATAATGATAAAAATGACAAGAAATCTAGAGTTGGGCAAACAGACTCCAAAGAAAGCTTATACTTGTGAAGAGTTCAATCAATAAAAATCTTATTTAGGGGCTGGGAATGTAGCTTAGTGGTAGAGTGCTTGCCTAACATGCATGAAGCCTTGGGTTCAATTCCTCATTAGCACATAAACAGAAAAAGCCAGAAGTGGCGCTGTGGCTGAAGTGTTAGAGTGCTAGCCTTGAGCACAAAGAGACTCAGGGACAGCACCCAGGCCCTGAGTTCAAGCCCCATAACTGGTTAAAAAAAAATCTTATTTAGACCCAAATTTTAATAACAAATCAAGCATTTATTTAAAAATTTTACAATGAAGTAAGTGGCCCTGATAATTTAATTATACTATATTCAATGAGAATAAAAGGGATATAATAGGTAAATCCAGGAAGTATTTTCCACGTGCCTGGATCTGTGTGTCAAATATTTTTATAAGGATCATTTCTACCCTGGTGTCAGTGGCTCATGCCTGTAATGCTAACAACTCAGGAGGTTGAGATCTAAAGATCAAGGTTTAAAGCCAGCCCAAGCGGAAAAGTTTGTGAGACTCTTATCTCCAATTAATCACCAAAAAAGCCAAAAGTAGAGGTGTGGATCAAATGGTGGAGCCTCGGCCTTGAGTGAAAAAAAGTACAGGAGAGTGTGAATCCCTGAGTTCAAGCCCTAGAACTCTCTCTCCCTCCCCTCTCAGACACACACACACACACACACACACACACACACACACACACACACACACACAGATCATTTCTTTCAGTTGTCAAAATAGTTGAGAAATAGTTCTGTTCCTGCTTTACCAATGAGCAAACAAGGGCACAGTAAGAATCAGAACCTTGCTCTATCTAGCTCACAAAGCTATTGGGATGTGAACACAAATTGTTTAACCTACCACTTGTGCTTGTAACTGCTGAGTTTTCAGTTTAGTTCTACTCAGAAACTTAGAACCAAACTTCCAGGGGGGGAAAAAGATCAGTCAAAAATACCATCTACCAAGAAAAACAGAAGGATATTTTTCTTTACAGCATCATTCCAAACAGTGAAAAGCCAGATGCTACCCAAATGTTCCTCAGAAGGGATTAAAATATGACAGACACATACACAAAAATGGAAGCTTCTGCATCTTTTATTTCCATGAGACAAGTCTGTTAAAATCTAGTTTAATTCAGTGGAAAGGCAAAACGTAAAGTGTGTGTGTGTGTATGTGTGTGTGTGTGTGTGTGTGTGTGTGTGTGGAGAGAGAGAGAGATCTTATGGTCTATATATCAAGTGTCTCTCAAAATTCATGAGTTGAAAGTTTGGTCTCTTATCAGTAGATGATTGAATAACAAAGGATCTGAGTTCATCTATTAACCCATTGATAGACTGGGTCACATTAATTAGAAGGTGGAGCCTGGCTGGAGGAAGTAGGCCACTGGGAGGTTGGGGACACAATTTGGAAAGACATCTGCGTCCCTAGGCCTTCCTGTCTCTTCTCAGCTTCCTGGCTGCCATAATGTCAACAGCATGGCTGTACCACACTTTCCGTCATGGTCTACTTCACCACGGGCCTTCATCTTTGAGATAAAGAACGAGGCTCAAAAGAAGGCAAAGCCAAGGATCATGTTCACACTGAGGTTCAGGTTCTAAAACAGCTTTTGGCCCACAGAAGGCATTCTGTCAATATTGTATGTTGAGGATATGAAGATGGGGTTCGGACAGCATCCAGTGTTTAGCATAGTCTCTGCACACCAAAGCCTGTCCATAAATGTTTTTTTAAGAACTTCTGAGATTTTTGTTGTTGTTGTTTTGTCAGTCGTGGGGCCTGAACTCTGGGCCTGGGCGCTGTCCCTCAGCTCTTCAGCTCAAAGCTAGCGCTCTACCACTTGAGCCACATCGCCACTTCCAGTTTTTTCTGGCTTATGTGGTGCTGAGGAATCAAACCCAGGGCCTCATGCATGCAAGGCAAACACTCTACCACTGAGCCACCTTCCTAGCCCTTTTCTGTTTTTCTTTGTAGGTTCTTCCCCCATGGTATAACCCCTGTTGTCACTGTATTTGATTCTGGTGTCCTGCATCTTGTATCTACATTTCTCTAATTTGGGGAGGGGAAGGGAAATAACAAAATGCTGAAATAAGAATACAGGATGACCCATTGTAACAATGAGATGTACGAGACACTATGTTGAAAACAAACTTTACAACTTCCAGAGTAGGGGGGGAGTAGGGGAGGTGGGGGGAAAAGGGATGGTAGGGGAAAATCAAAAGAGGAGGTAACAATGCTCAATAGGAAATGGACTCATTACCTTGCTCATGTAACTGGAACCTCTATACAATATCTTTATAATAAAAAATATACATTTAAATTTTTTTAAAGAACTGAGTCCTCAAGATTTTGTGCAAATATTGACAGCAGCTGTGGTCAACAGCTCTTTCCTGTTGACTTTTCTGTGGGCAATCCTGATCAGTTTCCTCTTCCTGAAACGAGTTCCAAGTAGCAAACTAGACTCTGTCCAACCATTCCCCTTCATTCATCCTCTCCTTCGCTTTCCTGGTACAAATGGGGTCTATGTAGAACCTTTGTGCGATTAGAAAATAGTACAGCTTCTTGAATAAAGCAAGTGATCAGGCAGATGAGGGTGGGGGCAGTATTGAGTGCTTGTGCATGAATATGCAGAAATAGGAGTTTGAGAGAAGCCAACAGAAACAGCAAAACTAGACTAGCATATCTACTTCCAAACCAGAATGTTACATTGTAACTTGAATTTTGGAGGAAATGCTAATCCTATTTATTTTTAATCTCTTTTGTGTTCTCCTCATATGAACCAAGTAACACTTAAGAAATGTTTGCTAACACAAAAACAGTTGTTCTTAAGGGTTTGCCATGACTGACAGGTGGTAGAGGAAGGCTCCTACAACTATTGTTAAGTTACTATTGGAGCTTCCTTCTTTTGTGGCAATCCTTCCTTATCATAAAATAATCTAAGCTGAGTGCCAGTGGCTCATGCCTGTAATTCTAGCTACTTAGGAGGCTGAAATCTGAGGATCATAGTTCAAAGCCACCCCAGTCAGTAAAGTATAGGAGACTCTTATCTCCAACTGACCAGCAAAAAGCCAGATAGTTCAAGTGGTAGAGCACTAACCTTGAGCAAAAAAACTCAGGGATAGTTCAAGCCCCAAGATTGGCACACAGACACAACACAGACACACACACACACACAGAGTCCCAAAAATAGGAGGGTAGGAGAAGGATGTAGTCACGTCTGAAGGAACCTAGAAGTCATTCCTTCTTTCCTTTGAGATAAAGAACGAGGCTCAAAAGAAGGTGATTGGCCCAAGACCTAAGCCTGGTAAACGGACAAAACTCAGGTCCCTGCTTGCATTGTTGACAACTGTCCACAGCCCCCAAATACTCATTCTCCTGCCAGGCAATGAAAAAGTTCTGCAGGCCACACTTACCATCCAACAGCCAGTTATATTGGGTGAGATTTTTCAGCTCATGAAGGGCCAGGCGAGTCATGACATCATCGGGGATGAGCTTGCCTTGGTCAATGAATGTTTTGGCTAACACACCAATTTCTACAGCAGAGGAAGGGAAAGCAGTAAGTGCATTTGTTTGATTCAATTCCAGGCCCCTGGAAAAGAGTTCTCTCAAGAAGGCCTCATCACTACATGCCTAAAAGAAAATGTGTTATCACCCATCTTTCTACCAAAAGAAAGCACTAGTTTATGAAATAATTTCAGCGCATTTCCAATCCTCTGGGATATAAAACTATAAATATGTAAATATGTTCACAGAAAAAGAAAAGAATGCAAAACTATAGGCCAACACATTGACAGAAGTCATCTCTGTGAGATACAAATATTTGGGTGGTTTTAACATCTTTGTGCTTTTCTGTATTTTTTTTTTTGAAGATTTCCATCAGATAAAAAAGACAGATAATAAATAAAATTATTTTCCCTTGGAATAAATAGAGAATAGCGACCGTTCTGAGGTGGCTCAGTTTAAGTGTCTGTCATTATTTGTTAGTGCTGAGATGTTTCTAAACCTCTAAGTTGCTGTCACCATGACAGAATTCAAGTCTGACCACACCAGCAATAAACATATCACCCTTATTAGTAAGACATGCTAAAATAGGATTTATGAGCCATATAAAACAATACTCTTGAACATTTCAATTATATAGTTGCTCTTAGCTTTTCATTACTTTTACAATTTTGCTATCCTTTCTTGTTTTCTTTTATTCTTCTGAATGTATTCCTGCTACATTCTCAGAAATCAGATTAAAGAGTAAAGTATTTATGACAATTTTCTTGATTCCTCTTGCCATACTGACCCCCACACAAATTCCAACTCGTCAAATTCATGAAATTTGAGCTTAGCTAAGAATACACTGCTTGGAAAGTGGCCACCATTTGACAAGTATAGTAGCAGGATTAGAAACAGCGTGTTCTAAACGACCCAGTGTCAGAGATTGAATTTCCGCAACAGAAACAAAGACACTTATTTTTCAAGACCTTCCTTGTCTTCAAGGTCTTCCTCTCCATTCTCCTACCAAGATACTTTATGTATCTTTGGGGGGGGGGAGGGAGTATTGGATATTGAACTCTAGGTTTAATGCTTTTGAGGCAGGTGCTCTACCATTTAAGCCATCTTCCCAACCCTATGTGTTCTGATTTTATAGGTATGCTCTCACTTTTTGGTTGGTCTAGTCTGGACCACAATCCTATTTACATTTTCTGCCATATTTGGGATGAAAGGTGCTTCCTGCCACATCTAGCTTTTTCCCCCCTGTTGTGATAGTATCTCTAAACTCTTTCCCTGCACTGACCTCAAATCACAATCCTTCCTATTGTGAGAGGCTGAGGAAAAAGGGCTGGGGGGTCATGAAGAGCTGAGTTTAAAATACACTTTAGTTTGTTGGTCGTGGAGCTTGAACTCAGGGCCTGGGTGCTGTACCTGAGTTCTTTCACTCAAGGCTAGTGTTCTACCACTTTGAGCCACACCTCCACTTCCAGTTTTCTGGTGGTTAATTGGAGATAAGAGTCTCATGGAATTTCCTGCCCTGAATGGCTTTGAACCTTGATTCTAATATCTCAGCCACCTGAATAGCTAGGATTACAGCCACCAGTGCCTGGCACAAAATGTATCTTAAAGAAAAATATAGAAAAGTATCCATCGTCCTTCTACGCAATCGAAACTTCTCCCTTCAGACTTCCATAATACCACAGGCTTCTCTACAACACTGCCAAAACTATGTGTCTGCATGCTGTTATGGATGGAACTGTGCCAGCCCCAAATCTAAATATCGAAATCCTACCTTCTAAATGTGTATAATATTTACCAACAGGACTCTAACAGAGTAACTAAGATTGAATGAAGTTGTAAGTGTTGTAATCTGATACAAAATAGTGTTCCTATTCAAGGATACAGGAAAAGACATGAGAGAACCGTTGGTACCACACCCGGTACCAACTCTTACAGTGCATCATTTAGACTCTAAGAAAAGGAATTCAGGCTGGGCACTGCTGGCTCACACTTGTAATCCTAACAATTCAGGAGGCTGAGATCTGAGGATTGTGGTTCAAATCTAGTTCAGGCAGACAAAGCTGGGAGAACTCATCTCCAATTAACCTGTGAAAAGCCAGAAGTGGAAGTGTGGTTCAAATAGAATGCCAGCCTTGAAAATAAAAACTAATGGACAGGGCTGGGAAGGTGGCTCAGTGGTAGAGTGCTTGCTTTGCATGCATGAGGTCCTGGGTTTGATTCCTCAGCACCACATAAGCAGAAAAAGCCAGAAGTGGCACTGTGGCTCAAGTGGTAGAGCACTAGCCTTGAGCTGAAGAGCTGAGGGACAGTGTCCAGACCCAGAGTTCAAGGCCCATGACCAACAAACAAAAAACTAATGGACAGTGCCAGGCCCTGAGTTGGAACCCTAATACCAGCACAAAAAGGAAGGAAAAAAAGAGGAAGGGGAGGGGAGGGAAGGAGAAGGGAGGGAAGGAAAGGAAAGGGGAGGGAAGGGAAGGGAAAGGGAGGGGAGGGAAGGGAAAGGAAGGAAAGGGGAAGGAAAGAAAGGGAGGGAGGCAGGCAGGCAGGAAGGAAGGAAGGAAGGAAGGAAGGAAGGAAGGAAGGAAGGAAGGAAATTCTGCTACCTTGGCTACCTGTGGTGGTATGCTGACTAAAATACATTTCCTTTGCCCTCCTACCCCCAGGCCCTGTGACTTTTGCTGAAACCAGTGAGATCTACTCTGGGTATGTTCAGGTCCTAGCACTTGGCAGGTGCTTCATGGCCCCATGAATGGGTGTGTGGGTATGGACAGAGAGGAGGACCAGGAGTCTCCTGGATTCCAGCCAAGCTTGTTTGTTTGTTACAATTTCTGTATTGTTGTTGTTATTGTTGTTATTATTATTATATTATCTTTAAGTAGCTGTACAAAAAGATTTCCATTCAACATGGCAGTTGAGGAGTGCACTGTAGCTTGGTCAGTGTCACGGCTTCCCTCATTCTCTCCTATCTCTCCCAACCCCACTCATCTCCTCATTTTTCCTAGTTCCATTTTTTTTTGGGGGGGGTCCGGTCGTGGGCCTGAACTCTGGGCCTGGGCGCTGTCCCTCAGCTCTTCAGCTCAAGGCTAGTGCTCTACCACTTGAGCCACAGCGCCACTTCTGGCTTTTTTCTTTTTGCTTATGTGGTGCTGAGGAACCGAACCCAGGGCCTTAGGCATGCAAGGCAAGCGCTCTACCACTGAGCCACCTTCTCAGCCCCTCCTAGTTCCATTTTCACCTATATACATTGACTATTATGACTGCATTAGCCTACTTCTCTTCATTCATCTCCTCCCTTTCCCTTGACCTCACCCTCCCTACCCCCAAACCATAAGTACTAGCTAGCTTCCTGCTATTCATTTTGCCAGACTGTAACTTAGTTGTTCAGGGAGTTACCCCACTGGAATCCTCCCCTGCGAACGCCACAGTTCAGTTCATGCTTTTGTGTACCTGTGCATTTACCATGAATTTTAAAAGGCCTAACCTACTTGGTTAAAATTTAACAATCCAGTTTTTAAAAAAACACACTTCCTTTAAGACAATATTTGATAAATTGCTCTTTAAGCTACTTATACCTACAAAGCAACAGAAAAAGAAAAAAGAATCCAAATGTCCATCAACTCATGAATGGAGAAGTAAAATGTATCCTATTCATGCAATGCAATATAATTGAACAATAAAAAGGAATGGAATACTAACAAACAGTACAATACAGTGAATTCTGATCAACACTAGGATAAGCTGGTCTGATATGCAATCCTGGGGTAGGATTGCTTGTTCCCAGGAGTTTAGGGCTAGCCTAGACAACATGTTGATATGCTGTCTCTTAACACAAAGCAACACAATTATGCCTATTGACTATGAAACTGACAGAAAAGACCATATTTTGTATAATTCCACTTGTCATTGTCTGGTTATTTTGTTTGTTTTTGTGCTAATACTGGGGCTCAAAATTAGGGCCTTGAGCTCCTGCTTAGCTTTTCATTCAAGGCTGGTGCTTTACCATTGAAGCTACACTTCTAAGTCTGGCTTTTTGCTGGTTAATTGGACATAGGAGTCTCACAGACTCTCCTGCCCAGGCTGGTTTTGAATTGTGATCCTCAGTTCTCAGACTCTGAAGTAGCTAGGATTACAGGCACGAGCCACAGCTCCCAACATACAATTTCATTTGTATGAAATGACAACAATAAGCAAACGAACAGATACACAAGCATAATTACTGTCGCTAGAGGCTCAGGTGGGGACAGAAATGGAATAACAAATAAGTTTCTTCTGTGAGCAATGAAAATATTCTGAAATTCATTGTGATGTTTGCACAGCTCTCTGATTATACATTCCATTGCACTGAAAGTGACACTGTATATGAATCATATCTCTACAAAGCTGCTAGGGGAAAAAATGACATAGAACACTCCTTTTGGAAAGCAATATTGTTCAAGGTTCAGAACACTGTGTCCAGCGTGCGATCATTTGTGTAAAACACAAACACAGAAGAAATAGATTCACATGTGGGTGCTGACCCTGAGCTTATTTTGCTCAAGGCTAGCACTCTATCACTTGAGCCACAGTTCCACTTCTGGCTTTTTCCTGGTTAATTAGAAATAAGAGTGTCTCAAACTTTTCTGTGTAGGCTTCTCTCAAAGCCTGATCCTTAGATCTCAGCTTCTTGAGCAGCTAGGATTACAGGCATGAGCTACCAGTGCCCAGCTCAGCGAGAAGTTATATTTTAAATCACGTGTCCAGATGAGGAAAACTCCAAGGTCCAAACAGGTAATACTGATAATACTCCTAGAAGGAATGCTCAAAGCATATGCATTTTAAACTAAAAGAGCAGCGATCTCCTGGGGGTGATTTTAAGCTTTAGCTATGAAACATAGCCATGGGTTATAAATGCAGCACCTTCATAAACCTCCTCACTAAGAATTGTCTTGAGGGGAATCGAGATGCTTCTGCATGTTCATGTACAGGATAATTTATAATCATTTATTTGACAGCAAACAATGGTAATGACATACAGGCCCAATAAAAGGAAAAATGGTTAGGACTGGGAAGGTGGTCCAGTGGTAGAGTGCTTTCCTTGCATGCATAATGCCCTGGGTTTAATTCCTCAGTACCACTTAAGCAAAAAACAAGCCAGAAGTAGTGCTGAGGCTCAAGTGGTAGAGCGCTAGCCTTGAGTTGAAGAGCTGAGGGACAGCACCCAGGCCCAGAGTTCAGGCACCATGACCAACAAAAAAAAAAAGAGAAAAATGGTTAAACTCAGTGTGTGTGTGTGTGTGTGTGTGTGTGTGTGTGTGTGTTACTGGGGATTGAACTAAAAGCTTCTTGCTAGCGTGGTTTCACCATTTGAGACATATTAATGGTCTTTTTTTGCTTTTGTTATTTTCTTGATGAGGTCTCAAGTTTTTGCCCAGGCCTCAGACTGAGATGATCTTTTGGGCTGGACGGGCTCCAAACCTTAGTCCTCCTGATCTCTGTTCCCAAGTAGCTGAGATTATAGCCAGGGTTTTATTGTGTTATTCCATGTATGCATATAATGTACTTTGATCAAATTCACCACCCTCTATTAGGAAATTAAATCCTAAGGCTGCTTAATAATGTGTGAATATGCACACAATAAATGAGAATAAAAAGTACCCAAAATAGGTTGAGCACTGGTGACTCACACACCTGTAATCCTCAAATACGATCTCAGAAAGTTGAGATCTGTGGATTACAGTTTGAAGCCAGTCTGGGAAGAAAAGTTTGCTAGATTCCATCTCCAAAATAACCAGCAAAAAAATTGGAGTAGAAATGTGGGTTAAGTAGTAGAGTAGCCAGCCTAGCAACGTGAAGCTCTGGTTCAAATCCCACTACCACAAAAAGTATCAAAAGCATAATAATTTTATAAATACACAAAAATGAAACAAAGGAGCAAGAAAAAAATGAAAGAAAGAAGGAAAGAAAAAAGAATACTCTGAGTTAGCTACAATTTGTCTCTGTGTAGCGAGACAGCACTATGGATAATTTTAATTTTGCTTCTTACATTCTAATAACATTTTCTCCCTTTGATAATGCTTTGCCTATAGTATAAGAAAACATAAAGCAGAATGAACATTACATTGTTTTTGGCTCTGATCCTGTGGAAATATCCAATCTATCCCTAAATATTTGTTGGGAATATATTCTTAGCCCTGAGGTGCAGGAGAGTGTCAGATTGAGTTCTGAAAGAACAATCTGTAACAACAGATTATTCATAACAACTGTAATAGCAATCTCTGGACACCTCCCAAGCTCCATTTTCTGCTCTCTTTGTTTTTTAAAAAAAGTCCATCTTCTTTGAAGAACTTTAGCAGGTGGATGAGCCAGTTACAGATCCCTTGGGGGCTGGCTGGAAGCTTTCCCTAGCTGGAGTAGAACACCTCACCCCTTTTGAACCATGACCCTGCAAACTTCTCTCATGACATTCTAGTTCTCTTCTAGTTTTTATTTAAAGAAACATTTCCCATTTGTGGAGTGGAAGGGAAAAAACAAATCGTTTAACTTGGGATACAGGTGGACCCATTGCAACAATGAGATGTTCAAGTCGTTATGTTGAAAAACGAACTTTACAACTTTGGTGGGGGGAGGGGGGATCAGGTGGGGGGAGGTGGGAGGAAGATGGAAAGGGATGGGAAGGGGAAACAAAGAGGAGGCAACAATGCTTGATAAGGAATGTACTCGTTATCTTGCCCATGTAATTGTAACTCCTCTGTACGGTATTCTCACAATAACAATAAAAAATAATAATAATAAGCAGAATGGCCTGGTACCAGTGGTTCACGCTTGTAATCTTAGCTACTCAGGAGGCTGACATCTGAGGATCACAGTTTGAAGCCAGCATACGTGGGAAAGTTTATGGGACTCCTTACCTCCAATTAACCACCACCACTACCACCACCTCCGAAGAAGAAGAAGCAGCAGCAGCAGTCTGGGCAGGTGCTGCTTTGTTCATATTTGAAGTTACAGGGAAGGGAAGAGCAAAAGTGTCAGGGAGTGTTAAGGATAAGAAAGAAACATTGTTTCTTCACTTTTAAAAGTTTATGAGAATAGCTTTGAAATGTACTGTTCGAAAATGTTACCTGTTTCAACAAATTAGCAAACATTTCTTGCTGAAAATGAACCTCACTGAAGGTTATGGTTCACTGCTCAGTCATTTTCAGATAACTCCTTTAGGAGCCAAGGCTGGAGATGCAACTTGCTAACCAGGTATTGTTTGTAGTTTGGATAGCCTAACACCCAGAGACCTTCCACATTGCTCCTGCCTGCTCCCTGTTACCTAATGAATTCAGTATGTTGCATCAAGAACATTTAGCAAGAGTAGACAATTTAACCTTTGGTTGGATAAACTTAATTAACTAAAAGAAACTTTATTATGTTTTTAAGATAAATGCTAAAAGAGAATAAGATGTTGCAAAATATGCAGGGTTGAGAACCAAAGAACTTTAAGAGATAAAGTAAAAGCACTGGCCAAGAGCCAGTGGCTCACTCCTGTAGGAGGCTGAAATCTGAAAGAATGGAGGTTCCATGACAGCCTGAACAGGAAAATCCATGAAACTCTTATCTGCAATTAACCATGAGAAAAAATGGCAGTGGAGCTGTGGCTCAAGTGGTAGAGCACTAGCCTTGACCAAAAAATGCTCAGGCACTGAGTTCAAGCCCCAGGTCTGGCATAAATAAATCTATACACATTGGGTTTTTTCTTTAATCAAATATCAGTATTTCTTTACACAGAACAAACAGGGAATAACCTAGATGTTCATTAAGAGGGGACTGGGGGGCTGGGAAGGTGGCTCAGTGGTAGAGCGCTTGCCTTGCATGCATGAGGCCCTGGGTTCAATTCCTCAGCACCACATAAGCAAAAAGAAAGAGGGGACTGGCTAAATTTATCATAACAGATTCAGCAAATCCATCTTCTAGAAGCATAATGCAATGGATTTGCCCATCGCCATGAGGAAAGATAGGCCTAATACTTTGTGAAAACACTGGTGCTGAGCAGAATATAATATGGTTACATAGTACATACAGGATATGCACCGGAGTGTCTGAACATAAATAGGTGTTTCTAGAAGGAAACATACTTTTCCTCTCTGAAGAGTGGGAATGAGGCAGGAAATGAGAGAAAGCTTTGTGGGTTTTTTTTTGTTTTTTTTGTTTGTTTTTACTGTATGTACTTTTCTTCCATCTATCTTATCCAAGCCTTTTTCCTTTTTTTTTTTTTTTGAACCAAGTAAAGGCACTATTTTAAGCAAAGATTCAAAAATGAGATTCAAAATGATTCAAAATTAATTTCAACATGAGTTCAGTTTTGGAAGTAAAGGTCAACACTTAGGTGGTGAAGAATGTATGCATGAGCTGGGAATGTGGCTTAGTGGTAGAGTACTTGCCTAGCATGCATGAAGCCCTGGGTTCGATTCCTCAGTACCACATAAATAGAAAAAGCCAGAAGTGGCGCTGTGGCTCAAGTGGTAGAGTGCTAGCCTTGAGCAAAAGAAGCTCAGGGACAGTGCCCAGGCCCTGAATTCAAGCCCCAGGACTGGCAAAAAAAAAAAAAGAATGTACTGAGGTAATAGTTGTTGGTGGTCGTGGTGATGGTGTGTGTGTGTGTGTGTGTGTGTGTGTGTGTGCACGCTTGAGTTCAGTGCTTTGTGTTTGCCCTTGGCTTTTTTATTCAGCTTTTTGTGCTCATGGCTGGCACTTTACCACTTGGGCCACATCTCCAGTCCATCATTTTACTAGCTATCATTGGAGATGGGAATCCCTTGTTTGTTTCTGTCTGGACTTGCATCCACTCTCCAACCCTCAAGTCTCAACTTCCCCAGTGGCTTGGATGATAGTCACGAGCCACTCACAGCCAGCCAGTGGAGAGGCCATGACTCACTCCTGTCATCCCAGAGCCTGGGAGGGGGAGGAAGGAGGATTAAGAACGCGAGGCCAGCCTGAGCTACCTAGTGAGACCCCGTCTCAAAAAAACAAGACAAAAATAGACGTCTTCCGGTCGAAGTAACACGCCACACACAGTCACCCACGGCCAAGCACACGAGTCCACGAAGATGGCATTGTGCAAAGTTACAAGGACGCATTCCACACGAGCAACACCACCATCTTTTATGTAATCTCCGACACGGATCGCTGTCGTCTGTGTCTTCAGAACTATCGGAGGCGGGGGGGGGGGGGGGGGGGGGTGTCTAAACCTGTTTCGTGCTGGCAAGTAGGGTTAAATAATAATCGGCTTTGAGATGAACGAAGACAAGGTCGGAGCTACAATCACCCAAGGGCGGGGGGGGGGGGGGGGGGGAATCAAAGTAAGGAAAAGAGCAACCCGAGCAGAGCCAGACCAGACCGGATCCCTACGAACAAGGACACATGGAGACAGAAAACAAGCTCTGCCCGATGACCCTTCCAAACACACACACACACAGCGCACCCCAAAACAGCTGCGAGGGGGCGCCTCCCCGGCAAAGCCGAGCGCTTTTCCTTTCTTTCCATCTGTGAACTTGGAGTTAGTTACCCCCCCCCTCCTCCCCGCTGACCCCAGGCTGTCCACCCAAACCGGAAGTTTGGGGGTGCGCTGTGCCCGATTACCCCCTCCCCACTTTCCGCAGACCCCCTGGCCCCGGCCCTCCGCCCGCCAAGCGCCCCGGCGCGCCCCGGCCCGGCTCCCACCTGTGCCCTGCAGCATGTTCTGTCGCAGCAGGTCCCCGCTGGAGAGGTGTTTGAGCTCGAAGTGCTGGGTGATGCGGGACGACACGGTGCCCTTGCCCGAGCCGGGGGCCCCCATGATCACGGCGCGCAGCAGCCGCGCGGACGCCCCCATGGCGGTGGGCCAGCAGGGGCCGGGGTGACGCGCGCGGCGGCGGGGTTCGGCCTGGCCTGCGCTCCGCGGCTCCGCGGCTCCGCGGCCCCGGCCCCGCCGGCTGGCAGCGCTGCAAACAGGCGGCGGCGGCGGCGGCCAGGGCGCCGGGCTCTCCCGGAAGTGAGCGCCGGTCACCGGGGGCCGCCCCGCCCGCCCGCCCGCCGCTGCGCCCGCCTCCCGGCCACCCCCGCGCACCCCTTCCCCGCAGCCAGGCCCAGCCCTGGCGGCCGCTGCCCCCAGCCCCGGTGCCACCCAGCCCCGCGCTCTGCGCCTCGGAAAGCGGGGTGTCCTTTGCTCCCCTTCACCCCCTTGGCAACCTCCGGATGCCCCCCCTGCGCCCCACTTCTTTCATTTCGCCCCCTGCGCCCCTCGGTGTTTTCAGATCCTACGCCTTTGCCTGCCCAGTCTGGACCAGATGGGCCGTGCTCGCCTCTAGTCTCCCAGGACGCCTCCATTTCCACCTCTAGACACCCCTCGGCGCCCCCACTTTCTACCTCTAGATGCCTCTTGGTGCCACTGGTTTGCTCCACCACCACCTCCTTTCTCACCCCGGCTCTTCTGTCCACGCCGGGCTTTGTCCTGTCCATTCCCACCGGCTATGCCCAACCTCCCCCCCCCCCCATCCTCACAGTCCCTTGGGTAATCCTTGCCCCTCTCCCCCGGTGCCCACTCATGTCAGTTCCCCTGGCTCACCCAGCACCCGCATTTCCCTCCCGTTCCCGGTCACTGTCCGTCCTTTGCCCCCCTCCATCCTGTGCTGCCAAGATCAGGCTCCCCTCTCTGGGTGTAATTACCGGGGAGAGCCTAAAGCCCCTCCTCCCCCTTCCCCACACTTCACTCCTGATCTCAGGGTTCATCAAGTGAGGTGCTTTAAGTCCCCTGCCTGGCAGGTCACCGACATCCCATTTGCAAAATCAAACGGGTGGCTACTTTTTACTTTTGGAGAGTCCCAGAGGACTGGATCCTCGGGGGGGGGGGGGGGGGGACCTCATTGGCCTTATTGGGTACCTGTAGGTGCCCTGGTCCCCAAGGATGTCAGAGAGTGCGGCGGTGAGCTGCACCAATTCCACGCCCGGGAGTTTCAAGTGTAGTGGCAGAAGCAGATCCTAGGTGAGGAATGAGACGTACGGAGCCATTCTATGAACAAAATCAAGGAGAATGTGTGGAAGCCTGTGGGCGGAGGCTGTCTTAGGCGGGTTGGGGGGGGGGGGGGTCAGTAGCTTTGATGAATGGACATTTGCTCCTAGTTCTGAGCTGGAATGCATAGAGAGAGGGGCCTAGGTAGGGGGAAGGGATTATGACTGTCAAGTTGGGCAATGTTGGTAAAAGAGAAATGGGAGACAAATGCTCCAGTCGGGTTTCATCCATACAAATAGACATGGAGGATTGGTATAGAACGGCCGAGAGGCAAGTGAAGTTTGTAATACAGCACCAGCCACAGGGAAAGTAAAGCTTGTCCCTGGGGGTTTATCCTCATTTCTCTTATTGAGACCCTATGCTAGGCCAAAAGGAGGCTCTGTGAAAATCCAGTGTCGCCTTAGGTTGCTAAATGAGTGCTTCAGAACTGTTTGTAATTTTTTATTCATTTGTGTATTTATTTTTGTGCAACCCAGGCGTTTGAACTTGGGACCTGGGTGCTGTCCCTAAGTTTTTTGTTTGTTTGTTTTTTTGCCAAGGCTGCCATTTCAGCCTCAGTTTTACATCCAACTTTTTGGTGGTTAATTGGAGATAAGAGTCTCATGGACTTTCCTTCCCAGGCTGGCTTTGAACCACTATCCTCACATCTCGGCCTCCTGAGTAACTAGGATTATGGGTGAGAGCCATCTATACCAGGCTAACCCTGCTTTTAATTTTGAAGATAGAGATTATATCAGAGAGTTATGGCAAGAGACAATTTGGCTTAGAGAACCAAACTGATCTGGGTGGGAGGGGGAGGGGATTTTAGTAGGCAGACTGCTCTGTATTTAGAAAATTAATAGCTCGTGCATATTCATTGCTAAGTAAGAAAGAATGAAAACAAATTAAACTTGGAGTTAGGAAAAGGACGTTTAAATAACCCAAGGAAAGAAAAGAAGTTGGACAAGTAAACAAGACACAGAACCAAGATAAGACTAAAAATAAAAGGCAGGAGATGTTCCAGTGAAGCAATACTAGCGAACGCGGTGGGGGGAAATTGCTTCTAATGCTGGAAATAGTTGAGCTTTCAGCACCAAAAGACACTTGAAAATAAATGCTTTGGAAATCTGGCTTGGAAATAAATGAATCTGAACAATAACAACAAGCCCTGAGGAGTCCACCATTTCATGAGGTAGGAGAAGCTAAGTGTGGGTGCATACCCTCCCCTCTCCTGCAGAACACCAACCCATGTTGGTTTTGCCAAAGGTTGTTGATTACAAATGAGTCAGTGATTGCCAAACTGGAAAATCTCCTGGCAACCGTGCCTAGCAGAGTCATTTCATCACACAAAGGCATTTGTGTGGGTCTTTGCTTCACTGTTTAATTTGCTCCAATGGTAATGACAGAATTCAAAATTAACACAAATCTTAATTTTGTGTGTGTGTGTGTGTGTGTGTGTGCTGGTATCAGGCCTTCCACTGAAGGCCTCACACAATCCTCAGCTTTTTTTGCACACAGCTGGTACTCTACCATGTGAGCCACACCTCCAGTCCAACTTTTTAGTTAATTGGAGATAGTGTCATGGACTTTTCTTCCAGGCCTGTAACCTCCATCCTTTGATCTCAGCCTTCTGATTAGCTACGATTACAGATGTGAGCCACCAGCATCCATTCTGAGTTTTAATATAGCAGGGGCCTCAAACTATATATAACTAAATGTTTATACAGATTTCACTTGAATCAAATGAAATTCAGATGAATGCTGTGCATTGTAGGCCTTCAATAAATGTATGTTGGTTAAATGCTAAGAATTACTGTGTTGTCTCCCTGACAATATTTGACACCTTTAGAATTTGGGGGGGAGGGTGATTACAGGCACTTGTTACAGGCTGAATTACATCTTCTCAAAAAATATGTGTAGGTATTGGGACTACCCAGAATCTTCTTGAGGAAAGGGACTTGACTAAAACTATTACAGAAGAGAAAGACAGGGAGAGAATTCTTGATTTGGCTCCAGAAATGAACATCAGGATGATTCTGTTTGTCTGGGGATATCTTTGAGATTCAGATCTACATTGGTTTTCTTTCTACTAACCTCTGGCCACTTAATTACTTGCTTTGACTTTTACCCCTACAATCTTTTCCAAGGTTCTTGCTCCTAGACTCTTATCTGATGATTCTTGTCCCTGTTTAGGGTCTTGAAGTGGTAAGAAAGGCAAGCTACATGGCACATGGTGACTTACTATGATTCTGTAGGCACATGCTTTATGCTCTTGTTGATGCTGTATCATGGGTTTTCTTTAAGGCAGGGATTTTTAACAGGGCTGTTGTTTTTTTTTGTGGGGTTTCTTTGTGAGGTTAGGGTATAACCGCACAACAGAACAGTTCTCTGTGATGTCTTTCAAGAAAGTCAGAGTTGTATGTCAAGAATGAATGTTCCGTAGAAGCACTCTTTTTTCTTTTTTTAACACATTAGGTACTTTTTTTTTTCTATTTTCTCTTCCTTGCCCTCTCTATTCTAAGTCTTCAAGGCTGTCTATAACAACCTTTGAAGTCTAGGGTGGAGGAAGCTATGCTCCCCAGTTCTGGAAACCAGCAAACCTGCAGGGTGGATACCATGCCATCATTGACCACTTTCATCTTCTAGGACAGTGGCCTGTGCTGTGCCTGGAGCCACAAGAGGAACAGCTGAAGAACACTGGCTGGAATGCAGGGAGCAGAGTCGTGACATGGCCCTGGGCAGGGAGCCAGGAAACTTCCACCCCAAGGGCCTGAGCTCAGTGAACCTGCTGGGGGAGGGGCACTGGTCATTGAAAGGCCTTGAGGTCATTCTCCTATTGCTTTGATCACTAGCACCCAACTTCCTTCTATTCATAGGAGGCCTCTTGGCCAACATCCTTGTTCTTTACTCCTAGGTATGCTTCTTCAATTCTTTATATGGCTAGCCTGAGGATTTTCCTACTTTTCCCTGCTCTACCTCTTTTTGAAAAGATAAATCTCATGTGTAAAGCTCATCATGTACAAGCAGCTGATACCTGTAAATCCTAGCTACTCTGGAGGCTGAGGTCTGAGGGTCATGGTTCGAAGGGAGCTCAGGCAGGAAAGTTTGGAAGACACCAAAAAGCTGGAGAATGGAGTTCAAGTGGCAGAGTGCTGGCTTTGAGAAAGAAAACAAAAGCTAATGAACACTGCCCAGTCCCAGAGTTCAAGCTCTAGTATCAGCCCCCCTCCCTCCCCCCCACATATACACATATACACACACAATTCCAGGGGTAGCTTACTTTATCTTGCATTTTAATAGATGCAATTGAAAGAAGCTTCTAGCACAGTAATGCTAGCTACTCAGGAGGCTAGAGAGAAAGCATCTCAGTTGGAGGCCAGCCTGTCCAGAAAAATCCCAGAGACTCTATCTCAAAAATAACCAGCAAAAAACATGGCTGGAGGAGTGGCTGAAATGGTAGAGTGACAGCCTAACGAACACAAGGCTCTCAGTTCAAACCCCAGTTTAAAAAGGAAAAAAGAAACAAAACTATGGCTGGGCATGGTGGTGTGTAGCTGTAATCTCAGCAACTAGCAAGTCAGAAATCAAGGGATTGTGGTTTGAGGGAAGCCTAATGGTGCTGGGATTAACATGGCTTTCAAACATCAGCAAGATAAACTGGACATGGTGGTGTCCACCTCAAATTCCAGCTATTGGGGAGGCTGAAGGTCTGAAGCCATACATGGGAAAAAATACAAGACCCTGTCAGACACCAGTGGCTCATGCCTGTAAACCTAGCTACTCAGGAGGCTGAGATTTGAAGATTGCAGTTCAAAGCCAGCCCAGGCAGGAAAGTCCATGAGACTCTAAGCTCCAATTAACCACCAGAAAACCAGAAGGGGCGCCATGGCTCAAGTGACAGAGGGCTCACCTTGAGCTGAAGAGCTCAGGGACACTGAGTGCCCAGGCCCAGAGTTCAAGCCCCATGACCAACAAAAACAAAACAAAACAAATCCAAGATCCTGTCTTAAAAAAAAATAAAGTGAAAAAAAAGGGTGAGGGGTGTGGCTCAAGTGGTAGAGTGATTGCTAACAAGCTTGAGGCCCTGTGCGAATCCCCAGTTCCACCAAAAAAGGAAAAACTAAAGAAGAAAACGCAGTGCCCTGAGCTTTGCTTTGCTTCATTTCCATTAGACATCCTAGTTCACTGCTCTTAAATTTGGCCTTCTATAAAGTCCTAGGACATGGACACAATTCTGCTAACGTCTTTGGCACTAGCAAGGGATGGCTGTTCATTTGGTTTTCTAATTCTTGGCTGTTGTTTGATAGCTCATCAGTCATTACCATCCAGAGTTGTAAGCATTTGAAGTCATCTCCAAGAAGAGTGAAGTTTTCTCTGCAGCTTCTTCTCCCCCTCTGTGCTCTTGTGATAGAAGCTTAAGCATTCGGATGCCCCCAGGACATGCCATGCCCGAATGCAGATGATCAGGAAGGAGCAAAAGGAAGATTCATCTCCCAGGGGAGAGACAAACTCCACACACATCCTGACTTCTATGTCATCTTTTCTATAAATTGTAACACCTCTGGACAAGTTGGAGACACACTGAGAATTTCTCTCCCCAGGTTTGATGAAAAACTACAAAATAAATTCTCAGTTTTCATTCTCTTTTCTTTCTATAGAACTACTTGTATTCACCATACATAGGTAAATGTTATATACCTGTGTATGTATAGATTTATGGATATAGATATATATCCATACCCACATCATATACATGTGTAAAAAACATTCTTAGGCATTCATTGGAGCAACCATCTACTTTTCAGGTGTCAATTTGTGCATTCGTCTATTTTATGTTGTTAGCATATAATGTGCAAGGGTGGGAAATTTATGACTGCAGAGAAAATCCTTAGCTCACAGCTGTAGTGTTTAGGACATCGACAAAGTACCAACTTGAGGTGAAGAATTTCTAGTTGCAACATCACATGACAGAGACCCTAGAATGGCAAATGCAAGGGGGAAGAGGGAAAGTTGAGAGGGTGAATAGAAGACAAAGAAGGAGAGAAGGAGAGAAGGAGAGAGGGAGAGAAGTAGGGGAAGGAGAGAGGAAAGGGGAAAGACAGAAAAAAGAAGAGATCATGCCTGAAAACCCCCTTGTAAAAGCACTAACCCCCCCTATCGAGGAGAGTGGTGTGCCTATGGCTTAGCTACCTCTAAAAAGTTACAATTCCTCAAACCATCAAAATAACAATTAACTGCAGACCTATACTCCCAGCACTCAGGAAAACAAGGCAGTAGGATCGAGAGTTCCAGGGCAGCCAGAGCTACATCATAGCAAATCCCTGTCTCAAAATAAATATGTAATTTGAATAAAAGGCAGTTAATTTGAAGGGACAAATATAAAAAAAATCATTAATGTGGCTAGATGCTGCTGCTTTATACTAACTATGATCCTAGCTACTGAGGGAGGCTGAAATCTGAGGATTGATGTTTGAAGCCAAAAAGGCCAGCAAAGTCCATGAGATTCTTTTTTTTTTTTTAAACAAATGAATGCATTTATTCATTTATTTACTTTTTTTTTTTTTTTTTTGGTCAGTCGTGGGGCTTGAGCTCTGGGCCTGGGTGCTGTCCCTCAGCTCTTCAGCTCAAGGTAAGAGCTCTACCACTTGAGCCACAGTGCCACTTCCAGTTTTCTGAGTGGTTTATTGGAGATAAGAGTCTAACAGACTTTTCCTGCCTGGGCTGGCTTTGAACTGCGATCCTCAGATCTCAGCCTTCTGAGTAGCTAGGATTACAGGCGTGAGCTACTGGTGCCCAGCTATATGAGGATTTGAACTCAAGGCTTCACAGTTGCCAGGCTGGTGTTCTACCACTTGAGCCATGCCCCTAGCTCTACTTATTTTTAGAATATATTTTTATAGTTAAAAATACTGTACAGAGGGGTTACAGTTACATGAGTACATTTCCTATCGAACATTGTTACTTTGTTTTTCCCCTACCATCCCTTCCCTCCCCACCTCCCCAATTCCCCCAACCCCCCCCCCCCTCCCCCCCCCCCCCCCCCCCCCCCCGCACCAAGTTGTAAAGTTCGTTTTCAACATAGTGTCTTGTACATCTCATTGTTACAATGGGTCAACCTGTATCCTTATTTCAGCATTTTGTTATTTCCCTTTCCCTCCCCAAGATGCAGGGCACCGGAATCAAATGCAGTGAAAACAGGGGTTCTTATCGCTTATCAACCACCACAAAGCTGGAAGTAGTGCAGTGGTTCAAATGGTAGCCTTGAGCAAAAGAGCTCAGGGACAGCATCCAGGCCCTCAGTTTAAGCCGCAGGGCTGGTACACACACACACACACACACACACACACACACACACTCATTAAAATAATAATAGTTAGGAACCTAGGCCTCAATCTCCTGTTTACTGCCTAGCTAGGATTATAGGAATGATCTGCCACACCTGGCTCCACCGAAAGCAATCTCTGATCACTCAAGCCAGAATGTTCACTGTGATCAGTGAGGTCATTCTCTGCCCCTCACCCCAGCTATCCACCATAGGTTCTAAGGTCTGCAACTCCTCTGAAGGATCTCTTTAACATGGCTTAGTCATTCTGGGTTAAAACATTTCTGTGTTCCGCCGAGCTCTGAAGATAAAGTTAGCTTGAGGGGATGGGAAGGTGGCTTAGCGGTAGAGTGCTTGCCTAGCATGCATGAAGCCCTGGGTTTGATTCCTCAGTACTACATAAACAGAAAAGGCCAGAAGTAGTGCTGTGGCTCTAGTGGTAGAGTGTTAGTTTTGAGCAAAAGAAGCTCAGAGATAGTGCTCAGACCCTGAATTCAAGCCCCAAGTCTGGGGGAAAGAGTTAGCTTGATATTCCAGATCCTTCCTTTTCTGACACTCTGTCCACACTCTCCTTGCCGTGGGCTGCTCTATCTTCAGGACCATGGGGTTTCATGCTCTGTGGCCTTTTTGTACTTTTCAACTCCCCTCCATCCTCTCAGTTTTGTATGCTAGGAAAGGAACCCAGGGCTTCACACAGGCTAGACAAAGGCTCTGCCCCTGAGCTCCGCGTCCAAACACATCAATTATCTTATTGTTAAGGATCTTAGCTTCTGGGAAGACTTCTCCATTTCTGCTCTTTCGTCTGATTAGATGTCCCTGATCTGGGTCCCAATAAACCCTGTTCATACTGTATAGCACTTTCCAGACTTTATTACAATAATGAATTCTACCCTGTGTGTTTACATTTGGGGTTTTCTTTCAAAATGTGCTGTGTGGATTTTCAGAATCACCTTTGGGGTTTCCTTAAGAGTACAGGCTCCTGGGACTCCTCAACCTGGAATCTCCACTGCCAAGTTTAAGAAACATCACAGTGGTGAATGTTTTCATGTACCTCCTCCCACCCCAGCACTGAGCATAGTGTCTGGCACACGTGATTACACAATACATGTGTTGAGAATGAATGAGTGAAATGTGCAGCACCTGTGAAGGCCCAACTTCCAGTAAGGAGGCTGCTGTTCAGCTGCTATGATTCCAAGTGCCAGTAGATGGTGCTGTAATGACACAAATGCTTACACTTAGGGCTGGAGAGAGAGGAGGAGGAAATGGTTTTACTGGAATTCAGACCTCAAACGTAGCATAATAAAACGTTTGTTTTTTCCTTTCTCAATGTGTCTACCATTCTTTCACTTGTACGGCTAGAGTCATTTCCGAAGCCTTAAACAAGAAAATGCCATGAAGGAGGCTGCCCACAGAAGAGGGTTGGGTGGGTCAGGAAAGGAGGGAATTCTTAATCACCCCTATTTCCATCCTCAGTGATGGAAAGTTGCTTGCAGCCAGCACTGCCTGTTATGAAATTACTCAATGCCTTCAAATGGGCTTGTCATTTCTGCAAAAGGGTGGAACCATCCTGTAATTTCTATTAGTCAGCCAGTTTCCTTTATGGACTATCAAAAGCCATCTAATTAACCTTTTAAAATCTTCCCCTTCCTATACCCTTCCCCAAATTCAAGCCTGAAAACTTGACTGCCCTGGGCCAAATGCTCTTTTTTGGCAAAGGTAAGTCTCATAGACAACTCCTCCCCTCTCCCTCCTCCCCCTCCTTGCCCCAAAAGAGGCATCTGCCTGCAAATGACTGATAGGACCGACCTGGCCCACTGGGCAGATTATCAGGCCAGGCCACAGCCAGAGCCTGAGCTGTTTTCTTCCTCAGCCACAGGTCCTGGAGAAGAGGAATAGGGAGGAAGAAAGTCTGGTAGACACAAAGGAAGAGGTAAAACCTCAGCTCTTAGCAAGGACCAGATCCTATGCTGAGGCACTATTAAAACACACCACATTTAAGGACAATAATAATAGTAGTAGTAGAAACAGCTATCAACTTCAGAATGACTAAGTATAAATGCAGCAGGACGTTTTCAGAGCAACAAGAGAGAAGAAACAATTTGCTTTCCCTTCTTTCCCTTCCTTGAACCAACCACTGGGAAAAGCCATTAGATGGAGGCCAAGCCACACAGGCAGCCATGAAGGATCAGGGCGAACTGTAATACTGAATCTACCTGACCAGGTTGGGGAAGGCGTTTGATAGGGGCTGGTAAGAATTCAAGTGGGCAGAGAGGGGTATTTCCAAAGATATGGATACAAATGTATTAATGATCATGGAATCAAAGTTTCTTCCTCTTGGCAAGTTAAAAATGAAGCTAGATGATCGGTATACTGGGCCACACCTGTTACCTTGGCATTTGGGAGGCTGAGACAGGAGGATCACAGGTCAAGGATAACCTGGGAAATATACAGTAAGACTTGGTCTCAGCGAAATGAAACAAATTAAAAATAAAGAAATGAAAGAAAGAAAGAACAAAACAGAGAGAGAGAGAGAGAGGAAAGGAGAGAATTACATTTGGGATTAAGAACAAGAGCATGACTTTTTGGAGGATGCTCCTACGTAAATTGGAATATATGCGTCTCTTAGACTTCAACAAGAGATCGAGCACATCATTTATGTGAAATGGAACCAAAGTACAGAATTTTAAAAATGGTTAAACCCCATGCACTTTCAGTGTTTTCCTCTTTCCTTGACTTTACAGTGGTATTTGGTACAAATAATTCTCAGAAATATCTTTCCTTGGCTCCTATGACACCATATTTTCCTAGTCTCCACTCACCCACCCCGACTTTCCTGCTCCTTGCAAAACCTGACATTTCTAGCTTTTCTTCCTTCCCATCTCGTCATCTCCTATTCCTTCACTGGTGATCTATGTGAATCATCTTCTCTTTCTCCATAATCTTTACCCTTCGTTTAATGTTATGTGCTGACTTCTTTTAATTGTGAAAATACTGTACAGAGGGGTTACAATTACCTGGGCAAAATAATGAGTACATTTCTTATCAAGCATTGTAGCCTCCTCCTTTGTTTCCCCTTCCTATCCCTTCCCATCCTCCCCTTGCCCCCCACCCAATCCTCCTCCCCCTCCCTCTCCCCCCCCCCCTCCCGCACCAAACTTGTAAAGTTCGTTTTTGACATAACGACTTATACATCTCATTGTTGCAATGGGTCCACCTGTATCCCTAAACGATTTGTTTTTTTCCCTTCCCCTCCACAAATTATACCAACCTCAAATACAGTGAAAGCAGGATCCTCATTCCAAAACCAGGCAGGGACTCATCAAAGAAAGAGAACTATAGACCCACTTCTTTGATGAACATTGATGCAAAACTTCTCAACAAAATTTTGGCCAATTGACTTCAACAATTCATCCAAAAAAATCATATACCACAATCAAACAGGATTCATTTCAGGGATGCAAAGCTGGTTCAATATACGCAAACCGATGTGCTGACTTCTTATGTATTTATCTCTAACCCTCGTTTAACCTCCAGGCCCAAGCCTATACCTACTTGACACTTGGGTATCACAATTAGCATATCAAACCTAGAGCTGGTACATTGCTGAAGCAAGTGTAGGCAATCACTGAGCTGACTCCATCTAACTCTTCTTTAGTGTCTGTAATAGGCCTAACTTTTTTTTTACTGCTAGATCTTATACGCATTTAGCTTGACATGATGGTAGCCATATTGAGTTATAAGTACAATAAATGCTCCTGATAACCCTTATTAGTTTTCACTGCATATTTTTCAATGTATTAGAAATAATCAGAACTCTTTGGCTTGTATGTTCACCTTTATGACCAGACTCTGGTGCCAGTTTCTGGCTCTTTGATCTGAGCATGGGATAAACCAGATTTTTCCTACTTTGAATAAAGCCACTTTTTTAAAAAAATTGGTTGGTCATGGGCTTGAACTCAGGGCCTAGGCACTGTCCCTGAGCTTTTTGCTCAAGTCTAGTGCTCTTCTCTTTTAAGCCACAGCCTCATTTCTGCTTTTAAAATGGTTACTTGGAGATAAAGAGTCTCATGGACTTTCCTACCTGGGCTGGCTTTGAGCCATGATCCTCAGATCTCAGCCTCCTGAGTAGTTAGGATTATAGGTATAAAGCACCAGTGCCCAGCTGACACAGTCACTTTTTAATGCCCAAGCTTATGTTCCAAATGGTAGGCATCCACCTAGTCTTGCTACCATCCAGGACCATGCTTCTGACAGCAAGTAAGTCTCCAGAAGATTGTTTCCTGTCTTTAGACTCCATTAAGAACATTCGTTCTTCCTGAGAATTGAACCAGTTCGTCTGTGGACAGAAACTGTATCATTAGCACTTCCTGGTTTCCGGACTTCACTCTTGGATTAGAATTAACCCAAATACTTTCTTGAATTTCCATCTTGCTGACTCGCCGTGATGTCTTAGAACTCGAGAGGCTGGGGGCTGGGAAGGTGGCTCAGTGGTAGAGCACTTGCCTTGCTTGCATGAGGTCCTGGGTTCGATTCCTCAGCACCGCATAAGCAAAAAGAAAAAAGCTGGAAGTGGTGCTGTGCCTCAAATGGTAGAGCGCTAGCCTTGAGCTGAAGAGCTGAGGGACAGTGCCCAGGCCCAGAGTTCAGGCCCCACGACCGGACACCCCCCCCCTCCCCCGCAAAATAAAGAACTTGAGGGGTACCCCGTAAATATATAGAGACTCCTCTGTGATATAATACCTTTCTATAATTAGGGTACTGGTCTGTTAGGGCACTAACTTTCACTTAGGTGTATTTTCATTGTATTTCAAACTCACTGTGTTGATTCTGATTACCTTGAGGGTAAGCCCTTGCCTTACATAGTACCCACTTCACCTAGATAAGCCCAGAAGTTACTAAATGTTCTCAGAAATCCTTGGAAATTTCCCTTGGAAAAGTCCACACATGTTGATATTCCTTGGCATTTACGACAGCTGGTTGCCCTTCTGTGGTTTCTGACTGCCTTGGTCCCAAAAATCACAGCTGAAATGAGACAATAAACCCATTGTTCTAACACTTCTCCCTGAAGACAAAATTGGAGGAATCTACCCTTTTTTGCTCTTATAGCTCCCGACCGAAGTGTGAGCCATTCTTCCCCATCTGGTTTTGATCTCTGAGAGGACTGTCACATCAAAGGTGCTTTACTGTGGTAGAATCCCATTCTACCAGCAACCAACTTGGGAGGAAGCGAAGTGGAGAGCAAGGGTAGAGCACAGTGAATTCCAAATGAAATCTTCTGGGTTATTAGACTGAAGGATGGTCTACCCGAATTACAAGTGGACTTCCAGGTGAGTGAGGGTGAAAAAGAATGGTCTGGAAATAATGACACTGTAGGATTTTAAGGAGTATCTTTCACAGTGGTGTGTTCAGGTTTTGGAGCATATACCAGGTTATTGAAATAAGACAAAGAAAGAAGTAGACTTGAAACAGACAGAACATACATATTTGTTAGTTAAAAACAAGCATGAAGCCAGGCACCCGTGGGTCACACCTGTAATCCTAGCTACTTAGAAGGCTGAGATGTGAGGATTGTGGTTCAAAGCCAGCCCAGGCAGGAAAGACTGTGAGAGTCTCATTTCCAATTAAGCACCAGAAATCCTGAAGTGGCACTGTGGCTCAAGTAGTAGAGCACTAGCCTTGAGCACAGAGAGGCTCAGGGACAGAGCCCAGGACAAAAACCTACAAACCATTTTCTACAATCATATTGTTGGTGGTAGTTTGGTGGTGTTGGTCTGAAGCTGCATTTTGTTTTTGTTTTTTTTAATAATGCAAAAGAGTAATAATGTTGGAATCATTGGAAGCCAGGATTTTTTGGTATAAGAAAGAAAAAACAAGATGCAACTATAGGGACAATAAGGTTAACTTAAAACCTTAAATCCAGGGCACTACCACTACCGGCTTGTGGTATATTTCATCTTAAAGGAGAGGAAAATATTCTGGTGCTGTTTACTGAAAAAGTCTTGAAATAGGGTAAAGTAACAATGAGCGCTAGCTCTCAGTCCCTAATTCCTCATTCCTATTCATTAATATCAGAGCTTTGAGAAACATGACTGGTTTCAGATTAGGGGAAGAAAATAGAAAACTTGAGTTGAAATAACATGCCATTCACAAAAAGTATTAAGAAAGTTAACTTGAAATACTAAAATCATACATAGAGACTTAGCATCCAAATTAAAGAGTCTTCTTCTAGAGAGAGGGAGGATAACTTGTAAGAATACTGTCTTGAGGCCTAGCGTAGATGAGAGAGCACTTGTCTAGCAAGTACAAGGCTCTGTGTTCAAATTCTAGTCATACACACATAGAGCTGTAATATTTTAGGAGACTCATCTCAAATTAATCACCAGAAAACCTGAAGGGGTGCTGTGGCTCAAGTGGTTGATCAAGCACTAGCCTTGTGCTGAAGAGCTCAGGGACAGCGACCTGGCCAGAGTTCAAGCCCTACAACCAACAACAACAAGAAAGAGAGAAAGAGAGAAAGAAAGAAAGAAAGAAGGAAGGAAGGAAGGAAGGAAGGATGGAAGGAAGGAAAGAAAGAAAGAAAGAAAGAAAGAACCTTTTATGTTTTAGTATAAATTTTAGTTCATTTTTCTATTTCTATGTAGAAAGCCATTAGAATTTTCAGGGAAACTGCACTGAATCTGGAGATTTCTTTTGGCAATCTGATCATTTTCATAGTAATAGTTCTGCCAACCCACAGATAATGGGAGGTAGTTTTAGTTTCTAGTGTTTCTAATTGTGTGTGTGTGTGTGTGTGTGTGTGTGTGTGTGTGTGTGTGTGAGAGAGAGACTTTAGAGCTAAATTTTTAATAGAATGTGAGTTTAAATTCTTACATTTAAATCAAAACCATAAAGTTACTGATTGGTTAAAAATGGCTTTATGAAAAAAAGTTAATCCGTAACAGAAACTTGGCATTAAGTGTGAAGGCCCTATTCTTTTTGTTTTTTTTTTTTTTGAGAAAAATATACCAAGTTTCTATGAGCAAGGCCAAGAAGGAGGGATGCAAACATTTCTAACAGCAGCAATTTTCTTTTTCTTTTACTATTATTAGTTTCCTTTTTTTTTGGGGGGGGGGGTCCGGTCATGGGGCCTGAACTCTGGGCCTGGGCGCTGTCCCTCAGCTCTTCAGCTCAAGGCTAGTGCTCTACCACTTGAGCCACAGCGCCACTTCCGGCTTTTTTTTTTCTGCTTATATGGTACTGAGGAATCGAACCCAGGGCCTCTGGCATGCAAGGCAAGCGCTCTACCACTGAGCCACCTTCCCAGCCCTTCTTTTTTCTTATATGGTGCTGGGGAATCGAACCCAGGGCCTCAGGCATGCAAGGCTCTACCACTGAGCCACCTTCCCAGCCCCAGTTTCCTTTTTTTTTTTGATGAGAAATGGGCCAAAGGACTGCTGGGTTACTTCATGAAACACTCGAGGCCTCACTGTATGGAAGCTGAACATCTCAGCTAATTCACAGCACGTATCTCCTTAGCCATGGCTAATTCCTATGCCATAGAAGGAAGATGATCGGCATCAGATACTTCTTCTGTGTCTTACTTGTATCTTCATTTTCTTCAACATGATGGTTTCTTCCCCCTAGAATGAGGGGGCAATGGTGTCCCATTTCTGGATACCACTTTGCATAGACATTTTCAATTCAACACACCTAAGGGAAAAGTAAGTTAAGAACATATCTGTGGCTGGGAACCAGTGGCTCATACCTGTAATCGTAACTACCCAGGAGGATGAGATTGAGAATCTCAGTTCAAAGCTAGCCAGCGCAGGAAGGTCTGTGAGACTCTCATCTCCAATTAACCACCAGAAAACCAGAAGTGTAGCTGTGGCTCAAAGTAGTAGAGTGCTAGCCTTGAGCACATAGAGCTTAGGGACAGTGCACAGGCCCTGAGTTCAAGGCCCAGTAGCAGCATACACACAAGGATACATCTGTTTGTGAACAGAAAATGAAGTGCAATCTGTCATGTATATCTTTTTTTCCCTTTCTTTAAAAATTTTTTTTTTCTGCTGGTCCTGGGCCAGCTCTCTCATGTGTATCTTCTTGACCAGTTTTATCTTACAAGCCTAGATTCACCAGTTTACTACCATAATACGGGCAGAGTAGTCATCAAAGATTCTTCAGGAAGTTCATTGGTGATGTGTAACTGATCAGTAGAAAAGTTTAACCTATAGCTCTTCTCCCATCACGACACAATTAATGCCAGGCCCTGGGGCCACTGGCTGACAAAGTACTTTGGTAAGAAGTGACTACAAACTTCAGACTATAGGCGGTACTGGGTGCAAGAACTACTGTGAAAGCTGTTCAACTCCTGCTGACCTGAAGCAACCACTGCCCAAAGCTGAGGAAAACTGCCTTGGTTCAGTTTATTCCTAGATTTTTTTTTCTTCTGAGGCTATTGCATATAGGATTGCTTTTCTGATTTCTTTCGTTCATAGTTTCTCTGCAGAGAAACCACTGAATGTTTTGTTTTGTCGGTTGTGGGCCTGAATTCTGAGCCTGAGCACTGTCCCTCAGCTCTCTAGCTCAAGGCTAGCACTCTACCACAGCGCCACTTCCAGCTTTTTCTGCTTACGTGGTACTGAGGAATTGAACCCAGGGCCTCATGCATGCAAGGACAAGCACTCTACCACTGAGCCACCTTCCCAGCTCGCCACTGAATGTTGTATGCTGTTTCACTGTAAGTGTTTATCAAATCTAGGCGTACTCTGGTGGCGCTTATAAATATAGGATCATATCATCTGTTATTAGGAAGAATTTTACTTACTACTTTTCTTTCCATGTCACTTTTACTTCTTTCTCTTGCCTTATTGCTCTGGCTAAAAGTTTAAACATTCTTTTCAATAAGAGTGGAAAAAATGGACTCTCTTGTCTACCTCATTTTAGAGGAAGGCAATTCCCCCCCCCCCCCCCCCCATTCAGCATAGTTTTAGCCATAGTTTTGTTGTATAATGCTGTTAGTGGTTGAGGTATATTCCTTCTATCCCCAATTTCACCAGAGCTTTTTATCAAAAGAATTTTAACTTTTTTTTTTGAGGGGGGTCAGTATTAGCCTTTTGTTTTGTTTTTGCTTTGGTTATCTTTTGCACAGTGTTTTTCTTTTATGGCCTAGCTGGCATGGACTGCAATTCTATTTGTACTTCCTGCATAGCTGAAATAATAGGTGCATGCCATTGTACTTAATATTTCATTGTTTTGCTTTTTAAAAAATTTATTTTTTTAACACAATGTTTTACTTTTGGCCTGAAATCTTTTCAATATCCACCTCCCTAATAGCTGGGATTACAAACATGAGTCACTGTATCCAATGCTAGATACAGTGGGGTTTGAACTCTGGGCCTGGGCACTGTCCCTCAGCTCTGCAGCTCAAGGCGAGCGCTCTACCACTTGAGCTACAGCGCCACTTCCGGTTTTCTGATGGTTTATTGGAGATAGGAGTCTCACGGTCTCTCCTGCCCGGGCTGGCTTTGAACCAGGATCCTCAGATCTCAGCCTCCTGAGTAGCTAGGATTACAGGCGTGAGCCACCAGTGCCTGGCGCAATGCTAGATTTTATCAATTTTTTTCTCCATTGATTGAGATGATCTTACGATTTATTTTTCTTTGCTTCTATTTATGAGTTGTATTTACACGTATTGCTTGGGGATATTGAACCATCCTTGAATCCCCAGAATGAAATCAACTGGCTCATGATTGATAAGGTATTGTTGAATTCAGTTTGCGAGTACTTTATTGAGAATTTTTCCATCTATGTTCATCAAGAAAAATTATGATAGTTTTTTTTCTTTGTATTCTTACTTTGGTTTGGTATCAGGATAACCATGGCTCTACAGAATGAGTTTTGTAACATTCATTCTCTATTTTCTTTTAAACTTTTATTGTAAATGTGATGTACACAGAGGTTACAGTTACATGAGGTAATGAGTACATTTCCTTTTGAACAGTGTCATCCCTTCCATCATTCTCTCTCAGTTTTTCCCCTCCCGACTTCCCTCCCCACAAAGCTGTATAGTTCATTTCCAAAATCCTTCTCTGTTTTACAAAATAAAATGAGGTACATTAGTGTTACCTCTTCATTAAAAGTCTAGTAAAGTTGGGGCTGGGAAAGTGGCTCAGTGGTAGAACACTTGCCTTGCATGCTCGAGGCCCTGGGTTCGATTCCTCAGCACCACATAAGAAAAAAACCGGAAGTGGCGCTGTGGTTCAAGTGGTAGAGTGCTAGCCTTGAGCTGAAGAGCTGAGGGACAGCGCCCAGGCCCAGAGTTCAGGCCCCACGACTGGACCCCTCCCCCCCAAAAAAAAGAAAAAAAAGAAAGTAATAAAAGTCTAGTAAAGTCATCAGTAAATCCATCACAACCAGGGATTTCCTTTGTTGGAAAAAAATTTTTTATGTCTGTTCCAATGCCATTGCTTGTTATTAATCTGCTTAGATTGTTTATATTAGGTAGAGCTGGGGGCAATGGCTCAAATGTTAGGCAACCACTTAGCAAGAAAAAGGCCCTGAGTTCAAACTGTAATACAGCAGCAGCTGCAGAAAAAGAAAAAGAAGAACCTAGATTGTTTATAACCTCTTGGTTCAGTTTTGGAAAATCAAATGTGCCTATAAATTTATATTTCTTTTAGCTTTCTCAATTTGTTGTAATGTCAGTGTTTCCTCATGATCTCCTGTATTTCGCTGATATCAGTATTAATATCACCTTTTTTGTCACTAGGTTTATTAAATTATATCTCTTTTCATTAATTTGGCTAAAGGTTTGTCAATTTTTTTTTTTTTGCCAGTTCTGGGGCTTGAACTCAGGGCCTAGGCACTGTCCCTGAGCTTCTTTTGCTCAAGGCTAGCACTCCACCACTTGAGCCACAGTGCCACTTCTAGCTTCTTCTGTTTAAATGGTACTGAGGAATTGAACCCAGGGCTTAATGCATGCTAGGCAAGCACTCTACCACCAAGCCACATTCCCAGCCGTCTTTTTTTTCTTTTTTTCTTTTATCCTTTCAAAGAACCAACTCTTCGTTTCAATGATTCTTTGTATGGTGCATTCTTTCATTTCTTTCTTCCATTCTTTCTTCCTTCTTTCTTTTTCTTTTTGTCTTCCTTTCTCCCTTTTGATCTTCATCTTTCTTTCTTCTTTTCTTCTCCTTTCATTCTTTTCATTCCTTCCCTTCTTTCTTTCTTTTTTCTTTCTCTCTTCCCCTCCCTACCTCTTTCTTGCTTGCTTGTTTGCTTTCTTGTCCTAGGACTTGAAGTCAGGGCCTGAGCTTTTGTGCTCAAGTTTAGTGCTCTACTCTATGGTTACAGCTTCCCCATGGATCATGGAATTGTGCCCTGCTGCCTACTTTTCTGTTTCCATTTCTCCATGCTTTTTAGCTCTCCTATCACTTCTTTCTTGAATCCTGATACTCTTCTTTTATTCTTAGAATACAGCCTCACCTTTGTTAACTTGACTCTTCTCATCCACTGAGCTACAAAGAAAAAAATCTCTCCCATGTGCAGTATGAGTGTGTGTGTGCATGTGTGTGTGTGGAGGGGGGCGGAGGGAGAGAGGTGGTAGTGGGGTTTAAACTCAGAGCTTTATGCTGACTATGTAGGTGCTGTACCTCTTGAGCCATACCTCCAGCTCTTTTGACTCTGGCTATTTATTTCATTCTATTTTGTGCCTGTCCTGGGGCTTGATCTCAGAGACTGAGTGCTGACCCTGAGCCTTTTGGCTCCCACTTGAGCCACAGCTGCCCTTCCAGCTTTTTGATGGTTAATTGAAAGTAAGAGTCTCATAAACTTTCGTTCCTGGGCTGGCTTTGAACCCAAATCCTTAGATCTTAGCTTCCTGAGTAGTTAGGCATACACATGTGAGCCACATGTGAGAAATGCCAAGCTGTTCTGGTTGTATCTAATCTATCTATCTATCTATCTATCTATCTATCTATCTATCTATCTATCTATCTATCTATCTATCTATCTATCTATCTATCTATCTATCTATCTATCTATCTAATCTATCTTACTAGTGTTTTCTTATTGAAAGGATTTTTTTGCCCTCTAAAACTACAGAGTATCAGAAACTTTGGTTCTTTTCTTTATTCTCATGAAGTTGTTGTACAATGGGGCTACCATTCAACAAACTGGAGAATATACCTTTTTTTAAAAAATCATTTTATTATTATTATCTTTAACTAACTGTATAAAGAAGTTCCCCTTCTACAAACCAGTATATAAATATAAGATGCAGGTCTGACAACATTGTCACCCATCTCTCCTAACCCATCCTTTCTCTCACTTTTCTTTTTTAAGTTGAGATTAGGTGATTACATAAATTTCACAGTATCGTGGAATAGTGATACTTAGTTAAAGTCACAAACACATTTTAACCTTCACAAGGCAAATTGTCATTTTCCTGGTCTATAAAGTTTGTGAATTCTATGAGTTTGACAATATAATTATTTCTTCCACATCAGGTGATGCTTACATTACTTTCCTTCTGCTTAGTGTAGGCTGTTCCCTCTTTCCCTCTCATCCCTCCCTGCCCATCACTGTCTTTGGTTGCTTAGTTCTTTTTCTTCTATGTCCAGTGCAGCTGATGGGCCCCTTTGTTGTATGTTGTTCCGTTTCCCATTTATTCTGTGTCCTCCTCCTATCTTCCCTCCATTGCGTGCATATATATAGTATACATGTTGTATCATTTAGCAATGATACAACAAAATGAGTGGCTGTCCTTTGTTTCTCTCCAGTTCTTTTTACTTTGTCATATCTCCTTGCATTTGGCTTTAGCATCCACATACCAGGGAGACCATGCACCGTGTGTTTCTTTGTTCTTGGCTTACCTCGCTCAAAATAATTCACACTAGTGAATGGCAAATGCCATTATTTTGTCCTTTTTAATGGCGGCATAATATTCCATTGTACAGCAGTTTTTGGATCCACTTATCAGTAGTGGGGCATCTGGGTTGTTTCCATATCTTGGCTATTGTGAACAGTGCTGCAATAAACATGGAAGTGCATGGTGCATGTGTCTTTGTATTCTGGTTCCTGTTGTTTAGGGTAGATGCCTAGGAATGGTATGGCTGGGTTATAGGGGAGATCTATATTAAGCTTTCTGAGGTACCTCCAGACTGCTTTCCACCAGCAATGAAGTAGGGTTCTTCTTTCCCCTCCAGCATTTGTCATTGGCTGAATTTAGGATATGGGCCATTCTTCTAGGGTAAGATGGTATCTCAGGGTTATTTTTATTTGCATTTCCTTTACAGCCAGGGATGATGAACATTAGTTCATTAGTTAGTTTCTTGAGTTCTCTGTACATAATGGATATTAGGCCCTTGTCTGATATATTGCTGGTAAATATTTTTCCTCTGGTTATGTTTTTACTTTTTTTTTTTTTGCCAGTTATGGGGCCTGAACTCTGGGCCTGGGCGCTGTCCCTCAGCTCTTCAGCTCAAGGCTAGTGCGCTACCACTGGAGCCACAGCACCACTTCTGGCTTTTCTGCTTGAATCGAACCCAGGGCCTCATGCATGCAAGGCAAACACTCTACCACCTCCCAGCCCCTCTCTGGTTATTTTTAGAGATAGAAACTCATTATTTTGCCCAGACAGATCTGGGTATGATTTTCCTATTTACACTTCCCACTGCATCCGGGTTAACAGGTGTTCCTCCTTGCTCAGATTTTTATTGGTTGACACAGAGCCTTGAGAACTTTTTTTTTTGGCCAGAGCTAGCCTTATGATTGTAAAACATGACTGCCTTGCCATTTCTGAATATTAGCATCTGGAGAGTCACTTGGCTGCATAGTTCTGGCTCAGTCTCTCTTAGCAGGTTTCTGTCAAAATTCTAACAAGGGCTGCAAAAGATTTATTGAAACAATTTAAATGGAACATTAGAAAGATGAAGTTTCTCAGTTATAAAGTACTAAATGGTAGGATAAACTCAGAAGGGTAAATTTACTTCTACCACTTGAGAATCCTCTATGGGATTAAAGGAGATCAAATAAATAGGATTGTTCCAAGCAAATGAACAAAGGCCATGGACAAAGAGCTTCTCATCTCTCAAATATCCCCAGGCTCATCAAAATCAGAAACACTCACAGTAGGCTAGACATAACCCTTAGCATTTTCTCTGTAAGAAACTATATCCTATGACTGCCTGAAGAAAGCTAAACAAGGATACTGCTTCCTCTGTTCCTCCTAGGCTGGAGTGCTGGTCACACAGCTTCTCTCAGAAGCTGCGTATCATCCATTCTCCATGTGCTTCTGCACCAGAGAATTGCACAGAGCAGTTTGAGCCCCCTGCAGAATGGTCAGCTAGGCAATTTATTTTAAGATACCCATTTCTGCAGCTGACTCTACTTGTGCAAATCAGCAGACCTTCGGTTGTATCCCACGAATATTCATCTTTAATAAGATGTCTTGGGTAAATTATATATATGTGTGTATATATTATATTTTATTTATTTTATACATTGTACTTATATTTATTATATTTAAATTCATATGTTTTAATATATGTTTATGTATTTTATTATGTATACATATATGTTATATATACATATATATACCTTCACTGACTATATATGTGTATATATATACATATATATAATGTATATGTACACACACACACACACACACACACACACACACACACACACACAGGTGTCTTGCTCAACTCTACATTCCTAGTTGCTCATCATGGGTAATTGCACTCTTCGAGATGTTAGATAAATATTAATGGCATTTGTTATGCTTTGGATATAAAGTATCCCTCAAAAGACTCACTTGCTGAAAGTCCTCTTATGTATTTGAGTTCAATAGGTATTTCCTATTGTGTAATTTTAATTATTTTGTCAGTTTACTATGTATTTACTATGTATTGTTTAATTTTTAGTGTTGAACTGGAAATGAATAATAGTATCTATTAGCAGCCTATTTTAAATAAGTTCTAACTCAATTTCATTAACTATTCCTTTTGTTTCTCTCCTTCTACTCTATGCTGTTATTGTTACAATTTATACCTTCCTTCATTGTATATCCTATAACATAGATACTTAGTGATTGACTTAGGCATTGTTTGCCTTTAAAAAAAAAGGAAAAAAAGTTGTAAGCATAAATACTAACATCATTTATATTTACATACTTAGTTACTTTTGTAACTTTCTTATCTCCAATTAACCAGCGAAAAGCTCAAAGTAGAGCTGTGGCTCAGTGGCAGAGCCTAGTGTGGAAAAAGCCAAGTGAGAACTCAAAGCCCTGAGTTCAAGGCCTATTATAGGCACTCACACAAAAAGATCACCCTTGTGACACTTCCTTGTATTGCTTTAGCATCCCACACAACAGCAATAAGGGGGAGTCTTCAGGGCCCCTGGAGTTTTCAAATGCTGTCTATAGATTACCATCAGCTCCCTAAAATGCCATCTCAATAAACAGCATTAATACAATAGGTTTGCAGTTACCCTCAGGGCTGATTCTATCAAGTTTAAATTACATTTGTATACTAACCTGACCTCCTTCTTTCTGTCCTCCTTATATTTCAAAACGGATTCTTACCCTGATTCTTACCGTTTGGGGTGGGTTACACTTTTTGATCTTACTCCAGCACCCACTCTTTGAGCATACTCCCCTCACCCCATGCCCCACGGTGCATTCTGGAACTCCTTGCTCTGGGGAATTTTGTTTAATTACGGCTACAAACTTAAGGTAATGATGACACTGAACTTTCACGTTGGTAGGTAACTGGGCATCTCTGAAAGTCTGAGAAGTGGAATCACCCAATATTCAAGAACATTTGCACGTTTGGAGAATGGAGAAGAGGAAGAGGCTCTCTCTGTCTGTCTCTATCTCTGTCTGTCTGTCTGTCTGTCTGTCTCTCTGTAGAGACAATGTTTGAAGTTGCTGCAACTATTTGTTCTGAGGCTCGGAGGTGAAGCTCAAGGAATATAAACGAAGGCACCGACGGAAAAGGACAAAGCGAGGTGGGTCTCCCACAGTAAGCCACGATCGGTTTCCCGAACTCGGGTCCCAGCTCTAGGGTGCTACTTTGCGCTTGGCGTTTTCTTCTAGGCTTTTCCCCCCGCGACCAAAGGCGGCTATTCTGCCACGGACAGCGGGCACGGTGTCGGCGTCGCCCCGGCAGGGCGCGCGCTCTGCCGGCTCATCTAGGACAGTATCATCCTCGCGCCTGGCTGCCGTGCGCGGCCCTGCTACGGTAGGCGATTCACTGGAGTCCCCCGCCTCCTCGGGAGCTTCCTCCGGGAAAACCACCGAACACGGACCCGACCAGCCCGTTCCGCGCCTGGGTTCCCAGGCAGCGGGTACGCGCCCCCTCCTCCATCCCTCCCTCCACCCTCCATCCCCTCCCACTACGTGCGCTGTTGCCGGGGACCTAGGCTCCGCCCATCTCCACTACTGGCCAATTCATCGAGGTCTGGGCACCGCCCAGCTCCAGCGTGGGCCAATGGTGGCCCGGAATAGGCACCGCCCTGATTTTACAGGACCAATAGAAAGCGTAGCCCGGAGCAATCGTCCGCCCTCCCCCGCCGCCGCCGCCTCCCTCTCCACAACTGGGCGGGGAAGCAGAAGGGGGCCGCTGGCTCCGCCCCGCTCCCCTCTGACCCCGGTGTCTGGTCTACTCCGTCTTCCTGTTCCAAACCACGTGGACGCGCTGAGGGGCTGCGGGATCTGCGGGACTAAAGGGCGGCCACCCGGGGCCGCCGCCGTCCCCGTCGCCGGGGGGTCGCCATCCGCGTGCCCCGTCCGAAGTCTCGGGGTCTCGCGCCCGGGGAGGGGAGGGGTGGCCGGCGCCTCGGCGTCCGGGCGCGCACATGGCGACCCCGGCGCACTCGCTCGGCTACGCGGGCTGCAACTTCTTACGACAGCGGCTGGTCCTGTCCACCCTGAGCGGCCGCCCCGTCAAGATCCGGAAGATTCGGGCCCGAGAGGACAGCCCGGGCCTCCGCGGTGCGTACCTGAGGGGGGCGGCACGGGGTGCGGAGAGAGGGGCGGCCGGGGGCTGCGCGTGGGGGGGCGGGGACGTGGGGGGCCCGGGCGTCTCGGGGTGCGGGGGGAACGTGGGGGGCCGGGCGTCTCGGGGTGCGGGGGGGACGTGGGGGGCCCGGGCGTCTCGGGGTGCGGGGGGGGCTGCGTGCGGGGGGGGGGGGGAACGTCGGGGACCCCCGTGCGTCTCGGGGTGCGGGGGGAGCTGGCGCGCGGGAGGGACGTGGGGGGCCCGGGCGTCTCGGGGTGCGGGGGGGACGTGGGGGGCCCGGGCGTCTCGGGGTGCGGGGGGGACGTGGGGGGCCCGGGCGTCTCGGGGTGCGGGGGGCTGGGGTGCGGGGGGGGGCGGTGGGGGCTGGCGCGCGGGAGGGACGTGGGGGGCCCCCCCGGGCGTCTCGGGGTGCGGGGCGACTGCGGGGCGCTGGTAGTAAACATGCACACGTTTCCCAGCCTGACGTGTTATTGCCAGCTCCCTCTCGCGTCCGCCACTCAGTGCCACAAACCTCTCCCCACAAAGGGGGGGGGGAACAGTCTGTGGGCTCGAATTGTGGTCCAGGAGCATCTGGAGAGGAAAAAAAAAAGATAACTACGGGTTGGTTCCAAAAGCAGCGCCGCCCCCACGCTCGTGTTGCTCGGCTGCTCCTCCTTCCTTGGGTGTGAATTCGAGAATTTAAAAGAAGAATGTGTTTGTGTCCATCAGGACGCGTGATTGATAGGCCTGGAGCGAATCTGGACGTGGATGGGTCACTAGGTAGGCCCACGTGTCTTCACTTCACGCAAGCAGTCAACTGTAGATTTTTGTAAGCTCCCTTCTTGTCCCACAGAGCTAGATACCATAAAAAAAAAAAAAGACCACATTTAAGTCTCTCAAATCAGAATAGTTTTTATTTTTGGCTGGTCCCCTGGAATCATAGGCATATGCCTTTGAAGACTTATTACTGAATTTTCCAACAGTGGACAAAAGAAAACCAAAGGTGTGTGGTTAGTCACAGAAACCGCCTCGGTCAGGATGATACCTTTAACTTTTCTCTGGCTCCTGTATTCGGTGGCCCGTCCATTTCATCATCTGTCTGAATACATTTTTTTTTTTTTTTGATAGTTCTACTTCTGTCTTTTTTTCTTTTCTTTTCTTTTTTTTTTTGGTGCCAGTACTAGTGCTTGAATTCAGGGCCTGGGTGTTGTCTCTGAGCTTTTTTTGCTCAAGGCTAGTGCTCTACAATTTGAAAAACTGGTCTACTCCTGCTTTTTTGCTGGTAATTGGAGATAAGAGTCTTACAAACATTCCTATCCTGGCTGGCTTTGAAACATAGTCCTCAAATCTAGCATCCTGAGTAGCCAGCAGTGGCCCGCTATGCTATTTCTGCATTTCTTTAAGGGAGATTGTTGCATATGGTGGGATGGAGTGTTATGTCAGCTGATGAAGGTAGAAGATTGGGAAGGAAAGAACCACAAGATCTTATGTACAGTGATGAGGGTGATATTAGGAAAAGCTTGCCCATATAGTTCCTGTGCTCTGTGTACTACTTAGAAACTGGAGGTGGAAAGCTGGATGTGGTAATACACACCTGTAATCCTAGCATTCTGGAGACTGAGACAAGGATGCTCGTAAGTATTTGGCCTGCCTGGGCTATGCAGTGAGATTCTGTCTAAGAAGGAAGGAAAGAGGGAAAGCTGAGCGAGTTAAGGAAAGATCACTGAGTTATTTGTGCAGTGACTTTGTCACCCTTATTTTCAGTCTGGCCTTGTGAAAAGTGATTGATTAGTGTTCACATTGATCTTTTTCATTTTTGAACTCCAGATTAGTCTAGAGACATACAAGAAGATACATACAAGAAGGGCTTCTATTTTCTATGAACTCTGGATTTTTTTTTTGAATAGAGGTGCCTTAGAATGAAGACTTTTCATATATATATATATATATATATATATATATATATATATATATGTTTTGTAAAAATACTGTACAGAGGGGTTACAGTTACACAAGTAAGGTAATAAGCGAGTAAGGTAATGAGTACATTTCCTATCGGGCATTGTTACCTCCTCCTTTGTTTTTCCCCTCCCTGACTTTTTTTTTTCTTTTTAAACAACAAATACATTGCTATACAATAGAAAGTTGTGAGCCCTTGGTAGCTTGATGAGAGATATAACCAACAGGCTGTGTTGCTAGTTGTCTCTTTCTGCTTTTTTCTGACTAGGGTTTTGACAGTTGGAAACAACTCAGGGAATATCCAGTAAGATCTTCAGTAAAACCTCTGGCCAGATACAAGAATAACATCTGCCAAAAGTACTCCAGCATCCCCCATGGAGTGGACTGAGGGGAATAGGCATTTTTATGAGAGGCTTTCTACCTCAGGACCATTCTTTCGGAAAAAGTTTATTGAGCCTGTTTATGTGCAAGGTTTTTTGAGGGGCATAAGATGTGAGAAGTTTGCCTCTGCTCTTCAGGGGCTTGCTATCTAAGCAGGAAGAATTTGAGTAACTTGAAGTAGAAAAAGCTGAGGCTGGCCTGCGAAGTTACAAAGGAAAACTTTGTGGATCTCTTTGTATCTTGATAGGATGGAGTGAGTGCTGTGAGGATCCTTATAGGTGAAGGAAATGGTTCTTAAGTAAAGATGTTCTTTATTTTCTTTATTTCACCATGGTAAAAGTCGTCATGGTCATACTAGCTTGGCAGTTAAGAGTTTAGGTTTAGTATTAGACCTTGGATTGAATCCTGGTCTAACTTTTAGCTCTTGGACCTTAGGTAAGTCCTTTAATGTTACTTAGGCTCTACTTCCTATCATTTGTGTAGGGTGATTAGTGCTACGTATCATAGGATTATGATGAGTTCTAATAAATACTTAAAAGTGTAGTGAGCTGGGCGTGGTGGCTTAAGCCTGTAATCCTAGCTGACAGGTCTCGGATCACAGAAAAGTTCTGAGACTCCATCTTACTTAGTGGCTGGGAGCAGTGATGTATCTCTGTTATCTTAGGGAAGCACAAGTAAGGGGGACCACAGCCCAGGTTGGCCTGGGCATAAACTGAAACACTACCTTGAAAGTAAGAAACACAAAAAAGGTGCTAGAAATGTGGTTCAAGGCGTAGAATGCCTGCTTTGCAAGCATGAGACCCGAGCCCCTGATTCAATCTCTAGTACTGTGGACTATTAGATGTAGTTGGTGATATCCTGAATCTGTTCCTGTTTCTGCTTGGAAACTTTTCAGAACTTTAAAGAGAATTATATCTTTTCAGTTTTTTTCATTTAGCTGACCGGTTCTAGTTATTTGTAGGTACTTTGTGAATGCAGTGATTGTCAGCTAGAGGTATAGTTGCTCAACAAAGGGCATTTGGCAGTGTTTGGAGATCTTTCTGGTTATTTCAACCTGGAGTGTTGTTTTGGTATTGACATCTAGTATTGACCAGCGTACTGCTAAATATTCTATGAGGCAGGATAGTTTCCCGCAATAATTATTCTGTCCAAAAGTCAGTTGTGCTGATGTTGAAAATGACTATATTTTAATAGTTAAAACCTTTCTTTTCCCATATCCTTGATGATTAGGAATAGCAGCCTGTGGCATTAAGAAAACTGCCCAACAGTTAGGTGTAGTAGTGCATATCTGTCATCTTAACAGGTGGGAGACTGAGGCAGAAGAATCATGAGTTCAAGACCAGCCTGTACTACATAGAGAATGTGAGGACAGCCTGTAGCCTACTAAGTGAGATGCTGTCGCAAAGCAAAGCAAAACAGCAGAACAACAAAATGAAAGCTGTAAGGATTCTCAAGGAGATAGACCTGGGTCAAACTCTGGGAGTTCACTTCATTTGTTAAATAAAACTATCCCCTTCCTATCCAGAGACGTTGTAGTTAATGAGAACTTGAGTCTTCAAATTGATGCTGGAATGCATTCAGTGATGGACGTATTCATGTTGGGCATGGTGTATTATACGGCACTCTGGAGACTGAGGCAGCAGGGTCTTGAGTTCTAGGCCATCCTGGGCTATTTTATAGTCAGCATCAATTACACTATATCATTATATGCTTCCTGACATTAAAGAGGAAATGTCATTTTGCTGAAGATAAAAAGCCAAGATATAGAAAGCTTCTGAGTTAAACATTCAGTGAGAATTCATCCAGCTCCAGCCTGGAGACTTACTTTCCCCTGTCTAACTTCACAATAGACAGTATTTTGTACCATTTTTAAAAGTAAACTTTATTATACTGACTACCCTCATCAGCATCATAAAGCTCTGTCCCAAGTACTTTTTTTTTGTTTGTTTGTTTTTTTGGTCTGGTCGTGGGGCCTGAACTCTAGGCCTGGGCGCTGTCCCTCAGCTCTTCAGCTCAAGGCTAGTGCTCTACCACTTGAGCCACAGTGCCACTTCCAGCTTTTTTTTTTCTGCTTATGTGGTGCTGAGGAATCGAACCCAGGGCCTCATGCATGCAAGGCAAGCGCTCTACCACTGAGCCACCTTCCCAGCCCTCTGTCCCAAGTACTTTTGTCTCTGCATATCATAAAGCCCATGACTCAAGAGATTATATGGAATTTGAAGCCTAAATAGAAAAGAATTCCATGAGAAAGATAATTGTTTCTGGGAATTGGAGAAGCAGTGGATTTGGGCAAGAGCTCTAGTGTGTCAGGAGACTAAGCCTCAGTGTTACCACCTGTGAAATTTGAGGAGCTCACTTGGTCTCAAGGTAGTGCTACACATGGTTTACGTGAGATTCTGATGAGGAAGAGCGAAGTAGAATTTTAATCAACAGAAGCCTTTAAAATGTCCTGTTGAAAAGGAACACATTTTTTTGGCTAGTTGGTTCATTGTTTTGGGGGAGAAATCTGGCTGTTAATAAATTGGATCTTCTGAAAGAATGTATCTGTCGTTGTTGTTATTGTTGTTTTCCCTCTCATTGTGTCCTGGGACTTGGGATTGTTAACTGACAGCTGAACCGATTTGGGGTTAGAATGACTTTTAACATGCTAAGTATGGATTGAATATTGTTGATTAAGACCCTACTTTATTGTGCCTCTATTGACCAGGAAAGTGTACTCCCCAAGTGATGAATTTTTGGCTACCCAAGGCATGATTTATCTTTTAGAGGCAAATGGCAAGAATTGTAATGGCCTTTTATTAAATGCTGTTAGTTGAAAGTTGTGAAATTCTATTCCAGATCCATCTGTCTACCATCCTTGTTATTCTTTAAGCAAAACATGTTCATTTGAGATAACTTTAGATGCCTATACAGTAATAAAATATAACACAAACCCTATGTAGATTTATCCTATTTTCCACATGGGAAACATCTGGAAAAATCTGGTTTTCCTATGATACCTATAATATTATACTCAGGCTATTAATATTGATGTAGGGGAAAGCCAGAACATTTTTTTTTGGGGGGGGGGTCCGGTCGTGGGGCCTGAACTCTGGGCCTGGGCGCTGTCCCTCAGCTCTTCAGCTCAAGGCTAGTAGTGCTCTACCACTTGAGCCACAGCACCACTTCCGGCTTTTTTCTTTTTGCTTATGTGGTGCTGAGGAATCGAACCCAGGGCCTCATGCATGCAAGGCAAGCGCTCTACCACTGAGCCACCTTCCCAGCCCCAAAGCCAGAACATTTATACTACATTTTTGCACTCAGTAGACCATTGGTATTGTGGGTATAGTCCCTATTTAGGAGAAACTTGACATGGTCAGGATGCATAGTTCAGTGTTGTACTGTGGCTGTTTGATTTCATTTTCCTACAGTGCTCCTGTCTTCCTCCAGAGACATGCCTCTTTTCAACACATCTTTTTTTTCCTCAACAAATCTTTTTTTTTTTTTTGGTCAGTTGTGGGACTTGAACTCTGGGATTGGGTGCTGTCCCTTAGCTCTTCAGCTCAAGGCTAATGCTCTACCACTTGAGTCACAGCACCACTTTTATTTTTTCGGTGGTGAATTGTAGACTTTCCTGCCTGGGCTGGCTTTGAACTGCGATCCTCAGATATCAGCCTTCTGAGTAGCTAGGATTATAGGCATGAGCCACCAGCACCCAGCTTCTTCAACAAATTCTTAAATTGTCATTTTATAACGTTATTGAAGCACATTAACTTTTGCCTTGATTTTTGAGCATCATTTTCCTTGCTCTGTTACTTGATTCATTCTTCAGCCCCTTTCTGAATTGGTTTTATATATATATATATATATATATACATATATATATGTATATATATATATACACACACACACATATATATATAAATAGAGAGTGTGTGTGTGTGTGAGAGAGAGAGAGAGAGAGAGAGAGAGAGAGAGTGTGTGTGTGTGTGTGTGTGTGTGTGTGTGTGTGTGTGTGTGGTGGGGGGGTTGGTCCTAGATCTTGAACTTAGAGCCTGGGTGCTGTCTTTGAGCTTTTGTGCTCAAGGATAGCAATCTACCACTTGAGACACAGCTCTACTTCTGGATATTTTGTTAGTTAATTGGAGGTAAAAGTCTCATGGACTTTCCTGCCGAGGCTGGCTTTGAACCATGGTCTTATATCTCAGCCTCCTGATTAGCTAGCATTACACCAGCATGTAAAAGTACCAGAACCCAGCTTGCAATGATTATTTTCAAGGTAAGGTCTTGCATTATGTCTACAGCCTATTCTGTGATCTTTGTATTCCTGTGCCTCTATTGTCTCTGTTGGCTGGGGATGACAGATGTATACCACTAGGTCTAGCCATTAGGCTTCCTTCTTATCTGGGACAGCATGTGTGCACTACTGTGCCAAACTGTTGGTTGAGATGGATTCTCATGAACTTTTTGTCTATGCTGGCAAGCTATGATTTCTTGATCTCTGCCCACCGCGTACCTAGGATTATTGTCTTTGGCCACCACAGGCATTATTTTGATGTGAATTCAGGTCTTGTTTTCTCTGGAATAACTGGGAGCAAATGCTTTGTTGTAGTTAGTTGTGTTTAATTTCTTGAGAGACTGCCAAGCTTTTTTTTAGGGTGATTGTACTATTTTATTCTCACCAACAAGTGAGCGATTCAATTGCTCTTCATTCTCCAGCCTTTGACTATTTTTAGTTGTAGTCATTCTACTACTTGTGTAGTAATATCTCATTGTGGCTTTAACCCACATATCACAAAGTGACTAATGATGTCTTTATTTTTTTAATGCCATTGCCCATTTTCTAATAGGACTGTTGATTTGTTTATAATGTTTTAAGAGTTGGTAGTGGTTTTGTTTTCTTGTTTTGACTTGCCCTCAACCATGAGTTTTGGGCATTTGGTGTATACTCAGGATTTTTGGCCAGTTAAGTGGCTTGCCAATAATTCTCTTCTTCATCAATAATTCAGTTCTTCATCTTTATAGGTAATCAATTTACAAAAATAAACAATTATTTCATAATGTTTTATAAATAATTTGTAAGTTATTTATTTTTTTATCTTTTATTGTAAAAATGCTGCACAGAGGGGTTACAGTTACGTGAGTAGGGCAATGAGTACGTTACTTGTCGAGCATTGTTACCCCTTCCCTTCCTTGCTGTTGCCCTACTATCCCTTCCCTCCCCACTCCTCTCCCATGCCCCCCACCCAAAGTTGTATAGTTATTTCTAGTATACTGTCTTGTGGCCTTGTTGCAATGCATCATCCTGTGGCCTTGTTTCAGTGTTTTATTATTCCTCTTCCCCTCCCCAAGTTAGATAAATGTATGTACAAGATGCAGGGCACCAAAATCAAATATAGTGATAATACCATAAAGGAAAGAACATACAAAAGAAACAACAACAATAATAAAATCATATGGTACATTAAAACAATAACAATAAATAGACCCCTTGTTCCATATCTTGGGGTTCATTTCACTTAGCATCATCTTATATGGTCATATGTACATGGCTTTTGAGTTTTTCAGCTCATCTAATAAGATTATCCTATATGTATGCTAATTATTGCAAATAAGGGAAACCATAGGATCTAAATTTCTTTGGGACTGGGTTACTTCACTTAATACAATTTTTTTCCCGGTCTTTCCACTTCCTAACAAATGGGGCAGTATAGTTCTTTCTGATGGAAGCATAGAATTCATATATATATATATATATATGAATTCTATATATATATGTATATATACATATATACATATATATACCATATTTTCTTTTTTTATTGTGAAAATACTGTACAGAGGGGTTACAATTACATGAGCAAGATAATGAGTATATTTCTTATCAAGCATTGTAGCCTCCTCCTTTGTTTCCCCTTCCCATCCCTTCCCATCCTCTCCCCGCCCCCCCCACCCAAACCCCCCCCCCACCAAAGTTGTAAAGTTCGTTTTCTACATAACGACTTGTACATCTCATTGTTGCAATGGATCCACCTGTATCCCTATTTAAAAGATTTGTTTTTTCCCTTCCCCTCCACAAATTATACCAACATCAAATACAATACACCATATTTTCTTGATCCATTCATCTACTGAGGGGCATCTAGGTTGGTTCCATATCTTAGCTATGGTGAATAATGCTGCTAGTAAGATCAATAGAAAGCCCACAGGCTGGGAGAAGATCTTCACAGGACCTCATATCGAAAATATACTTAAAACTCAAAAAATTAAATCCTCCCAAAACAAATCCTCAAAGAAACAACTGCCCCATCAACAAGTGGGCTAAAGACTCAAAGAGAGACTTCTCTGAAAAGGAACTAAGAATAGCCAATAGTCACATGAAGAAATGCTCAACTTCTCTGGTCATAAATGCAAATCAAAACAACCTTGAGATTCCACTGCACTCCAGTTAGAATGGCTATAGTCAGAAAATCTAATAATGACAGATGCTGACGGGGATGGGGCCAGAAGAGAGCCCTACTGTATTGTTGGTGTCAACCACTGGAAGTCAGTATGGAGGTTCCTCAAGAGACTCCACATAGAGCTCCTTTGTGACCTAGCAATCCCACTTCTGGGCATTTACCCAGATGATCACAAACAAGGCCACACTAAAGCTACCAGCACAACCATGTTTATTTTTGAGACAAGAGTCTTGCTAGATAGGACAGCCTGGCCTTTGGCTGAGTGCTGGGATTACAGGTATTCAGCATTTCATCCAGTGTTTTATGTTTTGTTTTTTTTCCCACCCAGTGTTTTTGTTTTGTTTTTTGTTTTTGTTTTTTGTTTTGTCAGTCCTGGGGCCTGAACTCTGATCCTGGGCACTGTCCCTCAGCTCTTCAGCTCAAGGCTAGCATTCTACCACTGGAGCCACAGCGCCACTTCTGGCTTTTTCTGCTTATGTGGTGCTGAGGAATTGAAACCTGGGCCTCATGCATGCAAGGCAAGCGCTCTACCACTGAGCCACCTTCCCAGCCCCTACCCAGTGTTTTTAAAGTCACAGAGTAGATTTTCTCAATTTCTTAAATTGTGGCTGAGCTTTTGATTTTAAATGTAAGAACTCATTTCCTAGCCTTAAATCTTAAAGATTTTCTATGACAAATTAAGCATTCTTAATCTGAAAATCTGAAATAATCTCATAATCTGAGACTTTTCTTTTGAAGGCTGACATAACTCCACAAATGGAACATTTCACATCTGACATCATGTGACATGTCAGAAGTAAAATATTAGGTACACTAAAAATATTGTATAAAAAGCACTTTCAAGATATTTGTGTAAGAGGCTGGGAAGGTGGCTCAGTGGTAGAGTGCTTGCCTTGCATGCATGAGGCCCTGGGTTCGATTCCTCAGCACCGCATAAGCAGAAAAGGCTGGAAGTGGCACTGTGCTCAATTGCTAGAGCTTTAACCTTGAGTTGAAGAGCTGAGGGACAGCGCCCAGGTCCAGAGTTCAGGCACCATGACCCTCCTATCCCCCCCCCCCCCCACACACACACACATACAAAAGATATTTGTGTAAGATGAATATGAAACATAAATGAATTTCATGTTTAGGCGTGGGTCTATCTTTTTTTGTATGTTTCCATGTTTTAAAGTTAAGAAAAAAAATCAGAAATCCAAAACACTTAATCCCAAGCATTTTGAGTAAGTGATACCCAATCTGCATGTTTTTCCTGGTTCTACAGTTTTTCTACCTGGGAAGATAGATGTGTGCTATAACACTAGCTTCTTTCACTGAGATGGAATTTCATGGATTTTTCTAGTTGGGCAGTTTTGAACTACAATCCTTCCGTTTTCAGCCTCCAAAATAGGATTCTAAGCATGAGCCTGAAGAGCCTGGCTTCCTAATTTTCAATTTTCAGAATCATTTCACTTATTCCAGCTTTACATTAATTGCTTTTCCACAGAATTTTAGAATTTGCTGGTCTGTTCTACAGAAAAGTCTTGCTGTTAATTTCCACAAGGATTGTATTAAACATATGTCAATTTGGAGAGAATTGATATTTTTGTTGAGTTTTCGAATTTATGTACATAGTCTACTTTTAAAAATACCTATTTTTTTCTTTTATCAGTGTTACGTTGTTTTCTAACTCAATCCCTGTGTATACTGTTAGATATGCCTGATTTTTCTTAAAGCAGTTGAAATGGAGCAGTATTTTTAATTTGGTCTCTGTGTTGTTAGTATATGAAAATATAGTTGATTTTTTTTTTTTGTATATTTACCTTGTACTCTGCAAACTTGCTTTATTTTCTTAGTAGGTAGGTGGGTTTTGTTGGTATGTTTCACTGCTTTTTGGTAAATTTTTAGGGGATTTTTCTACATTGATAATCATGTTATCTGCAGGTAGGAATAATATATATGTATATGTACATATACATAAATATATATACATATGTGTATATATATATAAAGTAAATCATTAAATATTTATATATAAACCCATATAATATACATATGTATATATAAGTATGTTATATATAATATATCAAATAATATACACATATGCTGTGTATATATACATATTATCTATGTACATACAATACACACATTTTATTATATAGTTATATAAAGTTCTAAATCATAAAATCTAATAATTAGTTAATAATTATATAATTATATATAACATGACATATGTAATTATATATAACATGGCATGTGTAATTATATATGTTATAATGTAATATATAACTTAATGTATTGTACAATATGTTTATGTGTAATATACATTTATATAGATTATAGATTCATATAAATATATAGATTATAGATTTATATATATAAATCAGCATGTCTGTTTATGAATACAACACATCCTGATCAATGTCACCCTTTCCCTCCTCACTCCTCCTATGTCCCAACCCACCCTTCCCCTCAAGTTGCCTAGTTTCACATACCTACATTGTGTATTATGACTGCCATAGCCCATTATTTCTGTCTCCATTCACTTGCCAGGAATAATTTATGAATTTAATCTTTATGACTTTCATTTGCTTCTGCCTTATTGTATTGGGGAGAACTGTAAACACCATATGTTAAGTAAGAGTAGTAAAAAGAAACATTCTTACTTGTTCCTTATCATAGGGGAACAGCACACAGTATTTCACCAAGTGTGTTAGCTATATTATTTTTTATTAAATTAAGGGACTTCCCTTTTATTACTATTTTCCTGTTGTCTCTTTTTTAAAGAACCAGCTCTTATCTTGGCCTGTTGGTAGAGAGCTTGCCTCGCATGCATGAGGTCCTGGGTTTGTTTCCCCAGTACATGCATACATGCTCTCCTGGAAGCGGCACAAACGTTGTTTTAGGTGCAGCAATTTTTGTCTTGTTTTTCCGTTTTCAATTTCATTTGTCTCTGCTTGTGTGTGTGTGTGTGTGTGTGTGTGTGTGTGTGTGTGTATTTGTTTATTTGGTAGTACTGGTTGTCAGTTCAAGGTCTCTTCTTGCTAGGTAGCCACTCTACCACTTGAGCCATATCTTCAGCCCTTTTTAAAATGTTTGCCTGTTTAAGTCCTTCTTAAGCAGCTTACTCCCCACCCCCCACCCCTGTAAGTTAGTGGACTACTGTCCTCTCTCCTACACCCCCCTGCATAAGTAGGATGACAGGGGTCCCATCACTGAGTTCAATTTGTTGGCTGAACTGACTCCTAATCTTGTTTGCAGCTCACTGTGTTCTTGTTATTCCCTAAAGAAGTTTAAGTCATGCTGCATCTAGTACTTTTTAAACCTTTCCTCAATACTCTATGAGTGTTTCTTTGTGTAATTAAGTAAAATTCTTTTCAAATTTTTTTTTTTGTCTTTGAGATAGAGTCTCACTGTGTAGAGCAGTCTGACGTCCAACTCCTGAACCTTCTGCCTTAGATTTGTCCATTGTTAGAATTATTAAGGCTTAGAGGAGTATACTGCCTCATCATCTGATTGAAAATATTTTAAATTGCCACATAGTATGAAGATATACTGTAGACTGCTTTTTTGTTTTCGTTTTTTGTAGGTCATGGGGCTTGAACTCAGGGCCTGAGAGTTGTCCTTGAGCTCTTTTGTTCAAGGCTCTCTACCATTCGAGCCACACTGCTACTTCCGGTTTTCTGGTGGTTTGTTGGAAATTAGAATCTCAGGGACTTTCAGATCTCACCTCCTGAGTAGCTAGGATTACAGGTATGAGCCACAGGTGCTCAGCACTAATGCTGGCTTTTTGCTGGTTAACTGGACATAAGAGTCTCACAGACTTTCCTACCCTTGCTGGTTTAGAACCCCTGAGTAGCTAGGATTATGGATATAAGCCATTAGAACCCCTGAGTAGCTAGGATTATGGATATAAGCCACTAATGCCTGGCTGTCTTTTATTCTTGACTCTGAAATAGCTCCTATTACAAATCTGTTATATTTTTCATATAACACACCCACCCACACACCCACACACACATTTTTTTTTACCTGAGTCCTCATCTTTTTTTTTTTTTTATTCACTGTATGTTGAAGATGACTCATAGAGGTACAGCATATTTTAAAAATATCTCAATAATTCTAAGGCCAGGGCCTTGCAAATGGTAGGCAAGTTCTTTACCACTGAGCTAAATCCTCAGTTCTTGTTATTTTGAGACAGGGTTTCCCTAAAGTGTAGCCCAGGCTAGCCTCATATTTGAGATATTCCTGCTTCAATGCTAGAATTTTCCTTCCAAGTGCTAGAATTACAGACAATCCGTGTTTTTGAAGTACAGGTTACTAGGCTTTATTTTAGCTTGCCCTTTCTTTGAGACATCATTTTGCCTTTTGTGTTTTGTCCTTGTTCATCTGGAGGTTTATTAGGGAAACGGGGGTAGGCGTGGGTTTGATGGTCCCAAATAGTTAAAAGACATGATTAAAATACCAGAACATTATTTAATAAACAAGAATATTAATGGATTGTGAAGTGAACATCTATGTAAACTCCATCCAGGTTAGAAAATAGAACCTTGCCAGCATTCTTACCTGTCAACTATTGTACCAAGTGGTAGCTATGTCCGAATTTAAGATACGGCATACACTTTGACTCTCTCTATACCTTTATAACCTTATATATTCTTACACAACATAGTAAACATAGTAAACTTTTTTTTTCTTTTGGAACTTTTATCCCCCAACTTTTAGATCTGTAATATTGTCTACCCCAGGGAACAGTCTTGAAGGGAGAGAGTCCAAGTGTATAGAAAGGCAATGGGGAAGGAACACTATGCATCTTGGCTTAATGAAGTTTTGGGACTTGGCGCTTAGTATTTTTAGGTGAACTTGAGATCTGTTTTGTACCAGGTGATGGAGCTCTATTTTCACTGTTGCTAGGACTCTAGAACTAGCTGGGAGTGTGGTTCTTTGAGATACTGCATTGGAAGCACTTGCTGACTGACCTGAGATGGTCTTGTGGAGGTCTGTTTAGGTGTCTGTTCTCTTCCTGTTCTTGTTCTTGTTAAACATTTCTGGCTGCTTATGCTTCAGAATCCTGTGGATTGCAAAGCAAAACAAAGCATTTCTAACATAATATTTGTTTTCTTTGCTGGTTTTTCTGACCTCGTTTGTAAAAGGTATGGGGTTTTCATTTTAGTCGTTATTTGTATTTGTTCCTTTCTCATATTGTATCTGGAAAGCTTGAGCAAATAAGGTCTGCCTGCCTGCCTGCCTGCCTTCCTTCCTTCCTTCCTTCCTTCCTTCCTTCCTTCCTTCCTTCCTTCCTTCCTTCCTTCCTTCCTTCCTTCCTTCCTCCTTCCTTCCTCCCTTCCTTCCTTCCTCCTTTCCTTCCTCCCTTCCCTTCCATTCCCTTCCTCCCTTTCTTTCTCCCCCTTCTCTCCCTCCTTCTCTCCCTCCCTTTCTTCCTTTCTTTCTTCCTGCCTCCCTCCCTTCTTCCCTTTCTCCCTCCTTCCTTCTTTCCTCTTTCCCTCCATTTCCTCCCTCCTCTTCCTCTCTTCCTTCCTTTCTTTGTCTCTCTCCCTCTTCCCTTATTTCCCTCCTCTCTCTCCTTTCCTTCCTTCCTTCCTCCATCCCTCCCTCCCTCCCTCCCTCCCCCTCTCTCTCTCTCTGTCTCTCTCTTTCTTTCTTTCTTGTAGTATTTTGGTGGATATTGTGTCTAGTTTTTTCTTTTCATATTAATGATACAGAATATTCTGTAGAAAAAGACCAGAGACATAATTTTAGTTCAACTCCACAGTGCAGTTGTTTAAAAAAAAAAAAGATGGGGCTACTTATCCCACAGTCTGTTTATATGTGGACAAAGAAATGTCCAATTGAAGCCAAATTTCATGACCAGCCAGCAGTGCTAGTATATAATTACTGTGAATGTTCCAAGAACCCAGTGATGCTTTAAACTGTGTCTTCGTAGTACTCAAGTCTTCCTTTATTTGTTGTTGCTGTTTTATTTTACTTCTTGAGATCGAGTCTTACTATATAGCACAGAGTTGCTTAGAACTCAACTGTGTAACACAGGCTGGCCTCAAATTCATGATCCTTCTACTTCAACCTCCCACAGTTGGGATTAAACACCCCCACACCTAGCTATACTCGCCTTCACCATATACATACTTAATGATAGTAGGCTTCTCTTTGGCATATCCACATTTCTAGCATCATACTCTTGTGCTCTAGGGTTGTTGTTAAGTAAAATAAAGATTTATTGAACAGAAGTACTGGGGTCCCATGACAAGATCTGCAATAACTGAAGTGTCTTCTAAGTGGCAGATGGTTTAGGAAGGATGTGTGGTGTTTGGATATTGCTGGGCCAAGGAAAGATTTTGATTCTAGACAGAAGGGAAAGGAATGGTTTATTTCTTTTTCTTTTCTTTTTTTTTTTTTTTTGTCGGTCGTGGGGCTTGAACTCTGGGCCTGAGCACTGTCCCTCAGCTCTCCTGCTCTAGGTTAGCGCTCTACCACTTGAGCTACAGCACCACTTCTGGTTTACTGGTTGTTTATTGGAGAGAAGAGTTTCCCGGACTTTCCTGCCCTGGCTGGCTTTGAACCAAGATCCTCAGATCTCAGCCTCCTGAGTAGCTAGGATTACAGGCATGAGCCACCGGCCCTGGCTAGGAATGGTTTATTTCTGAGATTTTTCCATTTAGTCTTTTCTGAGTTTGGTTGTCTGTGGGTAAGTGAAATTGTGGAAAATGAAATGGGCAGATAGGAGGAGTCTGTCCATACTGTTCTAGGTTCATTAAAAAGAAATGTTGATTACAATCATTAAATGGACAGTGAGTTGCTGCTTGCAATTTAAAACTTACCTAGAAATCAGTGCTTCACTTCTTTTCGAAACAGCCAGGCACTGGTGGTTCATGCCTGTAATCTAGCAACTCAGGTGGCTGAGATCTGAGGATCACAATTCAAAGATAGCCTGGACAGGAAAGTCCACGAGACTCTTAACACAAATAAATTACCAAGAAAAGAGCTGCAAGCTATGGTTCAAGTGGTTGAGCGCTAGCCTTGAGCACAGAAGTTCAGAGACAGTGACCAGACCCTGAGTTCAAGCCCCATGACTCACACACACACACAATAGACTAGGAGCAAGCTAATGTCACAATGTGGTTAGAGCATGGACTTTTAAGGACAGATTTAGTTCCAAATCCTGCCTGCCATTGCTGGTTAGGGTAGGTTTGTTGGCCGTCTTGGCCATAAGATATGCATGACATTCATTGCCAATGAGGCTTACATGACAGAAGGTCTGGTGTAAAGTATTAGCCATTTTTATTTATTTATTTTGAGGTTTAATGGAGTTTCTCTGCCTTCCAAACTAGAGCTCTTTGCAGAAATGGTGGAATTTACTTTGACAGGAGTTAAGAGGCAGTGTTAAGCAACAGACTAGGGAGATGAGAATTGCTTAGTTGATTTGCTCACCCTTTGGGATCAGTTTAGGTGACTGTTGAGATCTGTGCTGGTTTATTACAGGAGGGGAACCTGTCTGCAAGTGTCAGGCAGTTCCAGTGTCTTTAATGGCAGGATTGCTGGCCTTCCTGGGTAGCAGTTGTGTGTGTGTGTGTGTGTACATATTCTCTTGTTAGAATCATTAGTCTGCCCTGTTCCATAATTTCACAATTCAGAAAAGAGATTCTCTCATATTCTTATTAACTTTTTCCCTCTCTTTCTCTTAAAGAACAACTGCCTTATGCTAAACTGCCTTATGCCTAAGTGGAATTGAAGGAAATTTGAACAGAAAAGTATAGCCATTTTATATAAAATTAAATTCATATAGTCTTTTCAACAAATGAAGCTCATGTATTAATTGTGTTTTATGCATTTACAAATAGGTAACAGTGCTGTGGCTCATGCCTATAATCCCAACTAATCAGGAGGCTGATATCTCTGGATCTTGGGCCAGCCCAGATAGGAAAGACCTTGAGACAACCAACAACAACAACAACTTTTTTTAAAGAGTTTCAATATAATATTACTGTTACTTATTTTGGAGGGTAGATGGTGTTAGTTGTAGGGCTTTAACTTGGGGCCCTGTTACTGAGCTCTCTTTGCTCAAGGCTAGTGCTCTTTCACGTAAAGCCACAGTGCCATTTTTCAGTTTTTCTGAGTAGTTTATTGGAGATAAGAGTCTCATGGTCTTTCCTGCCCAGGCTGGCTTTGAACTGTGGTCTTCAGATCTCAGCCCCTTGACTAGCTAGGATTACAGGTGTGAGCCATCAGTACCCGGTTGAAGCACCTTCTTAAAGAAACCAAAAAAAGAACTAGTTAGTGATCTTTTCCTGTCTGTGAGACACCATTTAATTTCCACTTTAATGGCCTTCCATTTAATTTCCCCTCTCAGTTATTTTGGAGCAAGAGGTAGGGAGGGGAGGGGGCAATTTTAAACCTTCCTTACTTTCTGCTGTTTCTGTCCTATTTGGCCATCCTAAGGTCAAAGAACAGATCTTTTATGGACTTTATGCTGCTGAAATTAACATTCCATTCGGTTGCTGGTGGAGTTGCCATTTCGTGTGAATGTGAAAGCTGAACTCTTTCCAGCAGTTCTATACTAACCATATATTCTAGCTGGTGCTTCAGATTCCTCAGCCAGTTCTGGAAGAAAACCCGGATGTGATGCTGGACGTAACCTGTCCTTTCCTGCAGAATCTGGACAGATAAGCGTTCTGGAAATAGTACCTTAACACCAGACCAATGCATTTCCTCTTTTTCTTACAGATTTTGAAGCCAGCTTCATAAGGCTATTGGACAAAATAACTAATGGCTCTCGAATAGAAATAAACCAAACAGGTAAGCTGCTTTTCTGTCAATTCCTGTAAATACCTCGCTGTACATTCCTCCATTTCTCACTTTTTGGCAGAGTTTGAACTCAGTCTTGTACTTTCCCAGCAGATGCGCTACCATTTGAGCCACACCTCCCCCCCTCCCCCAGTCTGTTTCTTACCCTTTTTAGTGGTATAAATAGTGTATTATGTTGAAAATTTTACTAATCACTTTGTACACATAAGTCATTATCAGATTAGATGATGTAGAAGTACCTTTTGGGATTAACATGAAAATTTTGTGAGTGAATAGTATAGTTAAACTTATTAAAATACCAGTTCAGATAAAAAGGCTTATTAGTTCCTTCTGTGTTATATGATTGTCCAGACATGTACATGAAATCTTCCAATTTAAGTGACATTCACATGATTACCTGAAAATTGTCAGATGAATGACAAGCCAGTACCGTTTTGGGGGGCGGGGGAGGGGTGCCTGTCTTGGGGCTTGAACTGAGGTCACAGGCACTATCCCTGAGCTTTTTTGCTCAAGGCTGTTATTCTACTACTAAAGCCACAGCTCTACTTCTGACTTTTTAGAAGTTTATTGGAGGTGAGTCTCATGGATTTTCCTGCCAGGGCTGGCATTGAACCAAGATTCTTAGATCTCAGCCTCCCGAGTATTATAGCCATGAGCCACCAGTGTCTAGCCACTCTTTTTATCCTGGCTACTTGGTGCCCTGGGTTCAAGCCCCCCAGTATTAGCACAAAAGGAAAAAATTACGTGTAGCATTTATGCAAAACTTCTCAAAGTCCATTTATTTATACCATCATAGTAAGTTCTTACAACAAATTCTGAGTTTGTATGTACTAATACCTATTTTATTTAAAGTTTGTCTCTTAAAATTTGTACAAAAAGATGCACAAAATGTGAGAAGTCCTTCACTTCTATTCTCTTACTTTTATTTTTACTTATTTTATTATTACTGTAAAGGTGATGTACAGAGGGGTCATACCTGTATAGGTAATGAGTACATTTCTTTTTGAAGTGTCACCTATTCCCAGTTCCTCTCCCCCATAAGTTGTGTCATTCATTTTTTACACAGTGTCTAGTGAATGTCACTGCTGCATTTGTTCACCCTTTGTTCCACCATTTCTGTGTTCTCCCTTACCCTCCTGCAAGCACATAAACTTACATACAAGACAAAAGGTACAGCTACCAAAAACAGTGACCCAAAAAAACCCACAAGAAAGCAAAAATAACATAAAACCTCTTGTTTCCATTTCTTGGAGTTCTTTTGGATAAACATCATTTTATTTAATCATGTGCCCATAGCTATTGAACCTTGGTGATTCTTTCCTAAGAATATCGTCCTTTGGACTCACTTTGTGAATGTCTAGAATTCTAAATAGTTGATCATGTTCTGCTGTATTTTTTTTTCTTGTCCTTTACCGTCCTTGAGTGTTTACTTGTAGATTTATAAGAACTTTCTAGTTACAACAAATGCACCTCTTATTGTCTTTTGACAGTCTTCTCTAGGGATAGCCAGTGTCACAGCATTAGCTTATATGGGCCCCTGTACAAACCCAGCCATCAACAGGGTCATGTTTTTCGTGTTTTTCTGCAGCCAGAGTTTTTTCAGTAGCATGTGTGTCTCAGAGCTTTCCTTGCTTCAGGAACTGGTCTACCACCTTACTTCTATGGGCTTTTTGGATGAGTAATAATTGAAGTAACCACTACTTATGATACACTTTTTGCTGTTACAAGAGACCATGGCAAGCATCCTGTGGCTGATTCTGTGGGCTATATACCCTTGTATATAGCCTTTCTCATATGTTGGCTTCCGTGTGTGTGTGTGTGTGTGTGTGTGTGTGTGTGTGTGTCCGTCCTGTGGCTTGAACTCAGGGCCTGGGTACTGTTGCTGAGCTTCTTTTGCTCAGCCACAGCTCTATTTCCACAGCTTTTTGGTGGTTAATTGGAGATAAGAGCCTTACAGACTTTCCTGCCTGGGCTGGCTTTGATTATGATCTTCAGATCCTGCCTCCTAAGTAGCTAGGGTTACAAACATGAGCCATTGTCACCTGGCCAAATTAACAACAACAACAACAACAACAACAACAAAAACCCAAATCCCCCCCAAAAACAAAAATCCTTTTTCAGTGATTCACAAGGCAGAATATTTTATCCTCTAGTCATATATACCATGTATCAGTGGAAGTGTGGCTCAAATGGGATAGCATCAAATGAGCTAAAATGCCAGCTAGGCTAAAAGGCCTGGGTTCAAAAAGAAAAAGAAAAAATAAGTAAGGATAATGAAGAGCATTCACTAATGCCATGAAATAATTTGTGGTCTTTCCATTTACTAATACTAAATTGAAATCGCTGCCAGGAATAGCATGAAGTGCCATAAGTCCCACCTTTTCCTGGGGATCTTGTTTGGTAAATAAAATGTATGAACACTTGTTTCAAGGGCCTAGAGAATGCAGGATACTGGTAGACTAAGACCACCTCCAATCAGCGTGATCTGAGACAATGCCCCCAGGAGGTGTGGGTGCCCGTGTAGAGCCCTCCTGTGTGCCCTGCTGTGACATTGGCAACTTAAGATGGCTCGGGAGAGTTTTAATTTATTACTGTCTATTAAATTACTCTCACGGTTTATTACTGTTTCAGAGGCTTGACAGTAGTGAGTCAGCTTTTGGAGTGAAGTGTGGCTGTCAGGAATGGCATTTTGAATTCCCTTGGATGCCCTTGTCAGATTTTCCCCTTGGGATGACTTCTTGCCTTCGTTGCCTTGTGACACTTGGTTTTGTTCCTGCTACATTTGCCTGTTTTTTGTTTTTGTTTTTCTTCACTTTAAGGAACAACACTGTATTATCAGCCTGGCCTTCTGTATGGAGGATCTGTGGAACATGACTGTAGTGTCCTTCGAAGCATTGGCTATTACTTAGAAGGACTTCTTTGCCTGGCTCCATTTATGAAGCACCCATTAAAAATAGTTCTGCGAGGAGTGACCAATGACCAGGTTGATCCTTCAGTGAGTATTGAGGCCAAACTATGGTGTGTATGGTGTAATTCCCCCCCCCCCCCACTTTGTCTATTTTTGTTTTTGTTTTAAACTTACTTTTATTTTGGAGCATGCTCTTTCTGTTATTTACCTTAAATCTGAGGTCAATGCATTCCATGAGGCAGATGAACCCAGACTTGAAATGGTCATTTTGGGGATGGTTGCTAACATTCCAGCAAGACACCTTCCATTGTTATGTCTAGGAACCTTCACAACAGGTGCTGGCCATTTCATCATGTCTGACATGAAAGATGGCTCTGTTTGGCTGTATTGCGGGAATGAAGAGTTTCTAAGGTCACGTGAGAGCTCAGGCTAGGAGGCAGCAGATCAAAGGTTTAAGTAGGAAATCATATCTCTTGGCAATGCCACAGTGTAATCGTTACTTATGCAGGTTTCAGTCATGAACTCAAGGCCTTTCTTTGTGTTAGGAATTTTCAGAGTTAGACAAAAAGGCCTAAGGATAGGAGAGGAATATGTGAGCTTTTGATAGATTATGGGTACTGGCAGGTTTTTTTTATCAAGCATACTAATTTTCATATATATATATACATATATGTATATATGGGGACAATAGTTTAATATCCAACTACAGTTTTCATCTTAGCCCCCACAGTTGATTTTTGTGACAGTCTTAGACATCTCCTAGGGAGGTCTAGAGAAGGTGTTGGAAAGCTGATGGCCCTGAAGTCCTGAAGGAAGAGGTAATCTTGTTTTTACCACTCTGGACACATGCCATAACCCATAAAATGGATAGCTTCTGAGGTCACTTGTGAAGTGTAGTTCTCCTAACTGAGAAGGATCTGTTAGTGACGTACTGAGCAGCCCCAAGGTAAAACTGTTGGTCTTTACCCAGATACCCACTAAAGTCTAAACACAGTTAATATGTTCTTAAGGCAGTAGAAGAGTTACTTCTAAATTCTTGGAAACTCAGTTGAGTAAACTCTTCCCCCTAGAATACAGAGAAATAGCTGAAATTTTTATCCTTAGAGGAATGTTGCATGAGTGGTTTAGAATTTTAAATTAACTGATTGCTTTTTCCCCTTGGCATTTTCTAGACAGTTCTAGGAAATGAGCCCTTTGATTAAAAGTGATATGGTCAAGTTGAGATTGCACTTTTAGATTGCACTTCTTTTTATTTTTTTTTGCAATTTTTTATTGTGATTAAATGATTACATAAATTTCACAAATTTCATAGTATTATGGGATAGTGGTACTTAGTTAAAGTCACAAACACATTCTAACCGTCATGGGGCAAATTGTCTCTATTGTGGTCTATAAAGTGTATGAGTTCTATGAGCTTTGACAATACAGTTATTTCTTTCACATCGGGTGACATGTACATTCCTTTCCTTTTGTTTAGTGTCATCTGTTCCCTCTTTCCCACTCGTTCCCTCCCTCCCATTGCTGCCATTGAGTTGCTTAGTTCGTTTTGATCAATGTCCAGTGCAGCTGATGGGTCTTGCTGTTGTATGTTTTCCATTTCCCTCTGGTTCTGTGTCTTCCTTCTAGTTTCCTTCCAATGTGCACATATATACCCTATATGTGGTCAGCAGCATGGGGTCATTTAGTATGCACTTCTTTTTAGATCCACTTTCAGATTGCAAGGAGGGAAAGTACCTTCCTTGATGGGAAAACTGTAGCACAGTGTATCTCAGTTTTATATTCTTTTTCTATGATGGCTGATAATCTTAAAAAATTGGTTTTGATTAGCAAACAGGTTTTTTAAAAAAAAAAACATGTTTTACATGTTCACAGTGAGTGTTTATGTACAATATTAAAAAACAAATCAGTTTTTATTGCCATCTGCTTTTATTATTACATGACTAAAATGATCATGAGTACCTGGCTGTAGCCTAGGTTAAACTAAACATGCCCTTGGACTTCCCCTGCCTCTAGAAATAGAAATAATAAAGATCAGACTGGTGGTGTGGCTAGATAAAGAACATAATATTTTTTTTTCAAGCTTCCTTTGTGTGGTTTCCCTGTCAGTTCATGTCCCCAGCTCCTCTCTTCATAAAAGGATGAATACCAGGAATGATTCTGACCCTAGAGAACTTCATTCAATAGTATGGGCAGCTGTAAACACAGCTGGGGAGCTAATAAGGCTGAGTTACCCTGGGCCCTGATAGGAGTATAAGAATAGTGCTGAGCGCCAGTACTAGCTGAGCGCTAGTCTGTTTTACCTTGCTTACTTTGCTATAACAAAATACCTGAGACTAGCTAATGTATAAAGCAGGGAGGTTCTTTTCTGTATTCCTTTTTTCTTCTTCTTCTTCTTTTATAGTGGGGATTGAACTCATTCATGATCTTGCACTTGTTGGACAAATACTGTGCCACTTGAGTCATCCTCCTACTCTAAGATTTATTTCTTACAGTTCTAGAGGCTAGGAATTCTCCCAGGATCTGGTGAAAGCCTTTGCGCTGTGTCTTGATATAGTACCTGGATTTCACAGTGGTGAGCTAGAGCATCCTTTTTATCAAATGCATCCTTTGATCAGGAGCCCACTCCCAAGATAATTACCTTTATCCTCATGACTTAATGACATCTTAAAGGTCCTACATCTTAAAAGTGTTACACTGGCAAATACAGTTTAGCATGAGTTTTGTAGCAGACCTTCAAACTGTAGGATTGCTAGAGGAAGGAGATCCACAATCCGTAATGCAGTTTAGGGTAATTGTGTGGAGATTGAGTTAATATAACACATTTTAGATTGTTGCACACAGGTTATATACGGACAGGATATGATGTTCAAGCAAGGATGAAATTGCTTAATGTTGCATCAGAATGCATCACTGTTAAGTGACACATGCTTAAGATATCGGCTTTAATATTTAATTGAAATCTTAACCTTAATTCAAATAAAAATCTTGAATAAGTTTTCCTAGTCACTAGCCCTGCCACAACTGACCTATCCTGAGCACGTTCTTAGGGTTTTATTTTCTGATATCAGAAAATTTACTTATAACTTGTCTTCTGTCCTAAAGCCTTGTTGCATTATTGAATCAGCCTCCAAGAGTTGTTGCCAGCTTGGAGACAATCGAAGCTTAAAGCCCTTATTGTATAGACAAGGAAATTCAGGTAGTTGTGAGTTTCTTGTTTGAGACCAAGCAGTGAGTTAGTGGCAGAGCCAGGAGGACTGGGCTACTCCTGGGACCCTCTTGCTCATTTTACCTTTCCTCGCTGCCCCTAGTAGGTCAGCCTCATAGGCTTCAAAGGGAATGGCTCATTCCTTAGTGAGCAGGTATGGGAGTAATTCTCTTTCCTTTGTGTAGTTGAGCAATATTTATGGGCTTGTTAGGTATATATGATGTGAATGTCATTTGCACACCCTATGAGGATCCACAGGTGACTAGGGAAGACCTAGAAACTGGGAAAGACATAACAGAAAGACATAACAGAAGCAGGTGGCGTGGTCTGAATGAAGTTGGGGGGGGGGGGGTCCTGTGCTTCTTCATGTACTTTGAGGTTTGTCTTAGCCCCATCCACCCGTACATTCATGTAGAAATACCACCTACACCTGGCTGGATTCACCTTGAACATTTTATTTGGTTTGCATAGGCTCATTGTGCCCCCAGCTCTAAACATTAAAAGGCCATCTTAGAAAAAAGAGGAATTAGGGAAGAAAATGAGAATGAACAAGGGCCAGGTTAGTTTTCTGTGCGAGTTTGGCAGTTTTTCCCATGTTGCATATAGTGCCCCCAGTGACTTTAAGATAGGCGCAGGTCCCTGTGATCAGTGAGGAACGCCAGGCTGATGGCGCCCCTTCCCCTCCTGGCCTGTAAACTTGTAGATCTACTCAAAAGCAGAGCCGCTGTAAGCCAGCTCTCTTTTCCTCTTAGCAAACTGTGGTTGCTAAGCCTCACTTGCTCCTTGGACTGTATAACACTTTAAACTGTCTTACTTCTTTCCTGAAATAATTTCTAGGTTGATGTTCTTAAGGCAACAGCGCTCCCTTTGTTGAAACAGTTTGGGATTGATGGAGAATCATTTGAGCTAAAGGTATGAACTGCTGGCTTTCTATATAAGTATCAAACATTTCTCATGAACTCATTTGGAAGAGTTGTGACTGTGTGTGTGTGTGTGTGTGTGTGTGTGTGTGAGAGAGAGAGAGAGAGAGAGAGAGAGAGAGAGAGATTTGAAGTCACTGTTTATCAGAAGTCCCAGAACACCCACAAAGCTTACCAACCAGACAAACCAGACACTACTGATTTCCAACTAAAGGCGACCTTTTAGTAATGACTGTAGTAGCCAACAGTCATGTTACACTTACTTTGTGGTAGGTGCTGCTATGAGCATTTCCCATGGACTTAATTCCTGCCTTCCTCTTCACAATTCTTGAGCAGCAAGAACTGTGATCCCACTGCCTCTCTGACCTAAATCATCTGTGCAACTTATGTCCAGGAGCTTGCAGTATTTCTCAAACCTTGTACAAGTACTTTAAACATCTATTAACTATTTATTGTTATCTTTAAGTAGTGTACAAAGGAGTTGCTGTTTAACAAAGCAGGTTTGGTTTTTGTTATTGTTGGTTGTGGGGCCTGAACTCTGGGCCCGGACGCTGTCCCTCAGCTCTTCAGCTTAAGGCTAGCACTCAACCACTTGAGCCATAGCACCACTTCTGGCTTTTTCTGCTTATGTGGTGCTGAGGAATTGAAACCAGGGCCTCATGCATGCAAGGCAAGCATTCTACTACTCTGCTACCTTCCCAGCCCTTAACAAAGCAGTTTATGAATACAGTATATGTATTTTTAAAATTTGTTTTGTTTTGTTAGTCCTGGGGCTTGAACCTGGGGGCTGGGCACTGTCCCAGAGCTCTTTTTGGTCAAGGCTAGCTCTCTATCACTTTGAGCCACAGCACTACTTCCATGAATACGATATATAAAATTGATCAATATCACACCTTTCAATATTCTCACCCATTTCTCCCCTACCTACCCTTTCCCTCACTTTTCTTAATTTTGTAGGATATATATTAGATTTTGTCTGCATTTTCCCTCTCTTTTCTTCATTCATCTGCCCCCCCTCCCCCATCTCTTTATTATCGAAAGGAAAGGAATAAAGCAATCAAGTATGGTGGTACTGGACATCTCTTTTTCATTTTATTTTTTTGTGCTGGTCCTAAAGCTTGAACTCAGGGTCTGGGCGCTGTCCCTGAGCTTTTCTTTTTAAACTTAAGGCTAGCATTCTATCACTTGAGCCACAGCTCCATTTCCAGCTTTTTCATGGCTAATTGAAGATAAGAATTTCATGAACTCATCTCCTAGGCTGGTTTAGAACTGTGATCCTCAGATCTCAGCCTCCTGAATAGCTAGGATTACAGGCGTGAACCACAGGCACCGGCTCATTTTATAATTTTAAATGGAAGAAATTAGATTTAAATAAAAGAAAAATTTTGGGGATAATACGGAGTTTTGGTAGATGTGCAGTTTGCATTAGAAGATAATAACAGATTTTCGGTGGTTAAGAAATGAGATCAGCTGACAAACTAGGATCCGAGAATAGACCAAGGTAGTGAAGTGGCCTGTTTCTGTAGGTAAAGAGGAAGCCACTTTGATCTGCTCCCTCTTGTTGCTGACTTTAGATGCTACAGACTTTGAAGGGCTTAAGATGAAGAAGCGTCAGGTGCCGGTGGCTCACTCCTGTAATCCTAGCTACTCAGGAGGCTGAGATCTGAGGATCGTGGTTCAAAGCCAGTCTGGGCAGGAAAGTCCCTGAGACTCTTCTCTCCAATTCACCACCAGAAAACAGGAAGTGGCGCTGTGGCTCAAGTGGTAGAGCGCTTGCCTTGAGCCGAAGAGCTCAGGAACAGCGCCCAGGCCCAGAGTTCAAGCCCCATGACCGACAAAACAACAACAACAACAACCATGTGAAGAAGAGCCATGGAGAAAACCTTCCCCAGTTTGGCACCAGGGGACTCCACTTTGCTCCGCTGTGTCTTTGCCTCGCCAGTCTCTTCACCTCCGCCTCTCCCATTTTATGCAGATTGTACGACGTGGAATGCCTCCCGGAGGAGGCGGCGAAGTGATTTTCTCTTGTCCTGTAAGGAAGGTTCTGAAGCCTATTCAGCTCACAGATCCAGGAAAAATCAAACGAATTAGAGGAATGGCGTATCCTTACATGGGTTTAGATTTCTCATTCTTCTTTTCTGCCTCACTTAAGATCAGAATGACTTACTTAACGGCTTTATTTCTTCTCAGGACGGTTAAATTTGAGACAATAATGGAAACATTTTTGAAACAGTGAGATTGTAACTATTAGTTGAATATAATGCTTTATTATTATTATTACTACTGGTGTATGTGTTAATCCTGGGGCACAGTAGCCCTGCATACTGCTTGTATTTTTATGCCTTAGCATGGCTAGGTTGATTCGTTCTTTTTCTCCTATCAGTATGTTATCCGGAGCTAGGCTTTTAACTTTTTCTTTGTCTTATAGTTCGAGAGAGCACTTATTGACATAAAAATGAAACTTGTAACTAGACACCAACCAGTACCTCATGCTGTAATCCTAGCTATTCAGGAGACTCAGATCCAGAGGATCTGTTTGAGGCTTGCCCTGGCACAAAAGTTTGTAGAATTCATTTCCAGTTAACCAGCAAAAAGCAAGGCTAGAGGAATGGCTCCAGGATTAGAGTGCCAGCTATGAGCAAGTAAACCAGATGAGAACTGTGGCCTAAGGTCAAACCCTGGTGTTGCCAGAAAGAAAAGAAAAGAAACACAGCACCACAAGAGTATCAAGAAAACATAAAACGAGAGAGAGGGGGCGGGGGGGGGGGAGAATATATCATTGAATCTACAGGAATATAGAAGAAACTTGCCTGGATGTGTTCTCTGCGTGGCTGTCTTGGGACTTACCTCAAGTCTCCGCCCTGTAGGAAGGTAGGGGGAGATTGCGGGCAGGTTGAGAAGTGGCGCTTGTCCTGGGCCCCCCAGGTGACTTCCTCAGGTGATATTCTTGCTAGTATTCTTTGCAGCTGGAACAGCTTATGGAGAAGACTACGAAGTAATAGAAATGCAGTGAGACTAGATGTGTATTTTGTAAACCAAATACGCCATTTCTACAGATCCATGTCAGTCACTTACAGGTGGATCTCATGACTGCTGCCTTGTGTCCACCATCCAGGGAACCCCCATATCCAACATAGTTCGTGACCATGTGTTTTCCATTTTTCACAATCACTTGCCCAAAATGCTAGTTTTTTTTTGTTGTTGTTTTTTTAATCAAAGTCCCATAGGTTCTCCTGGAGGCTACCATATTGGGGTAACTCTGTGCTCTTTGTTCCAAGTCTTGTGAACGATCCTTTGAGAGCACCCTCAAGGCTGTCTTGGGGGCTTTATGGAGGGGTGCCTAGAAACTGGAAGACTGGTAGCCTGGCCCTGTAGGTGCAGCTTTGTCGCTCCCTGATTTCTCCTGGCTGTATAATTGGAGCCTTGCATCTGCAGGAGACTAGCCAGGTTAGTCTACATCCCTCCCTTCTGAGCCCTGGATGGAATACCTGAACCATCCCTGGTGCCTCTCTCACTGGTAGAAGCTTCCTCTCTGCTTGCCAGGAAAGTCAACATGCCACACTCGCTCAGTCTCCTGTCTAGAGGCCCAGTGTTCCAACTATTGGTCAGCCGAGCTGCCCTATTAAACAAGCACCTCAGAGGAATGTGGGCTGAATTAGCAGGTTGCCTGCCAAGTTTGGAGCCTGGGGGCAGTGGGATGGGGGTGGGGGGGAAGCTGCCTTTGCAAAAGACTTCACTTTTGTACTTTTTCTTTCTTTCTTTTTGGTGTAAGGCTGATTGACTGTTGGACTGAGCTTGGTGGCTTTTCTTCTTCATCTTTTTTTCCCCTCCTCTAAGAGGGCTCAAGTTGGGAGAAGTGTGGTTTTAACCAAATCTCCCTCGTCCCCTCCCCTCCCGGTCGATGACTGACTGGCAGAGTCTAGAGGGAGTTGGTGTTGGCTGCTTGCTGTGATTGCACAGCAGTTACCTTTTATTGAATGCCACCCACTCTGATCCTCCCTATTGCCTAATGGGGATGGGGGGGGGAGGGAGGGAAGAGAAAAGAACATTCTGTGTTAGTTTTGTGGTGCTGTCCCAGAGCTCACGATCCCATGTGTAAGAGTTAAATGATGAAGCCAGAATATAGGTTTTACATTTTTCTCTTTAGTACTAGGGTTTGGAAATAGCTGCTCAGGTTTTCTACCATGTGAACTGTGTCCTCCTCCCCCATCCCTTTTTTACTTTTAGCTATTCTCTGGACAGGGTTTCAGATTTTGCCTGGGGTTGGCTGGCTGGCCTTGGGCTCTAGTCCTCCTACCTGTGGCTTACTATGTAAGTAGGGACTACAGGTAAGAAACACCCGGCCCAGCTTGTTTGTTGAGATGGGGTCTTGTGAACTGTGCACAGGCTGACCTCAAACTGCGGTCCTTCTAGCCATCCCCTCCAGAGCAGCTGGAATTTTTTTTGTTTTTCCTGCCATTCCTAGGGCTTGAACTTGGGGCCTGTGTCTCTGTCTCCGAGCTTCTTTTGCCGAAGGCTAGTGCTCTACTACTTGAGTCACAGCTCTACTTCTGTCCTTTTTTGTGTGTGTCGGTGATTAATTCGAGATAAGAGTCTCGTGGACTTTTCTGCCCAGGGCTGGCTTCAGACCATCCTTTGAACGATCCTCAGGTCTCAACCTCCTGAATGGTTAGGATTACAGGCGTGAATCACCAATGCCCAGTTGGAATATGTATTTTGAAGCCAAATCGTTTGAATTTTGAGCAATTAACTTTGCTCTGCAACCCACAGGCTTACTTTAGATGAAACCCTGGAACTAGGAATCATGACCCTTACGATAGGCCTGTTCCACATATAAAATAAAGTGATAATAATATATGTAAAAGAATTTTGAGGTGGGGCTGGGAAGGTGGCTCAGTGGTAGAGCGCTTGCCTTGCATGCATGAGGCCCTGGGTTCGATTCCTCAGCACCACATAAGCAAAAAGAAAAAGCCGGAAGTGGCGCTGTGGCTCAAGTGGTAGAGCGCTAGCCTTGAGCTGAAGAGCTGAGGACAGCGCCCAGGCCCAGAGTTCAGGCCCCACGACCGGACCCAAAAAAAAAATTTTCTTTTTGAGAGCCATAAATGTGATTGATTATGATAATGGCATCTCTTGTGCTATCTCGAGGAGTGTGGGCAATGTCAGGCTCAGATGAGAGGCACCCACTCAGTCCAAAGCATCTGAGACCCAGGACTGTTTGTCTAAACTGCCTGTGGTCAAAAGTACAATTTGGTGGTGATGTAACCGAGCTCTTGTGTACTGAAAAATTCTTTGCTCTTTCCCCATTGCAGTTTTGTCCTTTTGAGTCAAGTCAAATATTTATTGAGCATTTCTGAGTATAAAAGTAGGAGCATCAGAGTTAGGGATGCAGCAGTCAAGCCACTGCCCTTATGGCGTGTGTGGTCTCTTTCAGAGCAAGAACGAGGTGTGTGTAGGGGAAGGGAGACGTGCGGTAAGTTCAGGTGGAGATTGTAGTGAGGTGAGAGGGCTTCAGGGGAAAGAGGAGGAATTCGAGGTTGGAAGAAGAGGGGAAGATAGTTGAGGTGGGAGAATTTGGTAAAGCTGAACGGGTGGAGGGAGCTAAAGATACCAAATCAAATAAAGATATCAGGGGACAAATGCTGTGTAGTCCATAGCGGGCTGGTAAGATGTAGGAGGGTCGCTGGCCTCTGGGACACTCACTCAGCTTGTTTTGTTAGCGAAGGGTTCGGGATATGATGCTTAGTCAAGTTCCTTGTACAACAGTTTTGTTTCTCAGCTTAAGTGAAACGTGTTCTTCTGTAATCTTCCAGCATTTGTGCTGCGGTGGGAAGATCACACAGACACACTTGCAGTGTGTGGGTCTGTATCGGGAGAGAGGGAAGGTCACTTGTTGGTATTTTTTTCATGTAGCCAGCTATCTCCTCAAACACTTGTTCCCAGTAATTTCCTCCTTTTCTCAGGTGCCATATAGTAGAAGTGCTAGTAATTGTCATTCTTCCTCACCATAAGTTAGCAGGTGGAGGAATCTGTATTACCCACAAATGGAGTGATTCTTAAATAATAGGACATAGGCTCTGAGTCGGGGTGGGGGAGGGAGAAACTGTTTAGAACTTTATAACAGTAATCACCTTGATCTTTGACTAAATGTTTTCTGCTTCCTGGTGTTAGCACACCAGGAGACAGGCAGGTCCAGCCCAGGGAGGAGTATATCCTAGCTTTAGGTTCTTATTGAAGGATTTCATGCATGTAGCCACAGAAATGGACAGGGAATAGAGAGGTGTTCTTGCATGTGGTACCTTTAAAGGAAGATACCTGCAGGAAGAGGCAAGTGTCTCCGTGCCTTCTCAGTTGGACAATCTCTAGAGAAAGGAAATATGAGTAGGAAGTTAGGGTCCACGTTGAAGAATCTTGAATTTAAACTTTCCATTCTCAATTAGATTTTTTTTTCCTTACTATGAGCATGTGGACCTTGGATAATAATGGAAAAAAGTTGAGAGTGAGAATGTAGCTTAGTGGTAGAGTGCTTGCCTAGCATGCATGAATCCCTAGGTTCAATTCCTCAGCACCACATAAACAGAAAAAAAGCCAGAAGTGGCGCTGTAGCTCAAGTGGTAGAAGTGCTAGCCTTGAGCAAAAAGAAGCTCAAGAACAGTGCTCAGGTCTTGAGTTCAAGTCCCAGGACTGGCAAAAATAAAAAAGTTGAGTGATGGTACTAGAAAGTTAAGCAATTACATGCAGCTGGAATCGTATGGAATTCTAAGTCCTAGTTTGTTCTTGATAGTTTGACAAATCCTTGCCAGCTTCTCTGCTTGAGGTACAAGCAACGTTATATCCTTAACTCTAGGCTACAGGTACTCGGTGCGTGTGTCGCCTCAGATGGCCAACCGGATCGTGGAGTCTGCGAGGAGCATCCTCAACAAGTTCATACCTGATATCTATATTTACACAGACCACATGAAGGGACTCAACTCTGGGAAGTAAGTATCTGAATTTTAGAATTTACTTCACGCGCCTTATTCTACTTGAAGGTAAAACTACCAGCTCCAAGGGTGGGCTACAGAGGAAGAATGATTTCAGAAATAAATTTCCTTCTGACTTGTTGCCGTAGTCACCAATAGGCATTTTTTGAGTGCTGTCACATGGAAAGTGTCCCAGTGGCTGGCACTGGGTTAGATCTTGAGTTGTGGACAATTAAAACCTACCTATTAATAAACAATGTCTTTACTTTAAGTCCCATTTGTCCTCTGTTCCAAGAAGAAAATGGAAAGACTCTTCAACCCCAAGTAAATAAAGAGAAAAAAAAAATTGCTGTTACCTAATGCAAATTAACTTCCCACTGTATCTGTGGGAATATGTATATGTAAAGGAAGTTATTCTTGCAGATTTGAGTTTGGTTTTGTTAAAACTTTTGCTAACCTGTAGACCAAAATTGGACGTGGTGGCGCACACTTCCAGTCGTAGCACTTGCGAGATTGAGGCGTGAAAATGATGAGTTCAAGATTACCCCAAACCGTAACAACAAAGCAAACAAACAAAAACTAAGTAGAAGTTTAAATAAAGACAGAGCTGATAACTCAGTAGTAAAGCACTTACTTATCTATCATGTATCATCTCCAGCACTGAAAATATTAGAAAATTAAGACCATTTTAAATAAGAAAAATTAAAACAAAAATAGAAGAACTTGATGATCTATCTAATGCAAATGTCTATTTTAGACTGAGCTTATTATGTATTTAGGAATGAGATATTAGAGAGCAATTAAAATCATGTTCATTACTTAAAAAAGTGTTCCAACTATAGAAAAATGGGAGGAATAGTACAGTAAAACAGTTGTGTATTTTTTTGTTGTTTGGGCTTAACAATTTATATTTGGCCACATTCGTGGATTTTTCTTCGTGGGTTTTGTTTTAATTTTTTGTGAAATCATTCTGATGTAAGTAATGACATCTTTTTTTTTTTTTTTTTAATGTTTTGAATTTGAAGTTGTTAGGTTTTATCTCTGAAAAGTAAGACTCCCAGAGTCTGAGGTTAGTTCTTATGAGTTAGCAAGAAGGTAAGAGTTGAGGGTAGGATTCTTTAATTCCTATTTTTTGCATGAAGAATAGGAAATGAATCTTTCTCTTTTTCTATTTCTCCCTTCTTTAACTTAAACCTTTGCTAAAACTTTCAAAAAAAAAAAAAAAGAAGAAAAATGAAGGTGGGGAAGAGTATTGAGTGAGTGGGAATCTTTGACCTTTGGGGCCCAATAGAAAGATAAAGGTGATATCAGACACATGGTAGTGAGTCAGAGTCCAAAGCAACAGAAAAGAGGTACCAGAGGTTACAGTTGGGAAAGGATTTGTGTGCAAAGCTAGCCCTTCCTGTGGGGATTAGAAAGGTCAGTGAAGGGCCCATACCTTTGATGACTTAAACATCAATAGTATTTTTCTCATTTGTTCATAGATGGTACTAATGCTTGCATCCTCATGGTTATTGTACATATGAAGCAATCCTGAATGTAAGCTAACAGTATGATTTCTGGCACATAGTGGATGCTACAGAAACGGTGCCTGCAAATCTAGCCTTTGCTTTACCCTGCCTTTTTGGCTGCGGGTCTAGAATTAATTAATGTGTCAACTATTTTCTATAGAGGAGATTACAGAAGGTTGAGGCAGAGTAGGTTGCAGTAGATGCTGCTGTCCTAAGTAAGGGTCAGATCTTGATAAAGGTTCCTTTTCTGTCTGATCGCTGTCCTTACCAAAAAGTGGGCAGAACTGAAGCAGAGCAGGCCAGGAGGCCTTGCTGCCTGCCACCAACTGGTGTGGCTTTTTATAGTGCCAGTGACTCAGCGACCCTAGTACACGATCAAGTTTCGTACTTGCTGATGGTGAGTGGAAATCTTACACAAGGGTCAAAGTGTAGAATGAGAAATGATGTAGACTTGTGGGCCATTAACTCTATGCACCATTGAAAAATTACATAGGAAAACCAACCCATGATGTAAGTTTGTGCTTGGTTTGTAATTACGAAGTAGCTGCTCGCCATCTGGTCACCCTGTTGATGTTACTTCATCATGTACTACTGGTTGTCAGGTTGGAGGGAGGGAGAAGGGCTTATAGGCCAAGTGGCGTCAACTTTGCATCTCTCTTGAGTGTGCCTTATGTACCCTCACTCAGCAGGCTGTATTTCCAGTGTAAACTAGGGGGCAGTCTGGTAAGGCTTAATATAACCAGAAGGGAGCCTTAGGATAAAATGCCATCCAAAAGATGTCTGTCTTTGATTTCTGCCTGCTGGTATATGTGCTGTACCTACTCAGCATCTGAAACCTTTGTGTCTGCAGATCTCCAGGCTTTGGGTTGTCACTGGTTGCTGAGACCACCAATGGCACTTTCCTCAGTGCTGAACTTGCCTCCAACCCTCAGGGTCAGGGAGCAGCAGTGCTTCCAGAGGACCTCGGGAGGAACTGTGCCCAGCTGCTGCTGGAAGAAATCTACAGGGTATGTCCTAAGCCGCTTCCTAGGTGCTGGGAAAGGAACAACCAGGAAGTCTGTCATTCTTATTCCTCTCCAAAGACTTAACCTGTGCCTGTGCATTCAACACTTTAATTAGTTGATTGAATTGCTCAAGAAGAAGGCATCCAGTCCCTCTTGGGTTGGGATCTAGAGCAGATAAGTGGTGATGAACGGGGGAACAGAGGAAAGAACTAGAACAGATGGGAATGAAGGTTAAAAAGAAAAACCTAGGCGTTGGAGGCATGGGTCAGGTGGCAAAGCCAGTGAGCAGAAGCGTTAGATGAAGAGTTCAAATCCTGGTCTGGGATGAAAAATAAAATAAAACAGCTCCTCCCTCTGCCCCCATCCTCCACTAGCCCTCCAAAGCAACCTCCAAAAAGAAGTCGGTGAGCTGGACACTGGTGGCTCACACCTGTAATCCTAGCTACTCAAGAGGCTAAGATCTGAAGATCACAATTCAAAGCCAGTCTGGGCAGGAAAGTGCATGAGACTCTTATCGCCAATTAACTGACCAGAAAACTGGAAGTAGAGTTGTAGCTCAAAGTGATAAAGTGTTAGTCCTGACGGTAATAGCTCAGGGATAGCACCCAGTGCTGAGTTCAAGCAAGAAGTAGGTGAGATGGTGATCCCTCACCAGAGAGGGTACCATCTCCCTGTTTTACTAGTTGCTGCCATTTGTATCCTTGCCTTCAGCTTCTGTGTGTGTGTGTGTGTGTGTGTGTGTGTGTGTGTGTGTGTGTGTGTGTGTGTGTGTGTGTGTGTGTGTGTGTGTGTGTGTGTATGTGTGTTGGTACTGGGACCCTGAACAATCAGGACTTCTCACTCTTGCTCAGCTTTTTAACTCATGGCTGAGGTTCTGTCCCTTGAGCTTTGCTATTTTGTTTATTAATTGGAGATAGAGTCTCAAACTTTTGTGCTTGGGCTATCTTTGGATCACAATCATCAGATCTCAAGTTCCTGAGTTGTAGAATTACAGGCATGAACCGCCAGCACCTGGCTATCATTAAAACTCTGAGAGACACTAGAAATCTAAATTTGTATGTGATAATTGACTCATATAAAATGTCTATAGGCTAGGTTTTTCAGGCTTTTCTGGAACATTAGAAAAGCCCAGGGAGGCAGGCCTGTGGTATAGTGTGATAGGGGGGCTTTGGAAAGAACAAGAACCTGGGATAGACAAAGGTTGACACATCGTTGAAGACAGACTTGAACTGGTAGCTGTTTTGTTTCTATAGCTGTGTGGTTGGAAGCAACTTCGGTCACCTGCTTTCTCCCTCACCGTGTGTTGGTCATCCATGCACCTCAGTAATTGTGGTGTCCAAAAGTAGGGAAGGAATGGTGAGAGACGGAGATACCAACAAGATGAAGATGAGTTTAAATGAAAATACAGTGCTCTAAGATCTATATGATTTGCTTGGGTGGGTCACACACCTGCTTCACGATGTTACTGTCTTTTTTTGCCTTGGTTGTGCCTCGTGTTTTCCATAGGGAAAGTCCAGGACAGGCTCTGAGACAGATGGTTGTTTCTCTGTTCTGTGTTTGCAGGGCCCCACGTTCTTCAGCTGAACACTAGCAAGAACTATTCTTCAGGTGGCTTGTTGTTGGAGAGTATATAATGCTTCCTAATCATCTCTGTCCATAAGGAGCTGCAGACTTCATATTTGCCATTTCTGTATATATTTCTTTATAATTTTCACTCATCTCTGTCTTTGTCCTTTTTTAAAATAGTAAAACTGTTTTGTCTTTTTTAAAATAGCAAAACTGCACATTTGGGACTGTTAAAAATAAGGTCCAGTTAAAGGATACAGAGGTAACTTTGTTTTTCTTACAACCTACTCTTTGGTCACTGAGTCAGTTCATTAATTTGCTGTGGTAAAGAAAAGCCTGGCTCATCATCTGTATACTCCTGAAACAGGCCTCACAGTTTAGGCCAGCTGACAATGACAGCCCGCCAACCTAATCCAAAGCAGCAACCTTGAAAGGCGGGACTAGAGAGAATGAACTCTCAGAATTAATTAAAATGCCCACATCTGTTTAATATCTATGGAATTAAAAATTGGGAGACAAAACACCAAAGGTGAGCCGCCTTTGAAACACAGCTGCAGACTTCTGCCTGCCACTGTTTGGGAACCAGCGGGAAATGGTGGAGGAACAAAGTGTCATCTGCCGTAGGACATGTCCTGTCACAGGTCTTGCGCAGTCAAGGCCGCTGCAGTTTTTTAGTGCTGCGTTAACTCATTTTCTGATGCTAAATTTAGTGATGCTTTGGAAAGATGAGGAATAATTACCAAAAGTTTGTGAGTAAATGGTGGGGCAGTTGCTCTGCCAGTTAATTTATGAAGTTTGTCAGCTGCCCATTGTGGGGAGTGTGTGTGTGTGTGTGTGTGTGTGTGTGTGTGTGTGTGTGTGTGTGTGTGTGTGTGTGTGTGTGTGTGTGTGTGTGTGTGTGTGTGTGTGTGTGTGTGTGTGTGTGTGTGTGTGTGTGTGTGTGTGTGTGTGTGTGTGTGTGTGTCTTAGGCTCCTTCCTCCGGTTTCCTTTTCCCAGGTCCTCTTTCTGGCTGCAGGGACACTTCTGTCCTTTTTAAGTAGGTCTTGGGAAAATTGAAAGCATCCCATCACAGGGCGGTTCATTGGTGGGGGAGGGGGAGGAACCCAGCACAGCTGGAATTTGGGTTTTGCGTTTCCATAAATAGCAGATTACTTACTTCAGGGTAAAAGGACAGGCCTGTAGGATACAAGACAAGAAACATGCAGTCTGAATTAGTTCATTTTATTATTTATTTTCTTTAATTGAGATCTTTTAAAAATTTTACATTTCCTGGGCCAACATTGTTTAGTCATTTGCAAAACTTCCTTTGTGTGTCTGTGATGTCTAATTAGTAGAAGGATAAAAGTGCTTCATCCTTTTTTTTTTTTTTTGAATAATTGTCTACAGGTACATGATGAGACATGAATTTTAAATGAGTAATAAAACTCAATTCCTTGGAAGGCACTCTTCGCTTTGTGCAGTTTTAAGCCTCTGACTGAATTCCTCCTGTTTGCAGGTTAACACAGCCTCTTGTTCTGCACCGGGCTTCCCGGGACTGCTCTTCAGATTCCATCCTTTTTATAGCTCTGCCTATTGTCCTGCTTTCCTGCCTCCCCATCTCACCTCAGAAATTGCTCTCTCCATCTCCTTAGGGGAAGTTCTTTGCAAATCCTCTCCATCTGAATCTCCTTCAATCACAGATTCTACGTCTTCACTCCTGAGTACAGAGATCTCTGCCGGCTTCTGGGATAAAGTCAGTGTGGCTGACCTAGTTGTGAGAAGGCCTGCTTCAGTCTGACCACCCTTCCTCCTCCCTGCTGAGGTTGTGTGTGGCTCTCCAGAGGCTGGCTTCTTGATTCTGTCCGCCACACTGGCCCCAAGTCATTGCTTCCCTCTCATCTTGTTCTTCCTTCCTTCCCAAAGCCTGTTTATCCCTCCAGAGCCAATTCAAGTCCCTGTTTCCCAGTGTCTCCCTTTGGTATTGAATAAATGACCCCTCCAACCTGTCCTTTGATCTGGTAGTATCTTCTTCTTCCATACTGTCCAGGGACCCTAATGCATTTATTGTATTGAAATATTGCTCCAATACCTAACATCAGTTGAGCGTGGTGTACTAACAGCTTAGTGACAGGAGGCAATTGTAGAAGGGACCAAGATCTGCAAGACAGTTTGGTTTGTTGGGCAGGCTTTTTGTTTTGTATGGAAAAGGAACTTTTGTCCTGAATTTTGCTGTGTGAAAAAGATGTTCTCTATCCTTTGTTAACTTAAGTAATTTGGGGATAGTAATAGAATTTCATAAAGGTTAGTAATAGAATGAACTTCCTTATTTCTTATGTCCTTGTCAGGACTACTCACTGAAGTCCGACAGCCAGAGAATGGGTGATTGTTACACACCCTACGTGCACTTAAAATAGCAGGGCAGTGTAACCCATAAGAAGTGCAGTGTACCCCATAAGCAAGTCTAGCCTAGCAACTGTTCTATTTACCATTCATGGTCAGAAACTACTTCTCATTCTGATCTATGCAAAATAGGTTGAGAGTTTAGGCCATCCTGCTTATACTTTGTACAATGTAAATTTAGATTGTAGATCAGCCTCAGAAAGAATGATCAGAAATTATGGTGTTTTTTTTTTTAAAGCCACAAACAAATACTAGTAATACATACAAGTAGACTGGCTGAAATGGTGAGAAAAGTGAAAACTGGAGGAAGAAAGACAACTAAAGCAGTTGTGCCTCAGGAGAAAGTTTTGGAAAGACTTGTTCTGTATACTGGTTTGAAAGAAAAAGGAGGCCCTTAAGGAAAAGGCCTTCCAATGTCAGATATTCTTTTGTGACAGATTAAGTAAATGGAAGCATTATTTACTTAACCCTTAGAGTTGTCTATACAACCTATGAAAATTCTTCCCCTTTTGGGGGAGAGGGGATGGGTTGGTCATGGGCTTGAACTCAGTGCCTTGTCACTATCCCTGAGATTTTGTGCTCCAGGCCAGCTCTCTACCACTTCAGCCACAGCTCCACTTACAGTGGTTAATGAGACATAAGAGTCTCATGGATTTTCCCGACTGGGCCAGCTTTGAACCAAGATCCTGAGATCTCAGCCTCTTGAGTAGCTGGGTTGGATCACAGGTGTAAATCAACAATGTCTGGCTCTGCCTTTTTTTATTCTTTTCCTGTTTTTGGTTATACTCAGTAAAGTGATATCCACTGTTGCTTTGATTATAAAAGGGAAAGTATCCTTTTTCAGTAGATTACACTTTAAGATATTTAAATGTTTGCATTCATACTGATAGCAGCTGTGATAATTGTTAGGATTAACTTTGTTTAACTACCTCCAATTAGTTGGCATAAGGATTAGTCTCATTACTCCTTGTTCTGTTTTATTTTTGTAGTCTGCTTTTCTGTGAGTTCTGATATTCTTAGTGTATGTTTCTGGATGGCTTTGTTCCTCTTCTCCTTTTTTCTTTTCATTTTCTGCTTTGTACAAAGATTAAAGTGTTTGTGTTTACAGGGTGGGTGTGTGGACTCAACCAACCAAAGTCTGGCCTTACTGCTCATGACCCTTGGACAGCAGGATGTTTCCAAAGTTCTGCTAGGACCACTTTCCCCTTACACGTAAGTTGGTTCCTTTCAGTATCACTGGTCTATGCAGTTTACTTTTCCAGTTGCACAAAATGACAGAGTTGTGGTGCATGTGTTTTATCATCAGATCATTGGCTTGAACTGATTCACTTACATGAGGCAGCAAATGCTACTGTGAACCTGGTGTCTAACCCAGGCATTGTTGCCTTCCTTGCTTTCCTTGTCCCATCATTCCTGTGTGATTGAAGTTGCATGATAGATACAAGGCGGGTCTTTGGGCTGTGCTTTCAGTTTTGTTCCTATTTTACAGGTGAGCTTCTGGTTCTCTAAGCTTGGATTGTGTTCTTAGTTTTAGTTTTATAGTTACACAAGTCAGGTAATGACTACAGTTCTTTTTGGATAATATCACCCCTTCCCATGACTCTCTCTGTTTCCTTAAAGTCCACTTTGCCTTAGCAGTCTCATTTGCTGTGGTTTTGGGCTTGTCCATTTGTCTCAGCTGATAGTGTATTAACTGGCTGGCACAGCTAGTTTGGAGACTTGAGTTATAAAGTATATAGTGAAAGAAGCAATTCCGTGGGTAGTAAGTAAATGAGTTTGCCGGAAGCAGCCTGCTTCAATTCGGATATGTGTGCCTGCACACATGTGCAAACATGTGCTCATGTGCTTGCAGATGATTAAATGGCCATCTGGTAGGGAGCTGGGATTGAGGGAGGGGGAAGAAAGGAAGGAGGAGCTGGCTAGCTGTGAGACTGAACTGTCCTTTTTCGGTTATCATGGTACCGATGCTGTATACGTGAAAGGTACAGTACTGTGATAACTGAAGAATGGTGGTGCCATCACGTTGAGGAAGAGGAGCAGACTGTGGAGAGGCTGAGGGCCTAGAAACCAGGAGCCACAAAGGGATTGTTTTGGAGGTTTTATTTTTATTTTTTGGTGTAGGTGGTGGGAGGTTTTTTTGGGAACAGGAAAAAGGGAGAGAATACATTCGGTTATCAGTGGGGAAAATTGATAAGCAGGGAAATGGTAAGCCGGGTGTTATCTCCTGATCACTTGTGTAAGTATTTCACAGGACAGGAAACCTAAAGTTGAGCAATCCTAAATGGCACACTGACACCAGCAGTGCAACATTGCTCAAACAGACACGGCAGTGAAATGTGTGGGGAGCTGGTGAGGGCTGTGAGTACAGCACCCCAAGTGGAGCTAGACTTCCCATTGGCTGTTGGTGGAAGTGATTGGTGGCTGTGTTCCCACTCAGGGTCCAGCCAGCTTCTTTGCTGCATCTTTTCCCAGCTGTGCTTCAAGGACAGCAGCAGGCCTCACAGCCCACACAGCAGGACTTACTGTCTTCAAATTGTGTGGTCTCAGGGCATGGGTTTTGGCAGAACATCATGTGAAAATGGAATATAAGTTTTTCTTTTCTTGACATGTCTTTTTGCTTTTGGAGTTTTTCAGTTTGGCTCCAGGGCCTTGTATATCATCTTTCTATTAAAGTCTGTAGTCTCACTGGAGATGGTCAAGATGTGACTGGACGGTTTGCTCTTCAGTGCACCCTTCACCAAACATGAATTGCAATGTCTTTTCTTCCAGAAGTCTATAATTGCAGCATCTCGGGATGGTGGGCTCTCAACAGAGCATTAAAAGAATAGAACAATATTAAGCAAAGTAAGCCAGATCCAAAGGAACATAGTTCCCGTTGTTTCCCTTATTTGCAATAACTAGTATATGTCTGAGATAATCTTAACAGACAAACAGAAAAGGTCAAAAGCTATGTACGTATGACTATATAAGATGATGCTAAGAGAAATGAACCCCAAGATACAGACACAAGAGGTTTTTTCTTTGTTGCTGTTGTTTTTAATGTACTATGTGATATTTTTTTTGTTTCTTTTGTATATTCTTCCCCCTATGGTACAACCCCTGCTGTCACTGTATTTGATTCTGGTGCCCTGCATCTTGTATATACGTTTTTCTAATTTGGACAGGGGAAGGGAAAATAACAAAATACTGAAACAAGGATACAGGTTGACCCAGTATAACAATGAGACATACAAGACACTATGTTGAATATGAACTTTACAACTTTGGGGTTGGTGGCGGGGGGGTGGGGGAGGAGTTGGGGAGATGGGGAGGGAAAGGGTAATAGTAAGGGAAAAACAAAGGGGGTAACTGCTCGATAGGACGTGTACTCATTACCTTACTCATGTAACTGTAACCCCCTTATATGGTATAAGACTGGGTCCTAGGGCACAGACAAATTACCCTCTGAGGACCTGCTACAGGGTGAAAAGGTGTAGCCTCTCCCCCTTCCCCAGTCCCGTGTGTGTGTGTGTGTGTGTGCGTGTGTGCGTGTGTGTGCGTGCGTGCGTGTGTGTGCGCGCGCGTGTGTGTGTGTGCGTGCGTGTGTGTGTGTGTGTGTGCGTGTGTGTGTGTGTGTGTGTGTGTGCGTGTGTGCGTGTGTTTACTGGGGCTTGAACTGAGGGCCTGGGTACTTTCCCATAGCTTTTTTTGGCTCATGGCTTACATTCTACCACAGAGCCACAGTTCCACTTCTGGCTTCTTGCTGGCTATTTGGAGATGGGAATCTCATAGACTTCTGCCTGAGCTGGCTTTGACTCAAGCTCCTCAGCTCTCAGCTTCCTGAGTAACTAGGATTACATGTGTGAGCCACCACCGGCTGCTGGCTCCCTCTCTCATCCTGTTCTTCCTTCCTCCCCAAAGCCTGGTTATTATCCCGCCAGTTCAAGTCCCTGTTCCCCAGTGTCTCCCTTTGGTGTTGAATAAATGACACCTCCAGCCTGTCCTTTGGCATCTGGTAGTAAGCCAGCACATGGAGAGGAAAGTGAGTTAATTTTCAGGAAACTTGTATCGTGTGTTTTCAGGAAACTTGTATCATTAAGAGCAAAAAGGGTTTCTTTTTGCTCTTAATCATAGTGGAGGATTCTAGCAGCCCAAAGTGAGGAGGAGGAGGAGAAGGAGGAAAACTAAGGTGGGATGTGTAGGTGTAAGTAACAACCTGTTTGTAAGAATGGTTAAAGTGGGGCGGACTCCATGGTTGGGACCATTGTGGAGGAAACAATTTATTCTACTTAGATTCAATAGCTGTGGACGCAAGAATCATATTCTTATGTCATATGTGGAACCTCGCATTTCTAAAAGCAGAAGCAAAACTTTGTTTGGTTTTACCAAGAATGTATTTCTTCTGGCAGTTTGTACTTGCTTGGATTTGTATAAATAGCTCTTTAAATGTCTAGTTACAGAACACTGGAATTTTTTCTTTCAGTGTTGCTTTCAAGCTGGAAAGTGTGGTTCTCCGAGTTCCTCCTTGTTTTCTCTATTCTTCTTCCTCTTGCATTAGGTAGCTGCCGTTGCTGATTCTGTATACTGCCCAAGAAAGCTAAGTTTTATATGTGAAATTTCCAAGGAAGGCTAGGGGAATTCTTTTCAGAAGACTAAAATAGTATTGGATAACACTATATTGTGTGGAGCATCTATTTCTGATACATTTGATGAATTTTTATAGGTGTTTTATAATTGGTGGTTCTACCTCCTGCTCAAATGGCTTAAGTTTACAATTTAGTGTGTATTTTTCCTTTATTTTAAAGTTGGAGAACGCAGTCATGACTTTCAGTGCATATCTTATGAAACTAAGAATGGAAGAGGTGGGGTGGGTTGGGAGAGAAGAACGAAAGGAGTAACACTGGCCAAAATGCATTGCATTTATAAACTGATGTGGTGAATGATAACCCCTTTGTACAACTACTTACAGATAATAAAAATATAATTTAAAACAAGTTAGGGGGCTGGGAAGGTGGCTCAGTGGTAGAGCGCATGTCTTGCATGCATGAGGCCCTGGGTTCGATTCCTCAGCACCACATAAGCAAAAAGAAAAAAGTCGGAAGTGGCGCTATGGCTCAAGTGGTAGAGCGCTAGCCTTGAGCTGAAGAGCTGAGGGACAGCGCCCAGGCCCAGGGTTCAGGCCCCACGAGTGGCCCAAAAAAAATTAAATAAAACAAGTTAGGTTAATAGTAAGAAAAGTACCCATCAACAAACACCTTCATGAGGACCTTCAGAAATTACAGTAAGAGACTGGCTATTAGTGCACAGGCTTTGGGGTCCAGTCTGTTTTAACTTAAGTTCTGGCTCTACTACAGAGCCTCAAGGGGATTGAGATGGTGTTCGGCATCTGTGAGCCTCAGTCTTCTCCGGAGCTAACGTGAGTGGTCCTAAGCTAAAATGAGCTCAGACGCTCAGTGCTCTTCCTTAGTTTGCACCAGACATCTTGCCCTGCCCCAGTGTAGTCTCTCAGTCATGTCATTTAGAACATGAGAAGGTAAACTCCCTCTGGGTGAATTCAGGCCTGAAGTCAGCTACTAATCTGTCTACACAGCTATTTATAATTCTATATACATTAACTGCTTAAATTCTTCCCGTCACATTACTGATCACACTACATGCACTTTATTTGCTATCCCTGAGAATTCTGAAAGGTAGGTGTTTAATATAGTCCTAGGAACTACTGTGTGTCAACCGTTGTTTTCTTTTTTCCCTGTTGTGCTGGAGATCGATGACAGGCTAGTGCTGTACGATTCCAGGGTACATTCCCAGTCCCCAAATTCTGTGTAAATGACCTGACTCTTCGTTTTCCGCATCAACCTTTGGGAGCGAGAGAGCAGGCACCGCACTGTGCTCCAGCTTCACAAGTGCTCAGTGAGAGGTTATGTCACACTCCAGATCTGGGCTGATTTCATCCAGCCATGCTTCCACTAGCCACTGCCCTCTTAGGCAGGAACTGGACTTCCATCCATTACTGTTGAACTCAAAACCTTTGCCTGAGGCAGGATGCCAGGAGAGGCCTTGTTTCAAATTCTGTTGAAAGTGATCTCAAAGATCTTTAGTTGGAAGTCTACCATAAACTATGCCATTTCCCCCCCTTCCTTCTGGAACTATAGCCCTCTCGATCAGAGTTTCTTGATCCACTCATGTGAAGCTCACCTGATTCAGTGTCTTCATTGCTTGTGATACTCCAATACCTTTGAGCCTAGAACATATTTGCCACATAGTAAAAGCAAATGATACTCGTACATTTTTTTTTTTTTAACACAGTCATGGAGCTTAGGGCCTGGGCACTGTCCTTGAGCTTTTCGCTCAAGACTAGCACTCTTACCACTTTGAGCCACAGTGCCACTTTCAGTATTCTGGTGGTTATTTGGAGAGAAGAGTCTCACAGACTTTCCTGACCAGGCTAGCTTGGAATCATAATCCTCAGATCTCAGCCTCCTGAATAGCTAGGATTATAGGCATGAGCTACCAGCACCCAGCATGATACTCTTACTTTACAGTAAGAAAGAATTCAGTGATTTGTTCACGGTGACTTTCTGACTAAACTTGGCTAGGACACCCCAGTGGCCCACCAATATATAGCCTTGTTCTGTTTCTTGTTGCTACTGTAACTGATATTAATAATGTCATTCTTGCAGTGGAAGTTAGCTGGGCTTTGGAAAAGCTGTTATAGATAAACATCAGCAATGTATGTTAAAGCTGTCATGTACTGACGAGGGAGATACATCAAGCAGATTCCTTTCCTGCCCCCAGATATTGCCTCTTAGCCTCCCATGCAACTCCGTACACTTGATACACAGATAATCCAAACTCTGTCCCATACCCAGGCAGCTTGGTTGGCCCCATGATTGCTCCCTCCACCCCATTCAGAAAAGGACCTGGAGAGAGAGGCTGTCATGAAAGTGCAGAGCTTGGGAAGACCTGGGCACTTGGGCTTCAATGGCCACGTTCCATTTACCTGTTGACCAACAGCTGTGGTAGCAATCTGCCTTTTGAAAATACAGAGGGAAAAAAAATTCCTCTGCTCCGGAAATCTCTGAAGCTTGCTCTCTTCAGGTTGATTAGGTTTTTGTAGAAAAGGCTGGGTTTTTTTGTTTGTTTGTTTAATTTTTGCCAACAAATCACTTGATCTTAAACTCAACCGTGGCTCATTACACATGTAGTTCTTCAAGTTAGGAATTAAAATCCTTCATACAAGAGTAACAGAGAAGCTCATCCGAGAAGCTATTAATTGCTGTGTGGGGGTGGCCATCTGTGGAAGGACAGAGTTACTTTCAGCGTATGGTGACCTTTCCTGCTCGTGTGGCTGGGTAGTTGTATCTAGGAAATGTGACTCTGCGGTCTATGGTGTGGGAGGGAAAGAACACCAAGTGTAGTGAACCTGGTAGGCCGGGTGCAGAGCTGCAGGTTGCAGAGAACGCATATGGACCAGAGCTTTTGTGCTCAGGGCTAGTGCTCTACCACTTCTGGTACAGCCAGAGCTCCATTTCTGGCTTTTTTGGTAGTTAACCGGGCTGGCTTTGAGTGGCGATCCTCCGCTGTCAGCCTCCTGAGTAGCTAAGATTTCAGGTGTGAGCCACTGGCATCTGGCACATTTTTGGCTTTTTAAACATCCTAGTTATTAGGAGACAAAAAGAGAAAGGGCTGGGGCATAGGGAAAGACATTCGTACTTTAATCCAGTCTGCCCTCCAGCATTCCTCAGGCAGACCGAAGAGTTGGCAGAACACGATGTTAAAAGTCACATTGATGGTGCTTTTTCTAACTGTTCCAAAGGTAACAAACACCCCAAAGCTACAAATATGTAGGTCTGTAACACTCAGGCCTGTGTTCCTCCCACCCTTCTCCAAGAGATCAAGCAAGCTGAGGCCGCCAGGAATCCTGCCAGCTGGGGAGGGTGACTGGGTGTTTGAGCACAGTGGCATGGTTCAGAGTGAAGCAGCTGGGTGAGGTCCTGGGAGAATATAGCACCCTGGGCTTGAATTCATCCAAAGCAAGAAAAGAGAGAACACGATGTTTTATCCTTAGAAGACCGAGGCGTGGATGAGTTGGCTGCCATTTTCTGTGTTGCTGTCAGCTGCAAGTTTGGCCCACAGATGTTTATTTTTGAGTTTGATGTGTTTGTTTTCTTCTTTCCCTGGGACAGGGTGGTAGGCTAGCTGAAATGGAGTAAGGGGAAAAAAAAAGAGGAAAAAAATTCTCTTGGTTAGTAAGAGAGGAAGCCAGCCAGGGGGAGAGCAGACTTCTCTTAAATGCTGAGAATGTTGAAATCATTTCTCAAAATTACCTCCAACTCCTAAATTCTGTTTGATGTCTCTTTGTTGAGGGCTTTAGAATGGGTTTCAGCTGTAGAAAATCTGGTCATGACTGCAGGGGGGGAGAGGGGAGGTAGTTACAGAGACAACTACACACAGGCATTGAATTAGGCAGCACAAGAACAGAATGCTTTTGAATACCCAGAAGGGAGGGAGAGGGGTATAGGCAAGACTGTAGAATTGCTGACCAATGGATGCTATTCTAAAGATCAATTCACTCCTTCCCAGATGGAAGTGGAGATCCTTTTGTGGGCATTATACTCACCTGACCACTGATGCCCCTCACAATTACTTCTGTGTGGATTTTCTGTTTTGTTGGTGGTACTGGGGATTCTAGGAGCCTCATATTTATATTAGGCAGATGTTTTGATGCTTGAGCTACACCCCAGATTTTCATTTTTAAGTTTATTTTTCAAATAGGGCCTCAGAATAGGATCTTCCTACCCCTTCCTTCCTGAATAGTGGGATTTACAGGTGTGCAACACACTTGCCTTGTTTTTGAGATAAGGTCTCACTAACATTTGCTGTAATCCAATCTCTAGTCCTCTCCCACCCCTAGTAACTGGGATGATAGATATTAGGTATTACTGACCCATTTGGTAGCCCTTCACATGCCAGTCATTTCAGCCCATCTTTGTGTCATTTTCCTCTTTTGAACCAGAAGGGCAGCAGCAGGAGACACAGTCATTGCAGTAGGCTCTGTACTTAGTGTGGTATATATACTCTTGAGTATTTCCTCTCTTCTCCTCTCCTCCCCTCCCCTTTTTGTGACTCCGTAAGTATATTTTGGTACATTTTAAACACCTTTATTGTGAAAGTATACAATTCAACCGCCTTTAGAATATTTACAGCGTTGTATAACCACAACCACAATCTAATTTTAGAAAAATTTTATCACCCCGGAAAGAAACTCTGTGCCCATTTATGGTTGCTCTCCAGCCCCACTGGCCTGCCTTTTGCCTCGGTGATAGATTTGTCTGCTGTGGCCATGTCATATAAATGGAACCATGCGAAACGTGGTCCCTTTCACTTGGCATACTGTTCACAAAGCTCATCCTTGTACTTCATTGGGCTGAATAACTGACAGAACGCATGGTATTAGTCCATTCATGCAATCCCAATGGTATTTGGGTTATTGCTCCTTCATAAATGCAATGAGTAGTGCTGTTAATGATTGGGTATCATTTTTTGTGGGCGTGTATGTTTTCATTTCTCTGGGGGTGAATCTCAAAGGGGAGTTTGAGTTATGGGAACCCACTGCTTAACATTTCCAGGAATTACCAGATTGTTTCCAGTGGCATCTGAACACTTTACCTTCCTACCTACCTACAGTGCTCGAGAGTCTCACTTCTTCACCTCTTCCTTGTTAGCAGCTGGCTGTTGTAGTGTAGTCAACCTGTTTGGTATGAAGTAGTGATCACCTAATGCGTTCTGATTTTCAGCTCCCTGATGACAAAATGATACTGAGTCTGTTGGTTATTCACATCTTTCAGGAAATGCCAGTTTAGATATGTTGGCTGTCCTTTAATTGCTTTGTTTTTGTTGTTGCTGTTTTTTGCTTTTCTGTTTGTCAGTCATGGGGTTTGAACTCTGGGCCTGGGCGCTGTCCCTCAGCTCTTCAGCTGCTTATGTGGTGCTGAGGAATTGAACACAGGGCTTCATGCATGCAAGGCAAGCACTCTACCACTGAGCCACCTTCCCAGCCCCCCTTTAATTGGTTTTTAAAGTTACATATGAGTTACTAAAGTTTCTTGTTTTTTTTTTATTCCCTCTTTCATTGTTCTGTTTGTGATGTTAATGTAAGGAATTATACATTTAAGAAATTCTTGCCTCACCCAAAGTAATAAAGATTTTTATTCCTGTTTTCTTCTATGAGTTTTATACTTACTTTTAGTTCCTACAATTAGGTCTCTGAGCTAGTTGAGTCAATTTTTTGTGTTGGATGTGAGGAAAGCACTAAATTTCTCTACCACTTGAGACACAAATCTGGTCCCAAACTTCATTCTTTTGTATGTTCCCACACCATTTGTTGAAGAGCTTATTCTTCCCAATCAAGCTGCCCTTAAGCATGTGAGTTTATTTATATCTTGACAGTTCTGTTCCACTGATCTTCGTGTGTACCACCTGTCTGTATGCATGGTATGTATTTTGATGGCACTGAGGTTTGAAATCAGGGACTTGAGCTTGCTAGGCTGGCACTGTACCCCCGAACCCTGCCTCCAGCCCTAACATTTTTTTCTGGTTATTATTGTTGTCATCTTGTTGTTGTTGTGCTGGTCCTAAACACTGCCCCTGGCTAGTGTTCTCCCTCTTGAGTGAGCCACTTTTGGCTTTTTAGTGTTTAGTTGGAGAGAAGACTCACAGACTTTCTTGCCTGGGCTGGCTTGGTCCTCAGATCCTAGCTTCCTGAGTAGTGAGGATTATAGACGTGAGCCACTAGCACGTCGCTGTTTATTTTTGAGATAGTGGCTTTTTCTCAGCAGCATGACCTTGAACCATATTCTTTCCAATCTCCACTTTTGGTAGTCAGATTACAGGTAGGGGCCACCTTGCTGTCCTCCATTTTTTTTAATAAGGCTCCTCAAATGGTTGTCCACCTAGCTGCACAGTAGGCTAAGCTAGGGAGAATCAAGGTTCCAGGCCAGCCCAAGCAACAAAGGTTCTTGAGATACCCTTAGAAAAAAATGCTGGGTGTGATGGCGCCCAACTGTCAGCCCTGCTATAGCATGAAATGTTAATAGGCCAGTCATGGTGAGAGAGAGAGAGAGAGAGAGAGAGAGAGAGAGAGAGAGAGAGAGACACAGAGAGAGAGAGAGAGAGAGAGAGAGAGAGAGAGAGAACTGAAGGCATAGTTCAGGTGTTAGAACACCTTTGTAGCAAGGGTGAGGCTGTGAGTTCAAATCCCAATATTGTTACAAAGATTAATATGTCTTTTTTTTTTTTTTTTGTCAGTCGTGGGTCTTGAACTCTGAGCCTGGGCTCTGTCCCTCAGCTCTTCAACTCAAGGCTGGCACTGTACCACTTGAGCCACAGCATCACTTCCGGCTTTTTCTGCTTATGTGGTGCTGAGGAATCGAATCCAGGGTCTCATGCATGCAAGGCAAGCGCTGTACCACTGAGCCACCTTCCCCGCCCCTAAAATGTCTTTTAAATGATGGATTCCATGTGCAGTTAGGTTGACAGCGAGGTGGCTGCAGTAGGGAGTTTGGCTAGTTTGCTTGGGAGGCGGCATAACGTGAGGTCTCTGTATACTCTGTTGTGGACGCACAGATTGTCACTGCTCACTAAGTCAGTGTTTGCTGAACTTACCTGGTAAGAATTGTAATAGAGGGATGGGGAGGGGACTTGTTTGCATGCGCTCCTTTGCACGGCTACTGTGTTCCTGCTGGTTGCAAACTGATTGTCAGCACCTTCAGGAACCTGTGTTAATGAATTCTCCAGGTGAGTCCTGGAGTCAGACTGACGAGGGCAGTGCTTAGTTTGCTGGGGCAGCCCATTAGAAGCGGTATACCTACACCGCAGTCTATCCTAGGGTCTTTAGGGTTGGTGCCATCCTTCAGTGGTAAGGCAGGATCACACAAAACCCTGCCATGAACTGTTTTTCTGTGACCGCTTTGAGCCCTTCCCTGACATTTTATTTACTATTGCTCCTTCCAAATCTGCATGATTACTGTTAACCCCCTGGTTCTTCCCCCTTGTCACTATATTTCATTTTCTTAGATCCTTTCAAGAATATTGAACTTTGCCATTTCATCTACACCATTAGATTAAAATCTTCAAACTAAGGATTTTCAGTTGGCTGCAGCAACCCCAGCACCCACATTAATAATGCCTGTACCAAGTGAGCATCCATCCAGTAGCATTTGTTGAGGAAATGGAATTGTTGAGGAATGAATTTGTTTTAGCCTCAGAGATAATCACCCTGCCTATTTGATTACCCTGTTCTTTCTACTCTATTCCTTTTCTAGGGTATGAGCCTGCTCTTCAGGCACTTCCTGCTCTTTTGCACTGATTATTTTGAGTTAGGATCTCACTTACCTGGCTCTACCCCTGCTTTTCAATCTGCTTTTCTACCTGAGCTGGCCTGGAGTGGTGATCCTCTTAGCTGGGATGACAGATGTATGCCACTGTGCCTGGCTATTTCTTGGTTTGGTGGGTCAGGGGAGTGTGTGTGTATCATGTCTGCCCAGCCTGGCCTCAAACTGTAGCCTTCCTGAACTCAGCATCCTGAATGGCTAAGATTATAAGCCTGAACCACCAGTACCTGACTTTTTTTTTTTTTTTAACCTCATGGTGTTTCTGAATCATGAAGAATAAATTGTCTGTGCACGGGCCATTCCGAATTATCGCTGTATTTAACAGCTGTGTGGGACTAAATATGTCATGTGCTAAACTCTAACCTGTCATTAATTTAAACGTATCTTGCTGCATTGTGTTCTCTTTGAAAACCAGCAGGCTGAACATGAGCCATTAGTAAATCCGTTCTGATTAGAAGTTATTCATTTTCATCTTTTTAAGTCTTGGAAAGGCAAAGCTTGGATTCTCTAAAGTTGGAGGAGGAAGGAGAATTTTCCTTTACAAATGATTCCTTTAACATTTTTTTGTTGTTTTCATTTGTAGGATAGAGTTTTTGCGGCACTTGAAGAGCTTTTTCCAGATTATGTTTAAAATTGAAACCAAACCCTGTGGTGAAGAACTCAAGGGCGGGGACAAAGTGTTGATGACCTGTGTTGGCATTGGCTTCTCGAACCTTAGCAAGACTCTCAAGTGACACCTTCACAGGAGAAGGCTGACAGACAAAGCAGAAGCTGCCAAGGACACCAAAGGGACCACATCCATGCCACTCAACCCAGGACAGGAGAGCCACTTACATTACGACTTTCTTGAGTTTCTACTGAAAATGTCAGCACGCAAATACAAATCAAGGGCACCTTATTTTCCAGCTGTTTCTCTGGTGCTGTTAATATTCTTCAGAGACTCAATCAACCAGAGTTCCCTGGCCAGCCTGGGGGAAGACTCACTGGGACAGCGTTTCTGTGTTTCCTCCAGCTCACAGCCATCTCTGGCCTTCTGTCCTGTGGCCCTCACACATGCCTGGGCAGCCTGGTACAGCTCTTTCTGCAAGGACTTACAACCTTTTGACCAAAGTTTTCCGTCGTAAGGACCAATGCCACAGTATATGGAAGTTTCATATGCATCACGCAGTGCTATGCAAATATCGGAAATTTCCATACTGGACTTTTTTTTTTTTCTTTTGTCTCATGAATGGGTTGTTTATCAAGGACATGTGATCCATTGTAAGTGGCTGGGCTGGAGAAGACAGTTAGGGATGTGTCTAGGTATTTTCTGTAGCACAGGTGTGCCGTAGATTTTCTTATTATATTCTTGTAATAGCCCCATCATGCAAATTCTTGTTACCACAAAAAAAAAACTGAAAAAAGGGTATTTTTGTTCTTTGGATATGTATAATGGAAAAATACTAGATCTCATCATTTAAAAGTCTAAGTGGATGACAGACTTGTTTAAGATGGCTCATGATTTAATTTGAATATGGTTCTGAGATAGGGCTTGGAGCCTGGCAAGAATGCATGTAGGGAGTACTCAGGACCAAGGACTGATTTGCCTCTGCCATCTAATAGTCTATATTTAGTTTGTGCTGGGTTATAGTTGGCAGAGGGAAAAGTCTAATGGTATCCTGCTCCTGGGGTGGTCTTTGTCTCTTTTTTTTGTTTTGTTTTGTCAGTGAAAAGAGCTGGAGGAAAGGGTATGTTCTCTGGGATGTGGGAGTGTGGGAGGAAGCAGAGTTAGAAGGCCAGGCCATTCTGAATTCAGGTACTCTGTGGAGAGCTTCCCATATTGTATTGGTGTTCTTTTGATACATAACAAATGACCACAGACTTAGCAGCTTAATAACAATGCCTGCTTAGCCTTTCACAGTTCTGGAGGTTAGACGTGAGGTGAGTGAGATTGGATTCTCTGTGGTCTTTCACAAGGCTGGTGTCATTATGTCAGCAAGGAAGGGCTCTCACTTGAAGGCTTTGGGAAGGGATGTGCTTTCCAGTGCATTCAGGTTGAAATTCAGGATTTGGAGTTGCAGTTCCCATTTCTTGGCTGGCTGTCAGTTGTAGACAATCCTCTGCTTATATAGAGGTGCTGTACCCATATTTCCATTTACCTCCAACTATATAGCCGACAATAGTGCACTGAATACAGATTCATGCTGCTAATCTACTACCTTTTCTGTGATGTTGGCTAGAGGAAGCATGACTTCTAAATGGCTCAGTACAATTATGTATAGTCTGGGTGAGACTACTTTTCCTATCGTAAGGCCAGCTGATCACAGAGAATCTGCATCAGTGTTGGGACAGCCAGGGTTGTAAGTAAGTGGATCGTCATCTTAAGAGTTCTGCCTAGGATTTTCCTAAGCCTCTTTGTGCTTAAGGCTAGCGCTTTACCATTTGAGCTACAGCACCACTTCTGGACTTTTCTGAGTAATTTATTGGAGTTAAGAGTCTTGTGTACTTTCCTACCAGGGCTGGCCTTGAACCGTGATCCTCACATCTCAATCTCCTGAGTAGGTAGGATTATAGGCGTGAGCTACCAGTGCCCTGCTATTGCAATTGTTTTAATACCACTGCTGGGTTAGCTTAGCTCTGCCCACATGGAACTCAGGTGTAGAGCTAAGCATCATGTTGCTTTGGACTGTTACATGCCATCCAACACTAGGGGCCTCCTATTGTTCAAAAATGCCATCCCCAAATAGGGGCCTCCTGTGTTTTGATATGAGCTGTGGAAATGGTCGGTTGAGTGGTAGGCATAAGCCAGATTATTGCAAGCAGCCGTAGAGAAGGTATGTGCTCCTGCTTTAAAACCCAGTAGTGTCTGGGGTGGGTCCCAGCCCTCTATCTGGCAGAGCTGCTTCTGGAGTAGTGCCCATATTACTCTATAAAAAAAAGGGCAAATACAACTTTTTTTTTTCTTTTGGGACAGGATCAATCTTTCTGTGTAGTTCAGCATGGCCTTGAATTTGTAACCTCCTGCTTCTGTCTCCTGAGTATTACTACTATACCTGGCTCACAAATGTAACATTTATTTAAATAGCTTGCTTGTCACCCTTCTCAGATTATCAGGAGAATACCATTCCTTGAATAGAACTCATCCTTTGCTGGTTGCTGGTGTGTCCTGGAGATACTTCAGCTCCTGCAATCCCAATCTCTCCCTCCCTGCCCCCATCTGTCTGTCTGTCTGTCTGTCTTTCTCTCTCCCTCTCTCTCTTGTACCCAGCTTTGTTTCCTCTTCATCCAACTGCTTGCCAAGGGTAGAGAGATTCCAGCATTTGAGGTGTGTGTGTGTGTGTGTGTGTGTGTGTGCGTGTGCGTGTGTGCGTGCGTGCGTGCGCTTGTCTGTTCGTTCCCCTCTGTTGACAGATACCCTTAAATCACAGCAACAGTTAGTTACTCAATGGTAAGGTTTCACCTCTTTAGGAAGAAACTTTGGGGGCTGGGAATGTGTCTTAGTGGTAGAATGCTTGCCTAGCATGCATGAAACCCTGGGTTTGATACCTCAGCACCACATAAACAGAAAAAGCCAGAAGTGGTGCTGTGGCTCAAATGGTAGAGTGCTAGCCTTGAGCAAAAAGATCCTTAGGGACAGTGCCCAGGCCTTAGTTCTAACCCCAAGACTAGCAAAAAAAAAAAAAAGTGTGTGTGGGGGGGTGCAAATACACCTGTTGTGTGTCATGGCAGAATTGCTGTGTTTACCTGTCTATGGAATGCATGTTCTGCTTCTATTTTTCAATAGAGGGGGCCAGTCTCTGTCACCATTACTCTACAATGTTTCTCAAAACCCCTGGCCAGGATGGGAGGAAGCTAGAGCACTGGGGCATGGCTGGGAAGATCCCCAGGAAGACCTGCTGAAGCCCAACTAACTTGTCAAGGCAAGCAGCTGAGCGTCGTGGGTTGCGGTAATAAATTGTATTGGATTGTTATTACAGTATTGTTAAGGGGTTACCATTTCATAAGTCAGGTCAATGAATGCATTTCTTTTTTTTTTCTTTTTTTGGACCATGTCACCCCTCTCTTTACTTTCCCCTACCTTCCCCTGTGTTATATTTTTTAAAAGCATTTTTTTGTAGAAAAAATAAGTAAAGGATGACTTATAAAGGCTAAATGCAACGCGACACCTGCCTTTTCTGACTGTCACCCCTGTAACATAAATTGGCCAGTCCCCTTTCCATCTTTATGGTGGGAGGCCCCTCCATGAGGCCAGGGCTACCGCTAAGTCCCAGGGTCACCAAGCAGAATTGTTGAGTGTCCTAAAGACAAGCAAAGGAAGTAGGTAGGATGGGGTCCAGGAGGCTAGAAGAACTTGGTGTAATCATAGGGAGAAGCCATGTGCTGGTGGCTCAAACCTGTATCAGAGATTAAGGTTTGAAGCCAGCCAAGGCAGACATGCCCAAGAGACCCTTAACTTTCAATTAGCCAGCAAAATGCTGGAAGCGGTAGAGCACCAGCCTCGAGCCATAGTTGAAACCCCCAGTACCAATGTGTGCGCACACAAAATCATAGGGAGATAGAGAAACGGAAGCACCAACGTTTTGGCAGCACCTTCAGGTGATGGGTGGTAAGATTCGCCTGGGTGAGGGAAACTGGGTAGGCTGTAGGACAGGATTGGTTAGGGCTTTGGTCACAGGTGTGAGAAGAATGGGTTACATAGTTTTCAGTTGCACACTGGGGGAAGCTGAGGACATGCCACATGAACCTTAGTCAGATCTTCCCCATCCAGAAGACTCCGGCCTGATTTTTAAGAAGTGACTAATAGTTCGTGGGAATGTGAGGATGCAGGCCAGGCCTTTTTGTACGCTCCTTGGCCCCATCGATGAAGCCATTTGTGGAACAATTTATCCATGTTAAGACATCTAATGGAACCACATCACTCACTCAAATGAGTAGAAGCTGTCATTTTGTCGAGCATAGCGCCACTCCAGTTCTTAGTCATAGTTGGTTCATACCTGTCAGATTTCTGACTCCAATCTCGTGCATAGGCCTTGAGTCAGTACCTGATCAAATAGGGGTTTCTGATAGTTGTCATTCTCTGAAAAAGGAAGGCATACTATTCTCTTATTTTCCCCATTCCCAAACCCTTTAAAGAAGTTTGCACTCACAACTATTTCGGCTGAATTGTTAATAATTTCTCCAAATGATATGTGCAAACTGATGAAGATGGATTATTTTATAGCAGTGCTACATGATGATTTCACATGTCTTTATTCATGGTCCCTATTGTGGAGGGAAAACATGAGTGGAGGCCATTTTTCCCCCCCCAGTCCTGGGGCTTGAACTCAGGGCCTGGGCACTGTCCTTGAGCTGATTTTGCTGAAGACTTAACACTCTACCACTTGAGCCACAGTGCCACTTCCAGCCTTCCTGTTTGAACCCAGGGCTTCATGCATGCCTGGCTTACTATGTGAATGGATGTCACTTGAATTTTGTCAACTTGCTTCAGGCTGGATATTTTAAGAGTTGAATGTACTTGGCGCCTGGATACTCCCACGGTCTCTGCTCTCTGTTTTAACCTTTGTTGACTACTTCATGATTTTACCTACTGGGCAATTGAAAGCCTTGTACCTAAAAATCTGCAAGCTTTGAAAGACTTATGAAAGTATTTTCAGGGAGCCAAGGTTGTTTTTTCTTTCTTCTTTAAAGAAACAGGAGTAATTAAATATATAAAGTAAAATAAAATGCTTTCTAGCTTAATAGTTAAAACGCTGGAAACCACATGAGTGAGTGTGTTTACAAAGACTTCAAAGGTACAGCCAATGATGGACAGGGAATCATAACTAATCATCTCTTAAATGAGCTATTGACCATTGTCAAGCAAGTTTGAAAGGTAGGACTAAAAAGTTTTCGGTGACTTTGACTATGACTCCATATTAGTATCTATGGTGTGATAATATTATTGTTAAAAGCCAAGAATGTTGATCTAAGGCTTTCCCTTCTCTCATTTTTTTTTGGTCAGTTGTTTGGCTTGAACTCAGGGCCTGGGCACTGTCCCTAAACTCTTTTACTCCAGGCTCGTGCTCTACCACATTGAGCCACAGCTCCCCTTCCTGTTTTCTTGTGGTTAATTGGAAGTAAGTCTTACAGGGACTTTCTGGACTGCTTTGGCTGGCTTTGAACTATGATCCTCAGATCTCAAGCTCCTGAATGGCTAGGGTTATATTGTTTTGTTGTTGTTTTTAAGGCTTATTATCAACAAATGAGTCATTATTAAGGAAAGCTTTTGTTTTATGAACATACACAGAATGTTGTGGAAATAACAGGCTTGGGGAGTAGTAGACCTATGGTGGAATCTAAACAGTCCATGGTCCTTTATCTTTCTGATGCTTGGTTACTTCATTCTTCATTTGAAAATGAGAATGAACCATGTGCCTCACCCCACACTGGTGTTGAGGATTTATTAATTAAACACAGTGGTTGTGATTAGGATTCTTTTGGGTTGTCTTTGGTAAAGATTCAGAGCAGCCTGCCACCTAGTAGGTTAATGTCAGCTTCAGTCATAGGATTTATCTTTACATCTAGTACTTGAATGTCCTAATCAAGAAGATAGGATGCAAGCTACGGCACCTACATGTGGTTTGGGGTCAAACTGTCCCTTGACAAGTGTGACATTTAAAAAGAAAGGCCCACAGGCATTTCAGTGAAGTATGCCATGTTCTGACATGGAGTGCTAGCATTGATGCAGTCTAGGCAAGAGTGGAAGGTCTGGCTGACCCCAGGACTGTCTGGTCTAGAGCTCTGTGTAAGCCAAACTAAGCTTTAAGGAACCGCAGGCTTTCCAACAAGAAAGAAAAAGAAGCAGGGTGTTTAGTTGCCACTTGGGAGATTTTTGTGTGAGTCTACTTTGCCTATAGCCTGTTTGGTGCAGCATGGAATAACATAGAAATAAGGTTGGACACATCCAAGGTTTCTGTAAGGGCCACCTTTGAGCAAGTCCTTCAGCCTTCATGCTTTGAACAACAGTTATGCATACAATTCAAGCCCTGGCACAGACCAGGCATTCATAAACTGAGTTGCCTTGTTGACAGATGGTGGAGTAAAAGAGATTGGTTTTTCCTGAGACCAGAGATTTTATGATAGGGATATGGAAGTCCAGTAAGGGACAAGTCCTCAGGCTTTGGCCTGAGTAGAGTGTAGTTGCCAATGAGAAATCGAATAAATTGACTCAAAAGGCGTAGTTCTCTTAAGTAGTGCATTTGACTTCAGGTTTAGCTGATTATCCAAGGTTCAAACAATGTCATGGAAATTCAACGTTCTCCCATGTCACAGCTCTGCTCTTTCACGGGTTATCCCTCTTCTCCAGCAGTGTTGATCTTCATATTCTGCTTTCTATTGGACTCAGAAATATACCCAATACTTTGAAAAAGAAAATTTCATCCCCTTGCTTTGAGTCTCCGTGCAGAACACGATTCCTAAAGGAAGATGTGAATGCTTTTATACAGAAAGAGAAATGGATACTGGCAGTGGTCCAGTGTGGTCCACTACAGACCACACTGCCTCATCTCTAAATATTCTCAGAGAGGTAGCCCTCAACTGGCTGCTGACCACCATCTTTCTCCACCCAGAATCTTTCGAGCATGATGGTAAAGAATTGGTTGCATAAGGATGAAATGAGTTTAACAATGTCCAACATAGATGGGTCATTGTGAGCCAGGCATGGTGGTATGTGCTTTTACTCTCAGCTTCTCTGGAGGCAGAGGCAGGAGTCTGAAGTCAACTGGGGCAAAATTTGCAAGACCCTTTATCAAAAACGACATGAAAACGAAAGCGCTGGGTGTAAAGCTCAGAAAATAGTGTTTGCCTAGCATACACAAGGCCCTAGGTTCAATCACCAAAAGACAAAATAATAATAATAACATTAATAGTAAGCCCAAAACCCAGAGAGCCAAAGATCACATAGGTACTTGCTAAATGTGATCCTCTCCCCCCCGCACTCCCTCCCCCCACACCCCGGGTCGGTCATAGGGCCTGAATTCTGGGCCTGGGCGCTGTCCCTCAGCTCTTCAGCTCAAGGCTAGCGCTCTACCACTTGAGCCATAGCTCCACTTTCAGCTTTTTCTGTTTATGTGGTGCTGAGGAATCAAACCCAAGCCCTCATGCATGCAAGGTAAGCGCTCTACCACTGAACCACCTTCCCAGCCCAATGTGATCATTTTAGCCAGTGGTATTTTTGATCATGAAAAGAGAGCCGCATCTGGATAAGCATCCACAGATAGAAGTAGCCATGACCCGTTGAAGCTATGGGAGTAGCATGTGCCAGGTACCTGGCCAAAGGGAAGAAGGCCACCCTTCTGTCTCCATTACAGTTTTGCCTTTCCCAGCTTCTGGAAAGACCTTCAAGAGTTGCAGGTTTGGGGGAGGGTGACGGGGACTATTTCTCTGGAGTGTAACATGTTGGCTGCAGCGTAACTGGAAGAACAATGGAGACCTTCAAGCAGCAACAAGGCACAGGGTAGAAATGAAGAAGTGTGTCTCCTATTTCCAAGTAATAGTTATATATATTAATATATATTAAATATCCCAGATCTTTTTTTTTCCTGTAATATTTTCATCAGTTCTAAGGCAAATAAAGACTTAGGAGTTCTTTTTTTCCCCTCTACTCTACCCTCAAAGCAAATAGCACATAACCAACTTGTGATGGGGCGTTGGATGGGGTACCAAAGGTGGAGGGAGGCCTGCTTGCCATGACACCTGCCAAGAAGCTTGGCCCTCACCTGTGGTCTCTCTTACAGCTGTGGCACCAGAATCCTGGCACGCGCAACCTCCAAATTCATGTCTCTTTAGCCACGTGGTGCTTCCCAGAGAATGTTCTGTGGACACTGGCATCGTGGTATGTTTTCCCTGGAAATGACTTAGAATATGCCATCTCCATCCCCGGCCCGGAAAGTCACATTGTACAATAACGTGAAATTTTTAAAAAATCCTAACCCACCCACTTTTCAAACTCACTTGACCCTAGGAATTTTGCCACCCGGAAAAAAAAAAAAAATCAACAGTGTTAATGTTGTGTAGCCCTTTCATTCTGCAAATGCCACGTTGGGGGTTCCTGGCCTAGTAGGATTCTTATGGAAAATTATATATATATATATTCTTTATGTATAATTATACATATATTCTTTACGTGTATATATATATATATATATATAGATACACACACACACACATATATATATATATATATATATATATATATATATATGAGCTTTTTTTATATTTGAGCTTTTTTGCTCAAGGATGAGGCTCTCAACCACTTGAACCACAGCCCCACTACCAGCTTTTTGGTGGTTAGTTGGAGATAAGAGTGTCAGGGACTTTTCTGCCTGGGCTGCCTTTGAACCACGATTCTCAGATCTCAGCCTCCTGAGATTATAGGCACGGACTACTGGCACCCAGCTTTTTTTCCCCTCCTGTTTGAGCAAAGGTGTCACTATGTCATCCAGGCTGACTTTGTACTTGTGATCTATCTCAGCCATCTTGTACTAGGATGATAGGTGTGTTGTATCACCTTGCCCGGCTTACAGTCTCACAATCTTGGCTGGGGTATTTGTGAGAAACTGGGCACCGGAGGGGACTGAGGTGGAAAGCTGAGATGCATAACTGACCATCTGGCCCTCTTAATTTCCACAGCCCCCAAACATGCCTTTTAAATCAGTAGCCACTAGCTCCATCCAGCCCTATTGCATTTTCCCTTACCTGGGCTTCCTGGAATTAGCAGCATCATGCAAGTGGATAGGATGGGAACTTTCCACCTATTATGTAATTATTATATATTTTTTTAGATTAATACTGCTCTTTTCCTAGTGGCTTGGAGGCCGAACATGGCAGTAGAGTTCACCTTGGTCCCTTAGCACTGTGTTAGAAGAGATCAGGGAGAATACTAGGGAAGGGAGGTTTCTTTTTCTTCTTATTTAAGGAGGTGTATAAAGGAGTTGCCATTCAACCATTTATGAATACTACACGCATCTTGGCCAGTGTCATCCCTTTCATCATTCTCCCCCATCCCTCTCATCATTCCCTTCCCTCAGTTTTGTAGGATATGCATTGAATTTTATGGGAAGGTGAATTTTGTTTGTTTTCTCTTTAAGTCCTTTGATCATTCTCCAGGCCAAGCCTACGCCTCAGAATTCCTAGGTTTGCATGGAAGTCAGTCTGGGGAACCATCTACCAGCAGATACCAATATGATGTACAGATGTAGCTTTCAAGGCAGAGGAGCTGGTGGCAGGGGAGGAGGCTTAGGCCTTGTGCATGAGCTTCTGAAAAGCTACTCTTGTACATGGGACAAGCCCCCATGTTGGATGGCTGCCTGGCTGGATAGTCTCTCAGTGTCTTTAAAACTGTGGAGTCCACATGTGTGCTTTCAACAGTTGTTGATTCTGTATGCCTAGGAGCTGCAGCTCTTGTCAAACTGAGCAAATGCTGGTATTAGTCCTGAGTGTTTTTTTGCCTTTTAGGAGCAAAAAAGGAGGAGGAGCAAAGGTTGTATCCACCCTTCATGCAAAACCTAGGTAGGAAATAACCAGGAGATGTTTACCTCCTTGCCAAGGAGAGTGCAGGAAATGGAAAATAATCTCAGCCTAAAGAAGGATATGGTGAGAACTTCTAATGAACAGTATCAAGAAAACAGTTTGGGCAAGGTGAGAGTCTATGGTCTTGGAAAGCAGGAAGGTCAGCTGTCCCAATCCCTCACGACTGGCCTACTTCTCTAATTTTGGCAGGATGATAGACACTACAGCAGGACCAGGTCAATGCCAAGTGCATGATTGACCTCGTGCATCTTGTACTGTCTCCCAAGTGTTTAAACCACTGCTCTGGTAAAGAGCATGCCTATCCATTTTAAAGCATTAATTAAGCACTTTTCCATCAATAGATTCTGTCATTACATAGAAACAGGTCAGCAAAACTTTTAGGTGTTTAACAAGAGGTCTTCATGCTTTCTTGAAAGGATGGGACACTGGGTGCTGGTGGCTCATGCCTGTAATCCTAACAACTAAGGAGGCTGAAATCTGAGGATTGAGGTTCAAAGCTAACCCCAGGCAGAAAAGTCTGTGAAACTCTTTAACTCCAATTAAGCTCCAGAAACTGGAAGTGGTGCTGTGGCTCAAAGTGGTAGTGAGGTAGCCATGAGCATATAGAGAGCTCAGGGACAGCACCCAGGCCCTGAGTTCAAATCCACAACCTACATAAAAAAAAAAAACAAAAACCAGATTGGAATGAATGCTACATTGTAATATTATTTTCTCCCAAATAATAGTTTCTGGTTGGTTACCTAGCTCTGTCATGGGGTCATGGGATTATTCTAGGAGGTTCTGGAAAATTATATGTATATATATATATATATATATATATATATATATATATATATATGCCTCGAAGTTTATATGGTGGTACTGTTATATGAACTCGGGGCTTTACACTTGGTAGGAAAGCACTCAATTAAGCCATACCTCAGGCCCTTTTGCTTTGCTTTTTTGTTGTTGTTGTTGGTCGTGGGGCTTGAACGCTGGACCTGGGCGCTGTTCCTCAGCTCTTCAGCTCAAGGCTAGGGCTCTACCACTTGAGCCACAGCACTACTTCCGGTTTTCTGGTGGTTTATTGAAGATAAGAGTCTCACGGACTTTCCTGCCCTGGATGGCTTTGAACTGTGATCTTCAGATCTCAGCCTCCTGAGTAGCTAGGATTACAGGTGTGAGCCACCGATGCCTGGCTTTATTTTTTATAGGCAAGATCTCACCCTATGCCCAGAACTGACATAGAACTGAGAGCTTCTTATGCCTCCAGTGTAGCTAAGATTACAGGCATGAGTCACCATGCCTAGCTTCTTCTTTTTTGCCAGTCCTGGTTGAACTTAGAGCCTGGGCATTTTCCCTGTGTTCAAGCCTACTGCTCTGCCACTTGAACCACAGCACCACTTCTGGCTTTTCCTTAGTAGTTTATTGGAGGTAAGAGTCTCGTGGAGACTGTTCTCAGACTGGGTTTGAACCATGATCTCAGATCTCAGCCTCTTGAGCTAGGATTACAGGTGTGAGCCTCTGGCGCTTGGGCCCAGCTTCCTTTTTTCCCCCCTTGAATCTTGATCCTTCTATCTCTGACTCTCTAGTATCAGAAATTACAGGCATGAGCTACGTTGCTCGATGTGGTACTGTTGATTACCTGCCAATGTTGAGGAGGTTTAGAAGAGAGAAACAGAGAGATCAGACCTCAGCTAAGTTACTGAGCTTTTCTCAATCGTTAAAGTTTTAAGTCAATCATTAAAGTTCTGAGTGGCATCACTAATCACCTGACACAAACCAGTTGTCCTTGCATTGAGAATCCTGCCACTTCCTCTCTTCGGGATATTCTTTTCCTCAAAGCTTCTGACATCCAAGGTGCCTTGACTCATACGGGTCACTGCCTTAGGCATGTAAAACACTTCCACAGCATTATCTCCTGTCATCATTGTCAGACGGTTCCAGCATAGGCTTAGAAAACCTCTGAGACTTCGTAAGTTGTCTGTTCCTGAAGCAGCATGAATATGAACATTTGAGTTCTAGTAGCTCTGAGCCATGGCCAATGCATGTATGCCACTAACAGGTCACACCTCTGCCCTTTCAAATGAACATTCTTTACATGGCTGGTATTTGCATGTCTGCATCTGAAAATTCAAACAGGCTGAAACAAACAAGCACCAATCATATAGTAGTGGCTTTCTCTGAGGCCAGCCGGTATGACAGTGCTCAGAGGTTATAGGATGTTATGCAAGACCGCTTGGACCAGCTGATGGATCATGCCTCTTGGATCATCACAGCAATGACTCCACTGTGCTTACTTCCTGGATGATGAGGTCTTGAAAAGGACCACGGTACATTTATCTCTTTACTTCCAGCACCTGCAACAGAGCTGGCACAGATGATGTAGAGTGAGACATTTTCTTTGAGATAACTCCAGATGCTGACACCTCCTCTATTTTTTATTTTTTTTACCAGTACTAGGGTTTGAACTTAGGCCTTGGGTGCCATCCCTTAACTTTTTCGCTTAAGACTAGCATTCTTCCACATGAGCTACAGCTCCACTTCTGGCTTCTTGGTAGTTCATTGGAAATAAGAGTCTCCTAATCTGGCTGGCTTCAAACCATGAACCTCAGATCTCAGCCTTCTGAGAAGCTAGGATTACAGGCATGAGCCATGGAGCCCAGCTCTGACACACTGTTAAGTGGTATATCCAACACTGCAAGCAAAGCCACCTCTCCCTCCTCCTCCCCACACCCACCCCCAAAAGAAATTTCCAGACTCAGAAAATTTCATTTGTCCCCTATGTGGCACTCTGCATCGAAGAGCCATTTCTGGAGGGCAAGGTTTTTCAGACTGGTGATGAACTTGGTGTTTAGTGACCCTGCCTTACAGCTCCTTCATCATCCCCATACTAAGACTGTTCAAATGCTGAGGGCTTAGGCTGGGCTGTGTGATGAATGAAGAGGAAAGCTGGGGCTAGACAGGTTCCTAGAAGTTGCTGGTCCTTGACTTGCCTGAGTGAGGCTCTAACTAAACACAGAAGCCTGACCCGGAACCACTTTGCCTGTATCATCCTGTAGGTCACCAAAATCTGTTCTGAAGGCAAGCACGATTTGATCGACTCCTTGGTGCCAGCCTCACTTGAACATTAAATCAAATCCCAATTAAATGGAGCAGTGGTTGCTGGGAAACTAATGAGTGTCAAGTATCTGACATCTTTCAGAAAGAGATTGTTTTGTTTTTCCTACGGTGCCCTTTTGGGTAATCCTTTCCTCAGGGGTAAAGTGGATCTCATTCCCTCCCATTGGTACATCTATCCTTTGCTGGGGCTTGAAAATGCCCCCCAGTGGCTACTCCCACAGTGAGCTGGCGGCCTCTCCTATCCCTGCCACAGATCTTTAGGAGGCTATAGATGATCTTTTCAGAAGAAAAATTCTCAACGCAATCAGTGCCTGAGTAACAATTGCCAGCTCATCTGACTCCTGCAGCTCCCTGAGACTATTTCCAGCTGAAGTGGGCAGCTCTCAGCATGGGTATATTTGCCCTGCACTGGTGGTGTGCCTCATCATCTCTGTCTTCCATTAGCTGTCCAAAGAGGCTAGGCAGTCACCCTGGGATCTTTTGTCCTGCACAGCTCTCCTGGGGGGTAGAGATGGAGAGTTTGTGCTTGCTTGGCTTCCTGTCTAGCCTTCCTGTTCTCCGCCTTTGTCATACCCTGGGCTGACCTTCCCAGAGGCTGTGTTGGGAAGTGGCACCCTGTGTTAGGAAAGAGGACCGATCTCATGTTCGTTGCTGAGTACAGGCTGGTACTGAAGCATTAGATGCCAGCTGGTAGGTGCCTGCCCTGCTGCCAGCTTTGCCAGAGCATGTGGTTCTCATTGCCTCCTTTCTCTGTGTGTGCAGCTAGTCATGGGTGCTATCTTCCTCAGATGTCTGAGTCCCTTGAAAAGTGGGCTCTGAACTCTATTCCACAGGAATGAACCATAAGCTACTCCATCAGAATTTCCAGCTAGGCCTTTGGTTTCCTTACAGCAAAAGGCAAAAGAGCAATGTGAGAGGGGACAATAATGGCAAGATGGCCCAAGAACAGCAGCTCTGATTTACCAACAGAGAGGCAGAAGAGCACCTTTTGTCCGTAGACCCATCGCCCAACAGTGTTCCTGGTGTGGGAATGTCTGCATTTCCTAGACATGCCATAACAGTCCTACACACTTCATGGTGTACAACTACCGAAATGATTGTGGCACAATTCTGGTAGCTAATCCAAAATCAAAGCATCAGCAAGCACAGTTCCTTCTGAGAGCTTTGAGGGAGAATGGTTCATTCTTCTCTCCTAATATCTGATAATTCCAAGTGTCTGTGGGTTTGTAGAAATGTGCAGATGTTCTTTGGATTGTGGACCCAATCTTCCATTTTCACATCACATTCTTGGTGGAGCTCTGTTTTCTTATGGCTGTCTTCTTATAGAGATGTCAATTAGCTTAGATTCGAGGTCTGCCTACCCTACTCCAGTATGACCTCATCCTTGTCAACAAGGTCATATTCTAAGGCTCTGAAATTAAGATGTCAACTTTTTTTTTTAAAGGACATAATAGAGCTATTTTATTTTTTTATTTTTATTTTTTGTTGGTCATGGGGCCTGAACTCTGATCCTGGATGCTGTCCCTCAGCTCTTCAGCTCAAGGTTAGCACTCTACCATTTGAGCCACAGTGCCAACTTCTGGCTTTTTCTGCTTATGTGGTGCTGAGGAATTGAACCCAGGGCCTCATGCAGGCAAGGCAAGCGCTCTACCACTGAGCCACCTTCTCAGTCCCTCCAACCCATCATAGAGACAAAAGGCAAGTGAATTAGGGAGGCCCTGCCAGAACAGTGGTCTTGTGAATTCTATGGAGAAACTTGCATAAAGTCTGAGACTTCATGAAGCCCTATATTGTATGTGTTATAGGAACTAAGGTTTTGGTGGCAAGTAATAAAAATCAACTTACATTAATCAGAGAAGGTTGAGAAGCAAGTGATAGTAGCCCAATCTCGGCTGCCTTAAAAATAATTATTTGAAAAGAAATTCATATACATAACCCCAAAATTCCTTTTAGAATTTTGAATCGGGAGGATACTTAATTCCTAACCATCTTCCAAAGTTGGCTTTAACTGTGACTTTTTCCTGACTTACTTGTTTTGTGTTCTTGTCATCCTTCTGTTCTTCCCTTCTATTACTAGCAAGTGTAAGTCTGTATGGCTATCAGGATTTTTGTGTCATCTCCAGGTTCAGCGTGATTACTTGAGCATGGCAGGTGCTTAGTAGATGTTGGTTGAAAAACCCAAAAGAATGAACCATAAGAGGACAATGAGGAAAAGAACCTCTGTCTTTATCTTTTCTTAAAAAGAAAAACACTGTATTCATTTGGCAAATCCTGAGATTAGGGGAAAAAATTATTTCAGAATTAGGGGAAAAGCTATTTCAGAAATACATTTTGGGTGAAAGTATATCGTTTACTTTCATGTACTGTGACCAAAATACCCAAGAGAACAGCTTAAAAGTTCCCATCCTAGGAAGCAAAGATTTCTCTATGCAAAGGACAAATTTCCAGGTATAACCCTCAAAGGCCCCACTCTGGCAGTCTCCACCTCCTAAAGCTTCCAGAACCTTCCAAAATAGCACCACCAGAGAAGGACCAAGCATTCACCACATGAACCCATGGGAGTCCTTTCATCTTCACACAGTAACATTTGGTCCTAGTTCCCATCTCATAATGTAAAATGTCTGGTTTATCTTCAAGAGTCTCCAAAGTTAATAGTTCCAATATGGCTCAAATGCCAAAGTACAGCTTTCCAGAGCAAGATGGTAGATTTGAAGTTTCCTATGTGCAACCTGTGTTGCACATTAGGAAACAAGGAACAGTTGTCAAGACAGCTAAAGAGCATGGAGGAATGGAAAGGCGATGCAAGGAAAGTAAGAACAGTCCGTAACTTCAACCTGGTCTTTTCACAGCAGGGAGTTGGGGGATGCTAACACTATTGCAACCATAAGGTAAACCAGGCAGGCCTGCTGATATCAGCTAACAGTTCTTGCAAGCCTTAAAACAGGTTGAGGGCTTTGATCTGACTGAGAAGGGGAACTTCTTGCATGAGCTCGACCTGTTCTCGAAACTGAAAACCAAGAATGTCAGGGATCTTGGGGGGAAATCAGGTGTCTGGGAGGGAATGGCCACCAGAGGCAGTCCTAGAGAAGGAGGCAGACTCTTGAGTTTAGGCAGTCAAGACCTTGGGCTGTTGAGGACAGGAAGTTGGTAGTCCTGACCTCTGTGACTAGGACGCAGTACTATTCATTGCCTGTGAATGACTATGGAGACTGCACAATCCAAGCCTGTGGTTGGAAGATGAACTCGGCCTCTGGAGCTGCCTGACCAGTATGTGGTGCGCTGCCTGGCGGGACTGAAGAGTTCTGAGCCCAGGCCTGCCAGATGACTCAATTCCCACAGCTTCTTCTTTTCAGAATGGGTAGCTAATTGTTGGAATCTGAATGTGCTGAGAATGGCCAGCAGAGTTCTCTGTTCCCTCACAGCGTCCTTCTAGTTCAGAACTCTGCGTTTTCACTCTGTAATGCACATGAGGTTCATCCCTCAGCTTGGACTGGGAGGGCTCCAGAGAGAGGGGAAACCTACTGGACCTGTGGGTCATAAGGCTCCTTGAGGCCAGAAGTAGCACCCCATATATACTGAAGGGAAGTTGCTAAAGGAAATGCAACTCTGACACTGGCAAGTCACCCATGACTGGCCTTCCCTTAGTCCACATACACCAGCTCTTATACTGCGAGCAGAGAGAAATTATAATAGACTCCAGCTAGATCCACAACCTCCTTGTCTCAGGCTTTGTGGATTCTAATAGTGGAAGGCCCTGAAAAAAACAAGTTTCTCCAGTGTTTTCTTCTTTTTTCTTTTTAGTGCCAGTCATGGATCTTAAACTCGGGACCTACCCTGTACGGTGTCCCTGAGCTTTTGCATTCAAGGCTACTGTTCTACTAGTTGAGCCACAGATCCACTTCTGGCTTTTTGGTGGTTAATCAGAGATAAGAGTCAGACAGACTTTCCCACCCAAGCTGGCTCTGAACTGCAATCCTCCAATATCAACCTCCTGAATAGCTTGGGTTACAGGTATGAGCTCCCAGTGCCTGGTTTGTTTTGTCTTTTCTTTTCTAGAATACTTTTTTCTTTTGTACTATTTTAAAGTCTTATGGATTTTAATGTGTTGTTAATTTTATTATTAATGTTTTTTGTTATTGTAGGTTTTTTGGTTCTTGTTTTGTGCCTGTACAGCGGCTTGAACACAGGGTCTCATCTACTCCTTTAGCTTTTTTGTTCAAGGCTGGCACTCTACAGCTTGAACCACAACTCCAGCTCCTTAATTTTTAAAAGGTGTTTTATGTTTTTATTTGTATTCCTTTCGCATATACATGTGTATGTATATTTACGTTGCCATCAGATCTTTCAAATTTTTTATTCCTTTCCTCTTTTTTTCATATTCTTTTCTACTCTTCCACCTCCTTTTCATTTAACTTTGCTTATTTCTTTTTTCCCTTTCCTGACTGCTTTTATTTCACTCTTTCTTTGTTATTACTTACACTTTTAATAAAATTTTCACATATGATTTTATTCTCTACACTTTTGCCACTTTTCTGACTATCGATTCTGTGGTTGTTGTTTTTAATTGATTTTTTTATTGTATTTTAAGTCTGGTTTGTTTTGGTGGTGTTGCTATTTTGGTGGTTTGTTGACTACTCGTTGGGTGATACTAGGAAATGAATCGTCAGAACAAGTTCACTCACTGAGAAGACCACATATAAAGCCAGAAGACATGTCCATCCCCACCAGTGCACAAATTATAATACAGAAACACAAGAAATATAAAAAGGCATCACAACATGACTCCTCCAAAAATTCACGGTTCTTTGTTAGTAAAATCAAAATTACTGCAGCAATTAAAATGCCAAGGGATTAAAAGGTCTAGTTTGAAGAATGATCAATGACATCAAAAAGGATTCAAATAAGCAGATGAATGAATGAATAAGTCAACTCAACACATGGTTGGGAAATTCATCAAAAAGTAAAGATTCTGCTGGGTGCTGGTGACTCACACCTGTAATCCTAGCTACTCAGGAGGCTGAGATCTGAGGATCAAAGTTCAAAGCCAGCCCAGGCAAGAAAATCCATGAGACCCTTATCTCCAAGTAACCACCAGAAAACTGGATGTGGTGCTGTGGCTCAATTGGTAGAGTGCTAGCCTTGAGCTGAAGAGCTGAGGGACAGCGCCCAGGCCCAGAGTTCAGGACCCACGAAGGACAAAAAACAAAAAAAAATGAAAAATTTAGAATAAAAATAAGCACATATTTCAAGGATATGAAACAATAGACTGCTTAAAATCAGTCAGACTCATGTTGAATTAGCCACCTAAAATCTATAAGTGGAACTGTGGCTGAAGTGGTAGAGCATTGGGCTTTGAGCACAAAGTCTCAGGGATAGCAACCAGGCCCTGAGTTCAAGCCCCATGACCAACTCATCCCCTCTCCTCAAAAGGGGCAGAATTCTAGTAGGTTGTAGAGACAACTCCAAGGGTTAAGTAAATAATGCTTCTACTTATTTAATCTGTCACAAAAGAACAATATCTGACATTGGAAGGCCTTTTCCTTAGAGGGCCTTATCACTACACTATGCCAATACACTCAGAAACTGCTTCCATGTTCCATTAATAGGTGCTTGTTCCACTAACAAACTGTATGTCTTTATTGTTTATGGCTATTATGCAAGGGACTGTAGAGCTGTGTTTCTCAAAACAGAAGTCACTAGAGCAACATGGAATACTCAGGTGGGTGATGAGAAGTGTCTTACAACTGGATGCCGGTGGCTTAGGCCTGTAATCCTAGCTACTCAGGAGGCTGAGATTCGAGGATTGTGGTTCGAAGCTAGACCAGGCAGAAAAGAGTGAGAGACTCTTATCTCCAATTAACAACCAGAAAACTAGAAGTGAAGCTGTGGTCAAAAGTGGTAGTGCACTAGCCTTGAACAGAAAAGCTCAGGGATAGTGCCCAGGACCTGAGTTCGAGCCCCATGACCACCACCACCACCACCACCAACAGAAGAAGTGCCTTACAGAGGGGTCTGAGACAATGGAATATTCCTGATTCCATGATCTTCCTATACTCTGCAGGGGTCACAGAAGTCACTGCCCACCTCTGGAGGATCATAGATATGACTAGTGACCTAATTATATCTTAACACTACTTCAACACAATACAGGATGTCTTTCCCATTGTAGAGGGAGTTTCCTCAACCAAGCAGTGCTGGACGCTGGAGCAGAGCATTAACATCAAACTACTTCTTCATTATAAACCTAAAGGCAAATCCATCAACGCACAGAATTCTGCTGGAAAAAAAAAAAAAAGAAATGGGAAAGACTAGTTTTGCTAGTGGCTTTTTACTCAGAATTGCTCAATGAAGAGGAAGGATCATGTCCTTCCTCACATTTCTGCAGCTGCTGGCTGTGGGGCTCTTGGCTCTAATCATGTTTCCCTCCAATCCAGAGTGACCTTGGAAGTGCAAATGTGATGATGAAGCTTCTTGAGGGCAGAGATGTTTTGTATTCTCTATTGTACCCTTAGTACCTAAGGGACTCTAGTGGAAGGATATTCTGGGAAGCAGATAGTTTATAACCAGGGTATACCCCTAAATTCATCACGTGAGGTCCTTTGGAATTTAGAATGCCTTTGGCCATCAGGACAGATGGTTGTTTAACTCAGTTACCAAACAGGTAACCGAGATAGCTTAACCTTTAGTCACAACTTTCCAGGAAACCATAAGATTAAGGAGGGGAGAAGAATAGGAAGGATAAGTTTAGGAGCCATTTGGAATTAATGTTGTTTCTTTCACGTTTATTCTTCCATGTTGGTAACCCTCCTTGTTACTCCAGAGAGCCCTCTCTGTAATTGCTCCCTTTCTCTGCCCATGTTCCAATTCCCATGGGAGACTTTACCCCCAGCCCCCCCCCCCCGTCCCCTCCCCCAAGGCTCCTCTGATATCCCTCATTCTGCCCATCACAACTTCTGCTCCTGAGAACAATTCATTTCAAGTACCCGGAGGAAAGTGGCTGGGTTGAGTGAATCCTCATATTTATAGTTGTACAACATGCCCAGATATACTTCCATTTTTTCTAAATCAATTTAAGTGAATCTAATTATTAGAATTCATTATAAGAAGATAAAATGGCCAGGCACAAGTGGCTCATGCCTGTAATCCTAGCTACTCAGGTAGCTGAGATCTTAGGATCATGGTTCAAAGCCAGTCAGAGCAAGAAAGTCTGGGAGGCTCTTATCTTCAATTAACCAGTACAAAAGCCAGAAGTAGAGCTGTGGCTCAGAGTGGTAGAGGACGAGCCTTGAGCACAAAAGATCAGGCATAGCACGCAGGCTCAGGATTAAGTCCCAGGATCTGCACCAAAAAAAAAAAAAAGAACATTATAAACATTTTTTTTTTTTGTCTGTCGTGGGGCCTGAACTCTGGGCCTGGGCGCTGTCCCTCAGTTCTTCAGCTCAAGGCAAGCACTCTACCACTTGAGCCACAGCGCCACTTCCGGCTTTTTCTGCGTATGTGGTGCTGAGGAATCAAATCCAGGGCCTCTTCCATGCAAGGCAAGAGCTCTACCACTGAGCCACCTTCCCAGTCCCATGAACAATATTTTGAGGCAGGTATTCTCACCCATTTTTCAGCCTTTTCTCCCCATGACACTCCTCCCACTCACTCCCCCCCCACCTTTTTTTTTTCTTCCAGGACTAATCATGTAAATTAAATTATTTCTGGTGTTTCACAACTTTGGGCTTTTTATTTTATTTATTTTTTTATTTTTGGGTCCGGTTGTGGGGCTTGAACTCTGGGCCTGGGCGCTGTCCCTCAGCTCTTCAGCTCAAGGCTAGCGCTCTACCACTTGAGCCACAGCGCCACCTCCAGCATTTTTCTCTTTGCTTATGTGGTGCTGAGGAATAGAACCCAGGGTCACAGGCATGCAAGGCAAGCACTCTACCACTGAGCCATCTTCCCAGCCCAACTTTGGGCTTTTTAAAGACCACTACACTGCCTCCATCCTACCCTCCACCGCCACTATCTCAGAGGCCTGGTTGGAGAGCGGACTTTTGAGTGAAGGCAGCCACAGGTGGGAAGACCACAGAGTAGACACTTTCTCACCGACTTTGGGGACTTGCTCCATTCCGGTTGGCTTTTTCAACTGCCACAAATGTGTATCTTTAACCCCCACTCGAAACCAAACCCAACATCAAAATGTGGCCAGTACTCAATATTGTAGGAATGAGGAAAGTTGGAGGGAATTCCTAACTGGGTAGTGTGGGGATTTCCATTCTGATATTTACAATCTCCTTAATTGGACGTTCTTCAAGTGTATGTATAGATGGTTTCTAACACAGAGAACTCTGAGAAGAGAATTTTTCCTTTTGTAGTTGTAGGAAAAAAACTGGATTAGAGAACACACACACACACACACACACACAAAATATGCTAATTCAGGAATAAATGTAAAAGGTTTCAGATGTGTTTAACTTTTATATGTAATTGCAATTAACTGACCTTTGACACATCTGGTCCTGTTTCCTGTTTAGGCCTAGGCTAGTAAGCGCGTGTTTGCTAAGGTCTTTTTGTTTGTTTGTTTTAATTTTTCCCCTTGTATGGAGTGTCTCCTATTGGCTAGATTTAAATTATATACTTGTTTCGAAGTCAAATCACTAGTTGGCTTATTTAGTCAGTCCATATAGGATCAGCTTCCTTTCATTGCAGATGGTGGAAAGGGTGGATACCACATTAAGACTGAGATCTGTTAAGAAGGGTGAAGAGGACAATAGATCTGGGGGAATAACCAATGATATCCATCTCTTTATATTATTCTCCAACTGTAGCTTACCTGAGGCTACTGATACTTAACTCTGCACTGACAGTTGAAAGCTCAGAGGTAAGTCTGTGATCCATTCATAGGAACTGCACAGAACTCTGTGTTGTTGTTTTTTGTTGTTGTTGTTGGTTATGTGGCTTGAACTCTGGGCCTGGGCTCTGTCCTTGCACTCTTCAGCTCAAGGCAAGTGCTCTACCGCTTGAGCCACAGCGCTACTTCCGGTTTTCTAATGTTTTATTGGAGATGAGTCTCAAGGACTTTCCTGCCCCAGCTGGCTTTGAACTTTGATCCTCAGATCTCAGCCTCCTGAGTAGCTAGGATTACAGGCGTGAGCCATCAGCACTGTGGTGTTTTACATTGCCCCCTCCCATACTTTCTTTTTTTACTTATGCCCCTTTTTTGCCTCTCTTTTTGTTGATTCTCTATTTTATGTATTTAATCAAACAATTCTTCCCTTTGCTGTTATGTTACATGTTAAATCTCCTTCAGCAGTAGAATAATTTGTTGGCACAATCAACATGCCATTATGTTTTCTTCTTTTATTTTTAAAGACTAACCTTTTGGAACATTCCAGGGTTTTGTTTTGCTTTGTTTTTGCGGGTTGTGGCGCCTGAACTCTGGGCCTGGGCGCTGTCCCTCAGCTCTTCAGCTCAAGGCTAGCTCTCTACCACTTGAGCCACAGCACCACTTCCAGCTTTTTCTGCTTATGCGGTGCTAAGGAAACGAACTCAGGGCCTCATGCATGCAAGGCAAGCACTCTACCACTGAGCCTCCTTCCCAGCCCTGTTCCAGTATTTTGAAAAGATAGATTTTTGTGATGACAGAAACCCAAAAAAATAAAGAAAATTAAATAATTTTATTGCCTTCTGAGAGAAAAAAAAAACACCCTATATGGAAATTATTTTTGGGAATTTAAAACAGAACTAACTTCATTATGAAATAACTACCCTGTCCTTTCTCTGTGGGGCATGGTGTATTTTACATGGCTTTGTGGTTTAAAGTATGACACCCAATAGCCATGAGGAAAGTGGGAGTTAGATCTTTTCCATAGTCATTATATCTAAATAAATTCCAAGAAGAATAGATTGAAATGTAAAGCACAAGACATTAAAAGTAAATATGAGATCTGATTATTGTGGTTCAAAGCCAACTGAGGCAGGAAAGTTTGTGAGACTCTTACATACAATCAACTACCAAAAAGCCTGAAATGGAATCAACTACCAAAAAGCCTGAAATGGAACTGTGGCCTGAGTGATAGAGTGCTAGCCTTGAGCAAAAGAAGCTCAGAGTCAGTGCCAGGCCCTGGGTTTAAGCCCCAGGACTGGCACAAAAAAAAAAAAAAAAAAAACAAGTATGAGTGAATCTTAGGTAGTAAAAGAAACCATGTAAAACACTGGTAACAAATACTAGCTGGCACCTATTGAGAGATCATTATAGATTATTGTGTATTCACTAGTTCACTAGCTCACCAATAGTTCACTAATAGCTTGCTATGTAAAAATAAGGGAGTAGCTAATGTAGTTTTCACTAGTTTCCTTTCATCTTTTTCACCTTTATTCATCTTCTTTTGGTCATTCTCATTTAAGCTTTTGCTGTTGATTTGTCCACTGGAACCACCTGAAGTAAGCAAAATGCTCCCCAAATTCTACCAAAGAATCTGGTGTCTGATTCCTCAGAAACATAAGGGCATATGTTTTACACCTGAAAGATCAAATAGTATTGGATTAAAAAATGGCAATTCTCTATTCCTTCCTTCTTTCCCAGCAAGTAAACACTGTTAACACAGCTGGTGTAGAGTTGAGAATATATAGAAACATGTTTGGATAAAGTTGGGAATATATAGAAACATGTTTGGATAATTGGAAAATAAAGCTAATTTTTGGTACAAAATTTTACAGGAAGGCAGTATTTGTAATACAATATTGCTATTTCCAAGGAATTTATGAAACCTATTCAGTGATGTACCACTGGAAGCTGTTTACTCTTCTATAATCTTTCATCCAAAGTAATTGTTTGGAATTCTTACTACTGAAAATGTGAAAAGGAACTCTGCCCATTTTTTTTTAAAGTAAAGGCAAATTTCTGTCATTGACAAGAATTGGAATTTCCACATCTGCTACATTCCAATGGACTTACAAATAATCAGAAATCATGAGTGGTTCTACTTTGGGAAGAAAACTGGAAAATTTCAAAACTTCCAGTATCTGTTGCTTTAGATTGCCTTCCCTTCTTCTAGAAATGTATTCTTACCAGCACGAAGGGCAATTTTAAGAGGGGGGAGAAAGAAACCTTACCAAATAGACTTTTGGAAGAAGACATCACCTCATGCAATCATTTCCTTTGTTGGTTGTGTGAAACACAGGTGTCTTGAGTTTCTCCACATCTGGTCTGGAACCAGTCGTCTGGGAACTACAGTGAGAACTCATCACCTTGGTGAAGTCTGACTTTTATGAAGCCTGAGGAAGAGTCGCAGAGGACTCCATGAGAATTCCCAACTGAGCTCCAGCTCTGCGGAAAAGTAGGCAAGTGTTCATAGGTTATAAGCTATTTATTTTCTTATTCTTTATATATCTCTCTATAGTGTCACTATGATATTTTGCTTGGAAAAAAATAGTCTTTTATTAGTGGTATTATAAAGATTCATTATTTTCAAAAGTGAGCAATTTAGAGTAGGAATTAGCAACCCAGGCATAATACAATGCTTATTTTTTTTAAATCTTTAATTCTAATAATTCTTTGAAGGAGCTACTTTGCTTAAGATTAGATTCATTGTTCTATTATAACCTGTGAAATTGAGAGAAGATATGTTAATTTACATACTCTAAATATCGATGCCATCTCTGAATGGTTGCATCTCTTCATTAGTTGACTCGAAAGGAAGTATCCATATAGATTGTTAAAGTTCATTAGCTAGACATTCTGGTGTTTTTAAATTTTTCTGTTTTTGTGTGTTTTATGTATGTATACACGTAGGAAAGGAGAGAGGGGGGAGGGAGGGAGAGAGGGAGGAAGAGAGAGAGTCAAAGTCATTAGGGATGGAACCCAGAGTCTTATGAAGCTAGGTGAGCACTCTACCATGGAACTACATCCGTAGGCCCTTAAGTAGATTTTTAAGATTTTAGAATTGTGCTGCAAGCATTTGAAAATATTTTTTTGGTTATAAACATGAACTTTTCCCCATGAAAAGAAAATTTAGTCTATCATCACACTATTTAGAAAAACCATTGGAAATCTACCCCTTTTTACAGCCTCTGCACTTTGAGAATATGTTCTCATACCTGATCTAAACAAATATATATATTGGTTGTGGGGCTTAAACCCAGAGCCTGGGCGCTATCCCTGAGCTCTTTTGCTTAAGACTATCACTCTACTATTGGTAGAGTTAACTGGTAGTTAAATGGAGATAAGGGTCTCATGGACTTTCCTGCCCAGGCTTGCTTTGATCAGTGATGATCAAAGCTCAGCCTCCTGAGTAGTTAGGTGTAAACCACCAGCACTGGGCAATTTTTTTCTTGAAGCACCATGATGAGGTAAATGTTTTACGAGGTAAATGTGTCAGTTTACACTGGTTGTCATGATGTTTTTAGACAAATTTGTTATACAAGAAAACAAGACCAGCCGGTACCGGTGGCTCATGCTTGTACTCATGCTAGCTACTCAGGAGGCTGAGATCTAAAAATCATGGTTCAAAGCCAGCCCAGGCAGGAAAAGCTATGAAACTTTTATCTCCAATAAACTACCAGAAAACCAGAAGTGGCGCTGTGGCTCAAGTGGTGGAGCGCTAGCCTTGAGCTGAAGAGCTGAGGGACAGCGCCCAGGCCCTGAGTTCAAGCCCCATGACCAACAACAACAACCACAAAAAAAAAAAAGAAAAAGAAAAGAAAACAAGACTAAACTTCAGAGAAAATAGTTACAGAGGACTATCCCAAGAATTTCTGAAAGGTTTTGCCTGAATATCAACAAATTATGACATACAGAGCTGAGATCAGGAGATTGCATATTATAGTTTTGTTTGTTCTGTTGGTAGTACTGGGATTTGAACTCAGGGTCTTGTGTTTGCTAAGCAGGCAATGTACCTCTGAGCCGCAACTTCAGCCTTCTATTTCATTTTTTATTTTTGCTGGTACTGGGTTTTGAACTGAGGGCCTAGGCATTGTACCTGAGCTGCTTTTTTTGCTCAACAATAGCACACTAAACTTGAGCCACCCCTCCACTCCCCTTGCCCCCTCTCTCTCGGTGTTTAATTGGAAATGAGAGTCTCACAGACTTTCCTGCCTGGGCTGGCTTTGAACCATGATCCTCAGATCTCAGCTTCCTGAGTGGCTGAGATCTGGCTGCTCAGTATTTTCAAGGTAGAGTCTTGCTTCCTGTCTAGGTCTCTGCCTTGTCTGAGGCTCTCCAATTTTATGCTTCGAGTCTAGCTGAAATAACAGATGCATGCTCCCACATCGAGTTTCTTCCACTGACTTCTGCCCATGTTGAGCTGGAACCATTGTTCTCTTAATCTCAGCCTCCCATGTAGCCAGGAAGATGGGCATGTGCCACCATGAGTTGGGGTGGGGGAGGGCTGTCTCTATAACTTTTTTCTTGATAGATTCATAGAATCCCAAAGAACAAAGAAAGGAACCAACTGTGATGAAGAACAAGAATCAGGGGGAAACATGTTCTAATAGATGGGAACAAAGCAAGAGTATATTTATTAGAAAAAAAAAGACTGAACTTCGGTCATGGGGACAAATTTCATGGCACACAAGAATAAATTACTCCTGTTATCCCAACCAAGACAGTTTTAGGCAAAGGTAAAAAAAAAAATGGTCTGAGTGGGCAAATCTCCTCTCCAGTCAGTGATGATTTGAGGTCAGTGATGACACTATAATGTCCCTTCTTTTCACGGCCTGAATCACATGACCACTACATCTGCTAACAGCGCTGACCTTCACACGTGGCCTCATTGGCTGTGCCTTGGAGCTGGATTTGAGAGGAGGGGCATCTTCTAGCTCACAGGATGACAGCTCTACCCTAAGGTCTCTTTGCAAATGTTAATTCAGAGGATCCTCAGTATGTCATGAGAATGAGGTTTTCTTTCCATGTTTTACAGACAGGGTGGTCAGCTGGAGAATAGAACTTTTGAAACTTGGCAAAATGCAGACCCCACAATGAACCCCCCGGGGAGACAATGAGCCTCAAATGCTTGGTGTTCATATCCTGGCTCTTCTTGTTATTACTCCAGGATACTGGAATGTTTCCTTAACTCCTCGATTCCTATGTTGTAGAAGGGAGATCGTGATAGTATCTTAGATCAGTCGTGTAGCATGTACGGTTTATTGAAACTGCTTAGAAAATGTTACCTCTCATGTTCCTCTATTTTTCTACGACTTTCTCCCCTTGGCGATTTAATTGCATTCAAACTGCTATATTCAGTTGCTCAGGTCTTTCAACAGAACACCACTTCTGTTGGCTTGTTTGGCTCTGGGCAAATAATATGTAAGACATAAATCTTTGCAAAAACTTGAGCTTTCTCTTGCAGTAATCACTTTAAACAGTCTTTTTTGTCATATTCTCCTCTCCCTCCCCCCCCCCCCCACCTTCCCCACCCTAGATTGAGTAACTGACAGATGAAAATAATCATCAATTTGCTTCCAGAAAGCTTTGTTTTGTTGTCAGTCACGGGACTTGAACTCAGGGCCTGGGCACTGTCCCTGAGCTTTTTCACTCAAGGCTCCTGCTGTCCTGCTAAGCTTAAGCCACAGTGCCACTTCCAGTTTTCTACTGGCTAGTTGGAAATAAATAATCTCATGGACTTTCCTGCCTGAGCTGGCTTTGAACTGATATCCTCAGATCTCAGTCTCCTGAGTAGCTAGGATTACAGGCATGAACCATCATCGCCTGCCTTTTTATTATTATTATGACATTTTTAACATGCTTTCTGTGATAGTGGTCCATCATTTAACACCACTCACCTGGTAATGACATTTCATCGTCTGAACTGGGAGACAGAGATGGGACTCAGGTGACTCTGATGAGAGAGTCACACCACGATTTTCTGGGCAGTGTTCAGTCAGCATCCCTCTCTTGTTCAAGGTCAATTTGGGATGAATAGCTGTCCATTATGGGCAGAAGTGTATGATTCTTGGGTATTGTGTTATTGCTTAAATTTCTAAATAAAGAAGCAAATGGAAGAACTGGCTGTACTCATCACTTTTTACTTCTTGGCTCAAACGAACTTTTCTCCCATTAACTCGAGTCCATGATGTTTATAGGCGCCTCTGCAGGCTCTGGGGAATTGCTTTGAAGAAGAGAGGCTGAGCAAATGACTTTCTCTGAGCAAGCAAATTGAGAGGCGTTAGAGCCGGTAGAATTTGAATATTACTGTTAGTGTCATTTATCTTTGTTCTAGAGGCAAGCAGAGGCTGAACTATATTTGCTTGCCTTTTGTTTTTAAGGTCTGAAAGTCTGGGAATTCCCAGAAAGATACATGATCTCTGTGTAAAACAATAGGTTAAACACTCCTCAAGGTCAGGCATGAATTACATCTTAAACACTTTAAACAATAGTATCCATAGAATCTGGCGCACAGTAGATGCTCAAAAAATTTAGAGGCAAATTTATTGCTGAATTGATTTTTCTCTTGGGCATAGAATGCTTAGTAGTGGGCTGTGGTTTCTTGCAAAGTATCAAATTCTCCTCTGCTATGACTCACGGTAACAGCAAATCTGATGAAATATCTTTGGCAGTAACTGGAGTGTGTTCCCTTTATTACCTAAAAGGCAGAAGAGTTACTAACACAGGAATCAGCTATGGCCAAGGCTGAGCAATAGCAAAGGAGAGTGGAACCTGGATACTTACAGCCCTGGGGTAAAACCTGTCCCTTCTGATAGTTTTTCAAATCAAAGGAATGAGGATAACTATAGCAACAATAACATAAAAGAAAAAAACTATTATTCTGAAAAAAGGAGTGAGTGCTGTGAAGACACATTCCAAATGAGTAACAATTCCTTATCAGTAGGAATATATTATCTGTAGTTGGCATTTCTATTTTTTTAATGCAGTGTAAATATAAAATATCTGGTGAATTCATTAATTAGGTGAAATTCTCCCATTTCTTGCACAGTACCTGTTATGTGTGGGATGGGGTGAGGTGGGGGTTGTTGTGTTTAGTTATTATAGGAAAGACAAGAAGTTCTGTTATTTTCTGAGCACTTGGAAGGAGGTTGACATAGGGAAAGGACATGAACAGTCTTGCTGTTCTTTTGAGAAACTGGTGAGTAATTTGGGTGTGTCAGTTTCACTGGAGTTTTGGTACCAGAATGTTTTTCCCTGGACATTTTTCCCCTTTGAGCTTTACATTCTACACCCAATATAATTGCTTAGATAATTTATCTGGAATACATGATACAGTTAGGCATCTGAAATAAAAACAATCGTGTCAATGTCCTTAATTTTAATCTGGTGGCTACATTAGGTCTTATTTAAATTACAGGTCTGGGAAAGTCTTTGGATGGTACAACAATTTCCTAGGGCATGTGTCCCTGCTTCCATTCTCAAAACCACCACATAAAAAGGGAAGACGAAGGAAGAAGATGACAAAGGAGAAGAGGAGAGATAGGGGAAAAGGAAGAAAGAAAACTAGTTAAATTATAGTGTAGTATTGCTTTGCTTTCATGCACATGTTTCTCAAAGGTAGTCTCCAGATGAGTGTCATTTGTTACATGCCCATTTTCAACTAGGTTTTTTACCGGAAGTATCTAGTCAATCAGTACAACCTGCTCCCTGTGGGAGCTGCTATTACTGTTTACATTTTCTTGGGGAGAACATGGTGGCACATGCCTTGTAAACATGGAATCTGCTTTCAACTCAATTCATTCTTATACCTCAGCTGACACAGTTGATGCAGACACAAGGTCCAGGGTCTGCTCAATACCTCTGGTCACAGATTGACACTTAATGGAAAAGGAGAGAGGACCTTCTAATTTTAGAAGAGAAGGAAGGAGAGAAAACAAGAAATGAAAAATCAAACTGAAATGCGATAGAGGGAAGATACAAAGGTATTTAGGGGTAATTTTTGGAGGACATGAAAGAAAAATTAAACTAAAACTCTGCAAAAATAGAAAAGAAGAAATCAAAGACTTCAGCTGTTTTATGTGTGTGGGAGAGGGAATTTCTTCCATTTTCACTGGACAGTCCCCAAATATTTAATACTTTACTTTTCCATCTGACACTGTTTTCTTGCAATCTGAAGAGCTTTGAGATTTTTTTTTTGGGTAGCCCCAATCTTTTGCAAATAAGTATTTTCAGCTATTGGAATTTATTTTCAGATAGAAAAAGAGCTTATTGGGTGGAGAGCAAACTCCAGGCCTGCATAAGATGAAGGCACACAGAGACACAGGGGAAGGAGAAAGAAAAAGAGCTGAAAAAGGTTTTAACCTTCACTTGTTTGTTTGTTTGATTTTTTTTTTTTTTTTTGGTGCCAGTCCTAGGGCTTGAACTCTGGTCCTGAATGCTGTCCCTGAGCTTTTGTGCGTGCGGCCAGAGCTCTAACACTTGAACTACAGTTCTACTCCTAGAGAGATAAGAGTCTCATGGACTTTTCTGCCTGGGCTGACTTTGAACTGCAATCCTCAGATCTCAGGCTCCTGAGTAGCTAGGATTACAGGCGTGAGCCACTGCCACCTGACCAAACCTTCAGTTTTTAAGGATATTTCACTAGCTATGAAATTGAGTTGACAGCAAGGAGTTTAATGATGAAATCACAGTTTGATGCTCTTTATTCTTGCTGATGAGAGGTCAGTTATTGATTTTGTACATTCTCTATCTTATTTTTCCTCTCCTTAAATTTAAAATTTTATGTTTTCGTCTTTAGCGTTTCCTTTGTATATGCTTGGCCTGGCTATTTTTATAAATACTCTGCTTAAGTTTACTGGACATCTTAGTTCTTGAGTTGATTTTTTTTCACCAAATTAACAAAATTAGTAGCCATTATTCCTTCAGATATAACATCAGTCCCTTCCTTTTTTTCCCCCTGTGATTTAGTTTCTGCCACATGTTATTCCCCCCAAATCTTTTTGTTCTGTCACATTGGACAATTTCTATTGATTTGTCTTCCAGATTTATCTATTTTGTAACATGCATCAATATTTTATTCCTTTTTATGGCTAAATAATTCCATAGTGGTTGTTGGGGTTTTTTGTTTGTTTGTTTGTTTTTCTTTTTTTTTTTTTTTTTACCAGTTGTAGGGCTTAAACTGTCTCTGAGCTTTTTTTGCTCAAGGCTAGTGTGTTACCACTTGAGCCATAGCTCTATTTTTGGCTTTTTTGGTGGTTAATAGGAGAGAAGAGTCTCACAGAGTTTTCCCTTCTCAGGCTGGCTTTGAACTGCCATCCTCAGATTCAATTTTCTGAGTAGCCAGGAATACAGGGGTGAGCCACCGGTGCCTGGCCCTTAGTATATATTCTTATATTTCTCTCTCTCTCTCTCTTTTTTTTTGGCGGTTGTGGGGCCTGAACTCTGGGCCTGGGCGCTGTCCCTCAGCTCTTCAGCTCAAGGCTAGCATTCTACCACTTGAGCCACCGTGCTACTTCTAGCATTTTCTGCTTATGTGGTGCTGAGGAATCAAACACAGGGCCTCAGGCACGCAAGGCAAGCACTCTACCACTGAGCCACCTTCCAGCCCCTCTTGTTTGTTTAAATCTAGTTATCACTTCATGGATATTATTTTTTTCTTCTTATTTGGTGCTTATGATTATTGCTGCTATGAAGTTTTATTTACAGGCCATTTTCATGGACCTATGTTTTATTTCTTTGGGGGTATATATCTAGCTATAGATTATATATTTATATCTATACATAGATCTATGTATGTCTCTATATTAATAGAGATAGATATGGATTGATTTATAGATAGATATCTCTATCTATTTCTAGATACATGCCTAAAAGTATATAGAGTTCTCAATAAATATAACTAACAAGATGAGTATATACAGAGAGATTTATTTGTAGAGAATTGTCTCACATGGTTCTGGAAACTTGTTAAGTCTAAACTCTGCAGGTCAGGCCAGTGGACTGGAGATTCAAGAAGAATTACAGTTAGAGTCTAAAGGCAGTCTTCTGGCAGCATTTCTTTTCTGTTCAAAGGAGGCCAGCCTTTATTTTATTAGGGCCTTCAACTGATTGGATAAGGCCAGTCCACATTGCTCTAAGTCCACTGACTTAAATGTTAATCTCATCTCCAAAATGCTTTACAGAAACTTCCAGAATGTTTGACCAAATGTCTAGACGCTGTGACCCAGCCAAGTTGGCCCATGGGATTAACCATCACATTACTAGAGAGTGGAACTGCTGTCTAAGAGTGTAGTAATTCTGTAGTAAATGTTTTGAAGAAATACCAAACTGTTGGCCTAAGTGCCCAGGTCATTTTGCATTCCCAGAAGTAATGTCTGTTGGCTCTTATTTCTCTACACTTTTACTGACACTTACCCAGCTTTGACTGTAGCCATCTTAATGTGTATAAAGTGGTCTTACTTATTTGTGAGTGCTCAAGTTGTTAAGTTGTAAGAGCTCCCATTCATTCTTCTGTTAGGAGTCAATAGTTGCATGTCATCATGCAATTACCTTCTACCAGATGCTGAATGTCAAGGAATAAACAACACCAACATGGGTTCTTTCTAAACAGGGCTGATTAATAGTTTAAGCATTACTAATATGGTAGAGTGAGGGAGGACAGTGAGTTGAATGGGTGCTTAGAGAGTTTCCTAATCAGCGCTTCCTGCATCTGCCTCACAAGGAACCTTTAGGAACAGAATTCTCAGGCCCTCACTCAGACCTGTGCATTAAATCCAGCAGGGAGGATCAAGGGGTATGTGTTTCACCAACCTTTGAGATAATTCTGATATGTATAAAACTTTGAGAGCTTCTCTAAAAACATTTTTTTCAGTAGCCCATATCATTCTAAGATGCATATAAAGGCTGAGACACTAGTCTGGAAAGAGCAGGAGGTGAATTTGAAGTTATTAGTAGGTCTAGATAAGACAAGGCTTTGAGAACTAATGCCAAGAGTTTAGACTCTAAGCGCAATCACAAACATGTGGGAGAGTTTAGTTAATAAATTTTTGTTTTAGTTCTCTCTTAACCATGCAGTCTGAGAAAGAGTGAGTTCTGTTTATTCTGTGAAGTTCTCTCTAGGATTTAAGTTAAAACAAGGCAAAATGTTTATACTTGTTTATACTATCTTGGTGTATTAGGGACATAGATACCATATTCTTCAAAGGACTGGAATAATAAATCAAAAGCTAATAAAAGTTGGGTACCTACGGGAAAAGCAAAGTCAGAGGGGGAGGGAAAGGAATAAAAGAAGAGTTTTGTTGAATTATTTTGTTGTGTAGTGTTGGCTTTAGAGCCATGTAAGTGTTCTACATAAAAATTTAACTTAACTGAAGAATTAAATAAAACATTTCTAAATATTGAAAACAAATGGGAACAAATGACCGTAGTGGTGTTACAAGTTGATGCCAAAACCATGTAAAGAAAATCATTCCTAAAATGTCTTTAAGATGCAATGTTTTAGAAAGAAGGAAGAAATACAGTATTGAGTTTATATCCCTTGTGAGATATATCCTCAGAACAAAAGTCCACAAAGAAATATTAAATTCCATTTGTTTGGCTTATTTAGTTATTTAGTTATTTGCAGGTACTGAGGCTTGAATTTAGGGCTTGGCACTTTGCATGCCTTGATTGTTCATGGCTCATGCTCTACCACTTAATCACATCTTCAGATAAGCCTTTTGCTTGTTAATGGAAAACAGTCTTCTAGATTTTGTTTCTTTTTCTTTTTCTGTCCAGGCGATCTTTGAACCTCCATCCTTCAGGTCCCTGCCTCCATACTAGCTCAGATTTCAAGTGCCTGGCCTGTCTCAGTGGTTTAAACAATATCAGCATTAAAAAAAATACTACAGGTATATCATAGGATAGAGAAACTGATGATACTGTTAGAAATTAAGTTGTCAGCTTAAGAGAAAAGTGACATAAGTAAAACTAGAGAAGCAAACACTTTGTAAATTTTAAAATGGAAATAATACCTTCATTTCGTACTTTTACTTCTTTCCTTTGTCCACTGAAAGACCTAAAAACAATAACAAGGCAGAAGCAATGAGTATCCACATTGTAGTTTCTATTTCCAACCAAACAGAACCTCTCCTTGAAAAACTGGGTGGTTGCAGTTTCAGGGTACAATATGCATAATATAAACTTGTAAAATCTTATCATGCCTCCAATAGCAAAGACTAAACGGAAAAATACAGCCATCAGACAAAGAACAATAACTGTAATTCATCAGATTACATCAGATATGTAAAATACATACAGGTGTATGTGATATAACTCACTGTCTCAGTCACTTCCAAAGGTGGCTAAGACACTACTTTATGTATAATAAGTATAAGAGAGGGGCTGGGAAGGTGGCTCAGTGGTAGAGCGCTTGCATGAGGCCCTGGGTTCGATTCCTCAGCACCACATAAGCAGAAAAAGAAAAAAGCCAGAAGTGGCACTGTGGTTCAAGTGGTAGAGTGCTAGTCTTGAGCTGAAAAGCTGAGCGACAGCGCCCAGACCCAGAGTTCAGGCCCACGACTGGACCCCCCCCCCAAAAAAAAAATAAGTATAAGAGAATAATATAAAATATTCCATAAGTAAACAACTTTAAGACATTTATTTATGCATTAGAAATATCACAATATTTTTTCTTTGCTTATATATTGTTTGTAGCATTAAATTTACACATTTGAATTCCATGCAGTAAGGTACTTAAAACTTTTATGATTTTTAAAGTTGCTAAAAAAACAAAAAAAAACTTTTATGATTTTAACTGTAGTAAATTTCTAAATTTGACACACCTTTCTTTCCTGCTTTTATAATTTTTCCTGCCTTTGAATTTTATTCCTTTTATGAACTTTATTATTGTTCTCCCATTACTATTTGCATGTGTTGAACAGTAGGGATTAAATTTTCTTTTCTTTTCTTTTTTTGTTGGTCATGGGTCTTGTACTCTGGACTCTGGGCCTGGGTGCTGTCCCTCAGTTCTTCAGCTCAAGGCTAGCATTCCACCTCTTGAGCTACAACGCTACGTCTGGCTTTTTTTTTTTCCTGCTTATGTGATACTGAGGAATCGAACCCAGGGCCACATGCATTCAAGGCAAGCACTCAACCACTGAGCCATCTTCCCAGCTCCTCTTTGATCTACTTTTAAGTGCATTGTTCAGTAGTTAATAAAGAAAACAATGTTTTTCAGTGGTATGAGGACTTTTATTTATGTAGATTCTAATGACAAGGTAAAATTCTCAGACTGCCATCTGTCATATGTGTGTGTCTATGTAATATACAATACTACCTACAGTATTAAATATGAATGAATACTTATTTTTAAAAAATGCCCACCCTTGTTATAGACCGTGATAGACCATTTGCTCCAGGAAAGTTAGAATGTGTTTGTGACTTTAACTGAGCATTACTATTCCACAATACTGTGAAATTTGAGAAATTATGTAACCACTTAATCACAATAAAAAATTTGAAAAATAAATAAATAAATAAAAATGCCCACCCAGGCCCTGAGTTCAAGCACCAGGACCAGAACAAAAATAAATATTAAATAATAATGCCAGGTCTTCCTTTCCGATTTTAATAGCCCTGGGTTTGATTCCTCAGCACCACATAAACAAGAAAAAAAAGCCGGACGTGGCGCTGTGGCTCAAGTGGTAGAGCTGAAGCACTGAGGAACAAAACCCAGGCCCAGAGTTCAGGCCCCACAACCAGAAAAAAAAAATGTAGATCAAAGATAAACATAGGATTGTCGATGAGAAAGATGAGTCAAAAGAACCAACCTGCAATGCTACTTGAAGAAAGCAACGAAATATTAGAGTGTAAGTAAACATGTGGAAGAAAAGGAAACAGTATCTGTTGGGTTATGTAACAGTGTACTCCTTTTTAAGACTGTTATTCTCCTTTTACATTAATATAGATTAGTTGTATGAAGGTATTTCCTTGTGACATTTCCAGGCATGCATATCATGTACTTGGTTTAAACTCCCTGATCAGTGTCGGGTGAGGGCCATTCCAGGTAATGAATGTGACCTCTTATCTCTTTGGCTGAGAGAGTCTTGAAATCTGACTGGGAGGTGGCCCTCTGAGGGCATGCCTACTGAGCTGCATCATAAATCTTTCTTTCTTCAAGTGGCCACATCAGGCTTTATGTGTATATTATCAACAGTCAGAAGCCACTAGAACTTTCATGAGTAGTTTGTTATACATGGCTTTTTCGAGTACTCAGTTTTTGTTTAGCTACAGGTACATTTTGGCCAAAGTTCATAGATGGTGAACTTTCTGAGTCCTTCTTTACGTATCTAAATACAACTTTTTTATTTTGGTCTGTATACCTGAGTAATTGTTTGGCTCAATACAGAATTCTGGGCTCAAAATTATTTCTCTCAGTATTTTGAAGAAAGTGGGCCATTATAATCTGGCATTCACTAAGGCAGATGAAAATTCTGATGTTAACTTTTCTCATTTCTTCAAAAGGATTATTTTCCTCTCCTGTCTCTTGGGGCTTTTAGATTTCTCTTTTTCTTAGAATTTAGACATCTTTCCAACATGGATCTAAATGTGTTTTCTCTATGACTGGCACTCAATGTGCCTTCTCTTTCGATCTGAAGAATCAAGTCTCCATTTAAGAAAAATTTTCTTCTGTAATTCCCTTGGTAACCCTCTTTCTTCAGTCTAATTCTCTCTTTCTTTCTCTCTCTCTCTCTCTCTCTCTCTAACTCCTATTATACTAGCAATATCATTTGTGGATGATCTCTCTCACATCTTGAAATTCCTGTTAGACTTCTACATCATGTTGTGTGTGTGTGTGTGTATGTGTGTGTGTGTGTGTGTGCGTGCGTGTGTGTGTGCATGCGTGTGTGTGTGTGTGTGTGTGTGTGTGTGTGTGTGTGTGTGTGCACCAGTTCTGGGATTTGAATTCAAGGCCTAGGCACTGTCCCTAAGCTTTTTTTGTTCAAGGCTAGTGCTCTTCCACTTGAGTCACAGCTCCACTTCTGGATTTTTTTTTTTTTTGGCAGTTTATTGGAGAAAAGTCTCACAGACTTCCTGCCCAGGCTGGCTTTGAACCGCGATCCTTAGATCTCAGTCTCCTAAGTAACTAACTTTACAGGTGTGAGCCACTGGCAGCCGGGTCGCCAGTTTACTACTTCACTTTTTGCCTGTCTTTATTTGCCTATTCAGACCAATACTGATCTTTTAATTTTGGCAATTGATACACTTGATTTTCATATGCTCTTTTCATTTCATTTGCTTCTGTTCTTTTACATCATCCTGGGAATATTAATTATAATTAAAGTTTTCCCTGTGATTCCATAGTGGTAATGGGTGTTTTCTCTTATCTGGAGTGAGATCACTCTCTCCCTTTCTATCTGACAGCAACTGAAAGTTATTTTCAACACCCTCTACTCATTGTATGCTTGTTTGTTTGTTTTCATTGTAGTATAAAAAGGACTCCCATTTTAAAGGTGCAATTCATTATCATTAAGTATATCTTCTGTATAGAGCAACAATCACCATAAAAGTTCATTTCCAGAACTTTTGAACATCTCAAACAGAAGTTTGCAGCCATTATATAACAGATGCTTTTGTCGGTCCCTGGGATTCTCTGTGTTCATGAGCTTGCCTGTGCTAGGTGCCATCTATCTATCTATCTATCTATCTATCTATCTACCTACGTATCTATATCTATCTATCTGGCAAATATATATAGTGAGCAGATAAATAATATTTCTCCTTCATGTCTAGTTTATTTCACTGAGTATAATATTTTCATTATTAATCCATGTTGTAGCATATATCAAAATTTTATTCTTTCCTTTTTTTTTTTTTTTTTGCCAGTCCTGGGATATGAACTCAGGGCCTGGGCACTGTCCCTGAACTTCTTTTGCTCAAGGATAGCACTCTACCACTTGAGCCACAGCGTCAAGCTTTTTCTGTTTATGTGGTACTGAAGAATTGAACCCAGGGCTTCATACTAGGCATACTAGGCAAGCACTCTACCATAAAGCCACATTCCCAGACTAAAATTTTATTCTTTTAAAGGCTGAATCACAAGTTGGGAGGTGGTGGTTCAGGCCTCTAATCCCATACTCAGAAAGCTGAGGGAGGAGGGTTGTGAATTTGAAGCCAGCCTGGGTGACCTAGTGACATTGTCTCCATATGTAAGTAATTAAGTAAATACATGCAAATAAAAGTACATTGTAGTAAATATACAATTTTGTTTATTCCTTTGTCTGTTGATAGACTTTTGGGTTGGTTTCCCCATTGGCTACTATGAACACTGATTTGAAAGTATCTGTTCAAATTCCTGCTTTTATTTCCAGAAGTGGAATTTCTAGATCATATTATGGCAATCTATGGTTAGGGGAACTGCTGATCTGTGTTCTATGGTACCTGTGTAATTTCACAGACCCAGCAGCAATGCACTCAGATTCCAGTTTCTTTACATCCTCACCAAGACCTGTTTCTTTTTGTAAACTCACACACACAGAGCCATTTTTATGTATATGACACAGTATTTCATGGTGGTTTTAATTTGCATTTTCCTAATGATGCTCAGCACCTTTTCCTGTGTGTTTATTGGCCTGTTGAATATCATTTTGGGAGAAATGTCCATTTGAGTTCTTTACCAATTTCTAATTGGGTTGGTTGTTTTGTTGAGGCTGTCATTGAACTGTAGAAGATACACACAGACACACATATATATATGTTTATGTATATATATGCTGTATATTCATCTCTCATCAGATATATATTTGTAAATATTTTTCCCAGTGTCACTGGTATGGAGTAGGAATGTCTGATGAGTGGGTTTCTTTTAAGTGAAAATCTTTTGGAGGTACAAAAATTGGCCACAGGATTGCTGAGGCACTATTGAAAATTTCAGAAACTAACATTTTCTTTTCTTTTCTTCTTTTTTCTCTTTGTGCTGGTCCCCTGGGGCTTGCACTCAGGGACCAGGCACTGTCCCTGAGTTTTTCGTGCTCAAGCTTTTGTGCTCAAGGTTAGCACTCTACCACTTGAGCTGCAACCCCACTTTGGACTTTTTTTCATGCTTAATTGGAGATAATAGTCTCGCAGATACTCATGTAACTCATTACATTTCTTTTTGAGCAATATCACCTCTTCCCACACACTCCGTTTTTCCCTCCCACCCTTATACACAAGTGGTAGAGTTCATTTTCAACATAGTGTCTAGTGAAACCACTGCTGGATTTGTTCACCCTATGTCCCTCCATTTCTGTGCCCTCCCTCATGCTTACTGTTTTATTTTGGCAGTCAGGACTGCATCCTTTCTCATGTCCATCTAAGATTTATCCTGTCATCTGATTGATCAGTCCTGAATCACACATTCATTCCCAAACAAATCAAAGGACATGATTGTACTTTGAAGCTGAGAGATCTGGTCACCCCAGAACCATATAATATGCTGTGTTTGGTGCAATTATAGAGCAAAAGTGTGTGTCCATTAGGAAGAAGGAGGAATGGATGAGTGCCCGATCCAAGCAGTGGACTATCCTCTATTAAGAAATTGACAGGTGGGAGGGGTGGGGAGGGGGGAGGGGAGGAGGGGCGGAGGGACGGGAATAGCCAGCTGGAGAGCTCAGTGTCCACACTTTTCCTTTTGCCTTTAATCTTGAGGCATTCTCGAGTTCTTTTAGAAATTAGTTTGTGGTGTTTGTAGTGTGTGTGGTTTCTTTTAATCTTCTAACTATAACTAATTCTCACTCTCAGGGTTTATACCATGCAGTCATTTTTTTGCCCCTCAGAGAGTCTGGAAGCACCCATACTTCCTTCTCATGTTTGCCTTAAGGTTACTTTTATGCTTACATTTACTGTTTCTATCATTCTAATGGGGTATTGGAAATGAGAAGAAACTCATGTGTGTGACCAGACATATTGATCTGGATGCCAATATGCTTTCTAGTTGCCATGATTATCCTATCTGATATGCCTAAAACACTAATTTAGCTTTAAAACTCTCCAGAGCAGTGCTTATTCAAATTTTGACCTACAGTCCGGTTCTGGTCCATGAACTATATGTTATCAGTCTATACAAAGATAAGTACAGAAACTTAGAGTATTTAAAAATGTATTTAAAAAGTGACATTTCGCTGGGTGCTGGTGGCTCATGTCTTTAATCCTAGCTATTCAGAAGGCTGAGATCTGAGGAGCACAGTTCAAAATCAACCAGGGCAGAAAAGTCCCTATGAGTCTCTTATTTCCAATTAACCACTCAGAAACTGGAAGTGCTGCTGTGGCTCAGTTGTAGAGCACTAGCTTGGAGCAAAAGAGCTCAGTGACAGTGCCCAGGCCTTGAGTTCAAACCCCATGATCAACCAAAAAAAACAAACAAACAAGAACCTCAGTCCTTGGGTACTAATTGTAAGATTAAAAATTATCCAAAACACAGGTGCTAATTACCAGGTGCTAATCAGACTGTGGAAAGGATTGTTTATGGAATGATAATTGAGAATAGAAAGTAGAGCCAGCTGTGTTTCAGGTGATCAAAATCTTCACCTTTCTGTACGTGTCTACCAATGACTCCCCCAAGGCTCTGTGAGTTTTGTTTTTGTTTTTGTTTTTTGGTCAGTCATGGGGCTTGAACTCTGGGCCTGGGTGCTTTACCTCAGCTCTTCAGCTCAAGGCAAGTGCTGTACTACTTGAGCCACAGTGCCACTTCCAGTTTTTGATGGTTAATTGGAGATAAGAGTCTCATATACTTTCTTGCCTGGGCTGGCTTTGAACCGTGATCCTCAGATCTCATCCTCTTGAGTAGCTAGGATTGTGAGCCACCGGTGCCCAGCTCTCTGTGAGTTTTCATGCTAAGATTATAAATAAATTTGACCAAATAAGTGAATTCAAATGAATGAATCCTCTGCTAATAAGTACTGATAATGTGCTGGATTAATGCTAATACATTACTTTCTCTTTAAAAATACTCTGCTTCTTAACACTGCTGTTTGGTCCATCAGTACACTGAAAAAGTGAAATCAAGTTGGGAAGTTGGGACTGAAGTAAGGTAGAAATTTAGAAATGAAGGGAAGGACTCTCTAGTACCACAGATACGCAAAATTTAGAAATGAAGGGAAGGACTCTCTAGTACCACAGATACGCAACCTTCTCAAGTCTAAAGTTTTTGTTGCTCTTGCTTGATTTGACAGAGGTTTTCTTGGCAACCATATAGAAACACTACTATGTCTGGAGAACTACCCTATTGGGGGGAGGGGTTGGAGTGCTAGGGGGGAATTATTCTGAAGCAAAATTATAAATATCAGAAACAAAACAGACAAACTTCCCGAGAAAAAAATTCCAAGGAGAAACTTGGTTAAATTTGTGTCCAACTGTGTTCAGTTTGAATTTCCTTAAGTGCCACATAAATTATTTTGGGATTAGTAAGTGGTCTTAGGGTTGACCATTCTATTGTTCTTGACTAGAGCCTGTCTGGTCTCAAGAGATAGGGTAACCCCACCCATTATAAAGCAATTGGCCCTCTTGAAGAAAACAAAAATGCCTCCAGAAGACCAAAAATTGCCCTAACTGCTTTAAGACTTGTTCTTTAATGAAATCCAGTCCTGCCAGCATTTTAACTCTCTCCTTTGAGTTCTCACAAAGTAGATTCACAGAGTATTTTATAACTTCTTAGTAAATTGTTTTTTTTGTTTGTTTGTTTTTTTGGGTCCGGTCGTGGGGCCTGAACTCTGGGCCTGGGCGCTGTCCCTCAGCTCTTCAGCTCAAGGCTAGCGCTCTACCACTTGAGCCACAGCGCCACTTCCGGCTCTTTTCTTTTTGCTTATGTGGTGCTGAGGAATCGAACCCAGGGCCTCAGGCATGCAAGACAAGCACTCTACCACTGAGCCATCTTCCCAGCCCCCACTTCTTAGTAAATTGTAACTGTACATCTCCTCCTAAAATACAGTCCTCCATTCACATGAGCCCCTCCCTCCCCCCAGGTCTTGTCTACACTACTCCTATTTCCACCGCCAAGAAAGAGGACGCAATGTCACATCAGCAACTTTGTGCCTGCCCTTTCAAAATTAACCAGAGCCAGGAGGTCAATAGAAGTAAGAAGCCTGCCCCTTTAATGTCCATACCTATCTACCTATTAACTGGACAGGAATTTATATTCTTGCCTTTGTCACCTGACTTCTCCTCTACCTAGTTGCCAGATGTCAGAAGTAGCTAGGGACATTTCTACCAACATTTTCAGCCCCAAGTCCTTCCTCTTGCCATTTATTTGCTCTCTAGTAATTTTTTTTCAGTCCCTCAATGCCTCATGAGACTTCTCCAGACTTCATCTAAGGATTCACGCCTACCAAATGACTGCTGCTGCCTGCCGCCTTCTCCGGGACGGACCACATCTCAGCCTTTTACCCCTAATGTCGATGCTCCCTTGTCAGCAGGAAGTAGCCAGAGAGAATCTGCACCCCATTTCATGATTATTAAAAGGCTGGAATGTAAGGTCCATTCCTGGATGGCGAGCAGACTGCCCAGTACCTGCGTTACCTAGGCAACTGGGACACCTGGAAGAGGTCACATCTGCATCCACTGAGGTCACATCTGGATCTGATGTGGCCACACCTTCCTTCCACCTGGTCCCACTTCCCTTTACCTGGACACACCTTTTACCTCGCCCCTACCCTAGATAAGGCCTAACCCAGGTCCAGATACCCTCTTTGCCAGCAGCGTGGAGTGCCAACTGGCCTGGTCCCAGCAGGTCTACTGAGTAAACCTACCCCTTACCTGAAAAAAAAAAAGAATGATGTATTTGCTCTACTGTGACTAAAAATGTAATGAAGAAATGCCTAATACCTTTGGACTGTTAATTCATATATTATCAACCACTATTAATCCCTGAATGTATCTTAGGTACCATTAGGCAAAAGTCACAGGTCTCTTCTTCATCTTAAGGTAGAGTCATGATTCAAACATGCACACATGTTACCTCAGTGCTTTTACAGTTATAATTAACCAGGCTTTGTCATTTGTGAAAGCAAGTGATATTAATAACTATTTATAAGCATGTACATATTGAGTCGAAGCTACATGACCTGCACCCTCAAACCAACTGTTGGCTCGGGCAATAACTGTCTCTGCTTCTCTGTTTATCTATTTAGAAAATAAAGGTTTCAGACTAAAAAAATTGCTTTCATTAATGATGAGTTACTTAATTAGTTAATTCTCTCCCTACTAGCGCTTGAATTCACACTCTCTTGCTCACAACTGGCACTCTAACCGTGGAGCTATGCCCCTAGCCTGGCATTTTACTGGTTAATTGGAGATGGACTCTCATGGACTCTTCTGCTGGGGCTGCCTTTCAACTGTGATCCTCTAGGTAAGCTTTTTGAGTAGCTTGGATTACAGATGTGAAACCACCAGCTCCTGCCTTTGAAGGCTGACTTTAAGATTTTGTTATTCTTTTTTTAAGGACCTTTACCCTGCATTGAATTTGTCTTGAAACTGACAGACATCTTAATACTCATTAAGAGTATAGGACTTAAAAAGCAATGTATGGGCTGGGAAGGTGGCTCAGTGGTAGAGCGCTTGCCTTGCATGCCTGAGGCCCTGGGTTCAATTCCTCAGCACCACATAAGCAAAGAGAAAAAAGCCGAAGTGGCGCTGTGGCTCAAGTGGTAGAGTGCTAGCCTTGAGCTGAAGAGCTGAGGGACAGCACCCGGGCCCAGAGTTCAGGCCCCATGACCGGACACCCCCCCCCCAAAAAAAAAACAATGTATGTTCAAAATACATTATTAGGAAACTCTTAGATATAGCTATCAAAAAATTCTTACTTTGAGGACCTGGGAAGGTGGCTCAGTAGTAGAGTGCTTGCCTCACATGCAAGAGGCCCTAGGTTCAATTCCTCAGCACCACATAAACAGAAAAGGCTGGAACTGGTGCTGTGGCTCAAGTGGTAGAGCTCTAGCCATGAGTTGAAGAGCTGAGGGACAGCGCCCAGGCCCAGAGTTCAAGCCCTAGGACTGACAAAAATAAATAAATAAATAAAATAAAAATGCTCAGCTTCTAAGGATTTTCACAGAGAAATTGAAGGATCCAAGTTATTTACTTAGAGCGATGAAGTACCAACCTGATACATTTCTTATTCCTTAATATTCTACCAGTGAGGGCTGGGAAGGTGGCTCAGTGGTAGAGCGCTTGCCTTGCATGCATGAGGCCCTGGGTTCGATTCTTCAGCACCACATAAGCAGAAAGAAAAAAAAAAAGCTGGAAGTGGCACTGTGGCTGAAGTGGTAGAGCACTAGCCTTGAGCTGAAGAGCTGAGGGACAGCGCCCAGGCCCAGAGTTCAGGCCCCAGGACCAGACCAAAAAAAAAAAAATATTCTACCAGTGATTATTATCTCCCTTTCCTTCTATTTACTTTGCAAATATTTATATTGTATATTATTTTAAAATGGAAAAATATGGAAATGTATTTTGGAGGGGAAAATTACGCCATCTTAACATAGCTGTTTTTCTCTTTGTGAGATGGCACTGTTTTGATTTTGCCAAAAGACCAAAGAGGTAGCAAACTAGAACTTCTTCAACCATCTGAAAAGACTTTAAGAGATTTTTACTGTTGAAAGTGAAGAGAGAAAATAAAGCTTCTTGTGTGTAATCAGAGATGTGCGTAATCAGAGCTGACTTGAGAGATCTATTTTTAGAAAAGTTTATGACTCTCAAGACCACTGAGCAAATGGCAATATTTTCCTGTGAATAATAGCAAAACTAGCATGGCAAGACCCTGGAGGAGTCTTCTGGAACTTTAAGATGCTGTAGAAAACTAACTGGTACACCTTAAGGATATTATATTGTCACAGATATAATTGTAATACATCGTGAAAGTTGTACCATGATATCTTGGGCTCCCTCCACAAGAATGCAGGAGGATTGTTTATACATCTGTGGGGGTTTCCTTCTATTCCCTCTATACCCTTCTATACCCTCTGCTGGAGCTCCAACCCTGGCCTTGTGTATTGGTAGGAAAAACTGTTCCATTGAGGTGTATCTCTATAGCTATACCTCTGGTTTTATTTATTTATTTATTTAGCTGAACTCTGGGCCTGGGCACTGTCCCTCAGCTCTTCAGCTCCAGGCAAGCGCTCTACCACTTGAGCCACAGTGCTACTTCCAGCCTTTTCTGTGTATAAGGTGCTGAGGAATCGAACCCAGGGCCTCATGCATGCAAGGCAAGCACTCTACCACTGAGCCACCTTCCCAGCCCCTCCCTCTGGTTTTAGACAGGGTCTTTCCATATCACCTGGGCTGGTGTCAAACTCACAATTCTCCTGCCTCTTTTTGTCTGTAGCCTGGAATTACAGATGTGCACATACCTTCACACAAGGTGCTCTTTGCATTGTGATGCATACTTGAATTGGGACGAGTCAAAAGGGAACAAAGTCTAGATTTTCCTACACACTCTCCCCTATCTTTTCCAGGAAAACTGGAAGTGACCTCAGTTCTGGAACGTGCCTGGAATCCTTTTTCATTTCTAGAACGAGTTTCCAGCTCAGTGATCTTCGTAGTTTGTTTGCCCTCCAGGCTCCTTATCTTTCAGCCTCTGCTCTCTGCTATCTGTGCTCTCCTCAGATCCTGCTGCAGGGCAATCTTGTCTTACTTTCTACACACTTTCCTTTCTCAACAACACAGAGGGGTTCTACAGCCCAGTTACCAGCTTGTGACTTTATCTTATCACCACACCCAGCTCGGAAGAAAGTTCTCCTATCAGTTTGGGTTCAGAGGTGCCCTCTGCTGGTTGTGATGGAGCCTCCAAATAACTGGAAACAGTTATTTAATCGATTGATTAAATAAAAAGGGTGGGGATACTAGCAAACAGCATAAGCAGGTGAGAATAGGTTGCTGTGAGTACTAAAAGCTTTTCAAACCGCTGGGATGGTGCTTGGTTTACTGTGGTTTGCTGAGAGAATGAGGCAGGGGTGGGTACCTTTTGGCAATGTGTGTCTGAAGGCATTGTATTGTTGTTGTTTACCTGATAACTGGAGAGTAGGGATGATGGGATTGCTAATATGTTGAGGCAAGGGATACTGCCTAACAGTCTACCATGCATGAAAGCATCCCCACAGCAAAGAAACCTGCAGCTCCAGCACAGTGAACCTCCCTTGTATAGGCTTGAGAAAGCTGAAATTAGACTAACGGTGCCTTTAACACCAGCTTCCTGGAAGCCTGAGGCAGGAAGATCATTTGAGACCAAGAGTTCAAGCCTAGCCTGGGCAACACACTAAGATTTTTATCTCTTGAAAATAAACAAGTCAGCCAGATGCAGGTGGTTCACACCTGTAATCCTAGCTACTCAGAAGGCTGAGATCTGAGGATCAAGGTTCAAAGCCAGCCCAGACAGGAAAGTCCATAAGACTCTTATCTCTTAAACCACCAGAAAACCAGAAGTGGCGCTGTGGCTCAAGTGGTAGAGCGCTTGCCTTGAGCTGAAGCGCTGAGGGACAGCGCCCAGGCTAGGAGTTCAGACCCCACAAAATAAGGTGGTGCCTAGCTGGAGAAAGTGGGGTTATTGTGAGGTGCTATGATGGCTCCAGTCTTTTCCTGGCTTCCTGGATGCCAAGAGGTGAGAAGCTTTCCTCTGCCAGGTGTCCTCCATCATGATTCATCACCTTGCCAGACACAAAAGCAATTAGCCCATGAACTAGAACTTCTGAAACTATCAAAGGAAACTTTTCCTTCCTTTCCCCCTCCCTCCCTGCCTCCCTCCCTCCCTCCCTGCCTCCCTCCCTCCCTCCCTCCCTCCCTCCCTCCCTTCCTTCCTTCCTCCGTCCCTCCCTCCCTTCCTTCCTCCCTCCCTCCCTCCCTCCCTCCCTTCTTTCCTTCCTTCCTTCCTTCCTTCCTTCCTTCCTTCCTTCCTTCCTTCCTTCCTTCCTTCCTTCCTTCCTTCCTTCCTTCCTTCCTTCCTTCCTTCCTTCCTTCCTTCCTTCCTTCCTTCCTTTTCTCTCTCTTATCATGAGGCTTGAACTCAGTGCCTGAGCCCTGTCCCTGAGCTCTTTTGTTCAAGGTTAGGGCTCTACCACTTTGAGCCCACATCTCCACTTCCAGTTTTTGAGTGATTAATTAGAGATAAGAGACTCACAGAGACTTTTCTGCCTGGGCTTGCTTCCAACCATGATCCTCAGATCTCAGCCTCCTGAATAGCTAGAATTACAGACGTGTGCCACCAGCACCTAGCTCCTTTTTTTCTTCTAAAATCAAGGCTGGCACTGTACCATTTTAGCTACAGCTACATTGCCAACTTTTGGCAGCTATTCAGAGATATGAGTCTCATAGATTTTCTTGCTGGGCTGGCTTTGAACTAGGTCTCAGCCTCCTGAGTAACTAGGATTACAGGCATGAGACACCAGCACCCAGCTAGAAACATTCCCTTTTAAAAACTGGTTTTCTTAGCTATTTTGTCACAATGACAGCTACCTTATATCACAACTCAATAATAAAAGTAGAGAAACTACTAATTCATATAACAGAATGAATCTGAAAGGATCATATGAAGTAAAAGAAGTCAGTCTATTCATATGAAATCCTGGAAAAGGCAAAGTGATAAGAAAAATAATAACAAGAGATTATAAGAAGAAGCTACATTAGTAATTTGAAAGGTTGCTGACAGAGTAGAAGAGTACATGGGTAGCAAAAGCAAAGTTTTGGAGTGATGCTACAACTATTCTAGGTCTAGATTTTGGAGGTGGTTATGACTATTTTTATCTAAATCCAAAGAAATATAGAACCAAAAAAGGAAGTTTTTTTTTTACCTGCAAATTCAAAAAAATTATACCCAGTGCTGGTGGCTCACACCTGTAATCCTAGCTACTCAGGAGGCTGAGATCTGAGGCTAGTGGTTCAAAGCCAGCCCAGACAGAAAAGTCCCCATAAGACTCTTATCTCCAATTAACTACTCAAAAACCAGAAGTGGCACTGTGGTTCAAGTGGTAGAGCACTAGCCTTGAGCACAATGAGGCTCAGGCTCAGCACCCAGGCTCTGAGTTCAAGCCCCACAACTGACCAAAAAAAAAAAAAAAAAATACTGACTTTTTTTTTAAAAAAAGAAGAAAGCAAAGCTCATAGAATTCAGAAATGATATAGACCACGATAAAGACAATTTGCCCCATGAAGGTTTAGAATGGGTTTGTGACTTTAAGTATCACTATCTCACAATACGGTGAAATTTGTGAAATTTATGTAATCACTTCATCACAATAAAAAAAATTAAAAGAAAAAGCAAAGAAGAGATGCTCCCTGCTCCTGCTCTGATCCCCAAGGGATCAGAACTAATGGTTAGTTCTCATAACCTTGGTTAGTTCTCTTTATAAACTTGCCAGCATGTCTCAGGCTGACTTAGACAAAGCTACTGATGCAGGAAAGCGTCTCAAGACCCAGCCAGCTGACAGGGAGCTGCTGTTTATCTGCAGCCACTTCAACCAAACCACCATGGGCGATATACATAGAGTGGCCTGGGTTGTTGGACCTCAAAGGCAAGACCAAAGGGGATGGGTGATATCAGCTGAAAGGGATGTCCGGGGAAAATGCCCTGCAAGCTTTCATCAACAAAAGTAGAAGATGTCAAGAAGAAATATGGAACTTAAGAGATTGCACTTGGCTGCCAGCCATACATTTAACCTAAAATGACATCATGCCTTGTTTTTGCTAATACTATGGACGCTGTGGCTCTAACACATTAAGGAAAGAGTTGATTCCTGGGTCTTCCTAAGTAATTTTTATCTGAAATCAATTAAAAGTACATTTTAAAAAAAGAAGAAGAAAGCAACAACTCATTCAAATCATTCAAAATCTTCTATCCCCAAAGAAGGACTCTGATAGTTCTTTAATATATTTGCAAGCATTTCTTTTTTTTTTCTTCTTTTTTTTTTTTGGTCCGGTCATGGGGCCTGAACTCTGGGCCTGGGCGCTGTCCCTCAGCTCTTCAGCTCAAGGCTAGCACTCTACCACTTGAGCTACAGTGCTACTTCCAGCTTTTTTCTTTTTGCTTATGTGGTGCTGAGGAATTGAACCCAGGGCCTCAGGCATGCAAGGCAAGCGCTCTACCACTGAGCCACCTTCCCAGCTCTTGCAGGCATTTCTTTATGAATAAAAATGGATGAAAAATAATGAATAGTTAGAAATGGAGATTATCCTCTAGGGTTTAAATAAATTCAATTGTGATAAATAACACTAGATTTAATTTTATTTGACTTTACACATAAAATCATGTTATAAATGATATTTAGATAATTTATTTGAGTTCAACTAAAGTAGCAGAAACTGAAAAGGACAAGATTGATGAACTCCTAATATCTCTTTGCATAGAGATATCCTTCTAGGGTAAATAAAAGAAATGAGAAACAGTAAGAGTTGGTGACTTTTTGTGAGTTTTTTTTTTCTTTTTTTGGTCAGTCGTGGGGCTTGAACTCTGGGCCTGGGCACTGTCCCTCAGCTCTTCAGCTCAAGGCTCTACCACTTGAGCCACAGTGCCACATCTGGCTTTTTCTGCTTATGTGGTGTTGAGGAATCAAACCCAGGGCCTCATGAATGCAAGGCAAGACTCTACCACTGAGCCACCTACCCAGCCCAAGAGTTGGTGACTTAAAAAAAAAAAAATCCGTTGTGGGTCTTGAACTCTGGGCCTAGGTGCTGTCCCTGAGCCTCTTCAGCTCAAGGCTAGCACTCTGCTCTACCACACCACAGCACCACATTCAGTTTTCTGGTAGTTAATTGGAGATAAGAGTCTCTTGGGACTTTCCTGTCTGGGCTGGCTTTGAACCGAGATCCTCAGATCTTAGCCTCCTAAGTAGCTAGGATTTCAGGCGTGAGCCACCATTGCTCAGTGAGTTGGTAACTTTTAAAAGAATATATGCTTAACTTTAGACAGTACAGACTGATTCCTTGTTAGAAAAAAAAAAAAAGATGAAATCCTACATTTTCTTTCATTTCCCTTTCTAGAAACCCTATGGGTTTTGTTGATCATTTGTTTTAACTTTGTCAGGAATTACATTTGGGTCCTCGGTCATAATTCAAAATCTTCCAGTTATTTAGTTTTAGTTTAGCATTTAAAAGACTTCAGTGGTGGGGCTGGAAAGGTGGCTCAGTGGTAGAGCGCTTGCCTCACATGCATGAGGCCCTGGGTTTGAGTCTTCAGTACCACATAAGCAAAAATAAAAGCCGGAGGTGGTGCTGTAGCTCAAGTGGTAGGATGCTAGCCTTGAGCCGAAGAGCTGAGGAACAGCACCTGGGCCCAGAGTTCAGGCCCCACTACTGACAAAAAAAAAAAAAAAAGACTTCAGTGGTTACAACTAACTCTTTTACCATGACTTTTAAAAATTCTTGTTTATTTTGATTTAACTTAGGTTGCTAGATTACACAGTTGAATGGTTTTTCTCAGAAGAGTTGCATGGGTGCTATAAGACCAGAGTTATCTAAAATGTTGTAAGTAATAGCTGCCTACTACATTTAAAGAACAACTGTGCAATTTGTAATATTACTAGGGTGGACTTTTCTTTAGAACCTTGTAAGCATTACTCTGTATATCATAGTTATGATAAAATGCGTTAAGGAGTTCTTTAAGACATGTTTGATTCTTCCTCCTTTTCTGCCTGTGTGCTTGAAATTCTCCCTCTTTCTCTCTCTCTCTCTCAACAGTACTGGGAACTCAACCCCAAGGTCTTGTGCATGCTCAGCAGAGGTCCTCTACGACTGAGTTACATCTCTAGTCCTTGAAATAATCTAACTACTGTAATCTTAGTATCTTAGTCAGAATATTAAGTCAAAATATTATGAATTTGAATCAAATACTGATTTTTTTCTTTTCATGAATGTGGGGTAGATTTTGTGTGTGTGTGTGTGTGTGTGTGTGTGTGTGTGTGTGTGTGTGTGTGTGTGTGCTGGTCCTGGGACTAGAACTCAGGGCCTAGATGCTGTCAATGAGCTGTTGTTGCTCAAGGCTAATGCTTTATCACTTGAGCCACAGCTGTATGTGGGTACTTTTAATCAGTTCTTCTGTCATCTGAGAGAACCAATTTTTTTTTTTTTTTTTTGTCGGTGTAGGGCCTGAACTCTGGGTTTGGGCGCTGTCCCTCAGCTCTTTAGCTCAAGGCTAGCACTCTACCACTTGAGCCACAGTGCCACCTCGGCTTTTTCTGCTTATGTGTTGCTGAGGAATTGAACCCAGGGCCTCATGAATGCAAGGCAAGCGCTCTACCACTGAGCTACCTTCCCAGCCCTGAATCATTGTTTTTTTAAGAGGACAACTTCTAAAAACTTGATTGATAAACTAAGTTCATTTCTTGATGCTTCTTTCTCAAGATGCTTCATCTGTCTTATTAAAAAGCAAAGCACTGTAAGGATTCTTCCCCTAGCTTTCTGACCCTAATCCATTCTTTCCCTTGACTAATATGGAAGTAATGAAGTCCAGTCTCCTTTCAGAAGCAACCACACGAAGCCAACCACAAAGGTTATTCTTCCTAAGATATTTCTTGGTAAGGTATTTCGAATGCCTGATAGAGAACGGCTTCTCAGAAACAACTGTGATTTTATTCTTGAAGCATTCAGTGTGAATGACATTCCTAAGATTGTTAGTTTTTCCATTGCTTTTAAGTTCCAAGAAAGAAAACCCTAGATACGGGTGGTGGAGAGAGAAAAACAAAAAAACAAAAAATACCAAAACACCTAGATATTCACTAAGGAAGGTACCATAATTTCCATTTTACTACTGAGTGTATACAGTCCAAACAAACTTCAAATTGACTTCTTAGGCTTCTTGCTTTTCAAGATAATCTTGAGAGCCAGTTGTGTGATCTGAGAGACCAATTATTTTTATCTAGAATTGTCTTTAGTTTTCTTCTTCTTCTTTATTTTTTTCAATAGCAGGCACTTTTTTTTTTTTTTTTTTATTTTATTTTTTTATTGTAAAGCTACTATACAGAGGGTTACAGTTACATGAGTGAGGTTATGAGTACACTTCCTCTTGAACATTGTTACCCCCTCCATTGTTTTCCCCCTACCATCCCCTCCCTCCCTCCCTTCCCCGAGGTTCTTTTTTTTTTTTTTTTTTTTTGATTGTGATTAAATGATTACATAATTTCAAAGTCACAAGTTCATTCTAACTTCCCTGGAGCAAATTGTCTACCACAGTCTGTAATATATAACAGTGTTCACATGTTATATACCATATTTGTGATCAGCAGCATGAGGATATTTAGTAGTGGTTCAACCAGATGAGCGGGAGTTCTTTGTTTCTTAAGTCCTGTTAGTTTTGTCGTATCACTAACCTTTTGGATTTAGCATCCACTTATGAGGGAGACCATGTACCGTTTGTCTCTTCGTTCTTGGCTTACCTCGCTCAACATGATTCCTTCTAGCTCCATCCATTTCCCTGCAAATGCCATTATTTTGTCATTTCTAATGGCTGCATAATATTCCATTGTGTATAGATACCACAATTTTTGGATCCATTCATCTGTGGTGGGGCACCTAGGTTGTTTCCATATCCTAGCTATTGCGAACAGTGCTGCAATAAACATGGAGGTGCACGTGTCCTTGTATATTGGTTCCTGTTGTTCAGGGTAGATGCCTAGAAGTGGTATGACTGGGTCGTAAGGGAGGTCAATCTTTAGCTTTCTAAGGACCCTCCAGACTGCTTTCCAAAGTGGTTGTATAAGTGTACATTCCCACCAGCAGTGTAATAGGGTTCCTCTTTCTCCACATCCCCTCCAGCATTTGTCGTTGGCTGATTTGTGGATGTGGGACATTCTGACTGGGGTAAGGTGGTATCTCAGGGTTGTCTTTATTTGCATTTCCTTCACCACCAGGGATGATGAACATTTCCTCATGTGTTTCTTTGCCATTTTTATTTCTTCATTTGAGAAGTCCCTCTTTAGTTCCCTTGCCCATTTAGTAATTGGTTTGTTAGGTTTGGGAGGGATTAGTTTCTTGAGTTCCCTGTATATACAGGATGTTAACCCCTCGTCTGATATATTGCTGGTAAATATTTTTTCCCAATTAGTTGGTTGTCTTTCTAGCTTAGTTGCGATAGATTTAGCTGTGCAGAAGCTTTTTATTTTAAGGTAGTCCCATTTGTCGAGTCTCTCTCCAACTTGTTGTGACCCTGGGACTCTGTTCAGGAAGTTCCTTCCTGTGCCTATTAGTTCAAGTGTCTCTCCTACTCTGTCCTGCAGTAGTTTCAGAGATTCAGGTTTAATGTTAAGGTCTTTAATCCATTTTGAGTTGATGTTGGTGCATGGTGATAGGCTGGGGTCCACTTTTAGTTTTCTGCATGTGGCTGCCCAGTTTTCCCAGCACCAGCGGTTGAAGAGGCTGTGTTTCTTCCATTGTATGTCTTTGGCTCCTTTGTCGAATATCAGCTGGCTGTAGGCCTGTGGATTTATATCTGGATCTTCTATTCTGTTCCATTGGTCTTCGGGTCTGTTTTTGTGCCAGTACCATGCTGTCTTTGTGATTATAGCTCTGTAGTAGAGTTTGAAGTTCGGCATGGATAGCCCTCCCATATTGTCTTTATCCCCTAGAATTGTTTTGGCTATTCTAGGTCTTTTGTTGTTCCATATAAATTTTTGGACTGTTTTCTGTATTTCAGTGATGTACGTCATTGGGATTTTAATAGGAATTGCATTGAATTTGTATATTAATTTTGGAAGTATCACCATCTTTACTATATTAAGTCGGCCTATCCAGGAGCATGGGAGGTCTTTCCATTTCCTAGTGTCTTCTGCAATTTCTTTCTTTAACTTTTTATAGTTCTCATTAAATAGTTCTTTTACATCTTTGGTTAGGTTAATTCCTAAATATTTTATTTTTTGGGAGGTTATTGTGAATGGGGTTGCTCCCTTTATTTCCCTCTCTTCCTGTGCGTTATCAGTGTATAGGAAGGCAACTGATTTTTGTGGGTTTATTTTGTATCCTGCTATTTTGCCGAAGTGACTTATGATTTCTAAAAGTTTGGGGATGGAGTTTTTGGGATCGTGGAGGTATAGTATCATGTCGTCTGCAAAAAGGGATAGTTTCACTTCTTCTTTCCCTATGCGGATCCCTTTAATGTCTTTTTCTTGCCTTATTGCCCTGGCTAAGGGTTCTAGGACTATGTTGAAGAGGAGTGGAGACAGTGGACATCCTTGCCTTGTTCCTGTTTTTAGGAGGATTGGTTGTAGCTTTTCCCCATTAAGTATAATATTGGCTATTGGTCTGTCATAAATGGCTTTTATTGTTTTTAGAAATGTTCCTTCTATTCCTATTTTCTCCAGAGCTTTTAGCATGAATGAATGTTGAATTTTATCAAAGGCCTTTTCTGCATCTGTGGCGATAATCATGTGATTCTTGACCTTGGCTCTGTTGATATGCTGGATTACATTTATTGACTTACGTATGTTAAACCATCCCTGTGTCTCTGGGATGAAGCCTACCTGATCATAGTGTATTATTTTTTTTATGTGTTTCTGGATTCTGTTAGCTAGAATCTTGTTAAGGATCTTTGCATCTGTGTTCATCAAGGAGATTGGCCTGTAATTCTCCTTTTTGGTTGGGTCTTTGCCTGGTTTGGGGATGAGTGTGATATTGGCTTCGTAGAATGAGTTTGGGATAGCTCCCTCCTTCTCTGTTTCTCTGAAGAGCTTGAGGAGTATGGGTATTAGTTCTTCTTTAAAGGTCTTATAGAATTCTGCTGTGAATCCATCTGGTCCTGGGCTTTTTTTTGTTGGAAGACTTTTGATAGCTTCCTGTATCTCATTATAGGATATTGGCTTATTTAATTGGTTAACTTCTTCTTTGCTCAGTTTGGGTAACTTGTATTTCTCTAAAAATGCATCCATTTCCGCCAGATTTTCTTCCTTTAGAGAGTATAGCTTTTGAAAGTAGTCTGTTAGAATTGTTTGGATATCTTGGGTACGTGTTGTGATGTTTCCCGTGGCATCCCTAATCCTATTAATATGGGTTTCCTCTCTTCTTTTTTTAATTAATCTTGCCAACGGGCCATCAATTTTGTTTATTTTTTCAAAGAACCAGCTTTTTGTTTGGTTTATTTTGGTTATGGTTTTCTGATTTTCTAATTGGTTAATCTCTGCTCTCAATTTGGTTATCTGGTTTCGTCTAGTAGCTTTAGGTCCCATTTTTTCTTGTTTTTCTAGCTGTTTTAGTTGCAACATGAGATTATTTACTTGGTCTGTCTCCATTCTCTTGATGTGGGCACTGAGGGCAATAAATTTGCCCCTCAGGACTGCTTTTGCTGTGTCCCACAAGTTTTTTTGTGAGGTGTTTTCATTTTCATTGAGTTCTAGGAAATGCTTTATTTCTTCTCTGATCTCTTCTGTTACCCAGGCCTTGTTAAGGAGTGTGCTGTTCAATTTCCATGTATTAGAGAAATTTCTGCGGTATGCTTTGTTATTGAGAGCTAGCTTGATTCCACTGTGGTCAGATAGGATACAGGGGATTATGTCGATCCCTTTGTATTTGCTTAAGTTCCTTGAATGAACTATGATATGGTCTATTTTGGAGAAAGTTCCATGAGCTGCTGAGAAGAATGTGTACTGTGTTGTTTTAGGGTGAAATACTCGGTAGATGTCAGTTAATTCCGCTTGAAGTATGGCCTCACTTAATTCGGTAGCTTCTTTGCCAATCCTCTGGTTGGTAGACCTGTCCTTTGGTGAGAGTGGCGTGTTAAAGTCTCCTAGTATTATCGTATTGGGATCTATTTTATTCTGTAAGTTTGAGAGCATTTGTTTAACATATCTGGGTGCACCGATATTTGGGGCATATAAGTTGATGATGGTTATATCTTCCTCTTGGATTGTTCCCTTTATTAATATGTAGTGTCCGTCCTTGTCTTTCTGTACTGATTTTAATGAAAAGTTTATTTTGTCAGATATCAGGATAGCTACACCTGCTTTCTTATTGGGGGAATTTGATTGGTAGATCCTTTTCCACCCCTTCACTCTGAGTTTGTTTGTATGTTTGGCTGAGAGGTGGGTCTCCTGAAGGCAACAGATGGATGGGTCTTGTTTTCTGATCCAGTCCTCAGTTCGTTTTCTTTTAATTGGCGAATTCAGCCCATTTATATTAAGAGAAAGTTTAGAGAGATGCATTGTTGTCCCTGCCATTCCGTTTTCCTAAGTTTTTCTTCTTTCCTTTCCTCCTGTGCTTGCTCAGTTAGACTTTGAGTAATGCCTGTTTGGGGCAGGTCCCAGTTCCTGGTTGCTTTCTTCAGGTTGTGTCCCCCCTCTTAGAATTCTTTGTAATGCTGGCTTAATGTTTATGTATTCATTTAGTTTTTCTTTGCTATTAAAAGTTTTCAGTTCTCCATCGAATGTGAATGCTAGCTTTGCCGGGTATATCAGTCTGGGTTGGCAGTTATTGGCTCTCAGGGCTCGTATGGTGCTTTCCCAGGCTTTTCTTGCATTCATTGTTTGTGTGGAGAGATCTGCAGTGATTCTAATTTTTTTCCCGTTGTAGTATAGCTCCTTCTTCATTTTTTTTTTTTTTTTTTTTTTTTATTGTAAAGCTACTATACAGAGGGTCACAGTTACATGAGTGAGGTTATGAGTACACTTCCTCTTGAACATTGTTACCCCCTCCATTGTTTTCCCCCTACCATCCCCTCCCTCCCTCCCTTCCCCGAGGTTCTTTTTTTTTTTTTTTTTTTGATTGTGATTAAATGATTACATAATTTCAAAGTCACAAGTTCATTCTAACTTCCCTGGAGCAAATTGTCTACCACAGTCTGTAATATATAACAGTGTTCACATGTTATATACCATATTTGTGATCAGCAGCATGAGGATATTTAGTTTTTGCTGCATGCAGGATTGTTTCCTTATTATTCAGATCCATCATTGTTACTATTATGTGCCTAGAAGTGTTTCTCCTGGGATCTTGCTTGTTGGGTGTTCGATAAGCTTTTGTGATGTAGTTAAGATGGTCGTTTTTGAGGTGGGGAAAATTTTCATTGACTATCTTGTTAAATAGGTGTTGCATTCCCTTGCTCTGGAATTCCTCACCTTCGTCCACTCCGATTATGCGAAGGTTAAATTTTTTAGCATTATCTGCTTGCTCTTGAATTTCCCTTTGGTTTAATTTGAGTGATTTTTCCATATCTGTCACTTTTTGGTCCAGTTGGTGTATTCTGTCTTCTGTATCTGACACTCTACCTTCCATTTCATTCACTCTGTTGACCGTGGCTTCTATTGTGGTTTGCATGGTGGAAATGGATCCCTTTATGGATTCAATGTTGGTTCTCAGAGTACTGATCTCACCTCTCAATGAGGTGATATCAGTATGCATTACCTCTAATTTGGCGTTTATCTCACTTCTTACTGAGGTTTGTGCAGCTTCTATTTTTGCATCCAATTTTTGTTTGATATCCTGTATATCTTTTGATAGTTCATCCTTGTGCTCTTTCAATTTCTGATCCATTTCTCGCTTTATTTCTTGAGTCATTGCCTCCAGCAACCCTTGGATGTAGTTTTTGTCTTCCATTCCTGCTTTGCTCCCACTGGGGCTCTCCCCTGCGTGGCTGCTGGCTTTTGAGGTGAGCTTGCTGTCCTGGGTAGTGGTAAACCTTGTGATTTTTCTCTGTGATTTTCGCATGGGGGTTCAGGAGACTGCTCTTCAATCTTGTTTTGGTGTGTCTGTCTTTGCTTGGTTGCTGATTCTCTATTGGTAGAGAGAGTCTGTGCCTGATCTGGATTCTGTTGGGAGCCTATTTCCAGCTGCTATTCACTTAGGATTCTCAGCTCTCTGCTGTAGCAATTCCCGCCTTTGGAAGGGTTGAGCAGCCTAGACTGCTTGTGTTTGCTCCTGCGGGTGCTCTTGGGAAGATCAGATGCTCTGGATGCACTCTCCCAAATACTGGAGTCTGCTATGGGCTCCTGATGTGTTTTTGTTTGTTTGTTTTGGGCTGGTTGTGGGCTTGAACTCTAGGTTTGGGTGCTGTCCCTCAGCTCTTCAGCTCAGGGCTGGCACCCTACCATTTGAGCCACAGCCCCACTTCTGACCCTTTTTGCTTTGTTCAGGCGCCGGTCCTCTGGCCTGGTTCCGGCCCCAGCCTGGAGCGCGCTCGTTAGGCCTGTGCTAATGTGTATACCACCTTGGTTATGCAGCCTGGAGGACACAGTTCAAATTTCTTCTACTGTTGGTAGTCTTGACCCAGGGGCACTGTTCCTGGCTTGAGCATTTAAGCTCCCTTCCCGGGGCGCTCTTGCTCTGGCCTGGCCAGCAGAGTGTGCTCCACCGGCTGGTGGGGCTCTCGAACAGTTCCCAGTTTTAGTGGGTCCTGTGGTCCGGGTGTTGGGGTAGGGAGTCTAGGTCAGGGTCTGGGGATTCCCTCCAGCTCTGGTCTCCCTTGATGGATTCTCTGTCCCCTGATGGGTACTCACCCTGTAGGTCGTCAGTTGTTGTTGCAGTCCGTCAGTTGTTGTTGCAGTCCGAGTTCAGTTGGGGTGGTTGCGGGCTGGGTTGGGCGGCCCCCCGCCGGGTTGTTGCGATCGCGATTGGGCGGGTGGTCTGCGGACAGGTCCCTTTGTGGCGCTGCTGGTGCCGGGCGGCTTTGGCGGGATGGAGCCTCTCCGCTCCGGTGGAGAGTGATGGGTGGGGTGGGATCCTCCTGGAGACTCCCGGCTGGTAGGTTTCTCTGTTCCTGGCGATCCGCTGTTCTGCAATCCGGTACCTGGTGATCTGCAAGCAGCCCCCTGTGTCTCTGTGGCTCCGGCAGCCCCCGCCGGGCCGGCTGGCGGCGGCTTGGCGCACTGCCGCGCGGCCAGTAAAGGTTGGGGGAGGGGTCTTCGCTCTTCTCTGTTCTGAAATTCTTCTTTTCCTCTCTTTCTTTTTTTGTTATTTTCCACCTCTGGTTTTTCTCTGAGTGTTCGTCTTTTTGTTGTTGTCCAATAGCAGGCACTTTTTACCTAGATTAGCCTGCCTGAACCACTGTCCTTCTATTTCAATTCCTACTGTAGCTAGGAGAACCAGCTCACATCATCAGCTCAGTTATTGGTTGAGATGCAGTCCAGAACTTTTTGGGGTGCCTGGGAACTGTGATATTCTCATCTTCACCTTTCCAGTAGCTAAATCATCCCCCCCTCCCTTCTTCCCTCCCCTTCTTTCTCCATCCCTGCATTTCAGTGATTATTTTTAGGATAGGGTGTACTTTTCAGTCTAGGTACATACCTGAACTGCTGATTGCCCACTTTAGGCTTCCCATGATTGCTGGAATAATAGAAACCTGCTCCCACATCTAACTTCCTTTTGTGCTAAGAGTTTCATAGACTTTTTCTGCCTGTGCTGGCCTGGAATGGTGATCCTCCAGTTTTCAACATCCCAATCAGTTAGGATCTCAGGCACGAATCACCGGTGCCTGGCTTCATTGCCATTACTTTTGTTGTTGTTGTTGCTGTTTTTATATGGTATATACATTACTATATTCTCATAGTACAAAAGAAGTTTAGAAGAAGAGTATTTCTTTTCAGCATTCAAACACAAACAGAAGTATGCATTAAAAATATCCTTATCTGGTTAATAACAAAAAACTTTCCTCACAAGTAGACATCATAGTGGACCTAATTTGGCTCCCTTTGTGTGTGTGTGTGTGTGTGTGTGTGTGTGTGTGTGTGTGTGTGAGTGTGTGTGTGTGAGTCATGGGGCCTGAACTCCTGGCTTGGGCACTGTCCCTCAGCTCTTTAGCTTAAGGTGAATGCTCTACCACTTGAGCCACAGCCACACTTCCTGTTTTCTGAGTGGTTTATTGGAGAGTTTCCCGAGGCTGGGATGTAGCTCAGTGGCAAAGCGCTTGCCTAGCAAGTGCAACGTCCTGGGTTTGATCCCCAGTACCAAAAAAGAAAAGACAAAAAAACCCCAATCTATTGTTAGGGCTGGGAAGGTGGCTCAGTGGTAGAGTGCTTGCCTTGCATGCATGAGGCCCTGGGTTCGATTCCTCAGCACCACATAAGCAAAAAGAAAAAAGCTGGAAGTGGTGCTGTGGCTCAAGTGGTAGAGAGCTAGCCTTGAGCTGAAGAGCTGAGGGACAGCGCCCAGACTCAGAGTTCAGGCCCCACAACCGACAAAAAAATAAAAAGAGTTTCCCAGACTTTCATGCCCTGGCTGGCTTTGAAGCACGATCCTCAGATCTCAGCCTCCTGAGTAGCTAGGATTACAGGCGTGAGTCACTGGTGCCCAGCTTTGGTTCCCTTTTTAAAAGACTCCAAAGACAAAATTAATTTTTAAAAAATCATTTACTAATCTATTGGTATCTAGCACCATTTTTGCTTTCTGTTGGTTTGATAACTGTTCCTTTTCTTGGTCTTTTTGCTGATCCAGGTACACCTTTTTCATTATTACTATAAATTTTGCACTTTTTTTGTTGTTGTTGTTTGGCTTGGTCCTCGTGCTTGAATGTAGGGCCTAGATAGTATCCCTGAACTTTTGTACTCAAGGCCAGCACTCTACCAGTTGAGCCACAGCACACTTCTGGAATTTTGGTAGTTTAAAGGAGATAAGAGTATTACAGATTTTCCTCTCTGGGCTGCCTTTCAACTATGCTCCTTAGATCTCAGCCTGTTATGTAGCTAGGATTAATAGGTGTGACTCACCAGCACCCAGCACACTTCTTTTTCTCTTCTTCTGCAATAGGTTTGGCTATTTCCCACATTTAAAGTCCCACAGTTTCCATCATCACTGGGACTAGATTATCTGCCTATTTTCTCTGTCTATTAATAATACAGTGCTTTCCATAGCTCAACATCTATGTACATATGAACATATGAAACGATGCTAATTGAAATGGACTCAAGACGTGTTGACCTCGCTGTCATTAATGTACTGTATCAAGTTCTTTCTTATTATTTTATTTCATTTTTCTTCTTCCTTTGGTTTATCTCTGGCAATCACACTGTCTTTGATTCTGGTACCCTGCGTCTTGTATATATGTTTATCTGATTTGGGGAAGGGAAGAGGAATAACAAAATGGTGAGACAAGGACAAAGGATAATTCAGTGCAACAAATATACTTACAAGACACTATATTGGAAATGAACTTTATAATTTTGGTGGAGGGGAGAGGAGGGGGGAGGGAAGGGATAGTGGGAGAAAAACAAAGGAGTGGGTAACAATGTTCGACAAGAAATGTACTCATTACCTTACTTATGTAACTGTAACTCCTCTGTACAGCACCTTTACAATAAAATAATAACAACAACAACAACAATAATAATAAAGAATATAGTGCTTTCTACCCACTTTCCTGAAAGCTGAGACTGTAGGTGTGGTTTTAAAAGAGGAGAGTAGGGCTGGGAAGGTGGCTCAGTGGTAGAGTGCTTGCCTTGCACGCATGAGGCCCTGGATTCAATTCCTTAGCACTGCGTGAACAGAAAAAGCTGGAAGTGGTGCTATGGCTCAAGTGGTAGAGTGCTAGTCTTGCCCAGAGTTCAAGCCCCATGACCGACAAGAATAAATAAATAAATAAATAAATAAGAGGAGGGCAGCTAGGCTGGGCTGAGTACAATATTTAGTTGGGTTCGGCTGTGTTTAATGAGATTTTTGTGGAATCTCAGAAGAGTGAGATCAATGGTATATTGTATTTAATTTTTAAAAAATATTGCTTGTTGCTGAACAACAGGGCTTGAACTCAGGCCTTTGCATTCACATTTGGCTTTTTCCCTTAAGGCTGATGCTCTACCACTTAAGTCACAACTCCACTTCTAACTTTTTGCTTGGTAGTTGGAGTTAAGAGGCTTACGGACTTTCCTGGCTGGGCTGGTTTCAAACCGTGATTCTCAGAGCTCAGCCTCTTGAGTAGCTAGGATTGTAGGTGTGAGCCACCAATGCTTGGTGCTACTTCCTGTGCTTCTTAGTCATTCCTACAACTCAGCACAATACCCTAGAAATGAGTCCTCTTGACTAATTATCCCAGGACTCCTTCCCAGTCTCTCAGTTCATTAACAAATGGAAGGTAATGAATAAGAGTCATTGTTGACTCTTCCCCCCACCTCAATACAGTGCTTCCGGTTTTTCCTTCATTAGCAAACAGATTTTGAAGTTTATGGCCTGAGATTGATTTTTAACATGTTTGGTTATGTATTTGTGAGATTTAAAAAAAAATCCTTCTATTTTTGATTTCCTTAATAATATTAAGAATGGACATTCTGCACTTCTGCTTTGTTATAGCATCTTTATGTAGAAGTTTGTGTGTACCATACTTCATACCTGAGGTCAGTTTTCTCATCTATATCAGTTTTCTTCTATTATAAAGTAAAGCCTTTTATTAAATGATGAAAGATGTCATGAGATCTGAAGGAAATTCTTTCAACTTCTTCAAATTATTTTGGACCTAAAATCTACTAGGGAATTCTGTAGTTTCACCTGAGTTCAAAGGCTTACAGCTTTGTTAGCAATTAGCAATATATTCCAGATGTTGGCAAACTTTTTCTGTAGGGCTTCAGAGTGAATTTTTTAGATTTTTGAAAGCTATCTGGTGTTTGTTATAATGACTTCTGCTCTTCTAGTATAAAAGCATTCATAGATGATACGTAAATGAGTAGGTGTAGCTGTGTTCTGAAGAAATGTTATTTATAGACATTAAATTTTCAGTTCCACTTAATATGATTTTTTCCAGGTCTTGCCATTTTGCTTGTGTTTCTGTGGCTTGGGAGTGAAAGCAAATCCAGTACTTCACTAGAACACAAGTACCAACCCAGAGCCCTGTGGTTGCATAGATTTTGGAGGTTTATAATTAATGATGGGTATTTTCACTCTATCTCACCTTTTTTGGGAGTGCTTGTATATCCATTTACACACCAGAGCACAATTCTAAGGCAGGCACCTACCCAGAATCTTGGAGTTGCACAGGCTTTGGGAGTTTACAATCAATGATGGGTATTTTCATTCTATCTCACCTTTTTGGGAGTGGATTATATCCTATTACACACCAGAACACACATCTAAGACTAGCACTTAGCCAGAGCATGGTAGTAGCACAGACAATGGGAGATTATATGTATTACACACTAAATTACAATTCTAACACAAGCCCCTACCCAGAGCCCTGTAGTTACACAGGAACTGGAGGCTCACATTCAAAATGGGTATTTTCACTCTGTTTCTCCTTTTTGGAGAAATTTCTCCACTTCACCACCAGAACACAATTTTATGGCAAGTCTGAACCCAAAGTCGTTCAGTTGCACAGACTTTGGAGGTTCTCACTCTCTATATTATCTCTTCTTTTTAAAATCATATTAAGTGAAGTTACCCAGTCCCAAAGAAATTTAGGTTCCATGGTTTCACTTATTTGCAATTATTAGCATACATATAGGATAATCTTATTAGATGAGCTGAGAAGCTCAAAAGCCATGTACATATGACCATATAAGATGATGGTAAGTGAAATGAACCCCAAGATATGGACACAAGAGGTCTGTCTTTATTGTTATTGTTTTATTTTTATTTTATTTTTTGGGTCCAGTTGTGGGGCCTGAACTCTGGGCCTGGGCACTGTCCCTCAGCTCTTCAGCTCAAGGCTAGCACTCTACCACTTGAGCCACAGTGCCACTTCCGGCTTTTATTCTTTTTGCTTATGTGGTGCTGAGGAATCGAACCCAGGGCCTCAGGCATGCAAGGCAAGCGCTCTACCACTGAGCCACCTTCCCAGCCCCTTGTTATTGTTTTAAATGTGCCATGTGATTTTTTTTTGTTTCCTTTGTATGTTCTTTCCCCTATGGCATGTCCCTTGTCTCTGTACTTGATTTTGATACCCTGCATCTTGTATATACATATGTCTAATCTGAGGAGGGGAAGGGGAATAACAAAATGCTGAAACAAGGACACAGGATGACCCATTGCAACAAGGATACCCACAGGACAGCATATTGGAAACGAATTTTACAACTTCGGAGGGGGGGGGAAGCAGGGAGGAATGAGGGGGGGAGGGAAGGGATAGTGGGACAACATCAAGGAAGGGAAGGGGTAACAGTGATCAACAAGTAATGTACTCATTGCCTTGCACATGTAACTGTAACTCCTCTGTGCAGAATCTTTAAAATAAAAATTTAAAAGAACCATAGATAGTCATTAAGAAACATGCTTCAATAAAGTAAATTCATAATAAAAAATAAAAGTTTCAGTTCTGCATATTTTTCACATGTTGCAAATTATCCTTCTTTTTCCATTTCTTTCTCATGCTGCTGACAGTCAAACCCAGGGCTTTCCACGTGCTAGGCGGCTGCTATGCTACTGACTTACATTCTCATTTTTTAAAATTTTGACTTTTTTCAATTATTTAAAATATATAAAACAAAACAAATCCTATACTTATGAGCCATACAAAAAGGCAGGAGGCCAGACCCAATTTGGATGATGTGGTTTTCTGACATACATCAACACTCTAGGTCCTTGATAGCATGAATAATCTAAGCCTTTACAGATCCTTTTTTTTTTTTTTTTTTTGTCAGTCATGGGGCTTGAACTCTGGGCCTGGGTGCTGTCTCTTAGCTCTTCAGCTCAAGGCAAGCACTCTACCACTTGAGCCATAGTGCCACTTCTGGTTTTCTAGTGGTTTATTGGAGATAAGAGTCTCACGGACTTTCCTGCTCAGGCTGGCTTTGAACCTCGATCCTCAGATCTCAGCCTCCAGAGTAGCTAGGATTATAGGTGTGAGCCACCAACACCCAGCTTCCAGATCCTTTTAATATCCCCTTTGAAGCCAGGTACTGATAGCTCATACCTGTAATTCTAGCTATTCAGGAAGCTGAGATCTGAAGATCATGGTTTGAAGCCAGGCAAACAGACAAATCTGTGAGACTCTTATTTCCAATTAACCAAGAAAAAGCCAGAAGTGGAGGTGTGGCTCAAATGGTAGAGTACTAGCCTTGAGCGAAATAGCTTAGTAAGAGTATGAGGCCCTGAGTTGAAGCCTCAGCAATGGCACCACCACCAACAACAATGAAAATCTCCTTTGAGAGAAATTAATTTAAGAACTGTAACTAGAGGGGCTGGGAAGGTGGCTCAGTGGTAGAGCGCTTGCCTTGCATGCATGAGGCCCTGGGTTCCATTCCTCAGCACCACATAAAGCAAAAAGTGCTAATCTTGAGCTGAAGAGCTGAGGGACAGCTCCCAGGCCCAGAGTTCAAGCCCCATGATGGACCAAAAATAAAAAAAAAAATAAAGAAATGTAACTAGAAAGGCATGTTACCTATATAGTACTAATTTTAGATTTAGGTTAAGTCAAACCACTGGGTAGCTATTAACTTGAACCAACTCAACTCTAAACAGATTCTCTTTCATTAAATTAAAATGTATTATGCCTTCTACTCCTTTCTATGGTTATTAAAAAGAATCAATGAATTTTATGTCAACATTTGCATTTGTGAATCACTTGCTATTAAAAACAATTCCCAACAAACCACTCTGTGTCCTTGCATAAAGCACTTGGATAGGGCACATTGCAAATTTGTCTCTGAGTTAAACCTCTGTTTTCCTATATCTTTTCTTTTAATAAAAATTGACATCAGGGCTGGGTGCCAGTTGCTCATGCTTGTCATCCTACCTAGTCAGGATATAGATCTGAGGATCACGGTTAGAAGCCAGCCCAAGCAGGAAAATCTGTGATACTTTGATGTCTGATTAACCACCAAAAATCCATGTGACTCAAGTGGTAGAGCACTAGCCTTCACAGCACCCAGCACTGTCTTCTTCAAAAACCAATTGACATCAAAAACTTGCATAACAAGTCGCTTCTAACAAATCCATTTTTGTATACTTTATAGTTCTTTCATAGACATTTTATGGCTATTTTTCTCTCTTAGTTAACTATACACCATTAAAAACAAGATTTTTGGGAGGCGAGGGCAGTACTTGGTTTGAATACAAGATGTCCCAATCACTCTTGCTAGGCAAGTACTCTACCACTTGAGCCATATCCCCCAGCTAACTATATGCAGCTCATAACAAATTTACCTGTGTACACTGGGCAATGATTCCTATGTAGGACTATAGTATGCTACAACTCCAGAGGCCTCAAATTAAGAGAATATTGAGATACATAGATGAGAAAAACTGATCTCAGAAGACAATGAGACCTTCTTTCTGCATTTACTGAAAACCAGGTGTCTTGAAGGGTCGCTCTTCTCTGAAGCCACTGCTTCCTTGAAATGGATAATTATATTCTCCCAGAGGAAGATAACAAAGGACTATTTTCTGGGAAAAATATTACCTGAAGAGTCTTTATGGACTCTGTTTGAAAGGACTCACTGTGTTTAGTTAAAAACACATTCCTTTAGATTAAGAAGTGGGGAGGGGAGACTTGAAGGAACACTTGTGAGTACCTAGCAGGCGATTACTATTCTTTTTGTTTGTTGATTGGTTGGTGGTTAGTTGTGGGGCTTAAACTCAGTGCCTGGATGCTGTTCTTGAACTCTTTCCTTCAAGGCTAGTGCTCTACCACTTTGAGCCACAGTTCCACTTCCGGTTTTCTTAGGGTTAATTGGAGATGAGTCTCACAGATTTTTCCTGCCCAGGCTGCCTTTGGACTGTGATCCTCAGATCTCAACCTACTGAGTAGCTAGGATTACAGGCATGAGCCACCAGCACCTTAGCCAACTGTACTTATTTTTATGCCAAATCTACATCCATGACTTCTTAGACTTCACTCTAAGAAGCTGCATTGCACACAGGTCTATCTCTCATTAACGAATGAAGTTGCAAGACTGAGCTTGTAAGGAGATCTGATATTTACATGGAAACATTACATGTATTTCCTCGGAAAGATTACTCATTGGCCCTCAAAGACAGTAAAAATCTGAAAATCTTCCAGAAATCAAGGAATCATTTAAAGTGGATTTCATACTTATAATCTATCTAATTCAGAGCTAGTGTTACACTGTGGTTGTGTGTATGCTCATGGATTTTTTTTGGGGGGGGTCCGGTCGTGGAGCCTGAACTCTGGGCCTGGGCGCTGTCCCTCAGCTCTTCAGCTCAAGGCTAGCACTCTACCACTTGAGCCACAGCAACACTTCTGGCTTTTTTCTTTTTGCTTATGTGGTGCTGAGGAATCGAACCCAGGGCCTCATGCATGCAAGGCAAGCACTCTACCACTGAACCACCTTCCCAGCCCTTACAGGCATTTCTTTATGCTCCTGATTGGAAGGATCAACATTGTGAAAATGGCAATAATTCCCAAGGCTATCTACAAATTCAATGCGATACCTATCAATATTGCAACCTCATTCTTCAAGGAAATAGAAGAGGCAATCCAAAAATTCATATGGAACAATAAAAAACCCCGAATAGCAAAAACGATCCTTAACAGAAAGAACAGTGCTGGAGGAATATCAATACCAAATTTCAAACTCTACTACAAAGCCATAGTAATCAAAACAGCTTGTTACTGGCACAAGAACAGACCTCAGGACCAATGGAATAGAATTGAAAACCCAGAAATGTACCTACAGACCTATAGCCATCTAATCTTCAATAAGGGAGCTAAAACAATAGAATGGAAGAAAGACAGCCTCTTCAGTAAATGGTGCTGGCAAAATTGGTTAACTACTTGTAGAAAACTAAAACTAGATCCGTATATCACCCTGCACTAGATTAAACTCCAAATGGATTAAAGACCTCGGAGTTAAAACAGACACTCTGAAAACATTACAGGATGGAATAGGAGAAACCCTAGGTCTCCTTGGCACAGGCCGAAAATTTCTTAATAGAGACTCAGAAACACAACAAATCAAAGAAAGGTTGGACAAATGGGATTGCATGAAATTGCAGAGCTTCTGCATGGCAAAGGACATAGCTAGCAAGATCAATAGAAAGCCCACGGATTGGGAGAAGTTCTTCACTAGCCATACAATGGACAAGGGTCTCATATTTAAAATATACCTGGAACTCAAAAAATTAAATCCCCCAACAACAAATCCTCAAAGAAACAACTGCCCAATAAATAAGTGGGCTAAAGACTTAAAGAGAAACTTCTCTGAAGAGGAAAGAAGGATGGCCAATAGACACATGAAGAAATGCTCAACCTCCCTAGCCATAAAAGAAATGCAAATCAAAACAACATTGAGATTCCACCTCACCCCAGTTAGAATGGCTATAGTCAAGAACTCTAATAACAACAGATGCTGGAGGGGATGTGGACAGAAGGGAACCTTACTGCATTGTTGGTGGGAGTGTAAACTTGTTCAACCACTTTGGAAAGTAATATGGAGGTTCCTCAAAAGACTCCACATAGAGCTCCCTGATGACCCAGCAATCCCACTTTTGGGCATTTACCCAAATGATCACAAACAAGACCATACTAAAGCTACCAGCACAACTATGTTTATTGCAGCATTATTTACCATAGCTAAGATATGGAATCAACCCAGATGTCCCTCAGTAGATAAATGGATCAAGAAAATATGGTAAATATACACAATGGAATTCTATGCCTCTGTCAGAAAGAATGAAATTGCCTCATTTTTTAGGAAATGGAAAGACTTGGAAAAAATTATATTAAGTGAAGTTAAGCCAGGCCCAAAGAAACATAGGTCCTATGGTTTCCCTTATTTGTGATAATTAGTATATGTCTGAGACAAGCAGAAAAGGTCAGATAAGTTGATGTTAGGCGAAATGAACCTCAAGATAAGTATTTAGTTGTTTTTTCTTTCTTGTGATTGTTTCTAACATATTTATAAGATGATTGCTTTGTTGCTTTGTATGTCCCTCCCCCATGATATAACCCCTGCTTTCACTGTATTTGATGTTGGTATAATTTGTGGATGGGAACGGAAAAAACACATCGCTTAAATAGGGATACAGGTGGACCCATTGCAACAACATGATGTACAAGTCATTATGTTGAAAAAACGAACTTTGCAACTTTGGTTGGGGGGAGGGGCGGAGGAGGATAAGGGGGGGATGGGAAGGGATAGGAAGGGGAAACAAAGGAAGAGGCTACAATGCTTGATAAGAAATGTACTCATTATCTTGTCCATGTAATTGTAGCTCCTCTGTATGGTATTTTCACAATAAAAAAAAGAAAAAAATTATAATTTAATTTTTTCTTGTTTCAGCATTTTTTATTTCCCTTCCCCTCTTCAAATTTAAAAAAATGTATATACAAGATGTAGGGCACCGACATCAAATACAGTGAAAAAAGGGCTATACCGTGGGGGAAGAACATACAAGATGACCAAAAAAGAATCACAGTACATTTTAGATATGCTAAAAATAATAGCACGAAGAAAAAAACAAGTTGTGTCCCTATCTTGGGGTTCATTTCACTTAACACCATCTTCTATGGTCATATGTACATAGCTTTTGACCTTTTCTGCTTGTTCTAAACTTATACTAGTTATTGCAGATAAGGGAAACCATGGCATCCATGAAAAACAAAATAAATTAAAAAAAGTAAACCAAAAAAAATCCCATAAAAGATTCCAAATTGTGAAAGTAATCCCAAGAAACAAAGAGCAATGCTGTAGTTATCACAATACCAAGATAGGAAGTGGTGCTGTGGCTCAAGTGGTAGAGTGCTCACCTTTAGCTGAAGAGCTGAGGGATAGTGCCCAGGCCCAGAGTTCAAGCCCCATGACCGATCAAAAGAAAAAAAAAATGAAAAATCACAAACCAAGGTATACTACAGACTTGTGGTAACACAAAACAGTTTGGTATTAGCACAAAACCAGACATGAGGGACAATGGAATGGCATTGAAGACTATAAATAAGCCCAAGGAATAGTACCATCTAAGTATTGACAAAAGTCTCGAACATGTATATTGGAAAAATAAAGGAAGTCCACATGGAAGAAACAGAACGTATCTCCCTATCTCATCCTGTACAAAAATCAGTTCAAAAAGACTCAAAACAGCATCCAATCGATTGAGGCCCCATCAGAACAAAAAGGTAGAAGAAGAAGAAATCCATTCTTTTGTTTCTTGCTTGTCTGCTTGATCAAGGATATTAGATTACTACTCTTGGCAACAATGGAGTCATAGACTCTCCTGGTTCTCAAAGCCTTTTGGATTGGAACTAGAACCATACCACTGCTATTCCAGGTCTCTGTCTCACAGATGACAGATAGTGGGTCTTAGTCTCCTGAATTCTGTGAACCAATTCCTTATGATAAATCTCCCTTCCTTCCTTCCTTCCTTCCTTCCTTCCTTCCTTCCTTCCTTCCTTCCTTCCTTCCTTCCTTCCTTCCTTCCTTCCTTCCTTCCTTCCTTCCTTCCCTCCTTCCTTCCTTCCATCATGTTACTTGGGAAAACTATGACTAATAGATGCAGACAACCTAGTTTCATCTTGTAATATGGACACAAGCAAAGTCCCCATAGCTTTCATGAAGCACACATGCTTCCCTTTTCCTCAGTCTCTCTCATCTACCATTTCTCCTTTCACTTCACAACTGCATCTTGTTTCATTCTTCAACTTCATGGCGACCTTCTTTGAATGTTCTATGAACCCATGACTGCTCACTGCCCACAACTTAAGGGACCAAGGAACTAGAGTCCTACAAACACAGTACTTCCCTTTTATCCATCATTTCTCATTCCACCAATTCAATTTCCCAGGGTTCACCACGGTCTGAAATAGTTAAATGGAAAATTCTAGTAGCAACCTATTCATAAGCTTAAAACTGCATAGCCATTCCAGTAGTGTGATGAAATCTATACCCATAGATTCCATTCTGCTCAGGATATGAATCGTCCCTGGGTCATGCATGCCCATGCTTCATACCCTCCCTGCCCAATTAGTCACTCCATTGTCATCTGATAACTAATCAGATGGACTTGTGGTATCACAGTGCTTATGTTTAAGTAATCCTTGTAACTATGTCCCAGTGTCTCAGATAGGCATTCATCTTATCACATCACCACCAGAAGAAGACTGAGTGCAGTACAATAATATAGTTTAAGCGGGGGAGAGACCATACACATACAACTTTGATTAAAGTATTCTCTTACAATTGTTCTATTATTAGCTATTTTTATTAAGTAGTTATAAGTTATTAATCTCTGTAAACTAGACATCATTGCAGGTTTTCATGAATAGGAAAACTCAATGTGTGTATGTGAGTGTGTATGTGTGTGTATTTCTATTCGTTTGACAGGAGATTAATATACAATTAATAAAAGCTTAAACACCCAAAGACCAAATAATCCAGTCAATAAATGGGCAATGAATTGAATATGTTAAAAAAAACATTTTTAACATCTTCAGCCATCAGGGAAATGCAAATCAAAACTACATTGATCTGGGCATGGTGTTGAATGCCTATAAGCCCAGCACCTGGAGACTGAAGCAACAAGATTATAAGCTTCAGGCCAGCCGGGGCTACTGAGTGAGACTGTCTCAAAATGTAAACGAAACCAAGCCAAATAAGACAAAAACGACTTTGGGATTCCAGCTCACTCGTATCAGAATGGTTCTTGTAAAAAAAAAAAAAACAAATCCAACAAATACAAGAATCCAGGGGTCAAAATACCTTGATGCAATGCTGGAATGTAAATGATTACAGCCACTATGGAAATCAGTGTGGAGTTTCCTCAAAACAAACAAACAAGAAAACAACAACTGAAAATAAAACCTCTATATGATTCAGCTATACTACTTGGTATATCCCTGCAAAGAATCAGTCAGCTTACTATAGAGATACCTGCATACTCAAGTTTATTGCTATACTCTTCATAATAGTAACGTTATAGAATCAGCTTAGATGTCCATCAGTCGATGAATGGGTAGAGAAGATATGGTATATACACACCAAGTTTTATGAAATTATGTCATTTGTAGGGAAAGGAATGGGACTGGGGTTTTCCACTTTAAGCAAAATAAGCCAGTCACAGAAAGCCAAGTATTCCTGCTTTTACTTATCTGGAGAGGCAGAGGAAGACATGGAAGAAAAATTAGGACTATTAAGTATGAGGAAGGAAAAATGAGGAGGAGGGAAAAGAAAAGAGAAATGAGAATGTAGCTCAGAGGCAGAGTTTGCTTGGCTAGCATATGTGAAGCCCTGTTCAATACGAGCAAGAAGAGCAAGAAGAAAAAGAGAGAGAATTGCACGAGTTAACCGTGAGTGGATATGATCAAAACAACTTATGTTCATATGCGGAAATATCATAGGTCATAATGAAACCCAATGCTTTAATGTATGATACAAAGAGAAGGAAAAGCCAATGAAGAGAAAGAGGAAGAGGAAGAGGAGGGAGGAGGAGAAGGAGAAGAAAGAAGAAGGATGAGGAAGAGGAGGAGAAATGCTTGTAGTCCCGTAGCTCCTATGGAGGCTGAGATAGAATGATTGCTTAAGGCCACAAATTCAAGAAGAGGAACTGCTTCTTGGTGGAGAGCAATGTATACAGCAGTTAGAAGGACTTGAGGAAAAATGCATATGCCATTGGTTATTTTTTGATGTTTGTTTTTGTGCTGGTTCTGGAGCTTAAACTCAGACTATGTACTGTCCCTAAGCTTTTTTACTTTATGACTTGAGCTATTGCTCCAATTCTGGCTTTTTTGGTGGTGATTAGTTGGAGATAAGAATCTCAGGGACTTTCCTGATCCCAGACCTGTTTCCTGACTAGCTAGGATTATAGGGGTGAGCCATCAATGGCCAACCATTGGCTATTCTTGAATAGAATGTGATTCGGTGGTTTGCCCTTCTGTATTAATAACTTGTGCTTTTAAGCGGCCAGAGAATGCATCTTTCTGTGGAAAAGTACATATAGGAAAGTGTACAGGTAAGTATGTTCTTGAATATTATTTAAGAAACAATAGGCAGGAACTGGTGAGATCTGGAGGATAGTGATTTGAGGCCAGCTTGGGCAGAAAAGTCCATGAGACTGTTTTCAAAACAACTAGCAGGGGAGCCCGGAAGGTGGCTCAGTGGTAGAGCACTTGCCTTGCATGCCTGAGGCCCTGGGTTCGATTCTTCAGCACCACATAAGCAAAAAGAAAAAAGCTGGAAGTGGCGCTGTGGCTCAAGTGGTAGAGCTCTAACCTTGAGGTGAAGAGCTGAGGGACAGCGCCCAGACCCAGAATTCAGGCCCCACAACTGGACCCCCCCCCCCCCACAAAAAAAACAACAACTCAAAACAACTAGCAGAACAGCATGAGCTGAGCAAGTGGAAGACCTTGACTTCAAACTCATTTTCTTTGCCAGTCCTGGGACTTGAACTCAGGACCCAGGTGCTATCCTTGAGTTTCTTTTGCTCATTTGAGCCACGGCTCCACTTTTGGCTTTTTCTATGTATGTGGTATTAGGAATTGAACCCAGGGCTTCATGCATGCTAGGCAAGTACTCTACCACTAAGCCACATTCCCAGCCCCATGACTTCAAACTCTTATAGCAACTGTGAGCTGGATGTGGTGTATAAGCTAATGCTAGCATTGGAAGTCCCAGAACATGGAAGGCTGGAGGCTTGAGAGTTGGCAGCCTAGCCTGAGCTAAATAGTTCAAAATGAATCTGAACTAAATCATGAGCTCCTATCTCAAAAAGCAAGGTCTGGGGATATAGTCCAGTGGTAGAACACTTGCCTAGCATGTTCAAGACCCTGGGTTGTAAAAACCAACAGACAAACAAAAACAATGAATGAAAGTACACATTTCCTATCAACAACGTCAATGTTTGTGATGTACACCAAATACAATTTGTTGTTTATGTAAAATTTAAAATAAATGAGGCCTACTATTTGATACTCTTTTCTCAAGCTGTCAGTTTTAATTAATTTTTTTTTTTTTTTTTGGGTCCGGTCGTGGGGCCTGAACTCTGGGCCTGGGCGCTGTCCCTCAGCTCTTCAGCTCAAGGCTAGCGCTCTACCACTTGAGCCACAGCGCCACTTCCGGCTTTTTCTTTTTGCTTATGTGGTGCTGAGGAATTGAACCCAGGGCCTCAGGCATGCAAGGCAAGCGCTCTACCACTGAGCCACCTTCCCAGCCCTCAAGCTGTCAGTTTTAAGGAGAAAGAGATCCTCCAAAGAGAAAGCTATCTTCCATATATAGTATACAAAGTCTGAGAGTTAAAGAATTGCCTGTACCTGAGGTATTCTAGGACCCTCTGCAGGTGGGGATTGATTTGCCTGCTATTTATTTTGCTGCACCTGTATAATAATCCCAGCTACTGTTGCTGCCATTGTGGCTTCTGCTGTGGCTTGCTGGCTGCTTTACCATATTGGGATTCCAATTGAGCATTCTGAGGAGAATTTAACCACGGGACCATTGACCTTGCTTTTTGAGATAGGGTCTCATGATGTAGTCAGATTGCTTTTGAACTATTTAGCTCAGGCTAGGCCTCCAACTCTGAAGAAACCACACAGGAGAGCATAGTGATCCAAAGCAAGGTGCATTTGTCCCATCTAGGCCTGAAGGCTATAAGAGAAGGGCCACTCTACAGGCCTTGTGGCCATCAATGAAGAGACCTTGTTAGCCTGTGATAGCCCTACAGGTAGGAAGTTGAACTACACAGGTCTCACCTTTATACCCACCATGCTCCTTCAGGGGTACTCAGGTTACTAAATCCAAGGTTTTTGGTGCTCAGGGATGCTGAAAAAGGGTGAAGTGTGTGTGGAAGGCAAATGCAGAATGGTCCTGTGAAGCGTTTAATCCATCCCTTTTCATCTTTAGGGAATTCCTATGTCAAAAGTACTATTATTGGGGCTGGGAAGGTGGCTCAGTGGTAGAGCGCTTGCCTTGCATGCATGAGGCCCTGGGTTCGATTCCTCAGCACCACATAAGCAGAAAAAGCCAGAAATGGTGCTGTGGTTCAAGTGGCAGAGCACTAACCTTGAGCTGAAGAGCTGAGGGACAGCGCCCAGGCCCAGAGTTCAGGCCCACAGCTGACAAATAAATAAATAGTACTATTATTATCCTCTTTGACAGATATGGTAATGGATTAGTATTGAATAACTTGCTCAAGGTCACAGAGCTAGTAAATAGTAGTAGAATCCAAAACTATATATTTATCCTAATATCACTGTACGATGGTTCCTGTTGGCAGTTTTGGATGTTATCCTTTGTGTTTTAGACTTTCGTGGTGTATGAAGATTTCCATGGTGAGAAAATCAGGGAGGGGGTGACATTGTTCAAAAAGAAATATGCTCATTACCTGGCTTATATAACTGTAACCCCTCTGTACATCACCTTTACAATAAAAGTTTTTTAAAAAAGATTTCCATTGTTTCTAAGTCATGTTGGCAATTATTGGAAATTCTCCCAGACAGAGTTTAGTAGCATGTATTCAAGATGTGCTTGCTCAGTGTTGGTTAATTTTCTGCCTGGTTTCTAACTTGGGATAGCAACTGCAGCTGGAAGTCCAGGTTTGGAGTTGCGTAACTCAGCTATCTCCTTGAAGGGACACAGATAGAAGGTGGCACTTGGCTCAGAAGATAGAATTTACCAAGCACAGGAAAGGTTCATTAAATTATGGCTCAGAGAAAGTAATTTTCTAGACTCTTAGACTTGGAAGATAATATCGCATTGATCACCTACAACCTCCACCTGTTATGTAATTTATCTCTACCATTCAGTCCAAACCTTCATCCCTAGGATTGCCCTAAACTGAAATATCCAAAGAGAATGCCCAAGATATTTAGAGAAGGACCCCAGGCTTGAGGGATTCTTTTTATGACCTAAGAATTTCATTTTTTTCTGGACTTGGACAGTCTTTGGTTTCCCCATAGATTTACTGGAGGCAAGAAATGGAAGCTACATCAGTCTCCATAATCTTCTTGAAAATGTGTCATGCTGTGTGAAGAAGAACCCAGTTATGCTGTCAAAATACAGAGACACAAACTAAGAAGCCAGGGTAGATGGCTCCGTTTGATTTCTGATATCTAAAAGTCAGAAGGGCTGGAAGCTTTCATTGTAAGGCAAAGATTGAAGATGACTCAGTACGTAATTTAATTTGGAAAGTGGAAGTAATGAAATAGAAACAGTTTTGTTTCTGGGAAATGAAACAGAAAGAGATAAAAGCTGAGGAATATCAACAACGGCATGAATAACATTAGTCACAACAGAGCAACTCGTCAGTCACAAAAGTGGAAAAGTTATTTAGATGTTCAGAATCGTTGCTCCTCAAGAAAATGGCTTTTAATTGAGTTTTCAGTCCCTTAAAATGGCAGGTTGTTTATGCTATTGTCTTAAAATTAATTTTTAGTTCTGTGTATGTGTGTGTGTGTGTGTGTGTGTGTGTATGTGTGTGTGTGTGTGTGTGTATGTGTGTGTGTGTGTGTGTATGTGTGTGTGTATGTGTGTATGTGTGTGTGTGTGTATGTGTGTGTGTGTATGTGTGTGTGTATGTGTGTGTGTATGTGTGTGTGTATGTGTGTGTGTGTGTATGTGTGTGTGTGTGTGTGTGTGTGCACGCGCGTGTACGTGCGCATGTGCGCTCAGGTACCAGTACTGGGGGCTTGAACTCAGGGCCTGTGTGCTGTTGCTTAGATTGACTCAGTCAGGGTTGGCACTATACTACATTAGTCATAGTTCCCCTTCTGGGTTTTGGTGGTTAATTGGAGGTAAGAATCTCATGTATAGCCTGGGCTGATTTTGAACTACTATAATCAGATCTCAGCCTCCATAGTAGCTAGGAATGTAGGTGTGAGCCATTAACTATTATATAATATATGATATACTATTATATAATATATGATATACAGTACATTATATATAATATATGATATATATGATGTATATCTTATATATATTTTATATATATCTTATATATCATTATTATATATTATATTATTATATATAACATATATGTATTATATATTATATACTTTATATATAATATATTATATATCATATATATTATATAAGATATATATTATATATATTCTTATGTATGAGATAAATGTTTCATATGTATAATTTCAACTTTTATGTTTAGGGTTACTAGTCAAGAGAATTTTGTGCTGAAACTGTGGTTTTAGAGGGACAGTTGGTAAAATAGGAAGTATTTTTTTTTTGGACTTGGCTTTCTTTCAAATTTTTTTGCTATGATAAAGGTGATGTGCAGAGGGGTTACAGGTAAAAAAGTAAAGAGTACATTTATTTTTAGACAATGTCACCCTTGGCTTTCTTTTTAGCATATTTTAGGAACATAGATGTCAGGAACTTAACTTCTATTATCAACTTGTCTATGCGCAAACCTCTGGATTCTTCCCTGTTGCCTCCACCAAATCTTCTCTCTGCTTTTCCATAATGTACTGTATGTGCTTCTATAATGTACATTCATACATGTCTATCTCTTACCTGGTCCAGAAGGTCCTGTGGATAGAAAAAGGTCTTTGTTGAGCATATCAAATGCTCAACAGATGCTTATTAAAAAAAAAAAAAAAAAACATAAATTCTCTTGTTTCCCTAGTGAAACCTTCTACTTTCAGGATCTCCTCAGTACTGCTAGTACTTCTACAGGCTAAGTGAATTTGGAGCTCCTAAATATTTTTGTATTTACTTGCTATGTCTAAAGTTCCTCACTTTTTGCCTAAAATTTCCCTTATTTAATATATATGCTCACTAAAGAGGTAACCATTTAAAACTATAAACCACTTAACCTATACTTTAGTATAAATCTATTTGTGACTTCTTATTCTGAAAGGACTGTGTTATAAAAGTTGTGTCAATGGCAATGAAGACATGAGTGGCCAGAAAAGGGGCAGCTGTGTGTGGGGGGGACACAGATCTGGCCTTATTTACGTTTTCTGTCACTCTCACTAGCCTGGTCTTTAAGGTTTTATTTTTCTGTTTTTGTACCAGTACCAGGGCTTGAACTCAGGAGCCTCATACTCAGCTTATTTGCTTATAGCTGGTACTTTACCACATGAGCAATGCCTCTAGCCCTACTTTTTGCTGGCTAATTGGAGTTGGAATGTCATTTCCTATTCTGATTAAGGTTCTTTCAAATTTCAGTCTTCCTGGTCTTAACTTACTAAGATTACAGGCATGAGCTACCAGAGCCTGGCCAATCTTTAAAGCTTTGAAAAGTGGTCTTCGGCCTATAAGATGAGAAGAGACTTCAAAGCCACCTCCGTTTCCAGATTTGGGCTTTGAAACAAAGGTTTTCTAAAGATCATTCCTGAACCACTGATGTATAATTTTAGATCCCTGAAAGTGTAGTCTTTGAAATGAAATTCTAGATTTAAAAAAGACATGTAACTTAAGAATTGGCTGTAATGGTACTAATTGCATGAGGAAGTGTAGTCTGAAGTGTAATTCTAGAAAAAAAAAGACATGTAACTTAGGGATTGACTGTAATGGTTAATTGCAGAATGGGTAAAGGACAGTGTTATCAAAATGTGTGAGCAACTTGAGGGACAGAAGAGCCTTTCTGATAGCCCTTAAATCATACAACATAATGGAACTAGCTTATTCTACATGCTTATAATGTGGGCCTTGGATGATACTGTGATATATTGGAGAAAGTAAATAGAGTGAAAGGGGAGAAATAATAAGAACAGAAATAAATGACATAGACTAAAATAATAGACTAAAATATATAACATAAATAATTAAAGAGGGCTGGGAAGGTGGCTCAGTGGTAGAGTGCTTGCCTTGTGTACATGAGGCCCTGGGTTTGATTCCTCAGCACCACATAAGCAAAAAGAAAAAAGCCAGAAGTGGCACTATGGCTCAAGTGGTAGAGTGCTAGCCTTGAGCTGAAGAGCTGAGGGACATGGTCCCATGACCAGACCCCCCCCCCAAAAAAAATAAAGAGATGCCTTTTTAAAATAATACAATTTTAAATCCTTATCTGGATTAATAAAAATATAGTAATCAAAATCAGAAATGAATAAAGAAGACATTAGAACTTACACCAAAGAAATGCAAAGGCTTATAAAAAAAATTTGAATGACTGCATGGCCACAAATTTGATAATCTACAAGAAATGGACAAATTCCTGGATGCATGCTCCTTATTGATTCATGAAGAAATGTTAAATTTAGAATAATAACAAGTAATGAGATAAAAGCAGTAATTTAAAAAATCCTATCAAAGAAAAGTCCAGGACCAGATGACTTCACTGCTGAATTTTACCAAACATTCAAAGAAGAACTAATACTAATTCTCAAATTTCTCCAAAATACTGAAGAAGAAAGGATTCTTCCAAATTTATTCAATAAGACAAACTACCATTATATCAAAATCAGACAAGGAGAGAACAACAAAAGCTACAGGCCAATATCTGTGATTCAAGAATCATCAACAAGGTGGGCACTGGTGGCTCACACCTGTAATCCTACCTACTTAGGAAGTTCAGGCCAGGAGAATTACAGTTTGAAGCCAGTCCAGGCAGAAAAGCTTCTGAGGCTCTATCTCCAAATTAACCAACAAAAAGCTGGGCTGGAGGCCTGGCTCAAGTGGTAGAGTACCAATCATGAACAAGAAAGCAAGGTAAGATAATGCAAGGCCCTGAGTTTAAGCCCCTGTATCAGTATTAACACACACACAAAATGTCATGGATAAAATATTAGCAAACTGAATTCAATAGCACGTAGAAAAGATCAAGTAAGATTCTTCCCAGGAATGCAAAGATAGTTCAACATATCAATTAATGTGATATACTAAATTTACAGAATAGGGGAACACAAAAAAGGTATGATCATCTCAACAGATATTTTAAAAAAGCACTTTGCTGGGCACCAGTGGCTCACGCCTGTAATCCTAGCTACTCAGGAGGCTGAGATCTGAGGATCAGAGTTCAAAGCCAACCTGGGCAGGAAAGCTCAGGTTGAGACTCTTATCTCCAATTAACTATCAGGAAACTGGAATTGGCTCTGTGGCTCAAAGTGGTAGAGTGCTAGCCTTGAGCAAAAGAGCTCAGGAATAGAACCATGAGTTCAAGTCCCATGACCAATAAAAATAAATTAAAAAATAAAAATTAAATTATAAAAGCACTTGATAAAACTCAACAGCCTTTCATGACTTAAAACTCTGAAGAAATTAGGTACAGAAGGAATGTTAACTGGCTACACCTAACATAAATTTGAACAAGGAACAGCTAAAAGCTTTCTCTTTAAAATATGCAACAAGATGCACTTAGGCCAGTGCAGCAATGGATAACGTGTCTGACTATAGATCAGAAAATTCCAAAATATGCAACAAGACAAGAATATCCAATTTTACCATTTTTATTTGACATAATACATGAAGTCATGGCTATAAAAATCAGGCAAGAGGAATAAATAAAAGGCATCCGAATTTGAAAGTGGGAGACCAGACCATCACTATTTTTGTTTTTTCAGTCATGGGGCTTGAACTCAGGCCTGGGCACTGTCCCTGAGCTCTTCAGCTCAAGGTTTGCACTCTACCACTTGAACCACAGCACCACTTCTGGTTTTCTGGTGGTTTATTGGAGATAACAGTCTCATGGACTTTCCTGCCTGGGCTGAACTGCAATGTTCAGATCTCAGCTTCCTGAGTAGCTAGGATTACAGGTGTGAGCCACTGGCACCTGGCTACCATCACTATTTTTAACTTGCACAATCCCATACATTTTTTTCCTCATTTAGAAATAGTAAATGAATTTAACAAAATCAATGTATAAGAATTAGTAGTTGTTCTATATGCCAGTAGTTAATTATCAGAAAAAGAAAAAAATAAAGTGATCTCATTTCTAATACTTACTTCCAAAATAATGAAATACCTAAGGATAGATTTAAACAAACAGGTAAAATATCTCTGATAGAAAATTAAAACATTGATGAAAGATATTGAGGAGCATACCAAAAATAAAAACACATCATGTTCATGGACTGGGAAAAAACCCAATAATGTTAAAATATCCATGCTATACAAAATAATCTACAGATTCAATGCAACTTCTATCAAAATGCCAACGACAAGCTGGGTGCTGGTGGCTCACACCTGTAATTCTAGCTACTCAGCAAGCTGAGAGCTGAGGATCCTGGTTTGAAGCCAGCCCCAGCAGGAAAGTCTGTGAAACTCTTTTATCTCCAATTAACTACCAAAAAGCTGGAAATGAAGCTGTGGCTCAAGTGGTAGAATGCCAGCCTTGAGCAAAAGAATATCAAGGTAACACCCAAGCCTAGAGTTCAGGCCCCAGGACTGGCACCAAAACAGAAAAACAAACAAAAAACACATGGAAAAGAGAAGACATTTCTGTATCTTTCTTTCTTTTTTTTTTTTTTTATAGAAAAAGTTCAATACCACTAACCATCAGAAAATGCAAATTTAAGCCACAAAAGACATTATCACAGGTGCTGGCAAGGATGTAGAAAAAGGGAACCCTTGGTAAACTAGTAAATGTAAACTACCACAGCTATTATGGGAAACAGTATGGAGACTCAGAAAGAAACTCAAAAGACCCAGCAACCCCACAAGTGGATAGATTTCCAAAGAAAATTAAATCAGTATGAACAACAACAAAAATACCCAGCTGCATCTATTGTGAATAACAATGACAAAATGTACACATGTAGTGAAATATGACATGGTACCCAACAAATATGTATCATTTTGACGTATCAATTTAAAAATAATCACTTACAAATACAAGGTGGCTAACTGTGTTTACCCTGAGTTATCCTGAGTTGTCCCTGTTGTTAACACCATATCTCAGGAAACCCACAATCCTTGGCAAACAAGAACAATTCTTCACCCTAGAAGACCCAAGAGTAAGCCAGATATGATGGCATGTTCCTGTAATTCTGTGTATTTAGGAGGTTAAGGTAGGGAGGACTGTGGTTTGAGGCCAGTTCCAGGAAACTGTTTGTGAGATTCTGTATCAATAGAAAAAGAAAAACAAACAAACAAACAACTGGGACATGGTGGTACACATCTGTCATCCTGGCTATGCAGAAAGCATACAACAGAAGGATCCTGGTCCAGACTAGCATGGAGGAAAACAACACGTGAAGCCCTATTCAAAAATAATAATAAAAAAAGCTAGAAAAAGACTAAAGTATGCTCAAGTGGCAGAATGCTTTTGCCAATTCCAGGTCCTGAGTTCAACCCCCAGTATCAATCAAAAAAGACCCAAATGTAACAGAGTGGATTATGATTTTAACTTTTATATTAGTAAGACTATGAGCTTGGGCTCTAACAATTGGGATGGAAAAAAGAGTAAGTAAACAGTTCCCGCTGTTAGGGAAGATGTTCTGCTATCTCTAAGATAAGGCAATCTTGTGATCTGAGATCAGCAGAAAACTTCCAAATGCAGCTATCAAAAGAACAAAAGTTACACAATTAAACTTTCCTGGCCAAAACCACTAATAAGATATTGCCAAATTTTGGCATACTAGATATAAATTATATCTGTAAAAATGCTACAGATCCCCAGACCCTCTTCTCTCCTCTCCTTTCTCTCTCTCTCTCTCTCTCTCTCTCTCTCTCGCACATACACACAGAGCCTTTTCAATTTGGGGCTACTTTATTTTTCCATCAGTGTTCACTACATTGAGAGCACATAGTTGACTTCTTTCAGAATTACGTAAATATTGTAGCTATGATTATCTTTTAATGTATAGCTTATTTAATCTTCATGTAAGCTTTTGAGCGTGAGCATCACATATGACCTACAGAACAAAGGGATCTGGTCAGCCACCAGATGGCTGCTGGCTGTTGAGTGGCTATCATATTACTTTTATTTATTATAAGAATTTACTCAGCTGGGAGTAATGGCACACATCTATAATCCTGGGTATTCGTGAGGCAGGGACAGAAGGATAGCAAGTTCAAAGCTATCCAAACAAAGGTACAAAGACCCCATCTCAAAAACAAATAAGAGCCAAAAGTCTGGGGATGTAGCTAAAGTTTGCCTAGCAGACTTGGGGCCCTGGGCTCAGTCACTAGAAAAGAAAGAAGAAAGAAAGAAGATAGGAAGAAAGGAAAGAAGGAAGAAAAGAAGGAAAAAGGAAGGGAAGAAAGATGGGAAGAAAGGAAGACTAATAGATTACTCATGAATCACAAATAAGTAATATTCCCATTAAGACATACATGCAAAACGTTTAAAATATACTAGTAAACTTTGGGTTAAAGAGAAAATTAAGTGGAAATTATAAAACATGCAAAGACAGATGAACAAAAGCATTGCTTTACAAAATCTGTGGAGTGTAATCAATGTACTATTCAGGGGTAAACCTATTACCTTAAATACACAAATTAGAAAATAAGAAACATTGAAAGTAAGTTAACCAGGACTTCAGTTAAAATATAATAACCCATTTCAACTTCATGAAATAAAAATTAAGTGAACACAAGGAAAAGAGGAGAAATGCAGAAATAAAAATATGTAATGGTTATAGATAATAGATAACAGAAATGGAATAGAAAATGATAATGGACGTAGCTGGGTCCTACTTTATGTAAGGTCTCAGCTTCCTAGACTGACTGAGGTTTGTACTTTCCAGAACAAGGCATGGGACACAAGGCTTATGGACACTGAAGTAGAAACAGAAAAAGGAAAACTGGAAATCCTTCATTATACCTCCAAGGGAAGGATTGTAGAGGAGACAAGCATAAGTAATATTTCTCAGTATCTATATGTCAATTGTGTTATACTAGAAGATTGTTTTAATTATTTAGTTTTATTATACATCTTCCTCATTTACAGATGAGACTATGGAAACACGGATGCCTTAGTAACTTGCTCGAGATTACTGGAGAATAATGAAGAGCATGCTACAAAGTCTTTTAATTGGAATTTAGCAAACCACTGCTGTTGTTAGTTCAAGATGTCACTGGTGTTTGAAATACCGTGTCCTTAACATTTATATCTGATTTTGAAATGTATGGGGATATCAGTCATTCCCTTTTACAATGAACTGTTGCAGATTCTTTTCCTCTCAAGACCTAGCTAAGATTAGGTACCTTTGAAGAAGGGGAGATTTGAAGTGCTCAGCCAGCAAAGGAGCGATGGAGTAAGAGGTAACACAGCTCGCAAGCTAAGTCCCCTCCTCACAGCACTGGGCCACAGAGGTCTGCAGGAGATGGCAAGCAAAAGTACAGAAAGGGAAGTGGAGAAGATGCTAAAGATAAACTTGACTATTTCAAAATTTGACCATTGTCAGCCCTGCCCACAAGAAAAAAAAGAGATGGATTCTTCCTCTTTCTCCTACCCGAAGCAGTTCCCCATTTCTAGAATCAAGAATTTGGGGTCCAAAGTCTGGCCCTCAAGGGAAAATAAGATTAGAAGGACTTCAGAGACCACCTATCGAGTTTTTCAAACTATTGACTATCTTTGTTGCTTCTTCATGGGATAGCCTATGTCCCACTTCTCATTGTTCCCACTTTTTGCCCTCTGGATTACCTCCTCTAAGTGGTGTTTGCTCAAATGGAATTTGATCTATCATGTACTGTTGTTTTTGGCCAACTTCCTCACACAGCTCTTTCTTTCAGGCTCTTAGAGCTTTAGAAGTTTAATACATTTTCATTTTCTCCCTGACTTCATTATGAGAAAATCATCTCATGTTTTTGTCTGGGGGTGTCCCAGCGAGAAACACTGGCTATTGATCTGGCCTTGATTATTTGAGACTTCAAGTGCTACTTGTCATTGCATATTGTGGGACTGAGAGCTAATTTAAGGTCATGGCACTTCCAGGCACTGTTCAGAGTTATGTATGCCAATGAACAAAAGAGAAATATATGCTGTATTAGTCAGCTGTTGTACTAATGCTGAGCAATAATAAATCCCAAAGCTCAGTGGCTCATAAAAGTATGCATTTATTTTCCTTCAGGGTGGATCTATGGGAGAATCGGGACAGCTCTGTTTCTGTTATAGGCTTAAATCAATGTTCCTAGTTTCTATCTGGTCTGCTTTACCTTTCACAGTCCATTACCATATACTCTTCTCCTACTTGAGCATCAAACATAGGTTAACCAGAGCTACCTATTAAGGCCTGTACCTACATCTGCTGCCTTTCATTGGCCAAAGCAAGCCAAATATAGAATCATGTATCACATCAATTAGATAGGAAAATAACTCTCATGAGAAATTCATATGACAGAGGGAGGAAGTGATGAATTGGAAGCAATGATCCAATCTACTATATGAACACAAACAGATTAATTTGAATAAGTTAAAAGAAACACCCACTGGCTTAAATAATAATGACATTTCAACATATGAACCAAGATCCTGCTTTCCCATCTAGACAAATGGAATTTTAAAAACTTTTAAGTAACCATATGCTTCTTTTTTTAAAAGAGTATGTAATATCACCCTATTTTAATAAGAGTTGTTGGTTGACTAATCTGGGTGCTGAGTCAAGAAGTAATTGGTTCAATTGAGATAAAATTCAATTTGAACTATACATATACCTACCCATCCACCCATGTTGTTTTTAGGAGGTTCTAAAATCAGGGAGTAAGATGTACTATGAAAGGAAATAACTAAGATAAGAAACTAAGATAAGAAAAATGACTAGAGAAAAGAATTCCCCTATAGTTGTAATCTTTGTTATGAATAGAGGCTTCTTTTTAAAAAAAGAGGTGGTTAAAAGCAAAAGATTTAAACTAGAGGTTCTGTTTAAAATTTTTCAAAACAAGAACATTTTCTTTGGAATTTTTTTATTTTTGTGGAAATTTTTTATATTTCTGTGGTTTAGTATTAAAATCAATAGCAAATGATAATGTCTGAGTTCAAGTTAGTTTATTTACATAGGAACAACAACTTAAGCTCTAGGGAAATAGAGCTGATAGCTCAGCAGGGAAAAGAAACAAGTAATCAGTTCAAGGAAAGCTGGTTAGGGAATTTTGTGTTTGTGTGATTACTTTTTAAATTAGTGGGGACCTTCTGCAACACTTGTATTCTCCAGATCCTGGTTACAATGTGGAGATTCAAGAGTTCCAAGAAATGGTCAAAACTTTAGAAAATGTAACTCTGATTTTAGAAAATGTAATCTTGCTTCATCTGAATTGATAGAGCAGGAGATTGGAGAATGAGTTTGGCATGACATATCTCAGCTTAGAAAACTTACTTCTTGAACTGGAATTTTTGTTTTGAAGCAGAATATCTACATACCTTTTCCAAAGGAAAATGAGGTTCTACATTTTGATTAACAAGCATCCCTAATAAGTGAATGAAGCCAATTTTTCCTCATATTATCTTTACTTGGCACTCTGGATCTATTCAAGTGAGAGAAGATCCTTGTACCGCTAAAAAGCCATAAAATTAGGGTAATTAAGCAAGCTAAATGAATCATTTTTACAACAGAAAAGACTGCAGCAGATTTAACTAAATCTTTGAAAACAATGCATGCAAGTAAAATGTATCATTTTTAAAGGCTAATATTTAACAACAATTAAGAGCAAAATGTCTTAATATAACCCCAACAAATCTGTTTCATAACTTCAGTTTTTCAACATGCCTTTATAAATTGAACTTAAAAATGTCCACATGCCTTTATAAATATAGCAATAATGTCAGCAGTCATTCATGAAAAAGATCAAGCACCCACGATTTCCATTTCCTCACCCTGGTTAAAATTTTACTTGTTCACATGCTGAAGAACCATAGCACAGAAACATGATCCGTTACTTGAACAATGTTTGTCTTTATATCGAAGATAACAGACTTGATTCCCCTTGGTGATCATACTGGATAAGCAGTTTGTCATCCAAAAGCCTGACACTCTGGTTTTAAAGTGAAAGATAAAGTGATATTCTTCTCTTGTCTAGTAAATCAAAACAACTAACCAACAAAAATAACAAAAACCAACCTAAATTGTGCTTATATACATCATTGTACAGCTCTGTGCCAGTTAATAATAGGACAACATCCTGAGAAATGCATTATTAGGTGATTTCATTGTACTAACATCATTGAATACACTTAATTTGTTTTGGAGACAGGGTCTTGCTTGCTACCTCTGCCCAGGCTAGCCTGGAACTTCGCAATCTTCTTGTTTCTGCCTCACAAATAGCAAAGATTACAGGTACACGACACTATGCCTGACTCAGTACTGCTATTTTTGCCAAAGTTCTTCAGCTGATCTCATATGCAACCACATATTAGAATTATCCATCAAGCTTAATGTATCCAAACACCCAGGTTACATCTCAGACCAATTAGGAATAAGGATCTTAATGATAGGTATGAGGCCCATACATCATTATAATACCCAGCTAGTTATGATATGTGGACAAGTTTAAGAACCATTGGCAAAGGGCTGGGAAGGTGGCTCAGTGGTAGAGTGCTTGCCTTGCATGCATGAGGCTCTGGGTTCGATTCCTCAGCACCACATAAGCAAAAAGAAAAAAGCCGGAAGTGGCGCTGTGACTCAAGTGTTAGAGCACTAGCCTTGAGCTGAAGAGCTGAGGGACAGCGCTCAGGCCCAGAGTTCAGGCCCCACAACCGGACATTAAAAAAAAAAGAAAAAAAGAAAAAAAAAAGAAAAGAACCATTGGCTTGCATGCCTTCACTAGTTTTTACGTCTAATACAAGTACACTTTGTTATGAATGAATTATATTAGTTCTTCTTAAATATAACTGTGCATATGTGTGCTTTGAGATCTTTAAAATGTAAATTCTGATTTAGTAGGAATGGCACTGAATTCTCTGAATTCTGCATTTTTAGTTAGTATTGAGTTGATTGATGGTGTTACCACTTGTTTAGGGTCCATATTAACTATAAAAACTATAAATGACGCCTGGTTCACTAAACTAGGCCTATGTTTCCAAATTTCATCAGTGGCAGACTTCTCTAATTGTTTTCAACTTCAAAATCCATTTTGTAAAGCAAATATAACAGACATGAAAGATTTACAATACTGCTTAATATTTTCATTTGATGGGAAGATTTTACCCTGTTTCCACACAACCCTTGGTTTGTCAGAGATTTCCCAAATCCTGTGACTCAAGAAACTGCTTCAGTGGAATTCAACTGGACTTGTTTTTTTTTAACTTGAAACTCAAGTTGAGTTTAATTATGAAATCTTCAGTATATGCTATGGTTTGTGATCCCAGCATAATTGAGTCATTCATAATTAATTTAAAATTTTTGCTGGTTTACTAACTCATCCATAGTCCTATAAAATACCAGTGAGAAAATCCATTCAGAATTAACAGGAAACTTCTTTTTCTGTCTCCAAATAAATATATTGTAACTATGCAAAAATTCAGAAAAACTACACAAAAGCAGAATGTAGAAACTAAGTTACTTATAATTTTATCACCAAGAACAACCACTATTTACATCTTGTCATAGAAATACTTAAAAACTTTCTTCATATATACATATATACACATATACATTTTCTTCTTTCTTTGTTTTTTTTTTTTTTTTAATGTGCATCCTGAGGCTTGAACTCAGGTCTTGGGTGCTGTCCCTGATCTTTTTTGCTCAGGCTATAATGAATTGGAGATTGGAGTCTCACAGACTTTCCTGCTCCTCCAGGTGGCTTTGAACCAAGATCTCAAATCTCAGCCTCTTGAGTTGCTAGGAATACAGGCATGAGCCATGAGCATTTGGCTTCCTTCCTTGTTTTCTATGTGAGATTATAACATACATAGTGCCCGCTAATCAGGTGCTTTACTCAGCCATATGTTGTGGACTTCCTATCTATCATACCCTAGTCATTGACAGGTGGTGTTTTGGGTAGAAGTATTGTCTTTAACCATCCAGTAATCTTCACTAGGACTTCTGATAAGGCTGGAGGCATGGCTTAAGTGGCAACACCAGCTGGACAAACAAGTTGAGCAAGCATAGGACTGATGTCAAACTCAGGTATCACACACAAAAAAAAGTCTTAACGAAAAGTTCCTCCATTAAATATTGTGTTCAAATGAAAACAGAATGCTTGCTAAGCAATGTGGCTTCCAATATAATTTTCCTGGGAGAAATTGGCAGTATCTTTTCATATAGACTTAGCCCTTCTTTAGAGCCATCCCTTCCAGTCCCAAAGGATAAACTTGATTAACCCAGGTGTAATTGGCTGAACAATTATGAATTTTGTCTTACACCTCAGTGATTCCCTGAGGTTTCGATCTCATCCTGCTCTTTACACTAATACCGTTACTATACTTAATAAAAATTGTTTTTTTTTCCAACTTCTACTTAAATTGGCCAATCTCTACCCCCACAGTAGAAGAGCTCTGATGAACTTTCGTTGTCCATGGTAACAAGAAACAGAGATGAAAAGGCTAGTCTTATCCCATCTCTATGCTCCAGCTAAGATAATCATTCCCAACAATGATGTGAATACAAAAAGTTGCTTCCTTAGCTAGAAAGGTGGCTCGGTAGTAGAGCGCTTGCCTTGCATGCATGAGGCCCTGCGTTCAATTCCTCAGCACCACAAGTAGATACAGCCAGAAGCTGTGCTGTGGCTCAAGTGGTAGAGCGCTAGCCTTGAGCTGAAGAGCTGAGGGACAGCACCCAGGCCCAGAGTTCAGGCCCCACGACCGACAAAAAAAAAAAAAAGAAGTTGCTTTCTTTTATTTTTTACTTTTTGAGACAGATCTCTCTATGCATCCCAGGAACTATTACAGTCCAGAGGGAATATACACTGATATACAAGATTTAAAACACTTCTAACAAAAAACAACAACACTAATATCCCCAAACCAGAACAGTAGCAATCTCAGTAATCATCCCAAATGCAACAAGAAGAATGAAAAACAAAAACTTAAATGCCATTTTTGATAAATATAAGATATACTTGTAATTATGAATTAGAAAATATAATGTGGGTGCAGTGTAAGAGAAAAATCCTCTGGTTGTGTAACACAGACAAGGTTAGATGAGGATGCTTCTCCAAAGTGCATCTTAATGTGAAAGATAAAAACCTGTTTGGAATGGAGGGAATGTGGTATGCAAGCTGGAAGCTACATTTCCTTACAACTTCATTACCGTGTGTAGTTCCAGCTCTACTGTTGAAAATTTTGCCTGAAAATCCAAAACCCAAAACGCTTCAAAATCTGAAATTGTTTCAACACATATGTGTTTACTACTATTGGAAAATCTCTGTATCTCCATATCTGCTTTACTAGTATGTAATATGTGTAATGAAAACATAATCACACTAAAAAATATTGCTAGGAAATTACTTTCAGGTTATATGTATAATATGTATATGACACATAGATGAAATTTGTACTTAGGCTTGGATATCATCCCCAAGATGTCTCTACCTATCTGTCTGTCTATCTGTCTGTCTATGTATCTGTGTATCTATGTGTCTATCTATCCATCCATCAATCTATCAATATGCCCAAACAAAATCCAAAATCTGAAACACTTCTGGTCTAAAGTTTTAAAAATAAGAGTCATTTACCCATGTCCTCAACTTTTACTTTTGTTCACACTTCCTCTTAGACACATGGGAAAATTCCAACCCTGCTTTTATTGATCTCTCTTTGTTCTGAGTTTTGGCTTGTGCAGCTGAGTGTGGGTGGAGACAAACCCACAATGCTGCTACTGCTGAGTTTCACTTCAGATTCTTGACATCTAGTGGGCTCTTAATCCTGCTCAATAGTCAAACTACACATCCTTGTTCTTTTAATCCTCCTCCTCTGGAAAACTTTCTCCTGCTGCCTCTTGTATCTTCCAACTCCAACATTTCTACATATCACTCACCTCAATTCTTGCAGGTGATGACCTTGTTTTCCATGCAACAGAAAAACAAAAAGAAAATGACAACAATAATAATAGCCATTAGTTTTGTGCCCCTGTTACCTATCTTCTCTTATGCTTTGCTTTCCATAATGGTGCTCTGCTCAGAGAAACCTGTCATATTGGTTCATAGCGGGCTGACTGACTCCAGTTAACCTCACTTTTGTTTTGCTGCAGAAATTACATCAAAAGTCTTCTCTTTCTCCTCCTCCATCCTGCATATAAGCCCCTCCTAGACAATGAGTGAGCATAATAAGGCTACTAGAGCTGGTTTTGTTTTATAAATACACAATGAGTTTTTTTTATAAATACAAAATGAGTTTTCCAAAATATTAAGTGGGAAAAATGGTAATAAAAAGATGTGCACAGATTTATCCATTTTATTTACAGAACTCAAAACTACACCTACAGAAAATATGTAGGAAAATGCATTAGAAAAAGTTGAAAAGCTTATAGCTCACAAGGTTATTAGACAGTGATTCTGACAAGTAAACAAGGGTCAAGAGGAATTTCTGCTTTGTGTGCTTTTTTCAAATTGTTTGGAGTTTCCACTAGTATGTATTAATATTTACTTAGAAAATTTAAAGGAAAAAGGTAACTTTTTTCAACATATTTAAAAACACTATAATATAGATAATAGACACTAAAATATACAACAGTAAAGTTTTCATGGGTTTTAAATTATGTCCATTTGAATATTTTCCCAAGTCATCATTCTATTTATTCATTCATTTATTTATTATTGTGAAAGTACCGTACAGAGGGGTTACAATTACATGGGCAAGGTAATGAGTGCATTTCTTATCAAGCATTGTAGCTGCCTCCTTTGTTTCCCCTTCCCATCCCTTTCCATCTCCACCCCCTACCCTGCACCCCCCCCCCCCACACCCAAGTCATCATTCTTACTAAAACATTTATTACTGTAATGCTGCTGATTCTCAGCACATTTCTTGTGAGTAGAGAAAGGGCTGAATTGGCATCTGTGGAAAGCACATGATATAAAAACTTTTGTAGCTCTTAGCCAAAAGAGATTGCCTTATGACTATTACATCATTTTGTGCTTGCTCTGCAACAGGTGAAGGTGACAGCAAGCAAATAAGCAAAAAATTAAACAGAAACTCCATTACCCAAAAGGAGAAAGCAAAGAAATGTGTTTTTTTAAAAAAATTTTATTTTATTTTATTTTTGAACATACTGTACAGAGGGGTTACAATTACATGGGCAGGATAATGCGTACATTTCTTACCAAGCATTGCAGCCTCCTCCTTTGTTTACCCTTCACCTCCCTTCCCAGCCTCCCCCCTCCCCCCACAATCCCAATCCTTCTCCTTCCCCCCCCCCCCCACGCACCCCCCTTCCCCCCCCCTCCCGCACCGATGTTGTAAAGCTCGTTTTGGACATGACAACTTGTACTTCTCATTGTTGCAACAGGTCCACCTGTATCCTTAAACAACTGGTTTTTCCTCATCTCCTCCACAAGTTATACTGACATCAAATATAGTGAAAGCAGGGGTTATACTGTGGGGAGGGACATACAAAGCAACAAAGAGATAATCTTATAAATGCGTTAGAAACACATGCATGAAAGAAAAAAACCTTAAAATACATATCTAAGGGTTCATTTTCCGACATCACATTATCTGACCTTTTACCATAGCTAAGATATGGAACCAACCCAGATGTCCCTCAGTAGATGAATGGATCAAAAAAATGTGGTATATATACACAATGGAATTCTATGCCTCCATCAGAAAGAATGACATTGCCCCATTTGTTAGGAAATGGAAAAACTTGGAAAAAATTATATTAAGTGAAGTAAGCCAGGCCCAAAGAAACATAGGTCCCATGGTTTCCCTTATTTGCAATATCTAGTATATGTATGAGTCAAACGGAAAAGAAATGTGTTTATCCCTTACAGATGGACAGACTTGTCAGTGGGAGGCAGTATTAGGTGTGACAGGCACAAGATGGTCAGGAATGCAGAATGACTTATTAGTTTCCTAGATGGCCGTAATAAAGTCATAAATATTATTTGGGTTGTTTAAACAAGCAGACATTTATGCTTTCACAATTCTGGAGGCTTAGTTTCCCAAATCTAGGTTTGAGCAGGGCTCTGCTCCCTCAGAAGCCAGAGGGTGCAGTGAAGGGTGGGGGTGGTAAGAGCATTGCTTTAGTGCCTAAGGCTTTGCCAAGCCCAAGCATCCTCAATGGTGGTAGTTCCATCACTCAATCTCTGTCTGTACTTTACAGTGTTTCTGTCTCCTCTTCTTGCAAAGACACCAGTCATGGATTAGGATCCACTCTAATGATCTAATTTTAACTTAATCCCATCTATAAAGACCCTATTTCTGAATAAGGTTATCATCACAGATACAGGTAGGACTTCAAAATATCCCCAAAGGATTGCTATTAAACTTTGGCTCATGATAGTTGAAGGTTAATAAAAGCTATTTTACATGCATGACCTTAATGTAAGACTTTAATTCAGTGGACTTTGAAACACCTTACAATCTGTTCAATTACCAAAAATAATGAAGGGGTCCTTGACTAAGAAAATAAAATTCAATCTGAGTGCCAGTGGCTCGTGCCTGTAATCCTAGCTACCAAAGAGGCTGAGACCTGGTGGATGGGGGTTTGAAGCCAGCCCTGGCAGAAAACCCACCTCCAATTAACCAGAAAATGCCAGATGAGGACTGAGTTGTGGCTTAAGTGATAAGAGTGCCAGTCAAGCAAGCAAGGCCAGAAAAAGGGCTCGACTCTGAGTTCAGTGACCAAATCAGGAAAACAAGTTTAGGCACAAGACCCATTGTGATGGATCTTAGGTCCAGAAGACACCAGGGAGGAAAGAACTATGTATAAGGTAGGGTTACTCTCTTAGGGTGCTCCTGAGTCAGGTGCTCCCTCGACTCCAGTTGCTTTCCCTTTCATTTTCTCATGATATAGAGATGCAGCCTCAAAACCTTAGAAAGCAGGCATCAAGGGGGAAAAATGATAAAGGAGTAGAAAAAAGTCTTGGTGAAGAAATTAACAGGCGTTTGCAGGTATGTAACCAGGCAGAAGTAGGAGTTAAAATTTAAGCTGTTTCTTTCAGTATTTCCTGGTCTTGTTAGGTCTTTTCAGTGTGAAACGCACAATATTCTAGACACCAGTATAATGCTCTAATATCAAATCAGGTTTCCCTTTGGTCATTATGTAGTGAGAGAAGAAAGGCAACAGCAATTACATAAACAACTTAATTTACAAAGAAAATAGAGTGAAGCAAGTGAGAAAAAATTGGAATATTAGTGAGTGGTATGATAGCTGGAGGGAGGAGATATGGCTGTGGAAAATCTCCTGCTAGGAAATATGTACCATCATCAAAGACAGCTCATCTTCTTCTAACCTATGGGTTCTACGTAATATCTCAAGTTGTGATGAGTCATACACAGTCTTGCCTGCTGCTATCTCCCAAAATCTGTAGATCAATTGGCTTTTTATGAGACAGATTTCCTTCTTGTAGATTAGGGGTTTTTTCCCCCCCCTCATCATTGTATTATGATTTATTCCAGTTTATTTCAGTCTTAAGTGCTCTGATGCTAATATATTTAGCTTATGTAAAAAGGGAGTTTTTTTTTTTTTTTTTTTTTTGTCGGTTGTGGGGCTTGAACTCTGAGCCTGGACTCTGTCCCTGTGCTCTTCAGCTCAAGGTGAGCGCTCTACCTCTTGAGCCACAGCACCACTCCCGGTTTTCTAGTGGTTTATTGGAGATCAGAGTCTCTTTTCTGCCCAGGCTGGCTTTGAACCTTGATCTTCAGATCTCAGCCTCCTGAGTAGCTAGGATTACAGGTGTGAGCCACTGGCGCCTGGCAAAAGGAGTGTTTTTAGGTATCAAGTACAGGGCTTTTCTGAGCTTTATAAGGAATAGGAAACTGAACAACTATGGCGACTCATAGTGTGAGCTATTTTTCTCTGCAACTCATGCACAATAATCAAGATGACCTCATCTCACAATAGCAGATAACTTTAGTGGGTAAGTAACCTAATTCAAGAGAATAACAGTCTGATCGAATTTGTTCTTACATAGTTTGATATAAAGTTGAAGTTGGAAAATATCCAGTTCAGGCCAGAATGAACTACACAGAGAAACGCTTTCACAAAAGAAAGAAAGAATAATGATAGAAAGAAAAGAAAGAGAGAAAGAAAGAGAGAAAGGGAGGGAGGAAGGAAGACAGGAATAGAAAAACTTTAAGAAGCTTGAAGCCAAGACATGATCTCACACTTAACTGAGTCTTATGGCTGGTATGGGTTTGGGGTGTGGCAGTCAACTGTCTCTGTTAGGCTTCACTATTGTGGAAGGACAGAATCTTGCCACCTGACTGTATACATAGCACTACAGTTTAGAACTAGTTATTAATTTTTATTATCTCTGAGCCTCACTATATAGTTTTGGGTGTGAATGTATTACCATCTAGTTAGCATTTGTTTCTCTTATTTCCCAAATGTCATAAAGGATGTGGTCAAATTCCTTAGACTTCTCCTTTATCATTATCAAAGAATAAGGGTAAACATCCTGGGAAGGAAATGACTAGCTATGCCACTACCAAGAATCACATAAAGAACTCCAAAGGTACAGGTGCAGGGTAAAAAAGCTCCACATTCAGGGGTGGCATTGGTTTAAATTCATAATTTAGTGGAAAGAGAAACTTGAAAGAATCTAAGTACTGGACTTTTATCTCTCTGTGTGGGTAGAGGGCTTACCAAGTCTATAAGCTTACTGCTACTACATATTTTCCTTGTCTATCTTGTCTTGTTTTGGTGAAACCATGAGCTACGAGATGATCTGAATCATAACACACTTATGTGCAGTGAAGTAGGGAGCTCTCACTGCATTTCTTCAGCCATGCGAACGATGAACACTAGTAACGAACACAGACCTGTACAGTCTGTTTCTCGGGCCATTTTGGCCTGGCCACTTAACCACTGCCTCCTCTCCCTCTCTTACAGCCGCGGTGACATTTTTCCTGGTACTTGAACTTGTGGATCAGGTTCTCTTCTCCAGTCTTTGGTCTTGGCTAGTTCCCCTGCCCGAAAACTCTTCCCAGATGGCCACAGGGTTCGCTCACTTCAGTCCTTCACACCTGTGCTGTTGCTGTTGTTGCTATTATGGCACACTCTGTGGCTTCTGCGGGCTCAGATGCTCCTGGAGGGGAGGAGCACGCACACCAGGCCAGCCGGGCACCCGGCAGGGGCATCGCCAGGCCTCTGAGCAAACGAAGGCGGCTGTGGAGGATGGTGATGCTGCTTTTCTCCTCGATCCTCCTTCCTCCCTTCCCACGCTGGCGTCGGGCGCTCGGAGGGCAGCCAGACCCACGAGCGCGGCCGGGGCAGCGCCGCCCCCCCCGCCCCCGGGCTGCTGCTTCCCCCACCCCGGGCCCGTCTCACGGAAGCAGAAAGGGCAGAAGGTGCGGGGCAGCCGGGAAAGTCGTCTCGGCGCGGAGCAGGCCGCCCGCGGCTGGGCCTGCCCGGCCCGGCTGACTCCTCAGCCCGCCTTCCAGGGCGCGCACGCGCACACACGCACCATCGGGAGGAGTCCCTGCGGCGCCCCAAAGTGAAGCGAGCCCCGGCCACCCCCGTAGATCTCCTCGCCGGACTCTCTCGGGGAAGGAGAACGGAGCTGCCGCGGGAATCTTCGCGCATCCCCTCCCCCCCCCCCCCCCCCCCCGCCGCCCACGACCGCGAGTCTACACGGCACGCGCCTGCGCACTCCAACACCTTCGCACCCCTCCGTGGAGGGGGCGGGGCCGCGCATGCGCAACCCGGAGCAGGGGGCGTCCGGTTCCCGCCCTCCCGGTTCCCCGCCCTGCTCTCCCGCGGCGTCAGTCCGCTGAGGAGACCAGGCGGAGGGAGGAGACGACGGCGGTGACGGGCTTCCCACAGTGGGAGGGGTGTGGACTTGCAGGAAGAAGGGAGGAAGGGGAGCAGAAAGGGGGCAGCAGCGGCCGCGGCGCTGACAGGCTGGGCGGCCGCCCGGCTTTCCCGGGACCTCGCGCCGCCGCGTCGCCCTCAGCCCCGTCGGAGCCCCGGGCTGTGGAGGCTCCGGTCCGGGCGGACGGCCGCCGCCGCCGCCGGGGCGCCCCGACAGGCCGGGTCCTCGCCGCCGTGGGATGTGACGGGGAGCCGAGCCCGCGCGGGATCCCCCACGGCTCCGCCGGCGCAGCCCGGCCGGCGCTCGGGCCGGCTGTCGGGTCCCGGGGTTTCCGCAGACCTCAGCTCGCGGGGGGGGGGGGGGGGGGGGCGTCGTGGAGGAGGCGGCGGCGGCGGCCCTGCGGGCTGTGCCCCTGGTGGGTGTTGTGGCCTCGGGTGGATGGGCTGGGGGGCAGTCTCGAACCCCTTCTTCCCCACCCCCCCCCCCCCCGAGAATGGCAGTGAACTTCCAGCCGGAACAACCCTCCCCTTTCAGACCGAATCTGGAGCTCGGGGTCGCGCTGTGGCCGTGGGCTGTTTGCATCCATGTGCGCTTTGTGACCCCCATCCCCACCCCCTTTACTTACCCCGCTTTAAACATTTTCTAGTTAGTTGAACAGCCCTGGGGGGTGGGGGAGCGGGAAACCATCTATATTCTAGCCTCCCCCCGCCCCCCCCCCCCCGGGATTTCTACGGTAGTAACTGTGGCTTCTGTTTTCAGGTTCCCGAAGCAGGGAACGGGAAGATGTGAACTGTTACTCTTCTGCAGAAATTGAAAAAAAAAAAAAAGGCGGGGGAGGAGCCCTTCCTTCCCCTCCTGCCACGGTGGGTGTGCGATCGGGGGTGGGGTGCGATCGGGGGTGGGGTGCGATGGGGGTGGGGTGCGATCGGGGGTGGGGTGCGATCGGGGGTGGGGTGCGATCGGGGGTGGGGTGCGATCAGGGGTGGGGTGCGATCGGGGCTGGGGTGCGCTTGGGGCTGCTGTCTTTTTTTTTGCCGCAATGAAGGCGAAGGTGTCAGGGTGCCGGGGGGAACTGGGGGTGCATGCGTAGGAAGGGTGGATGCACGTGAAGACAAGCAGAGCTCATTGTTGATCACTCTGAAAACGGCAGGGCTTGAACTTTTCGTGTGGGTCTGTGAGAATAATTTTAGGCTATCATGGTTGCTCTTGGATCTTTGTAAGTAGCATCGCTTTTTTTTTTTTTTTAAACAACGTGGCTTTGTAGAGAATAGTAAAATGTTCGTTAAGTCTTTCCCCTAGTAGCCGGAGATTTATCTATCAAACACATATTTTCAAGTAAGAAGGAATACTTATTGAAAGAACGCGTTAGCTAGTGCTTCTCTCCCTCTCCCGGTGGTGGGGGGGGGGCGGGGAGAGGGGGCGTTCTTCTATTACATTGAATGCTTCCTGGATGGTTTTATCTGCCTAAGCTTGCTATGTCGGTTGAATGTACCCAGTCTGCTGCTTTCCGGTGGTTATTAATCTGTCAGGGGAAATTCCTTTTCTCTGAATGAAAGAATAGGAGTGCTCAGTATGTCATACAAGGGAGTAGAAATGTGTAGAAGGAAAACAGAAGTGGGAATAAGGGATGATTGCTTTTGGTTTCATAATAGGTTTGTAGAAGTGATTGTTGGGCTACTGCAAATATTCTGATACATCTAGCAGATCTGAAAACTAATAATCAGTTTTGGGCTTGTATTTCTCTGTGTGTCTTGCCTAAACACTTCAAGTGTGAGAATCACTTGCTTGTATGTGAACTTACCTGTTGGAATTACCTGCAGTCTGTGTGTGTCCAGCATGTGCTGGACACACCTGTACCTGTACTGGAAAGCTGCAGTACTTGCTAATCAGATAAGCACATATGCTTATTTTTGCTCTAATTGAATGCCTTGAAGTTTAAAGCATATTTTAGGGTCTGGTTAAGGAATAGCTCATTACTTTTAGTGCCTTTTTTTTTTTTAGTAATTGAGACAAATTTCTCAGTTAAGAGACGAAAATATGTTATCTTTTCTCTACTTAGCTATTGCTGAAAGACGGGATGCTTTTAAGGCAAGATGGGAAAGGAAATTGGCTTTGAAGTCTGATTTGGGTTTGAATGATGGGTCTTCCTGACACTTAACAGTTGTATTGCTTACTACTTTCTTTCTTATAAGATTATTTGTAAGAATTGAATAGGATGCGTGCATAACTGTAAGTTAAAAACAAATTCCTTAGAATCAAATTGAATACCACTACACTGCCATTTCCTGATACACTCTAATTGTTACACAGTAAATAGTTGCTTTTGATCAGTGCAGTCTCTGAAAACATAGCTTTACAAAGATATGACATTGGAGAAAGGGATGTAAGTGTCTAATTTTGCAAGTCTGAAGTGAAGTCTTGTCTACTGTCATAGCTAGATATCTCAAGGAAATTTATAGAAAAGCAGGATGACTGTGCATAAATTGATTTGCCAGTGCCTCCTGTTTCTTCCTCTTTTGTAGAGAAAAAGGACTTTAGGTCTTGATCTGGCTAAAGGGTCTTGATAGGCAGCTAAGGGGTCTTACCAGGCATCAAAATGATTTCTCTTTGAGCCCCATTGTGCTGCCCCCATCTGCTCTTGTGCTGCCCTCTTGTGGATATTTTTGCAAAGAACTTTCTTTTGCTCCTCTTCTATACAGTTTTTTTTTTTTCTTTTTTCCTTTCTTGTGTGGCACCAGTATGAGCTCAGGCTTGAACCTGAAGTTTGAAGTGGTTTACTGTGTTAATGTTAGATATCTACCTTTCTTTCTACAATGTCATGTCTTTGTAAAAGCTGAGTTTTTAGAGATTGCTCTGCTAAATAGCGATCCCTTACTACTGAAAAATCAGCGTGGACTAGGACATAACAAATGTGGTAGTGTCCTGCTTGATTTCAAGATTTGAGATGTGTAGTGCCCAAACAGACACTAAATTGTAAGGCTATTAATACTTAAGTTGCTTGATCCCACTTACGTAAGTAATTCTCTTGGCCTAGGTTGCCGGGAAAAAAAAAGAAAAAAACAAAAACCAAAAAACCAAGATTGAGACTCAAAGAGCTCCCTTAATAGAGATGATGTGGAAACTCTGCTTTAGCTTTCTTGATAAAATTACTGGTGCAGTAATGGCTTACTGTATTTTGTGTCCTATTTGTACCTTTATAACTTTTGTTCAGTGATTTCACATCATAAATCTAATGGTATTGCCTACTTGCACATCCTGTTGCTTATATCACATATTAAGTGATCTTTGCCAGAAGGGGTCTTTTGCCACTTTTTATGGTTTGTGGTCCTTAAGTCCAAGATTCCCCAATTAAAAACGATCATTTTATACACCTTGAATTTCTCTCAAAGGCTCATGTTTGGTCACTAACCTTGGCACTATTGGGAGTCAGAGTTTAGTAGAGGGAAGTTAGGATCAGCAGGGGCATGGCGTAGGAGACATTGGATTGCTGGCTCCTCTTCTCTTTTTGCTTCTCGATTTCCTGAGACAGACCAAATCTGCTAGGCATTCCTCCCATAACGTACTGTACTACCACAGGCCTAATGTAAGAAAGCCAAACAACCATCCACCAAAACCTCTGATACTAGGAGACAAAATAAAACTCTCCTATTAAGTTGACAGTGTTGAATGTTTAATCACAGTAACTAAATGCTGCCTAACACAGCTCCTTAATATTCTTCTGTCCTGGTCATGGAAGCTTTAAATTCGGCATCATTTGTAAATTACATTTTTCATTTACTTGTTAACCCATCCAACATTTCTCTCTTTGTCTCTTACATCTCTGCTTTCTAGATCTTTTTATCACTTGAATCCCAAGACTTGTCTCTTGAGCCTAGAATTTTGAAAATCAGATCAGTTGCTCAGAATCTAGCATTACTCCCTTCCATTTATACTAAATAGAGCTACCACTGTAATGTTCCTTATTGGGGTATTTTCGTAGCCTCATATCTTTAGTGGCTTACTGCTTTTCACTGTAAGCAACAGTAAAAAGTTTTGAGCTGGGAAACAGCTTTCTAAAACAAATATTTTAGAGAAATTAAAGTGATACCTGTGCTTGATATAGTTTGAAGTAACAAGTGAAATGATAAAGGAAGGAAAATAAAATGGCACTAAAATGATGAGAAATTACTTTGAGGAAATAAGTCAGACTGGAAAGATGTCACAAGACTTCATTCTGGACTAGATAAGAAGGAAGGATGACGTGGGGGGGGGGGGAGAAGGCCATTTAAGATGACTTTGATGTTTTAGCTTATGACTGGCACTTGAGCCACATTAGCAGTTTTTTTTTTATTAGTTGGAGATAAGTGTTTCATGGATTTGTCTGTTTGGGCTGGCATCGAAGCATTACTCTCAGATCTCGGCCTCCCTCTAGCTAGGATTGTAGGTGTAAGCTGCTGGTGTGTAGACTCACTTTGTATTAAGCACTCACAGAACCTCCTTCAGCTGTGTTAGACTTCCATTACATCTCCTCGGGCCCCTTGTGAAGACAAACTTCAGGTAGATTCTTGGATCTGTACCTGGCTACACCAGAAGTATTCTCTAATCCATTGTTTCTTACTAGAATTACCTACAAGGCTTTTTAATACATAAATTACTGGACTTCACTTTGATAGTTTCTGTTTCAGTACTTCTGAAATGAGCATTTACAATTTCTCAAGTGATTCTGCTGGTGTTGATCTGGAGATCAGACCATGAGAAGCACTGATTTCAACTAGGGGTGGGAAATAAATATTTTCTAGTTAGAAACAGATATATGTGGCACTAGGGTTTGAATCTAGGACCTCACAGTTGCTAAGGCAAGAGCTCTATCACTTGATCATATCTCCAAACCCTTTTTGCTAAGCTGGTACAAATTCCCAATTTATATCATTACTTGACTCTAAAGTCTCTTCAAGTTACTGCCCCATTTTTCAGTTCTCTCTCCACAGAAAAACTCTTTTTATTGGGTCGGGTCATGGGGCCTGAACTCTGGGCCTGGGCGCTGTCCCTCAGCTCTTCAGCTCAAGGCTAGCACTCTATCACTTGAGCCACAGCGCCACTTCTGGCTTTTTTTCTTTTTGCTTATGTGGTGCTGAGGAATCAAACCCAGGGCCTCAGGCATGCAAGGCAAGCGCTCTACCACTGAGCCACCTTCCCAGCCCCACAGAAAAACTCTTTAGAAGAGCTATTTGTATATGTTTTTCTTTATTTTCTCTTAAAATTTCTTAAGTTGGTAGCACTTTTAATGTAATTTAACATATATGTATATATGCATATATACATACATATATAATTATGTGTTAAATAGAAAAATAATTTCTGAGTTAACAAAAGTGGTGTGTGTTACTAATTTAAACATATACTTTCAAATTAACGTTGTATAAGTGCCAGTTTATATTTTTCTGTACTTCTACATTTATATTTCTCCAGGGTATTTCAGATGGCTTGATATTTGCCAATTCAAGGCTTGATTATTAATATCTCCTAATTTCAGTTTGCTTTTAATTCTACTTTATATGTCCTAGGAACGTGTTGTATCCATTTGTCTTTCTGTGTTTTTTTTTTTGCCTTTTTGCAAATAAAGTTGTGTTGTCATTGTCTAAATTGTTTTTCTCTTCTAGCTTGTGTTTTATTATTGTATGACATTTCTAAAACCTGTCTTTTAACAGTCATGATAATTCTCTCCTTGTCACTTTTGGAGCACTTAAATTATTTGATAGAAAAATTAACCATTAATCAAATGGAAATTATTTAAGAATTGAGAGGGACACCTCAGATTTAACCTATCAATTTCTTTGTAGAAGTGAGATTAGTTTGCCATATAATTAGCTTGTAATAATACTGGGTTAAGCTGAGTGCTGCTGGCTCATGCCTGTAATCTTAGCTACTTGAGTCTGAGGATTGGAGGATCTTGGTTTCAGGCAAGCCTGGGAGAAAAGTTCTCAAGACCCCTTCTCAAGCTATACCTAGGAGCTGTGGTATGCACATGTTATCCTAAGCTACACTGAGGCAGAGATTGGAAGGACCATAGTACTTAGCCAGCCTGGGTCCAGCAGACTGTCTCCTTTCAGGGAAACTGGACTTGATTGTACATACCTACCATTTTAGTGAAGAGAAGTCTAAAAGTAGGTGGATTGAAGTTCTCCTTCCAAGGCAAGAAGTAAGACTCTATCTTCAAAGTAACTAGTGAAAAACAGAGATGGAGGCATGACTTACTGGTATTGTGCAAGCTTAAGGCCCTGAGTTCAAATTTCAGTATGACAAAAAAGGGTTAAAAGTAATTTTTAAGCTGGGAGCTGGTGAGATTAGTTTGCCATATAATTAGTTTGTAATAAGTGGGTTAAACTGAGCTACTCAGGGGCTAAGATCTAGAGGTCTATTGTTTGAAGCCTGAGGAAAAGTTCATGGGACTTCATCTCCAAATAACCAACAAAAAGCCAGTCTAGAGGCATGGTTCAGGCTTTAGACTCTGAGTTCCAACCCAAATATTGGCAAAAAAGGAAAGCTAATTTTAACTTTCTTGGTTCCCAATTTAGCTTTTACTAATCTATTACATTATTTCCTCACGAGTATTTATTAATCTGAAAAGCTGTGTCTCAGAATTTTAATATAGATGAGTAAATAATAAGACTAAGGTATATGAGTATATGATGATATTAACATTAGAATTTTATGTTTGAGCTTCTGTTTTTTTCAGTGTGTGCATAAGTTGATTAAAATTTATAATAATGTTTATTTAACCATTTATTCAACAACTTCCTGTGTTAGGCACCTTTACAGGCACTAATAATACAGTAATGAGTATAACTTAAGTAACTTCAGTAAACTTTCACTAGTGATGCAAGAAAGTCAGTGAGCAAAAGAATAATTTATCCTCTGGTGGAAATAAAACCAGGACAGTGGCTGCTTGGGTGGTAAGATTAAGGATTGGTGAAGAAGCATGAGAGAACTTTTGAGATCATGATGATTTCTATAGGGCTTAGACTAGCCAGGTATATGTTCATTTTCCAGATTTATTGAGAATATTTGTGCATATTGCTGTAATAGGGAAAGTAGAGTAGATATAATTTATGTTATAAAAAATAATAAGTTAATGCCCATGAAACTACCATCCATCCCAAGGACTAGTACATTAGTGGTAATTTTCACCTATATAAATGTTTCTCTGTAATTATTCCCCTGCCCAGCTCATTTTGTGTATTAGGTTTAACACCTTGGTCTTTCATTTTGGTTTGTTTAATCACATTTGAATTCCTTAGTGTACTATTCAGGTTTTCTTGTTTGGAGATTTACAAAAATGATTATTTTACTTCTATAAAGAAATTGATCTGGGTGCTAGTGGCTCACACTTGTAATCTGCTACTCAGTAGGCTGAGATCTGAGGATTGCAGTTCAAAGCTAGCCCAGGCAGGAAAGTCTGTGAGACTCTTATCTCCAGTTAACCACTAATAAGCCAGAAGTAGAGCTCTGCCTCAAGTGGCAGTAGAGCCAGAGTGCTAGCTTGAACAAAAAAGCTCAGAGACAGTGCCCAGCCCCTGAATTCAAGCCCAAGGACTGGCAAAGAAAGAAAGAAAGGAAGGGAGAAAGAGAAAGAGAGAAAGAGAAAGAAAGGAAGGAAAGAAGAAAAGGAAGGAGGGAGGGAGAGAAAGAGAAAGATGGAGAGAGGAAGAGAAAGAGGGAGAGGAAGAGGGAGAGAAAGAAAAGAAAGAAGGGAGGGAGAAAGAAGGAAGAAAGAAATTAAATGTGATAAATTAAATCTGATGTGTTCCTTTCAATTCTTAAATGATTTCCATTCAGTTAGTGCATAACCTAAGTACCAAATAACTAAAGTGTTGTAAAAGTGACAAGTGAATAATCATGATTATTAAAAATATAGTTTAAAAAATTCAAAATTCAAAATTAAAACAAGCTAGAATTAAAAGAAAAACAATTTTGGTATTATGGGAAGAAAAGCATGAAATTCATGGAAAGAAGAATGCACATAGCATGTTATAGTCTACAACTTCCTATTTTTATGATGTAATTCCTAAGATTTATCTATGTTAACATAAAATCATAGTTTATTTTAACTGAAAGGAACATGTTCTATAATGTGAAGGTATTGAAGTCTGATACTTTGAGCAGTTTATAGGTTTTTTACTCCTTCCCCCTTTGGAAACTGGTACAATCACCTGTGTGTCTTTTGTATCCACACACATAAATTTTTATAGAATTTCTACTTAGGAGTAGAATAGCAGCAATTCTTACAGTATGGGCTCTGGCTGATGCCAGGAAAGTCTTCAAAACTCATTCTTTTTGCTACCTTTGGGCTTAGTTTGTTCTTTTTCTAGTTCCTTGAGGTATAATATTAGGCCATTTGAGATCTTTTTAATATTGCTGTTGCTTCCATGTTAGAACTGTTTTTGCCATATTTAACTGACCTGTAATTATGCTGTATTCAACTGCTCTATAATTAATAAAGTATAATAGATTATAAGAAATAAAAATCCATGCCTATCTTGGGGCTTGAACTCAGGGCCTACACATTGTCCCTGAGCTTTAAAGGCTAGTGCTCTACCACTTGAGCCAGAGCTTTACTTCCTTCTTTTTTGGGGGGAGGGGAAGGGTAGCTAATTGGAGATAAGAGTCTCATTGACTTTCTTGCCAGTGCTGGCTTTGAACACAGTCCTCTGAGCTCAGCTTCCTGAATAGCTAGGATTACAGGCATGAGCCACCAGAACCTAACAAATATTTTTTTTTTTTTTTTTTTTGTCGGTCGTGGGGCTTGAACTCTGGGCCTGGGCGCTATCCCTCAGCTCTTCAGCTCAAGGTGAGCGCTCTACCACTTGAGCTACAGCGCCACTTCCGGTCTTCTGGTGGTTTATTGGAGATAGGAGTCTCACGGTCTCTCTTGCCCGGGCTGGCTTTGAACCGCGATCCTCAGATCTCAGCCTCCTGAGTAGCTAGGATTACAGGCGTGAGCCACCAGCGCCCAGCTCTAACAAATATTTTTGCAATTATCTTTGAATAAATTTATTTTAATTTATTCAAAGATAATTGCAAAAATATTTGTTTAAAAATTTGCATACTCAGCTGCAAATGCACTTCAGAAATCTTGCAGTTTTGTCTATTCCAACAATTTCCAGTTGGCTTTTTTGTTTATTTTATTTTACTCACTGAAAGTTTCAAAAGGTACTATTTCATAACTGAGGATTGACACACTATTTTCTCTGGTAAGAGTAATGCCCATAAATTGCAAGTAGAACCCAGTGTCAGATTGTAATTCATTTACTCACAGGTATTTTTCTTCTTTTTTTTTTGTATTTGTAGTAGTTAGAGCAGTACTTGGCAAATAGTAAATGCCTTTATGAGTTTGTCTATCATTGTTACTGTCTTCTCTATTCTGTACAAAATTATATCTTCTGGGGGAGAGGTGTCATCAAATTATCATCTCTAGTCATGAACTCTTCCAAATTACAATCCCATGCTTCAGCGGAACTGATAATGCTTTTATCACTGCTTGTTAGTGTGTGTCTGTTAGTGTTACATATTGATATGAACAATTTCTCTGGCTGATAACTGGGGTTTTATGATTGTCCACTGGGCATTTATAATCTATCTTGCACAGTATTTTTGTGTGTGTAGTACACAATATTTATTCAGTTGATAGTGTTGATAGTCAATGCTATTGAGAAAACTTCTTTGCATAAAAGGGATATCTTATCAATATCACTTTGATTTGTAACCTTTCTGTTTTCTCTAATAGGCCAATGTTCTGAAAAAGATTCTGGATAAGAATGGCTTGCCTTACAATGACAGAAATGGAAGCAACCTCCACATCTCCTATACATCAGAATGGTGATATTCCTGGAAACACCGATTCTGTGAAGCAAATAGAGCCAGTCCTTCAGGTGTATCTTTATCATTCTCTTGGAAAAGCTGAGGGAGATTATCTGAAGTTTCCATCTGGAGAATATGTTGCAGAAGAAATTTGTGTTGCTGCTTCTAAAGCTTGTGGTAAGTGTCAAAAATCATCATTTTTCTTGTTAATATATCATTGCTTTAATTATGTTACTCTGTGTACATGTACAATGTGTTATGGATGACAGGTGTCTTTTCACATTCATAAAATTTGAGAAAGGCATGAAGAGTAGAATTTAAAGTGTCTCTTCCTCAGACGATATGTCAAAACAAGTTGAAGACTGTAAATATTTTTTGAGCACCCATTATAAGACCATATGAGGAAACTAAAGTATCCAGATGTGGGATATCTCATAAATTAATATTAAAACTACATTTTGAGTGCAGTATGAAAATAGAGTATCAATATCAATGATGTTGATATCAGTGTGTGAGAATATATATTTGGTTTAGATTCTTGATCATTCTATAGCTATGATTGACAAGTTTTTTAGCTTCAGAAAATTGATTGATCTTTTCATATACAATTTCCTTGTTTCTTTTGGACTTATTAAATACATTGTTGTTTATTTATTTATTTATTTGTCGGTCATGGAGCTTGGACTTGCAGCGTGGGCACCATCCCTGAGCTGTTTTTTTTCAAGGCTACTTCCACTTCGAGCCACAGTGCCACTTACATTGTTATTAATGAACCTAGGCACAGGTTTCCTGTATAATATCTGTTATTCAAGTCCTCTTTGTCTTTGTAGGTTATTTTTTTTGGGGGGGGTCCAATCGTGGGGCCTGAACTCTGGGCCTGGGTGCTGTCCCTCAGCTCTTCAGCTCAAGGCTAGCACTCTACCACTTGAACCACAGTGCCACTTCCGGCTTTTTTCTTTTTGCTTATGTGGTGCTGAGTAATCGAACCCAGGGCCTCATGCATGCAAGGCAAATGCTCTACCACTGAGCCACCTTCCCAGCCCTCTTTGTAGGTTCTTATTGTTGAGAATGGTATATTGAGTTCTTCAATTTACTATATTTGAATTGTCTATTTCTCCCTTTATTTCACGTTTTTGGTTTATAAACTTTTAGGTAAATTAGATATGTTTATAATTGTTGTATCTTCTTGCCATAATGATCATTGTGTCTACTTTTTATTTTATGGTATGTTTGGTTATGTTATATGGTATATATTGTATGTTTTTAATTGTTATGTCTTCTTGACCTATTTTATGGTACTAAGGTTTAAACACAGGGCCTTGCCCTTCCTTGGAAGGTGCTGTACTGTTCTTGTCATGCCCAAAATCCTTGGTTATGTTAGTTATTTTTTACATAGGGTATAGCTTTGTGCTGGGGACTAGACTTGGAACTGATCTTCATGTCTCTGCCTCTGCATAGCTAGGATCCACAATACCCAGCTTTTATTTCTTGAGATGGTATCTTGGTAATATTTTGCTTGGGCTGGTCTTGAACTTCAATTGTCTTGATCTTTGCTTCTTTTTTTGTTTTTTTTGGGGTCTGGTCGTGGGGCCTGAACTCTGGGCCTGGGCGCTGTCCCTCAGCTCTTCAGCTCAAGGCTAGCGCTCTACCACTTGAGCCACAGCTCCACTTCCAGCTTTTTTCTTTTTGCTTATGTGGTGCTGAGGAATTGAACCCAGGGCCTCATGCATGCAAGGCAAGCGCTCTACCGCTGAGCCACCTTCCCAGCCCCGATCTTTGTTTCTTGAAAGCTGGTATTACAGGGGTGTAACACCACAGCTAACCAAGTCTTGTTTTTTTTAGAACAATGTCCCACTATGTGTCATGGATATTGCTATATATCCTGGTCTGCTCTTGAACTTGTGGTTCTCCTGCCTCAGCCTCTTGAGTGCTGGGATTAGCGACGTGAACCACCACATCTGACTTCAGTTTATATACTACTTTTTAAAGTTTTTGTTGTTGAAGTTTTTACTCCACTTGTCCCTTTTAATAATTTTTTTTTTACTTCTTTATTTTCCTGTGGTTCTTACTAACATTACACTTAGCTTCTTGAATTATTACTTACCAATGTCTTTATCTTATCTACTGTACTGTGAGATCCTTCAAGTTATTCATTCTTTTTGCATTTTTCAATACCTGCCTTGTACCTATAATAAAACCAGGTCTCTGTTACTGTTAGTGGTGGGATGATGACTACAGTTGGTAGAATATGGAACTGAAGCACATTTCTGGTAATGGCTTGGGAAAGAGGAACATACTGCAGTGGTTTTCACAGATAAGAATAAAAAGAATTTGGACTTGGTATGTGGAGAAAGAAGGGGAGTTAAAATCACGCTGAGATTTCTTTGAGGTCCTATTTTTTCATTATAAAGAATATCTCAAATATAGTTTCACTACTTTTTGTTCCTTTCTAGGACAGCTCTATTAACATGAACTACTAAGAAAAAATTGGAATAAGTATGATGCATAATTGCAATTTTGAAATAAGGAATTAGTGACTAAATATAACTTAGAAAATACTGCCTTTTGTTATTTGTTTACAGGGATAACCTATTTGGTATAGCCTATTTGGTATATTTCCTTTTTCTGACTCTTTTGTGACAGTTTATATGGATGGACATTCATTTTCTTCTTTTGATACTTATAATTAAGATACCAAGTCCTATGTTAGGGGAGCATTATTCATCATTTAAAAAATCTTGATGACTAATGAATATGAATTTACTTGTCATGCTTTATGTATGTGTTCTGGTTGAAAAAAATCGTGACATTTTCTTGTTCAAAAATTGCACTGTGATAAGAATAGAAATCAACAAAGGATGAACAAATGCAGCAGTGGTACTCACAAGACACTGTGTTGAAATGAACTGTACAACTTGTGAGTGGGGATGGGAGGGAAACACTGGGAGAGACAGGGAAGGGTGAAATGTATTCATTACTTGGCTTATTTAGCTGTAACCCCTCTCTATATCACCTTTATAATAACACTAAAAACAAAAATAAAAAAGAAGAAAATATGTTAAAGAATAGTGATTACAGTTTGGGTAATTGCATTTAAATTAAATTGCTATTTAAATTAAGTCTCTCTTTTCAGTTTTTTTCTAATTAGTCTCTTGTCAGGACTCTCCCTGGACAGTTTCATTTTCACACTGACTTTTACACTAGGTATGGGAAACATGTAGGTAGAGGAAAGGAATAACTACTAGCATGTACAAGGGTCAGATATGATATTAACATTTATTCAGTCGATTAGATATTATTCTAATTTTCAAGTTTAAACCTGAACATAACCTTTTAGTTATTTTTCAGATAAGGACCCACATTTTTGTCTGCAATTGAGATACTCCTGTTTGTAGCTCCTTTGTAGCTAGAAGTCCAAGTGAACACACCCTGTTTATCTGTTTATTGATTGAGGTGGAATATCCTTAACTTTTTACCCTGGACTAACCTTGGACTGCAGTCCTCTCAATCTCTACTTCCAGAATAGCTAGGATTACAGACATAAACCCATTTGCCTGGCTTTAAAACATTTTTTCAATACAGAATTAGCCTAGTTAAAATAATTTTGAGATAAAGTAACTTTTTCCTTTGTGATTATTCTTTTGGTATTTATTTTTTTCCTAGCACTACTGAGTTTCAGGGCCTCAACACTTGGTAGGCTGGTATTCTACCATTTGGGTCACAACTCTAGCTTTTTTTGGTAGGGGGCAGGCAGGGTCTCTCCTGAGTGAATGCTTGAGTTTTTGATCCACTTACCTTAGGCTTCCCAAGTTGCTGGAATCACAGGTGTGCACCATCCTGTCTAGCTTCCTTTCTATGGAGATAGAATCTTGGGACTTTTCTGTCCTGTCTGTCCTAGAACTATGATCCTCTCAATCTCAGTCTCCCAAATACCTAGGATTATGAGCAGGAGCTACCAGTGCCTGGCTTCCTTGGTGGCTGTATTAAAGTTTATGTAAGTCATTATTTCCTATAGTTTGAGAATGATCTGCAGTGTGGACTTTCTACCTCATCTTGGTATTGATCTTACTTTTTAAAGAATGCACTTTTTACCTTTTGTCTTTCTTTCCTTATTATTTTTCTTGTTTTGATTCTGGGGCTTGAACTCGGGGCCTGGGTACTGTTCCTAAGTTTTTTTGCTCAAGTCTGGCACTTTACCACTTGAGCCACAGCTCCACTTCTGGTTTTTGGTGGTTAATTGAAGATAGGAATCTCACAGACTTTCCTGCCTGAGCTGGCTTTTTTTTTTTAATTGTGAAAATACTGTACAGAGGGGTTACAATTACATGGACAAGATAATGTATACATTTCTTATCAAGCATTGTAGCCTCCTCCCCCCTCCCGCCCCACACCGAATCCTCCTCCCCCCTCCCCCCCCACCAAAGTTGTAAAGTTTGTTTTTCGACATGACGACTTGTACATCTCATTGTTGCAATGGGTCCACCTGTATCACTATCTAAACGATTTGTTTTTTCCCTTCCCCCTTCACAAATTATACCATCAAATACTGTGAAAGCAGGGATTATACCGTGGGGGAGGGACATACAAAGCAACAAAGAAATAATCTTATAAATATGTTAGAAACAATCTCATGAAAGAAAAAAAAATTTTGAATTCATATCTTAGGGTTCATTTCCCTAACATCACCTTATCTGTCCTTTTCTGCTTGACTCAGACATATAGTAGTTATTGCAAATAAGGGAAACCATGGGACCTATGTTTCTTTGGGCCTGGCTTACTTCACTTAATATAATTTTTGGGGGGCTGGCTTTTAACTATTATCCTCAGAATTCAGTTTCCTGTGTATATAGTTACCAGACATGAGCCTCCAGCAACTAGCTAATGCAATCTTTTTAAAAATAGAGGTTTCTCACTGTAATTTTTGTGGTTATTAATCATTTTTCCATGTACTAAATCATATATGGACGTAATCATGTATGGCCTCTTTCCTCCCAGTTTACAGATTGTTTTGAATTCATTTCTTTATAAAATGAAGTCGCAAACTTGCATCTTGCTTTTCTTATAATAAAACAATTTGTGAAAAATCCATTTAAGCCTTCAGCCTTTGCTTGAATTCTTTGTGTTCATTGAGTTTTATAGTGGTATGCAGCATGCTGTACCAAATGGTTTCAACTTCTGCATCTTTTATGCTGAATTTAAGAGTTTTTACTAATGACACATGTGTTTTATATGTGTTATATAAATGGTTTGGTAACTACAGATAATCATTTGTTTTCTGTCCCCTTTCTAGGTATCACTCCTTTGTACCATAATATGTTTGCATTAATGAATGAAACAGAAAGGATCTGGTATCCACCCAACCATGTCTTCCATATAGATGAGTCAACCAAACTAAATGTACTGTACAGAATAAGGTACTTTCTCACATAAATTGACCTGTTTTGACCAAATGGCAAAGTGGGAAAAATTATCTCCAATGAATCAGTTAAGTTTTTAACCTTCATTTTTTTTCAAAAGAAGCAACAGTGATTCATCTTCACATGAAATTAGTGTTTTCAGATTCTTCTACTGACATTACTGGATTCAAAAATGTTTACTTTTTATGTTTTTTTTTTTTTTTTTGGGTCTGGTCGTGGGGCCTGAACTCTGGGCCTGGGCGCTGTCCCTCAGCTCTTCAGCTCAAGGCTAGCACTCTACCACTTGAGCCACAGTGCCACTTCCGGCTTTTTTCTTTTTGCTGAGGAATCGAACCCAGGGCCTCAAGCATGCAAGGCAAGCGCTCTACCGCTGAGCCACCTTCCCAGCCCCAAATGTTTACTTTTTAATTGGTATTTTAATTCCTACATTTCTGTTTCCTATGCTTCTGCATTCTACATTCTATATTGCGCCAAAGTAAGCAGTATGTTGACTTTACACTTACTTATGTTTCTTGCATTTCTTTGCTTTTGGGGATAGTGTTGGGAATTTTGAGACCATGTAGTCCAGGCTGGGCTCACAATTCTCATCCCCTTCCTTCAGTCTCCAGGGTGCTGAAGTTACAGGCATGTGCCATCATACCTGGCTGGATTTTCTATTTACTATATCATCATGGTATTATCCATGATGTCCTTTTGTACCCAACTTGTATTAACATTGTTGGCTGTGTTTTCTGATAACAAGATAATATCTTTTGGCATGGAAAAAGTGGTTAAATATTCATTATGTTTATATTTGAAATCTGTGGAGGCTGAAGTCATGTGTTAATTTTCTTACAGGTTTTACTTTGCTCACTGGTACTGCAGTGGCAGTAACAGAACCTATCGGCATGGAGTATCTCGAGGGACTGAATCTCCTCTTCTTGATGACTTTGTTATGTCTTACCTTTTTGCTCAGGTACAGTTGTATTATTTGTGCATTAAATGATAGATATCATCCAGAACAAACTTTACACTGGAAAATTACAATTCTGTTTTATGCAGCAAGTATAGAAATGTAAAAAGATTAATCTTTCTAACACTAATTTTGAATCCCTTGATTTATGAATGATAACATTTATTTGATAAAGATTCCATTATTCTGCTATATTGGAACTCTAGCTCATCATAAGGATTTCACAGAGTGTAGAATGAGTTTTACAACATGATTTTTTATAGGGATTAGATGGTTCATTTCTTTAGTCTTTTATAAATTTCTGGACAATTTCAGTCTTAAGTAGTGGGTAGTGAAATGTAAAGATTGTAAGTAACATAAAACTAATCTGTGATAATTTTATAGTAGTTTGTGTAGCTACTTACAAGAGGATGGCTAGATGTTAGTAGAGAGCTGCATTCTAGCTATTTGTTTTTTAATATTGTTAAGATTATATATATATATTTTTGGGTCCAGTCGTGGGGCCTGAACTCTAGGCCTGGACGCTGTCCCTCAGCTCTTCAGCTCAAGGCTAGCACGCTACCACCTGAGCCACAGTGCCACTTCTGGCTTTTTTTTTTGCTTATGTGGTACTGAGGAATCGAACCCAGGGCCTCAGGCATGCAAGGCAAGTGCTCTACCACTGAGCCACCTTCCCAGCCCAAGGTTACATTTTTTTTTTTTTTTTTCAAGGTTACATTTTTGAAGTTTATCTATTTCATAGTACTTCTCTATTACTTTTATTTAAACAGTATTGTCATTACAGTGCTTTTACTTTTCAAATGCTACTGGAATGGTAAAGGTATCCCCATGGCATTAAAATTAGGTCTTCTAAAGTTATAGGAAATAAAGGAAACAACCCTACTGGTCCTAGTAGCTTGCTTTTTCAAGAACTCTCATAAAGCTTGGTAAGTTTATGAGCCACAAGTTGAAAACTATTTCCTTATTTGAGTTGAGGCCCATTAATTTTTTTAATCATAGTAAAATACATAATAGTCACATTTCTTTTAATTTATATACTGATGATTGAATCCAGGGCTTTTGTGCTTGCAAGACTAAGCCATGTCCCTAATCCCCTCAAAAATACATAATATAATTGAATATTTTAACCATTTTAAGTACATAGTAGGCTCACCTTACTTGTGGATTTATTATACACAGTGTAATAAATATGACACACAAGTACAGTCAAAAATAAATAAAAATCAAAAGTTTCAAAACAATTTTTTTTTTTATTCCCAACTAGGCATCATATGCCTTAATTGATGTGGAGAGGCTCCCAGTCAGTCCCACATTATTGTCAGTTGAGTGATCTGCTGAGTGTTTCCTGGCTCTTGTTTTGTGAAAATTTGCCTCCCACAAAGCAAATGGTGCCCAGAAAGCAAGGACAAATGATGACAGTCCTTCTGAGCTAAAAAGGGCACATCATGTACTTAATTTAAATGATAAAGTGAAAAATTTAGATTTATTGAATGACAGCCTATCTTTAGTAGAAGTTGGACAGCATTAGGGAAAAATGAGTCAAGTACTCAAATTATAGTACTGAAAATACGTATCCTAGCATTTGTGGGTTTTCTATATAACTTTGATACCAAAGTGCTATTTGTTTTACAATATAATCAAGTTATGCTTTATTTGTCACCACCATCCGTATCTAGAGTATTTTTCATATTTCCAAATAGAAACTTCATACCCATTAAACATTTTTATATTTTACTTTTACTCATTTTATATCCTAAGAACTTGTCAGTGACCAATCTTATGTTCTTCCTCTATGAGCTTTACTAATTATGTCAAATAAATGGAATTATATGGTTTTTGTCTTTTGTGAATGGCTTATTTCATTTAGCATAATGTCTTCAAAGTTCATCCATGTTGTTACATATATCAGAGTCTCTAGAGCTTTTCCTGTCTGGGCTGGCATCAAACCACCTACTTCAGGTCTCAGCCTCCTGAGTAGTTAGGATTACAGGTGTGAGCCACTGGTGCCCAGCTTCTTTGCCCACTTTTTTTTTTTTTGTCAGTCATGAGACTTGAACTTTAGGTCTGGGCGCTATTCCTGCACTCTTCAGCTCAAGGCAAGCGTTCCACCATTTGAGTCACAGCGCCACTTCTGGTTTTCTGGTGGTTAATTGGAGATAAGTCTCACAGACTTTACTGCCCTAGCTAGCTTTGAACCACAACCCTCAGATCTCAGTCTCCTGAATAGCTAGGATTACAGGTGCGAGACACCAGAGCCCAGCTTTTGCTCACTTTTTAATCAGACTTTTTTGTTCAGTTTTTCAGGCAACTCTATTTCCTATATCAGCTCCATACTATATTGTATCTGAGCCATATGGTAACCTCTTAAAGAGCCCCACCCTCCAGCACATTTTACTTTGTCTAAGTATGTTTGTCGTTGTGACTACTGTTACCAATGGGAGAGAATCTCATTGCTCTTGGGATAAAGTCATTCGAAGGAACCTGTAGTTTGATCTCAACCAAACTAGTTTATATCCCTGGACATGCCTTGTGCTTTGTTTTTTTGTTATTCTTTCACTTCCTCAGTATATTTTGTGCCCATTAAAAAGTTCTTCACATCTTTCAAAGCTACAGGATATTTAAATCTATTAAACCTCCCCAAATTTCAGCATTTTCTAAAATTTTAAAGTAGCTATGGTGTTGTACAATTTCTGGCATTGAAATTGTTTTCACTAACCTTCAAGCTAGATTTAATTTATTTTTTAAAAAGTTTTTTAAAATTTGTCAACGTGGTGTACAGAGGGGTTTCAGTTACATAAGTAAGGGCATGGGTATGTTGAGGGAAGAAGTAAAAAGCTAGATTTTAATACTTTTGATGGCTAAGGCCACAACTTTATTTCTTTGTCTCCAACATTATCTCTAACATATTAGGGATACTTTTAACATAAATAGAACTCAATATATATTCAATTTTAATATCTATTTTAGTTCTATATTTTATGTAGAAAATAACATTTGTAAATATATGCAATGAAATTGGATATGTCATATGTATTCCATATTGTATGCACAATTTATGTCAGTTTCCATTTGTAAATGAACTTTTATGGAGAAATTATTAGGAATAATTCTAGCTTCTCAGTAATCCTTATAATCCTAGCTATTCCAGAGGATGTAATCTAAGGATTATGGTTTGAAGGCAGCCCAGGCAGGAAAGTTTATGAGACTCTTATCTCCAATTACCACCTAAAAACCAGAAGTGAAGCTTAAAATGGTAGAGCAAAAAAAGGTGAGGGACAGTTGCTTAGGCCCTGAGTTCAGTTGCTCAGGCCCTGTGACTGACCAAAAAAAAAAAAAGTTGAGTTATACCTTTAAATTGCATATGTTCTGGAAATACTATGTTAATAGGTTGAAATATGATGGTTTAAAATGGGATAGTGCAGTTTAAAGTAAAATTATTAATTTTATTTCTGTCAGTGGCGGCATGATTTTGTTCATGGATGGATAAAAGTACCTGTGACTCATGAAACACAGGAAGAATGTCTTGGGATGGCAGTATTAGATATGATGAGAATAGCAAAAGAAAAGGATCAGACTCCGCTGGCTGTTTATAACTCTATCAGGTAATTTTCTTATGCATATATATCTATATATATATATATATGTATACGCACATATAGATGTGAACTTAGAGGTTTTGGATAATTTTTTTCAGTGTTTGCCTTTATTTTTTGATTTTATAGTACTAAAAAACAATCAGGCTGGGGATATAGATCATTTGTAGGGCACTTTCCTAGCAATCTGGATTTGATCCTTAGCACTACAAGAAAACAAACCAGCTGCAATTACTGGAAGAGTTTTACAGTATCAGAAAATTATCAGAGATTTTTGAGTCTATATATTTTTTGGTAAGTTTAAAGGAATGGCAGAATACTTGGGGAAGTAAGTTTTGATAGCCGGCCCTCAACTTACACTATTAATCAGAATAAGTATTTTTTTTTTAATTTTATTTTATTGTAAAGCTACTATACAGAGGGTTACAGTAGAATAAGTATTTTTTAAGTTGTCCTTTACTTTATATTTTACTTGCACTGGGAATCATCTGGGGATCATTTAAAATGGAAGATTCTCAGGCTGTAATTGAACAGATCTGTATATAGTAAATATAAGCTGAAGCCCACAACTATGAGCTTTCAGCTTTTATGTTTCCTCCACAGCTTTGTTTATTTTATTTTATTTTTTTAAACAATTCTGATGGATAACATGACACTGAAGTGGATTTACCATATCCAAGAGCCACGCAATCCTGCCAGGCACATGGCTTAAACCAGTGGTTGGATATCTGTTACTTCTGCTATGTGGGAATCTGAGAATGGGATGATTGTGGTCCTAGCTGGCTTGGATAACAAACAAGTACTGGGACAAATAAAAAAAAATCATAGCCACTTAGCATTTGGGAAAATTGGCTCAACAGAGACATGTCTTAAAAGTGATGAAATTGGTGGGTATGAGTTTATAAAACAACTCAGGGGCTGGGAAGGTGGCTCAGTGGTAGAACGCTTGCCTTGCATGCCTGAGGCCCTGGGTTCGATTCCTTAGCATCACATAAGCAAAAAGAAAAAAGCCGGAAGTGGCGCTGTGGCTCAAGTGATAAAGTGCTAGCCTTGAGCTGAAGAGCTGAGGGACAGCGCCCAGGTCCAGAGTTCAGGCCCCACAACCGGATCCCCCCCCCCCAAAAAAAACAAAAAAAAGCAACAACTCAGTTTTTCGGTAAAATGGCTTTCTTGAGCAGTTCTAACTACTTGCGTGCAAAACGCTTAAGAGTTCCAAAGGGACTTGATGTATAGTAGGAGAAGATATAAGTAGTGGTATACTGGTAACAAATAGTTCCTAAAAAATAAGAAAACTGATATTCTGATTTGTTTGTAATATTTTCTGATATCCATATAACAAATATTCCATGATAGCCAGTTTCAAGATACCAGCTTGATATCAGGGAATACAAAATTGGTAGTTGTGACAAACCCTTTTTACCATTTGCATATGATTAATACAAATAACATCAAAGGCATAGATGGCATAGATAGTATAGTATTGCTCCAGAGTATGATTGGAAATAAGCAGGCCTAGAGTTGTATAATAGACTGTTACATACATTCTGTCAAAACAAAAGGAGGAACATTTAATTCAGTAATGAATGAGATCTAGACAAGTTTCCTAGATTTGGTAATACTTGAACTGAGACTTGTAGGACCAGTTAAAGCTAAGTAGATAGGAGACTGGTGATAGGAATGAAGATTAAGCTATATGAAGGTCTAGAAATCTTATGTAGTTGTAGTTCAGAAATGAAATGTTCATTTGCTCTTTAAGCTGATAAATGTAAAAATGAAGGTACAGAAAAGTCAGAACGTTTCTAATAGGAAATATTTTGATCATAAGGAACTTAGTAGGAATTGTTGGAGCTAGCCTAATAGAACTTTGTATACAAAAGTATACAGAGCATACAACAAAATTAGCCACTTTGGGGATTCAGATAAAATTTTGCAGTCTTACGTTATAGGAAATATTTATAGCCCAGAACAATAGATGTTAAAAAAATCTTATAAATGATGATTGGGGATCCAGGAAATAAGAGAAAGTGAATTTTTAGATACTTTAGTATTAATGATACAGGAATTCACTTCAGTAGGGGATGAAAATTAACATCTATTCTAAACTTAATGGTAACTCAAACCCTGCCTGAGATAAATTGGTTGTATGGATGGTAATTCTGTCAGCATAGCCCATTTGACTGCTGTAACATGTTCCTACCTAGGGAAAAGGTCGCATCTTTCAATTTTGTTTAGATTTATCTTCGAACTTTTGTTTTTCTGTGCGTGACTATTTTATTCCTAGCTACAAGACATTCTTACCAAAATGTGTTCGAGCAAAGATCCAAGACTATAATATTCTGACAAGGAAGAGAATAAGGTACAGATTTCGCAGATTTATTCAGCAGTTCAGTCAATGCAAAGCCACTGCCAGAAACTTGAAACTTAAGTATGTTATAAATCTGGAAACTCTTCAGTCTGCCTTCTACACAGAGCAGTTTGAAGTAAAAGAATCTGGAAGAGGTCCTTCAGGTGAGGAGATTTTTGCAACCATTATAATAACTGGAAACGGTGGAATTCAGTGGTCAAGAGGGAAACATAAAGAAAGTGAGACACTGACAGAACAGGTAATCCTTAATGATATGTTCTCATTTTTGTTATGTTAAGTAGAATGCCAATAGAAACAAAGTAATTTTAATCATTTGAAACATGGTTTTGCACTTTTCCCATGATGAAAGTAGTGTGAAGTCTTCAAGGTCATTTCATGTTCTGAAATGGCTTTTAATTTAATTTTTAATGACAATAATAATGACTTTTTACATTTTTCAGAAAAGAGATGAATTCTATAAGTGATTATAATCTTTTTCTTGCCTTATTATTAGTAATAAGGAGTTTTAACCATAAAGCTAATTAAATGGAAAAGATTATTTCTAATTGATTTATGATAATGTGTGTCTATTAATTAACTTACTATGTTTGGTTTTCATTGAAGTTATTGTCATTGCAGACATTTTAAATTTGTCCTATTGTTCTTAGATTGTTTCAGAGATTAAGTGCAATTATTTTATTTCTATTTTTATCATCTCTAATTTTCTGGCAATAGTTCATATTAATGTTAATTATATTAAAGAGTACCATAATTCCCTATAGATTCCTGGAATTTTTAATATTCTCATGCTTAAGTCAAAGCAAAGTAAGTTTAGTATTACTGTTAGAGTTTGGGGAGAAGAAATCACTCTTGATGTCTATCTGTTGTCATCAAGAGATAAAGAATTTTGAATGAATGTGCCTCTTCATAAATTCTGTTTAGGATGGCTCCATAACTGTTTTTAACTTTAAATACTCTTAATTTCAGGATTTACAGTTGTATTGTGATTTTCCTGATATTATTGATGTTAGTATAAAGCAAGCAAGCCAGGAATGCTCAAATGAAAGTAGAATTGTAACTATCCATAAACAAGATGGTAAAATTTTGGTAAGTCTGTTTTATGACTAAACGGTGATTGCATTTTGTAATTGTCAGACATAAATATTTGAGTCTTACTACCAAAGTTACTTTATTATAGGAATTTTAATTATTGGTATAGCTCTAAACATGTTACTGGTTACTAATTTTTTAAACCACATCTGAGTTTTTATTTTACTACCAAAGACTTATCCTCTGAGAGTTTCTTTGCATTACTACACATTCTTCTCATTTTTTATAATTCACACAGCACCAATTACTCCCACACCCTTCCTGTGACTCATAATTGTGCTAGCTACCTGTTATAATGATCATTCCTGACTAAAATGTTGTATTCTTATCAGTTAGATTATGTGTGAACCCTACATAATGCCATATTGCCTAATTAAAAGAGAAAATAAACTAATCTTGTATGGCATTTCTATGATAAAATATAAACCTGTTCTAATTCAGCCTCACTCAAGTTGTAAGACATAATTAATTCTAAAAGATTAGTCCTGGTTTTTAAATAACATAGCTTCAAAATCCCATTTATTTTATATCAAAAGAAATGAACTCTTTATATTCCTCCTTTAAATTTCTTACTTGCTTGGTTGTGTATTCTTTTTACCTTGAATGCTTTTTGAACACCTGGCTTGATTATAATATTATTTATTCATTTATCTTAAATATGTGTGGCTTAATTCTAGCCTTTTAATAAATTATAACTGACTTGCAGCTCACTTTATTTTGAACATTTTCCTGTACCGAGATAAAAATTGTGGTAAGTAGCGTACACATATGGTCCAACAGGCAGTAAGCTTCTTGAATGTAAGAATCATATTTTATGTGTGTTTTTATGTCCTTCACTTTGCACAATGCTCTTGGACATATTTTAGCAAGAATTATTGATAAACATTTCATATATATATGAAAGTATGATTAGTAATTATCAACACCCATGTAGATCTATAATAGGTGTTTCTAAAAGAGTCTATTGATTTTTATGTGACCAGCCGTTCTTAATACAAAGACTTTTCTTATGGGAAGATGTTTGGATTTGCTGACTTAATTCAAAGTTTGTAATACAGGAAAGTTAAGTAACTTTCCAAGATCTTTATGATTGGGTGGATGTTAAGACTTTAAATTTGGTTTCATGATCTAAAAATTTCAGTTCTTAATTTTTATTATTTTAAGTTTAGAGCCTGAGGCCCCGAGTTCAAATTCTAGTACTGCCAAGAAAAAAGGTTACATTGTGTAAGAATGTTTTGAAATTTTTCTAGTAATTGCTTCACACGTTTAATCCTACCTCCTACATCTACGTTTATAAATGAGGCTTTCTCTTTAATTCTCTTATCAAATTGACTATTTTTACATATGTAAATATAAATATACAAATGTATATATGTGCATGCTACATATTCTAATATTTCAGTTTCTAAGCACGAATATTTTAGTCTTAGCAGTATGATGTTGGTGTGTAAAAATAAATGCTCAGGCTTTTTAATTAATACTAAATTTTTATCAGATCCCATTTCTATAAGAGGTAACTGACATTGGTTTAAAGGATTATTATAAAATACATTAAGTAGACTTAATGTATGTGGAGTAAATTGTAATGGAAATACATGATAATCCAATATTTGAGAGGCTTTTAAGTAACAGACATAAGAATTTGTCATGTAGATTGGGGAATTTGGAGTCATATTTGAAAAATTCTAATTAATTTAGGAGAATTAATGCAATAATGTGGGGTGTAAAGAAATTTCAGCATTTAGAATTCAATTGACTTTCAAATGACATGAGTCTTTTTTCTTTTCTCTTAGGAAATTGAACTTAGTTCATTAAGAGAAGCTTTATCATTTGTGTCATTAATTGATGGGTATTATAGATTAACTGCAGATGCACACCATTACCTCTGTAAAGAAGTAGCACCACCTGCAGTGCTAGAAAATATACAAAGCAATTGCCATGGTCCAATCTCGTGAGTAATACAGACTTTATATATAAATTTTTAAAATAGCACATTTAGGGCTGGGAAGGTGGTTCAGTGGTAGAGTGTTTGTTTGCCTTGCATGCATGAGGCCCTGGGTTTGTTTCCTCAGCATCACATAAGCAGGAAAAGCTGGAAGTGGCTCTGTGGCTCAAGTGGTAGAGCACTAGCCTTGAGCTGAAGAGCTGAGGGACAACGCCCAGGCCCAGAGTTCAGGCCCCACGGATGACAAAATAAAATAGCACATTTGTAATTATAGTTATTTATAGTCAGTTATACTTGCCACATCCATGAATTAAGTCAACCATATAATGAACATAGTTTTGAAAAAGTTGTGTCTGTATTGGACATATACTTACTTTTCATTATTTCCTAAACAGTACAATAGAACAATGTTTACTTTGAATTTACATTATCATATATATCATCAGTGATCTAAAGATGATTTAATGTTTGTGGGAGGATGTGCATAGGTTACATGCAAATTTTACTATTTTGTTTAAGAGAATATCCTAAGATTTGGGTTTTGGAACCAAATCCCCACGGATGTCAAGGGACAACTATATTTATAAAGAAGATTTTATACAATACGTGTACGTTTAAGGGTTTGGAAAGGAAATTTATTCTCGGGCTGGGAATGTGACTTAATGGTAGAGTGCTTGCCTTGCATGCATGAGGACCTGGGTTCGAGTCCTCAGCACCACATAAGCAAATAGAAGGAAGCCGAAGTGGCGCTGTGGCTCAAGTGGTAGAGTGCTAGCGTTGAGCTGAAGAGCTGAGGGACAGCGCCCAGGCCCAGAGGTCAGGCCCCACGACCAGACCCCCTTTCCTCCCCAAAAAAAGAAATTTATTTTCTACCAGAAATCTGTTTGCAGCCGGGTGCTGGTGGCTCACACCTGTAATCGTAGCTACTAAGGAGGCTGAGATCTCAGGATCATGGTTCAAAGTCATCCCGGGCAGGAAAAGCCGTGAAACTTGTTTTTTTTTTTTTTTTTTTGGTGGGGGGGGGGGGGGGGGTCCGGTCATGGGGCCTGAACTCTGGGCCTGGGCGCTGTCCCTCAGCTCTTCAGCTCAAGGCTAGCACTCTACCACTTGAGCCACAGCGCCACTTCAAGCTTTTTTTCTTTTTGCTTATGTGGTGCCGAGGAATTGAACGCAGGACCTCATGCATGCAAGGCAAACGCTCTACCACTGAGCCACCTTCCCAGCCCCTCCGTGAAACTCTTATCTCCAGTAAACCTCCAGAAAACCGGAAGTGCCGCTCTGGCTCAAGTGGTAGAGCGCTAACCTTGAGCTGAAGAGCTGAGGGACAGCACCCACAGGTCCACAGTTCAAGCCCCATGACCAACAACAACAACAACAATCTGTTTGCATAAATCATATTACATTACAATTAGAACCATTGTGTACCTTCACAATAATTAACCAGTTTTAAGGTTCAGTAGAGTTTTTCAGTTACTATTAGACTTTAGAATTATATTAAAATAATGCACACAATTTTTATATTAGTAACTGCTATAATAGAGCTAAGAGACATTTTCTGCATAGTTAAATAGAATTTTATAAGAATGAATATGGCTTAAAATACTAGATTTGTAATTAGAAAGCAGAAAATTCAATGAGTTTTCTTTTTAATGGTTATTGTCTTATAATATCTTGTGGGAGTTTCTGAAGTAATATAATTGTTCCTTGAATTGGTTTGAACTTATTTCAAAATAGCTTGATAAATTGATTTCCCCCCCCTTGCAAGATTATTGATAAGTATATCATAGACTGATCTTCTAAAAGTTCAGTTTTAAATTTGACTTCTGATTTCTTACATGTCATTTGATCATCATGCAGTGTTGCTTGTGGTCATTCATATTATTTCTTTTTAATCTTCAGAATGGACTTTGCCATTAGTAAACTGAAGAAAGCAGGTAATCAGATTGGTCTATATGTACTTCGATGCAGTCCTAAGGATTTTAATAAGTATTTTTTGACTTTTGCTGTTGAGGTTAGTATGGCACATTTATTTATGGTAACATGTTTTTTAGTCTATACTTTATCCTTAGTGCTTATCATGTATTATTTTCCTTTTAATTCAGAATTATAACTCTGGGTATGATAACTGGCATCATAATTATTAACTTATCTAAAAATTCTGCATAAATAATTCCTAGTGTTTATGTAAACATAAAATTATATGTGCAACCAGTTTGTCAAATACTTTGTCACCAAAAGTAGAACTCTTTGCCATATTCTGTGGAGCAAAATTAATTGGAAGCAAATTTCTGTTTATTAGCACTGGCTGCTAATTAAGAAAAATAGAACAATAACAAAGGAACAGAAACACCATAGCACTTTTAACTTGTAATTTCCCAATATTAAGACTATAATCATGTATATAATTTATGCTTGAAGTGTAAAACTGCAGAGAAGCCTCTGTTAAATGCACCTCATCTTGACTCTCATCTAATATTATGTACTATTCACAAGTTCTTAAAAGATACTGTCATTTATTAGGAAATTTCATGGCTCAAATCTTTTTATAGCAGCAGGAAAATTTATTTTGTTTTTAAAAAGTAAAGACTTTTGTTATTTACTTGTTTTGTAAAAGCAACCATCTTGCATTTAGCACATCCAGAGAATGGATTAATATATGAATTATGAAAGGTAGATGAAGCCATTACTTCACCATTGTATGAAATTAATAATCCTAATTTTAGAATAACACTTATTACAATTTATGACAATCAATTGTGTTGAATTTTGTGTTTATACTGTATGTGCCTCACCTAATATGAGCGATATAAATTAGAAGATGTATATATGCTATATGTTATATGATATAAACCTATCTTCAAGAAACATCTTTTGGAAAACAAAAATTAGAAAGTGTACTAATTGCTTTCTTACTTTGTTTAAATAGAGTCTATTTGTGAGCTACTTCTGTAGGCTATGGAATGATAATTAAATGCCTTCTTGAGAAGCCAAGGGCCTTTGACTGTACCCTGCTTTATGATTTATTGTTTAAATATTCTGAAAACAATTACTATACTGTCCATTGTAACGTTCCCTCCTTCTCTTTATAATTAAACTTATATAGAGAGAAAACGTCATTGAATATAAACACTGTTTAATTACAAAAAATGAGAATAGAGAGTACAACCTCAGTGGGACTAAGAAAAATTTCAGCAATCTTAAAGATCTTTTGAATTGCTACCAGATGGAAACTGTTCGCTCAGACAATATAATTTTCCAGTTTACTAAATGCTGTCCCCCCAAACCAAAAGGTAAAAAAAAAATCTAGTTATTTAAAAAATACTGGTAATGGGCTATGTATGTGGTAGAAGATAACTTTAGTACACTGATTTGAAAAGAAATACCAAAGAAGCACTTATAAAAACAAATTAGTTTTGTATCATTCTGTTGTACAAAGCAGCGTTAAGTAGGATCAGGTTGTTTGGTTTGCTGTTAGTGGCTTGATATTCTATTTTTCTAAAATTGCATTTTAAAGATAATTAGTCACATATGGACCTGGACAGTTTTGCTACTAGATTTTGCTCATGTGTTTTAAATAAGCATTTTCATGCAGGTTTTAAAATTTTAATGTCTGCACTTTTAAAGTAGGTAGTAAGGTTGGAAATTCCTTGAAATAATACAGTTAATTATTAAACCCTTTGGAAAACTGTATTAGTTAAATAAGTGATCCTAATTTTGAATGTGTGAAATAATTGGTAAGTTCAATGAATAAAAGGCAAATAATTTTATATGAAAAAGATGAACAGTGAACAGCTATTATTTATTATATTCATATGCTACTTTGTTGAATGACAATGACTTTGTACAACTACTTAAAGATTAAAATAAAATTAAAAAAGAATACATTCATTTTACTTTTCTTTGGAGCAAGTCATATTTTTAATGTGTTTTGATGGATACACTCACACATATCAACACACACATACATATATACATGTGTCTTATTGTTATTTTTCAGATAAATCGAATCTTCTAGTCTTCAGAACCAATGGCATTTCTGATGTGCCAAACTCACCAACGTTACAGAGGCATAATAATGTGAACCAAATGGTATTTCACAAAATCAGAAATGAAGACTTGATATTTGTAAGCCATTAAATAATGATCATTTTCTTTCTTCTTGATTTCTTACCCTGTATTATATTTATGTGATATTTGGAACTATTTTGTTATAACATATGTTATAAAGTTTACTTGCAATTTAAACATTTTATATGTTATGAGAAATATGCCAACTTTGTGTTAGAAATAAGAAAAAATTAAGAATGAATTATATTCTCTTTTCAGATATTTAAATATTTCCTTTATAAATTGTTAAAGTTCTCAAGACAATAAGGGAAATACATAGTATTCTTTTTTTGTGAGATTTTTTAAAGATTATTATTTTAAAAGTGATGTACAGAGGGGTTACAGTTACACAAGTCAAGGTCATGAGTACATTTCTTTTTGGACAACGCCACTCCTTCCCTGGCTTTCCAAAGTATTCTTTTTTAAGGAACTCAGAATAGTATACTAGAGCTGATGCTTTGATGGATGTGGAGTTTAGACTGTTTTATCTTCTAAAAATTAAAAACTATACAAAGAAAAAGGGCTGGTTAGTAAGCTTTTGTGAGGCCAATACTTAAAAGTGAGACAATCCCTGCTGAAAGCAAGGATTCTGAAGAACATACTTCTTGAGTGAAAAATTAACTTCCAAGCAAAAGAGAAAGGAAGAACATTACTTATTTTACTTCAGTTCCTTTATTTATTTTTTAAATGTTATTGTCAAGGAAATGTGCAGAGGGGTTACAGTTAAATATTTAAGGTAGCAAGTACATTTCTTATAAAACTTGTTACCCCTTCCCTCATTTTTCTCCCATGTTCCCTCCCTCCAACCTCCCCTCAATTTGTACAGTTCATTTCCATCATACTGTCTTATGAGTATCACTGTTGCATTGTTTTGTCCTTTGTCCTTAGTCTCACCAGTTTGTTGTTCCCCTTCCCTTCCCAACTTCAGATAAACGTATATACAATACGCAGGGTACCAAAATCAAATACAGTGACAAATGGGATAAACCATAGCAAAAAGGAAAAAAATACAAAAGAAAAAGGAAATCACATAGTACATTAAAAACAACAACAATAACGAAGAACCTCCTGTGTCTATGTCTTGTAGTTCATTTCACTTAGCATCATCTTATATGGACATATGTACATAGCTATTCTGCTCATCTGTTAGGATTATCCTAACCATATATTGATCATTACAAATGAAGGAAACCATGGGATCTATGTTTCTTTAGGTCTGGTTGAGTTTACTTAATACAATTTATTCCAAGTCTTTTCATTTCCTTACAAATTGGGGAAGTGTCATTCTTGCTGATGGAGGCATGGAATTCAATTGAATATGTATACCACATTTTCTTAATCCATTCATTTACTTAGGGACATTTGGGTTGATTCCAAATCTTTTTTTTTTTTAATTTAATTTTATTTTATTTGAGAACATACTGTACAGAGGGGTTACAATTACATGGGCAGGATAATGCATACATTTCTTATTGATTCCAAATCTTAACTATGGTAAACAATACTGTGATAAACATAGTTGTGCTGGTAGCTTTACAGACCCTTGTTTGTGGTTGTTTGGGTAAATGCCCAGAAGTGGGATTGCTAGGTCATAGGGGAGCTATGTGTGGAGTCTTTTGAGGAACCTCAATACTGCTTTCCAGAGTGGTTGAACAAATTTACACTCCACCGAGAGTATTAGTAGTGTTCCCTTTTGCCCACATCCCCTCCAGCATCTGTTACTAGATTTCTTGAGTATAGCCATTCTAACTGGGATGAGGTAGAATTTCAATATTGGTTTTGATTTGCATTTCTTTTATGATCAGAGATGTTGACCATTTCTTTATATGTCTATTGGCCATTCTTACTTCCTCTTCAGAGAAGTCTCTTTGTAAGTCTTTAGCCTACTTAAGTTCTTAGTAATGTAAAAGCACCTATCCTAAGAATTTATAATCATAAGCTTTTGAGTTTTAACTACCTATATGGTCTAAGAGATGCTAAATCAAGAGATTAAAGGTAGTACTCTTTATTTCCTTAGGAGAAAGACATGCAGATTCCTTTATGGAAGAACCTGTTTAACCTAGGCTACCCAGGATTCCCACAGATAAAATTACTCCAAACATTAGTTTTTAATTAAAAATTTTGAAACATACAGGGAAACACTCCAGGATTAAGCAAGAGTCATCAAACCAAAATTATAATTCAATAACTTCATTTAGTTTTCAAGTAGAGACTACAGAACACGCACCTATGTTTAAAGAATCAAAAGGAGTTAAGAACATAGGAAAATAAGACAATTTTAAAATATAATTATAAAATACAATTTTAAAGAGCAAACTTTTTTGAGAAAAGCATAGAAATGAAAAATGTGCTCATTGATATTTAAGTGAACAGATTAGGAATCAGATTACTCATAACTGAATAGAGAGTCAGTGAACTGAATTACAGACCTGAAGAAATCCTTGGAATGCAGCAGATGGGATGAATGAAATAAGAATTATAACTTAGAAATTAGTTGGATGGAATGAGAGGGTAGAATGAGAAAGACTAACTGAACTCAGACTTCTATAAGAAGATAATAGATTAGAAGACTAGATGAGAATTGTCAGGGTATGAATTCTCATGTGGGTAATAAGAAGTATAAAATATTAAAGTACAGCTTGGATTTTAGCATATATAGCTAAACTATAGCATGGTTTAGCTTCTCTTAGACCATATAGGTAGTTAAACTCAAAAGCTTATGATTATAAATTCTTGGGATAGGCACTTTTTCATTACTAAGAGCTTAAGTGGGCTAAATAAAGTAAGAGAGGCTTCTCTGAAGCACAAATAAGAATGGCCAATAGACACATGAAGAAATGCTCAACATCTCTGACCATGGAATACCAATACCAATAGTAATAGCTATCACATTTTTTTAAATGTGTTAGTGCTTTCATGTATTTATTTACTTCATGTTCAAAACAGTACAGTGAGAAAACTGTGATCTTCATTCTTCAGATGAAGAAACTAAGATAGCTGTAGTATAAAGAGATTAAATATTTTGCACAAGGTTAAGCAGCTAGTAAGTAGTAAAAGGAAAAAAATCAGCTGCATCTTCACAGACCATACGGATCATTTTATTTCACTAATATGAAAAACAAATTAATGACTCTTCCATAGACAAATGTAGGTAAATATTGAGTCTTTTTTTTTTTTTGTCAGTCATGGGGCTTGAACTCTGGGCCTGGGCACTGCCCCTCAGCTCTTCAGATCAAGGCTAGCACTCTATCACTTGAGTCACAGCATCACTTCTGGTTTTCTGTTGGTTTATTGGAGATAAGAGTCTCACGCAGGCTGGGAAGGTGGGTAGAGTGCTTGCCTTGCATGCATGCGGCCCTGGGTTTGTTTCCTCAGCACCACCTAAACAGAAAAAGCTGGAAGTGGCGATGTGGCTCAAGTGGTAGAATGCTAGCCTTGAGCTGGAGAACTGAGGGACAGTGCCAAGGCCCAGAGTTCAAGCCCCACAACTGACAAAAAGATAAAAAAAGAAAAGAAAAAAGGAAAAAGAGTCAGGACGATCCTGCCTGGCCTGGCTTTGAACTGTAATCCTCAAATCTCAGCCTCCTGAGTAGCTAGGATTACAGGCATGAGCCACCAGCGCCTGGCTTAAATATTGAGTCTTAAGAAAGATTAAGATGGAGGGTGTGACACTGAACAAGATGCATTGTATACATAATTTGACATGTTAAATTGAAACCCCATTGTAGAACTATTTGAGGATAATAAAAAATTAATAAAAAAGTGATTAGTCATTACAGGAGATTTTAAAGTAGGATGGAGTAAAAATATAGTTTATTCATTATTGTTTACTGTCTTTAATTATCACTCAAGGAAGCATAAAGAATGAATTTCAAGCCTTGGTTTAATTTCTAGGCATAGCTTATAAGAGAAATGCTTCCTTAATTTAAAAAATATCAGTGAACATATTTCCCATCTTTTACCATCTTCTCATTTTTTTCCTCTTCTTTTTTTTTTTTTTAACAGAATGAAAGCCTTGGTCAAGGCACTTTTACAAAAATTTTTAAAGGCTTAAGAAGAGAAGTAGGAGACTATGGCCAATTACATGAAACAGAAGTTCTCTTAAAAGTTTTGGATAAAGCACATAGAAATTATTCAGAGGTATGTATATTCTTTGGGTAGTTAATGTAGTTTATGCCATATAAATATGTGTTCTCATGTGCACATAGTATTCATGCATGAAGCATTTCAAAATATTGTAATTTAAATGTCTATCAAGACCTTTCTGAGACTTCTGATATGGCTGTAGAAAATTACAAGATTTTACAATAATGTTTCTAAACTATTTTTAGAATTTTATTATGAGTATTATTAAATCTCAATTTTATACTGTAGCAGCTGCTTTTAAACATGGCTTCCCAGGATTTTATGGTTTCATAGAGGTGCCTTTACAGTTTGGTCTATTTAAAAAGAAAAAGTGTATATGACACTGTAGTTAGGAACACTGAATGAAATGCGGATGACTCTGACTTTGAGAATCATCTAGAGATACAACACAAGTTCATGATCTTTATGATGTCTTAAAAGGAGGTTAATGGAAGAGGATATGAAACAAGCAAGATGAGGAGTTCTAATCTAGAGCATGAAAGTGCTAGTGATTATGATCATCTGAACGATCGTAACCAGAAGTTCTAGTCAACGATTGGTTGAGTTAGAATGATGTTAATACTATGAGAGCATCCTGATACAAGTTTCATACTTTATCTGTGCAAAAGCTATTCTTAGTTATTGAGGAACCATTATTTATTTATTTATTTATTTTTGGGTCCGGTCGTGGGGCCTGAACTCTGGGCGTGGGCGCTGTCCCTCAGCTCTTCAGCTCAAGGCTAGCGCTCTACCGCTTGAGCCACAGCGCCACTTCCGGCTTTTTTTCTTTTTGCTTATGTGGTGCTGAGGAATGGAACCCAGGGCCTCAGGCATGCAAGGCAAGCGCTCTATCACGGAGCCACCTCCCCAGCCCCTGAGGAACCATTATTTAGAGTTTATATTAATCTATCTCAATCTCTTATCATGATATGAATTGTCTACCTCTAGTTGTTACTCAGTAACTATTCTAGGTGTTACAGTCTAAGCCTGTTTGACTTGCATTATTCATGCTGTGCTCAGCCACTATTGCTGTCTCTCAGTGCTATCTCCACATTTCACATTTACTAAGAGATTTCCTCAGAATAAACCCAAACATCAAGGTTGATGCCACTTGCAAGTCCATATTAAGGGACCGAAGCATATTGTAACCTGCTAAGAGTAGAAGAAAGTGCATTTCTTTTATGACAATGAATATCTTCTTTATCTCTGTATATTTATAAATAAGTAAAACAATAATTCTTAACATTATTTTTCTTTTCCTTAGTCATTCTTTGAGGCAGCAAGCATGATGAGCCAACTTTCTCACAAGCATTTGGTTTTAAATTATGGAGTATGTGTCTGTGGAGAGGAGAGTAAGTAAAACACTGGCTTTTTATGTTAATACCATGTCTTTTTCAGAGAATCTATGGTTGTTTATATAAACAATTCAATTTCAGGGTACAGGGATCGATGTAAACAGTACTTTATTGCAAATTAGATATCCTTGAACTTAACAGCATTATATGATTATTCAGTTACATCTTACACAAAAAAGTGGTGAAATTTAAAACACAGAAATCACTTAATGCCCAAGTGCTAGAGTATTATTATAACAAATGTACAGCTTTTTTTTTCACCATAGTAGTGTATATTATGGTGGTTAAGCTTAATATTTGAGCAGTGGCTCTTTCCATACACACTTATTTGAAATTAGGAGGTTATAGCATATAGTCGACAGACTGAATTAGCAGTTGATCTGATTGAAATGATTGTATACTGCTATTAGATATAGTCTCCAGGTATATTGGAGTAATTATATATTATATTACATTGTACTCTGTATAGTAAAATGTATGTTGTATATTTTACATGTAATTATATATTCTGTATTTAATTGTTTATTCCTGCATCACATCATGAATAAATATAAACTTAATGTACATGGTGTAAATCCATTATGCTTTTAAATGAATTTTGTTTAATTTCTTTACCCATAGTATTTGCATGCAACATAAATGTACTTATAAAAAGTTTGAATTTTATGTTTAAATAAATACATATAATGCATATGCTTAAGACTTATTATTATCTATATTTTAATACAGATATTTTGGTTCAGGAGTTTGTAAAATTTGGATCATTAGATACATATCTGAAAAAGAACAAAAGTTCTATAAATATATTATGGAAACTTGGAGTGGCTAAGCAGTTGGCATGGGCCATGCATTTTCTAGTAAGTAATTAGTATTTTGTTTTTGCCAAAACTTGCTTTATCTTATGAGCAATGTAGAAATTATTTTGTCCTAGCACTAAGAAACAAGTCTTTGAATAGATGCCAAGTCATTCAAAACAATCTGTTAGGTGTTAAAAAGGGATTACTTCAGGAATATGTTTATTTATGTAAAATCTGTTTGGAAAGGAATAGCTTTGTCATCCCACCAATCTCCTCTTGATAGACAATCTGTAGTTTTTAACATTTGGGGTTAGCAAATTTAGCCAAAAAATATTTGGAAAAATGTTACGCTACTGTGGATAGCAGAAAATGCCTTATTATGATATTTGAGGGCAATTGGACATTATGGTCAGTGAGAAGGCAGAATTGACAAAAAAGCAGAGTACTGGAATGACAGCCAGTTATCCTACCCCTCGAGTAAACCTATGGCTGCTGAGCTGAAGGTAATATTTCCTAATGTCAGCTGCCATCTAGAAAGACTTACCATTTAGAATTTCAGCTCTGAGAAGAAGAGTAATACTGGGTAGATTTAACTTACTCACTTCATTATGATGGATTATTGTGTCATTTAAAGGCTAAGCCAGGAAATTTTCTGCTATTATCTCAAAACATGCCTCTAAGTTAATATTTGTATGTTGTCTTATTTATATTCTTTATTCTGTCTTGGAGCTTTAAACATGAAATGTTCAAATATTTGTGAGTTGATACTTGAATATACATGCATTTAACTTTAATAGGAAGAAAAAAACATTATTCATGGGAATGTATGTGCCAAAAATATTCTACTTATCAGAGAAGAAGACAGGAAGACAGGAAATCCTCCTTTCATCAAACTTAGTGATCCTGGCATTAGCATTACAGTTTTACCAAAGGACAGTAAGTTCTACAGGGATTTCATTTAACTTCATTAAATTTTACTTGGGTAGTAACATAAAAAGCATGTTCAGTTTTCCTTGAACTTTCTATTACTCATGTGCTCTTGATTAATAATGTTTATCTGGCACTTGTAGCAATTTCAATTAAGTTACAGGTACATCCTGGTCTCTGTCCTTCTTTCTTAGAGACATGTCATCATTGACTTGAGATAATTTTTAAAAACAATTTTATCCCTAGTTATGTGTGGAAGATGTAGTTTCATTTATTTTTACATTATATTTTCTCAAATTGTTCTTAAACTGTTTGAAAAAATGTATCAAGCCCCTAGAACTTATTCAGCTAATTCTGATGTTTTAAAAGTTGCTTTAAAAAACCTTCTTACATCTGTTAATTTTGTTAGACATAATAACCTAAAAGTAAAATTTTCAGTTGAATAGTTTTTGGAGAGTCCAAACGACATTGCTATTTCACTATCTGAGCTATTTTTTTTTTTTTTCTAATTGAATGTTCTAAATGTAGACTCTTAAAATCAGTTTATGCATTGACATACAGTATTCTATTTGAGACTATGATACTTGGTACCTTATCCAACAGTGAAGACTATATTATGACAGTTATAAAGAAGAAATCTTGCACAATCTTAGACCCACTACTTGTGGAAATTTGCTTTATTTGAATAGAAAATAAATATATTTGCTTGGTAAAAGAGAAAAAACTCAGTGTTCTTTTTAATATTTATTTATTTATTTATTTATTTTTGTGGTACTACTAGGGCCTGAGCTGAGAGCTTAGACTCTTGCTTAGCTTTTTTGCTCAAGGCTGACATTTTACTATTTGAACCACACCCCTGCTGCCCTAATGCCTTGTTTATACAGCAAAATATTTGTATTACTTTACTGAAACATACTAAAATATATTGCAGATTATCCCTCATATTCATTGATGTGTGTCAGAATACCTGGAAGTCAGAGTTCTTTTGCTTCTTTTTTCTTTGATTACTATCTTTGTAGTGCTATAATGACCCTTAGAAACTTCATTTGGGAAATTCCATTATCTGAGCAGTATCAATTCTACACCCGTAGTACCTCAAAATAATTTCATCGTTCATCTGCCATAATGATAAATGCCTGTGGAGCTTGCTCATCTTCAAGTTATAATAGCCACTGCTATTAAGTTATTAAAATTTTTGTCACCATTAGTTTTACTACTTACGTATTGTAAAAAAAATGTTGAGAGATAGCTTCAGGACAAAGTTTGTAAATGGAGATGTGGCAGGATTAATGGGAAGGTGTAGAGAAGGTGATATGCCAGTTGAGACACTATTGTGTAATAGAAGTAAGTTTAGTTGTGTGAAATTTATTGTACAAGATTCTAATTCTATCATGCTGCTAACAAATTGTGTGACTTTAAGCAAATTAATGTTTTTATGCCTTTCCATGCCTTATTGTTAAAACTGAGTGAATTAGACAAACCAAAAGCTCTTAAGTTTATCTAAACATAATCGGGGTAGTCCTTCTCTAATAATAAAAAAAGACTTGCTGAGTGTGAAAATTATTTGCCTATAGAATAATGGTGTTGTGGAGGTTATGTATCTATCTTTTGTTCTGTTATTTATAAGTTCTTCAGGAGAGAATACCATGGGTACCACCTGAATGCATTGAAAATCCTAAAAATCTAAATTTGGCAACAGACAAATGGAGTTTTGGTACCACTTTGTGGGAAATCTGCAGTGGAGGAGATAAACCTCTGAGCGCTCTCGATTCTCAAAGAGTAAGTTAATACAGGCTATGGAGGTAGAAAAACTTTGTGGTCCTTTATATTTCTTTCACATGATTTGGTATTTCTTAGCCCACCTCATTTTAACGAGAAAGTTTATGCAGTTTATAGAAAGTTTAACAGTATTATAAAGTTTATTGTCAGTTTTTTGTTCTTTAACTATAGAAGCTTCAGTTCTATGAAGATAGGCACCAGCTTCCTGCACCAAAGTGGACAGAATTAGCAAATCTTATAAATAATTGTATGGATTATGAATCAGATTTCAGGCCTTCTTTCAGAGCCATTATACGGGACCTTAACAGTTTATTTACTCCAGGTATGTATAGTTGGAGAGAACCTATTGATCCCTTATCTTTCTATCTTTGTTGTATTTTTACTAGTTTTGCCACCTTTCCAAGATGTTCTTTGATGTCTTCTAAGACCTTTTAATTTCTTGTACTGATACAACTTCTCATACTTTGTGTATTTTTTTGTTTTTAAAAAGGCCCTTTTCTCCTTCAGTAACCTAATTTTATTTACTCATTTGTTCCTTTAAATGAAAAAAAAACACAATTTATGCCTATGGAAGGGAATTTTGAGACTCCAGCCTGTTTTTAGTTTTCCAGTTAATGAGAAGCGTGTTTATTTGGCTGAATTGACTTTGTAATAACAACTCTTTATTGTTTACTCGATTTTTGACTTCTTAATAACAACTCTATTTTATAATTAATTTTCTAAACATGAGGTAGACTTGTTTGTTCTAACCTCCTTTTAGATATTGAGCTAAAGTTATGTAGGTATTTAATAAGTGCTTCAGTACTGTTCATTATAACCTTTGTGAATATTAAAACTATATTTTAGGAAAGTAATCATCCTTTGCAAGATTTTTCTTAAGAACCTATCAGGTTATGAGAAATAAAGTTCCCATTAATATAATCTATAAGCTGGTTTTAGTTTTTCTATATCACTTAGTGTTTCTAACTCATTGTGATTATTTTATCAACTTGAATATGTATGATTTCACCCGAAGAATGTATTTGCCAACCTAAGATAATTATATTCTTTATTTGTCTAGATTATGAACTATTAACAGAAAATGATATGTTACCAAACATGAGGATAGGTGCTCTAGGGTTTTCTGGTGCTTTTGAAGACAGGGACCCTACACAATTTGAAGAGAGACACTTGAAATTTCTACAGCAACTTGGGAAGGTAAATTATCGCAAGTTTTTCAAATAGAGTACGGTCATACAACCCTTTATTCAGGAAGATGAAAAGACTTTAGACAATCCTTTTCTTTTTTATCGTTAGTAGAAAGGTGATGAGGGGATTACAGTTATGTAAGTCAGGTAATGAGTACCCTTCGTTTTGGACAGTGTCACCCTTTGCCTCGCTCTCTCCCAGTTTTTCCCTCCCGTGTCTACCCATAAGTTGTATAGTTCCATTTTCAGGTTAGTGTCTAATGACTGCTCCATTTTTTCACCCTTTGTCTCTCCATTTCTGTTTCCCCCTCTTGCCCTTTTTAAGACAGATAAATGAACAAACAAGACAAAAGAAAAGAAAAGAAAACCCACAACAAAGAAAAAATCTTGTTTCCATTTCCTGGAGTTCATTTAGATAAATATTACTTTATCTGATCAGATGCACATAGGCACTGAGCCTTTGTGTTCCTCTCCTGAGGAAATCTTCCTTCCGTCTCACTGTGTGCAAATATCTAGAGGCTTTGAAGAATCTTAGGCTGGGAAGATGGCTCAGTGGTAGAGCGCTTGCCTTGCATGCATGAGGCCCTGGGTTCGATTCCTCAGCACCACATAAGCAAAAAGAAAAAAGCCGGAAGTGGCACTGTGGCTCAAGTGGTACAGCGCTAGCCTTGGGCTGAAGAGCTGAGGGACAGTGCCCAGGCCCAGAGTTCAGACCCCACGACCGGATCCAAAAAAAAAAAAAATCTTTAAAAATTCATTTTTGACCATTCTAAGGGTTATCTGTAGAAAAAAAGGCTTGTCAGATATTAGAGAAATTTTGTATTACATAAGCAACTTTCATTGCAGAAGAACATCTCAGAGCCTGTCACACATAATGTACATTGAACATCTTCAAGAGGATGATAAAGGAGGCAATACTTCACAAATTGCTATGACCATGGGACTCTTGCTTGACAGGAGTTTGTAGTTCATGATGTGTGACTTAGTGAAGCAGAGAAAGGAATACTCAAATATTTCTGCCTGTCCTTAGACATCTCAGGGGAAAAAAAAAATCCTCTGATTGCTTGCTGCCTAGGACATTGACTGGAGAAAGTTCACTAAGACAGCCTCCGGCAAGGTCATGATAGCCTGTAGGTTGTAAGCAAGGCCAGAAAAGGCTCATTTTAGAAGGTGTAACCACAGTATTACTCTCTCCCTTCTTCCTCTAAGCTTGCTTGCATAAGTATAAGCTTCCAGATTATTTATTGTTATGAAGTAGATTTTGGCATAGATATAAAAGGTCTCATTTAGGCCTTAAAATTAAACTATAAGTTCCAAATTGAGCTTCCCTAGAGCTAAACATTGGAGGTTATACTAAAATATTGGCATAGCCATATTAATACTTTGCTCATTTATCTTTGTTTAAAAAATACTCTTGGTTATCTTTGAAGTAATGTAGCAATGAGAACAAAAAGTTCAGATATCTTGGGTGTATTAGGTGTATTGGTGTGTAACAAATTACCCTTAACAGCCAAAAGCAATACTTAATTATCTTCAGTTTTTTGAGTCAGGAATCTAGGAAGCTGTTTAACTCAGGGGAAAAGATATAAAACCCTTAATTTCTCAGTGTTAAATTTTAAGATATTATTTTACAGTAATTTCTGAAAAATATCAGTTTGAGATAGATATTTTACTGTCTCTATTTTAGGGAGGAAAAAAATAATGATGTTCAGAAAGGGAATAGAACTTCCCAAGGTCACAATGAGATGAATTAGTGAACCAAAATTCTAGCTCTGTTCTGTTTGGCCTGAGTCCTAGGTCTTATCCACCTTGTGTCCTTCCAAACTATAGTTTAGGTTTTAAAGAAGATTTCAAGTACATAACAGGAAATAAAGTTGCTCAAGATCTACATTCCTAGAGAATTCAATAATATCTTAAATACACTAATTGGGATTAATACCAAAACCCTATACTTGACTTTAAGTGTTAGGTATCAGCTTACCAATCCTATGTAGATGTCTTTTTTTTTTTTTTTTTTTATTTAATTTTATTTGAGAACATACTGTACAGAGGGGTTACAATTACATGGGCAGGATAATGCATACATTTCTTACCAAGCATTGCAGCCTCCTCCTTTGTTTACCCTTCACCTCCCTTCCCAGCCTCCCCCCTCCCCCCCACCCAATCATACCCCCCCCCCCCACCGACATTGTAAAGCTGGTTTTGACATGACATTTTGTACTTTGTAGATAAGTCTTAAGAGTAAATTTCCTTAAAAACTGACCTCAAATGTATTTCTTTCTCTCTTTCTCTCTCTCTATTCCATATATATACATATGTATGTATATCTATATATATTCCATAGTCTAAAAATGCCTTCTTTTTTTTTTCTTTTGTGCTGGTTACCTAGGGCTTGAACTCAAGGCTTGGATGCTGTGTCTGAACTTTTTTATTCAAGGCTAATACTCTCTATTTGAGCCACAGCTCTACTTCCAGGTTATTTTGGTAGTTAATTGGAGTTTTACAGGCTTTTCTGCTTGGGCTGGCTTTGAACGTCAGTCCGCAAATCTAAGCCTCCCTGAGTAGCTAGGAATCACAGGCTTATGCCACTGCCTCCTGTCTTAAAATACCTTAATTTCTTAAAGCAGACTATTGACTATATATTAGTTTTATTGGGCTACCATAATAAAATGCCATAGAATGGTTGACTTAAACAAGCATTATTAGTTTTCACAGTTCTAGAGGCTCAAAAGTCATAAGATCAGAGACCTATCAGGGTTTGGTTTCTAGTGAAGACTTTTTCTAGCTCTGTTTCTGTTTTTTAGCCTAACCATAAGGCATTAGAACCTCACTCTTATGTCTTAATTTAACATTTATCACTCCTACATAAGGCTCTATTTCCAAGCCACATTGGGAATTAGAATTTCGTCATAAACATTTTAGGGGGACACAGTAGTCCATAATAGACCCTCACTGTTAATGATGTCAAAGGGAATATTGTAAAGAAGAAAAGTTCTTCCTGACAGTGAGTGATAAAAATTTAGGGATCCTCTAGCATTACTCTTGTATTAGTAAATGATTCATCATTTGTATGAATGCATTTTTCAAGTAATTTATATTTCAGTATATAATTCTTTTGAAGAAGTTAAGTTTTATATACCAACTTGTTGAAATCATGCCATTTTCTTGCTCTAAAACTTGCCAAATAAAAGCTTAGTGATATGCCTATTACTTCTAGCTCTTGAGACTTCATATATAATTAGCATTAGTAATTTTATTTTGAAAAACTCAAGTCTTCTAACCGACGTATTGTGTTGTTTAGGGTAATTTTGGAAGTGTGGAAATGTGCCGATATGACCCTCTGCAGGACAACACTGGGGAGGTAGTGGCTGTTAAAAAGCTCCAGCACAGTACTGAAGAGCACCTCAGAGATTTTGAAAGGGAAATTGAAATCTTGAAATCCCTGCAGCATGACAACATTGTCAAGTACAAAGGAGTGTGCTACAGTGCTGGTATGTTGCCTATAGAAACTGTTAAATTCAAATGGTAATGGAAACATAAAACTATTTGAAGATCTGGGCTTAGCATATGCCAATACCAGAGAGATGTTCTAAATGACTGGAGATGCAGTGTAGTGATAGTAGGCTCAGGAAATCTTTAGCTGGTTAACCAGTCATTCTCCTTACCACTTTTTCCAGAGTATACTTTTAACAAGCATATACTTTTTTTAAAAAAAGAAATGATATTTCCTTATATTTTTAATGAAAATATTTTTAGAAGAGATACACTTGTTTAGTATAAATGAGGAGAAAAGAAAGGTTTATTAGTTAAGCTGAAAGAGTTACAGAAGTCTAAAACTTTTAAAGCTTTTTTAAAAAAATAACTGGTGTTTTAGTTAAAATCATCACTAAATCTTAAAGCATAAAAATAATTTCTAGCAGTATGAAATGATCATTATTTTATTTTGAAAGCCTGCCAAGCAAAATCTCACATTTATCTCCCATTTCAGTATTTTCACAGTCTTTGGACTAGCGAAGATTAAAACTGAGTTCAGAGCTACTTTCTCTTGAAAGCCCTTCTAACAGGCACTATCAATTTACAAAAATAACAGATGCATACCAGTGTCTTTTGTCTGTACTTACTGAAGTTTGCTTTCCATTGTGATGGTCTAGAGGTTAAAGACTTAAATGAAAAAACTTAAACAGTTGTTTTCATTTGATTTTTATTATAAATGTGTAAAAAGTAATTGTATTAATTAATGTCTCATTTCTGATGAAAAAGAAAAAGTTTGTGTTCTAAACAACTAATTACTTTTCACTTGTAATAAAGATTTATCATCTTATATTCATGTATGCATATATATGTGTGTATACATATATATGTCTTTTATATATGCTTTTTCCCAAATTTCATCAGTAAAATATAATAAAGTAGTAACGTATTATGTTCTGTTTGTGTATTAAAAGGCCGGCGTAATTTAAGATTAATTATGGAGTATTTACCTTATGGAAGTTTACGAGACTATCTTCAAAAACATAAAGAACGGATAGATCACAAAAAACTTCTGCAGTATACGTCTCAGATATGCAAGGTATCTAACATCCTAGTTATTTGTTGTGGACCAAATGAGCTTGTTGAACTAATTTAGAAATCCTGTAAACTTTTCCTTAGCTAATAAAAGGAATTAAAGGAACAAGACCATTTAAATCATGCTTATACAACTACAAGAAAAATTTTATTTTCTCCACAGGGTATGGAGTATCTTGGTACGAAAAGATACATCCACAGGGATCTGGCAACAAGAAATATATTGGTAGAGAATGAGAACAGAGTTAAAATTGGAGATTTTGGATTAACTAAAGTCTTGCCACAAGACAAAGAGTACTATAAAGTGAAAGAACCTGGTGAAAGTCCCATATTCTGGTGAGTACAGTATTTTTCAACAAAATAAAATATAATCATATAACACAAAGTTCACTTTTCTTATTATTTTTGACTATACAGTATTAATGCTTAATAATAGTAAACATTTTATGGGTTATTTTATATTTAATCCTCATAACAACCTTTGGAGTATATGTTATTATTATTACAGATTGAGTCCCAAACTGAAAATTCAAAATACTCTGAAATCTAAACATGTCATTTACATGATGCTCAAGTTGTTTCAGATTTTGGAGCATTTGACTCATTTAGTTATAAAAATATTTCCCAGACCTGGGTGCTGGTGGCTGATGTCTGTAAGCCTAGCTACTCAGTAGGCTGAGGTCTGAGGATCATGATTCAAAGCTAGCCCAGGCAGAACAGTCCCTGAGACTTTTATCTCCGGTTAATCAACAGAAAGCTGAAAGTGGAGTTTTGGCACAAGGGTAGAGTTCTAACTTTGAGCAAAAGTGAGGCAACATTCAGCATCTAAGCCCTAAGCCCCAGAACTGGCACCAAAAAAAATATTTCCAAACCACATGATATATTTATACATATACATATAAATATGCATACATGTATATATATGTAAAAACTATATAGTGGAATATGATGAAAATTATCTGCTAGCTGGCAGTCTGTTTCTTTTTTTATATGGGGTCTGAACTCAGGCCCTCATACTTCTAGTTGGGGTACTATACCATTTGAGCCACATGTCATCCCTTTTTAGCTTTTATTATTTTTCAGGTAAGGTTTCACATTTCTTCTCAGTTCACAATTCTACCTATACTATGATACCCACCTAGATGAGATCACAGACACGCATGACTGAGCTATTTATTGATATGGTAGGAGATCTCATTAATTTTGCCTGGCTGGCATTAAACCTCAATCCTCCCCGTCTCCTCCTCGGCTAGTCTTTGGGGTTACAGGCATGACCTATCACATCTGGCCATTCCTTTTCGATTTTACTGAAAAAAAGATGAAAGATGCATTTTACTCATCTACTGACTTGTTGAATTAAAACTCCTTAGTACAATTAATTAAAACAAAAAAAAACGAGAGGAAAAGCTTCTACTTAAGTAGTTTTAAATATTGAAGCATAGTTTCAGGATGCATAGAGCATCCTTCTTCTTTTTTTTTAATTGTGGAGCTTGAACGCAGGGCCTGGGCATTGTCCCTGTGCCTTTTCCTTTTAAGGCTAGTGCTCTCTCACTTTGAGTTATAGCACCAGTTCCTGTTTTCTGGTGGTTAATTGGAGATAAGAGCCTCATGGATTTTATTGCCTGCCAGAGGATCCTTATTTTGTTCTTACTACAGAGTACCATTTGGGCAATCTTTATGCCATCCGGGTTACTTTGCAGCTGGTTTGCCAATCTCCATAGTGGTCATAAGGATCTAAGGAATTGGTAGCTCATTAGACATTGAAATGAAGAGTAAAAAAAATAATTCTTAAGATTTTCAGCTTGGTATAGTCCTAGCTACTTAGAATTGAGAGATCATCATGGTTCTAGTCCAACCTGGGCCAAAAGAAGTTCATGAAACTTCATCTTAGCTACCGAGGAAGCACAGTGGTTTCATATAATGGCATATGCCTGTCATTCTGGGACATGGGGAAACAAAGATAAAGATTGAAGCCCAGGCTGGCCTGAGAATAAACCAATGACCTACTTTGAAAATAGCTATCCAAAAAGAGGCTGTTATAGTATCTGCACAGCAAGTAGGGGCCCTGAGTTTATTCTCCAATACTGGGAAAAATAAAAATAAAAATCAAACAGATTTTGACACTAATGATTGTATAAGGAAAGTAAAATAATTAGCAATATTTGGAAAGGTGGGAATGGTGTTCTGTTTGCCTTTAGACATTTAATGTGAAAATGTTGGGTATGTCTGGAGAATTAAAGATCAAAACCATGGTTATAAATTCAGGAATCTTTAGTATTTAGGTGGATGATACTATCTAAGGAAAAGTTTCTTTAAATGAGAGAAGAGTGAGTCACTTTTGTTTCAGGAATTATAGAAAGTGCATGAAAGCCACTACTCAAAAGTCAGCATTTTAAGGAAGCTCTTCTGAGGATAGCAGCCTGATTTCTGATATGTTGATGTTTCACAACTTTTTTTGTAATACAATGGTATTTTTTTATTTGTTGGTTGGTTGGTGTATTTTTATGTCGATACTGGAGCTTGAACTCAGGGCTTCATGCTCCTGATTGGGTTTTTTGCTCAAGGCTGGCACTTTGCGACTTGACACACCTCCACTTCTGGTTTTTTGGTTTTGGCTTTTTTTTCTGGCCTCTGGTTTTGAACCTTAGTTCTCATATTTCAGCCTCTTGAATAGCCAGAAATGCAGGCTTGAGGCACCAGTACCTTGTTTAATCAATAGTTTTTTAAATAGAATACTATCCAAGAGAGTTTTGGCCTGTGGCTAATGAATATCTTGTTTCCGTTATTGCGTTTACTTTTATTACAGAGATGGCTATAGAGATCTGTTTTTAGACTGATGAGTTTAAAAGTATATATACATATATATATATATATGTATGTATATATATATATATATACATATATAAACTCTATAAACAATATCTCCAAGAGATTAAAAATCAAGAGTTGGCACATCAAATAACTTTTAAATGTTCTTTATGAATTACAGGTATGCTCCAGAGTCACTGACAGAGAGCAGGTTTTCTGTGGCCTCAGATGTTTGGAGTTTTGGAGTGGTTTTGTATGAACTTTTCACATATATTGAGAAGAGTAAAAGTCCACCAGTGGTCAGTATATTATACTTTTTATTTCACCATCACCTTTGCTTTTTGGAAAGGCTTTATCAAAAGAATAAGTCATGAGCTAATTTTCAAGCCTCTTATTGCTTATTTAAAGGCAGTTTTCATCAAAACCACTAAGTTTATTCACTAAATTTAATTTTCTTAATGAAGAAGGGTTTTATAGCACTATGTGGTGTATTTATAGCACTGTGTGGTGTATTAGTACATTTTCTGTTACTATAACAAATGATCTGATACTGAGTACCTTGTAATAAAAAGCAATTTATTTAACTCATTGTTTTTGGAGACTGAAAGTTCAGTATCAAACCATCTTGTCTGTTCCAGCCTCCTGTGGAGGACCTGTTTGCTGAATCGCAACATAACAGATAGGTAGGCAAAAAGATAATTAGCATGCCGAAGCAAGCATATTGCAACACTTGAAGCTAGAGAGCCAGAAGGAGTCAGTCTTGTTCTTTCTGTAAAGTAGTTTGTTCTGTTGAGAACTGACACACTCTATGACATTAGCATTAATCTCTTTTAATCCCATTCCCAATGGGAATTTGACCTCATTACTTTACCCTAGGGTAAAGCTTTACCCTAGGGTAAAGCTCTTCTGAGGATAGCAGCCTTATTTCTGCTATGTTGATGTTTCACAACTTTTTTGTAATACAATGGTATTTATTTATTTATTGGTTGATTGGTGTATTTTTGTGCCAGTACTGGAGCTTGAACTCAGAGCCTCATGTTCCTGATTGGCTTTTTTGTGAAGGCTGCATACAAACATTTAGAAAAAGGCTACCTCCAAACTATTATTCTCTTATTAATATTTTAAGTATGTTTGGTAAGCTCCTTCATTCTAGAACTTACAAAATTCAGAATAAATCTTTCTACCTAAATTTTACTGTTCAATATAGATTTCTTTCAATATAGAAAAATATGAAAAAATGAAAATCATTCCTGATATAGTTACTCAAAGGCAACCATGTTAACATTGTGATATTTTCCTCTATGTTTTTCCAAATTTTAAATAAGAGAGTGAATTTTCATGAAAAAATAGTTTCATAAAATTAATATCATGCTATGTAGTTTTCTATCTTCCCATTTCATTAAGTATTACATTTATGAATATTTTACTATATTAGTAAATCTTTACTACATATATTATTTCTAATTGTTGGACAACATTCCATTATAGTTATATATTTCTAGTTTTATATATAATCATTTTCTATTTTCACTCATTCTATATAACATTTCAGTGAACATTCTTAACATAAATATTTATGTTTATCACTGGCTATCATGTAAGTAAGAATAAATGTAAAGAAAATAAATATAATGAACAAAAATAAAGATATAGGTTATAGGTGAGAGGTAATGGACTGGTAAAGACTTTGATGATTTCAAAATAATTTCTAGAAAGCTATACAAGATTATATATAAATAATAGTGCAGGGCTGGGAAGGTGGCTCAATGGTAGAGCACTTGCCTTGCATGCATGAGGCCCTGGGTTCGATTCCTCAGCACCACATAAGCAAAAAGAAAAAAGCCGGAAGTGGCACTGTGGCTCAAGTGGTAGAGCGCTAGCCTTGAGCTGAAGAGCTGAGGGACAGAGCCCAGACCCAGAGTTCAGGCCCCATGACCGGACCCCCCCCCCAAAAAATAAATAAAAAATAAATAAATAATAGTGCATAATGGGTGTATCATTTGCCATGTTAACCATTACATTTTTAGGATATTTTGCCAAATTGATATGAAATAAGTTATATTTAATTTGTACTTTTTGTAAGTATGATTGAATGTGTATTATCAAATCACTGAAAAGTAGACTTGTATTTCAGGAGTTTATGCGTATGATTGGTAATGATAAACAAGGACAGATGATTGTATTCCATTTGATAGAACTTCTGAAGAACAATGGAAGATTACCAAGACCAGATGGATGCCCAGATGAGGTAACAAGTTTTTTTTTGTTTTGTTTTGTGTTGTTTTTTTTTTTTTTGGTGGTGTGTGTGTGTGTGTGTGTGTGTGTGTGTGTGTGTGTGTGTGTGTGTGTGTGTGTGTGTGTGCTTGCATACACGTTGATCCTAGGGCTGAACTCAGGGCCTGGGTTCTGTCCTTGAGCTTCTGAGCTCAAGGCTAGCATTATATCATGGCTTCACTTTGGTTTTTTTTTGGTTCTTAATTGGAATTAAAATTATCATGGGCTGCAGGACACACTAGTGGCTCATGCCTGTAATCCTAGCTACTTAAGAGGCTGAGATCTGAGGATTGAGGTTTGAAGGCAGCCCAGGCAGAACAATGCCCATGAGACCCTTTTCTTCAGTTAACCATTCATAAAACCAAAAGTGGAGCTGTGGCTCAAAGTGGTAGAGTGTGATCCTTGAGCTTAGGGACTCACTCGGGCCATGATGTCAAGCCTCTCAACTGAAAAAATAAAAGTCTCATGAGCTTTCTTTCCGGGACTGGCTTTCAATTGTGATTCCCAGATCTAGGGCTTCTGACTATCTAGGATTACAGACTTGAGCCACCAACACCCAGCTAATGATTTTTTAAGTCCATAGCAATCATGCACGATCTTTTCCTTTTTACTCAGAGATCATTGAAATTACTGAGCACTTAGATAAATAACATAACCAAGTCATTGTGAATCAAGATTTAATTATGACACATGCCCAGTATTAGAAAATCAAGTGGGAGCCGGGCGCCAGTGGCTGACGCCTGTAATCCTAGCTACTCAGGAGGCTGAGATCTGAGGATCGCGGTTCAAAGCCAGCCCGGGCAGGAGAGACCGTGAGATGCCTATCTCCAATAAACCACTAGAAAACCGGAAGTGGTGCTGTAGCTCAAGTGGTAGAGCACTCGCCTTGAGCTGAAGAGCTGAGGGACAGAGCTCAGGCCCAGAGTTCAAGCCCCACAACCGCCAAAAAAAAAAGAAAATCAAGTGGGAATTCCAAATTCATTTCTTCTACCTACTGCTTTGTACTCATTATAAGTGTGGTTTATTTATTTTTACAGATTTACTTGATCATGACAGAATGCTGGAATAATAATGTCCATCAGCGCCCCTCCTTCAGGGACCTAGCATATCAGGTAGATCAGATACGGGACAGCATAGCTGGATGAAAGAAATGAACAATGTGCACACTGAGACCAAAGCAGAAATCCAGAACAAAGGTTTTCACATTGCTGTGGACTATTATCACTCATCATTACTATGTAAATCATGATGCTTGCCAGAAGAGATGTGAAAATAGCTGCTTAAAACTTGGAAAGTTCAGTGTTTTCTTCATGAAGCTACCTGTACATGACTGTGATGGGAGATCTTGAAAAAGAAATTTTGTAAAGTTTCATGAATTTTATCAGCCAGTATATCTCCTTCTCTGGCAAAAAAATAAATAACATTTGTCAACTCAGCTTTTTGAGAGATGAAAATTACAGTGTAAATTTTGCCTTGTTGAAGATGCACAAAAATATGTACAGTTTTTACCACAGTGCATGTATTATACTTTGGCATCTTGTGTGATTTACACAAGGGCTAGTGTTCATTAGTAATGTTTTCTAATTTTTCCACAACGGATACACAATAACTTCACCGTACCAACAAATTACTGTGCTCAGAAAACTGAGTAGCACCGTTCTTGTTTATGTTCATCCAAACTACTATCTGACGATATTTAGCAGGTGTATGATTTTTGGCTTACAGTTCCATGTATTGTAAATATTTTTCAAAGCAAAGGGAACAAAAGTCTATTTTATTTGTATAAGAAATTCCCCTAGCCCTAAAGAATATGTTTTGAAATGGAACAAGCTTACAAAGAAATAACACAATCTATTTTCTTATTTGTTTCTCTTGTATCTGTTTGTGGTGAACGTTTTTTAAATAGAAATATCTCCAAATTTTTTCTAAGACTATAATGAATAGTATTCTTTTACATTTTTGAGAATAAGAATGTTGGGAATGTTGTCATCCTTTGAGCTCTTGACTGCCAATAAGATTCTTCAGTCTTTGAGACCTGTGGTCACGCATTATTAAATGTAAGCATAAGCCATAACATAGTTTCTAAAATGTGCAAGCTCATTAAGACGAACAGTGGGCTAGGACATGAAGTCTAGAGACTATGTTTGAAGTTTTTATTACAGTTACAGAAGAGATTCCCTTTGTTAGAGTCTCATACTCAATGAGGAAATGAGCAACTTGATGAAAAGTATGCTTGTCAATTTTATTACAGGATGCCAGTAGAAAATTCATAATGTATGTCTTTTAAAAAAAGAGAAAATACATATTTTTAATAAGTATAAAGTATTATTTGTGTTGTCATCTGTTCTAGTGCTACTCCATTTAAGATATAGTACCTAAAATAAAATGTGATAGTGGTTTTTGTGTGTGTTATTTATACAAAATTTAAGATGTTTGACATTTTGATAAAAAAAATTTTTCTTATTTTATTTGCAAGTGATATATGCCATTTCAAAAAGACTTTTGCTTAAAACTTCTGATTGTTGGGAAAGGAAAGGGAAGAATCCCGTTTCCATTCTTTATCTTTAAGGAATTTTAGTAGGTTAACCAGATGCCGAAATCATCTAAAATGAGAATATATTACATTTTTTTAAATTTTGAGTAGATTCTTTGATAAAATTTAAATATAACTTTAATTTGTAAAGTCTTTTTAAGGGTCTATTTATGTAATTGTTAAGATAACTTTGAGTCTATTACTTTTCAAATTGAAAGTAGCAACCACACGTTATGCTTGATTTCAAAACTTTGTACATTATTACTTAAAAGTGAATTTTTCTCAGAGGTATGTAACATTTTGTTTTTAAAAACAAGCATGTGAATTTTGTTAAAACTTTTGAAATGTTTCATTTTCTAACTTAAAATAATTTCACAATATATTCTTAAGTTTGCAAGACCACCTTATTGTCAAATTCCAAGTTTACATGAAATTTCTTTTTCACTGAGGGTTTGTAATGTTTTAACTTTTGATTCTGAGCATACATAAAAAGAAGTTAATCTTGTACCTGTTTAACAGGTTCGCTATTAGAAAGAGGTAAGTAATAAACCAGTTAAGCTTAAGTGTTTCTTAATTTTTTGAAAATTTTCTTAGAATCCTGTAATTTTGTATATATTATATACTATGTTATTATCTTTATACAAATCCTTACTTCCATGTATACTTGCTTTAGGAAGTTTTTTTTTTTTTTCCATGCTATTTAAGTGTGCTTCCTGAAGCACTTTAATTTGCCATGGTAGAATTCTTTGTTATGTATCAAAGTTAAGTGAAATTTTTTTATTATAATTGGTAACTTCTGTTATTTAAATGTTGTCTAATCTTATAGATAGGAGGAAATGCCTTCATCCTCCTTGGAAAAATGGACTTATATGCTGGAATTATGTTAACTTCTTCATTGTAGCTTTAGTTTGTTTATACAAGGTTGAATAATAATAGGCTGTTTGTGCTAGGAAGGTGGCTCAGTGGTAGAGCGCTTGCCTTGCATGCCTGAGGCCCTGGGATCGATTCCTCAGTACCACATAAGCAAAAAGAAAAAAGCCAGAAGTGGCGCTGTGGCTCAAGTGGTAGAGCGCTAGCCTTGAGCTGAAGAACTGAGGGACAGTGCCCAGGCCCAGAGTTCAGGCCCCACGACTGGATCCCCACCAAAAAAGTAATAGGCTGTTTGATCAAAGTCTATTAAATGCATATATGGAAAATCACAATGAAATCCTTTTGGAGAATATATGCTAATAATTAAGTGAATGGTATGTAATATAGTATTTTATTATTAGCATATATTAATGAATTTCATTATAACCTTTCCATACATGATTAAATGTACTTGGGTTTTATTAACCCTCTTTTCTTACCCTTTCTTTTACCCCTTTCCTTTCTTTTCTATAGTTCCCCTTTTATTTCATGTCCCTTTTCCTCTCTCAATTGTACATATGAAAGAAAACATGTGATACTTATCTTTGTGAGACTGGTTTATTTTGCTTTATATGATCTAGTTCCAAGCATTTTTCTGTGAACAACATTAGTTTTATTTTCTGTTATGGCTAAATAAAACTGCATTGTATTTGTATACCACATTTTCTTTTATCAGTTCATTTTTTGATGTTCACCAAGGATGATTCCATAACTTTAAGTATCATGAATAGTGTGCTGATAAACTTAGGTGTGTAGGAATCGCCATAGTAATCTGACTTTGATCCTTCTGGATATATAACCAGAACTAGTTATAGCTGTATCATATGGAAGTTCCATTCTTTTTTTTTTTTTTTTTTTTTTTGAGGAATCATTGGCTCCCATAGTGGCTGACTAATTTATGTTGCCATAATAGAATACAAGTTTGGTTTTTTTTTTCTTCTTTTTCCTGCATCCTTGACCAATGTTTTTGTGTTGTTGGTAAAAGCCATTCTGACTTAGAGAGATGGAGTCTTAATATTGTTTTGCTTAGTATTTTCTTTGCCTGCCAACATTTTCCATGAATTTATTGGCTGTCATTCTTCATTTGAAAAGTATCTCTTCTAATTACTTGCTCATTTATTGAATTGTTTGGACTTTTTGTGTTTATTGAGTTTTTATATTCTGTATATTAATACTTTGAAAAGATTTTCAACCCTTCTAATTCTGATTTTTTATTCTGATACTGTTTCCTTTGCAGTGCAAAAGCCTTTTATTTTAACACTACAGTTGTCAATTATTCCTAAGCTTTTGGAGTCTTATACAGAAAGTTATTTTCTGTGCCTAAATTTTGAAATTTTTATGTTTTAAAGTTTCATTTAGATCTTTGATCCACTATGATGTTTTATTTTTAATCTAGTAAACTGCTCTTTAAATTTTTTTTTGGGTCCGATCATGGGGCCTGAACTCTGGGCCCCTCTCTCAGCTCTTCAGCTTAAGGCTAGTGCTCTACCACTTGAGCCATAGCGCCACTTCTGGCTTTTTTCTTTTTGCTTATGTGGTGCTGAGGAATCAAACCCAGGGCCTCATGCATGCAAGGCAAGTGCTCTACCACTGAGCCACCTTCCCAGCCCTAAAATTTTTTATATAATTTACATAAATTTTTTCTAGTTTCCAAGTCTAGGTAAGGCTTTCATCCATTTTGAGTTGATTTTTGCACAGAATAAGAGGTTGAGATATAGTTTCAATGTTCCATTTTTTTCTCACATGGATATTAATATCTATTTTCCAGTATTTGTTTTTGGCACATTTACCAAGGATCATATGACTAGTTGCATATGCTTACTTCTGGGAGGTCTAGTGGTCTTCTGTTTCTGTGTCTATAGAATGCTGTTTTTGTTTCTATGGCTGTGGTATAAGTTGAAATTAGGTACAATTTTGTTTACAGTGATAGTGTTAGCATCATTGTAAACAAGAATAATTTGGCTTTTAAATTTTGTATCCCTTTTATTCTGAGCTCTTGTATTATTCCTCTAAGAATTCAAGCATTATAATGAACCAGAGTAGTAAGAATGAACACTCTTGTCTAGTTACTGATTCTGGAAGAAATGCTTTCCGTTTTTCCCCTTCAGTATAATGTTGACTATGGTTTGCCATATGTTGCCTTTATTATTGAATATGTGATCTGTCTGTTCCAAGTTTCTTCAGGGCATTTATCATAAAGGGATTTTGAATTGTGTCAGAGGCCTTTCCTTTATCTATTGGAATGATCATGTAATTTTTGTCTTTTATTCTATTTGTGTAGTATATTATGCTTACTCATTTGTATGTGCTGAACCATTCTTATATTTCTGGTATTAAACCAACTTTATCATGGTATCAGCTAATTTTAGTGTGTTATTGAATTCAGGGGTTTTGTTTTTGTTTTATGTATTTATACGTTTTGAGCTGGTCCTGGGGCTTGAACTCAGGGCCTTGAACTCTCTCTGTTTTACTCACAGCTGGTACTCAAACTAATCCTCAGATCTCAGGCCACTAAGTAGCTAGTATTATAGGTACAAGTCACTGGCTTCAGTTTGCAAAGGTTTTATTGTGGATTTTTATGTTTGTGTTTATTAAAACAGTTGGTCTGTAATTTTCTTGTGTCATTTAGTTTTGCTAAATGACAGTGATAATGGTTTTGTAGAATGAATTTTGTAACATTCTTTCCCTTTGTGTTTTAAGAACTCATTTGGTGAGAGCATTGGTGTTTTTGTACTGATTAGTTCTTTTACTGATTAGTTTGATAGAACTTGTCAGTGAATCCATATTTTCTTCTTTAATAGACTCTGATGACCACTTTAATCTTACAGCTTCTTTGTTGTTGTTGTTGTTGGTTGTGGGGCCTGAACTCAGGGCCTGGGCACTGTCCCTGAACCTCTTTGTGCACAAGGCTAGTGCTCTAGCACTTGAGTCACAGTGCCACTTCCAGTTTTTGAGTGGTTAATTGGAGATAAGGGTCTCATGGGACTTTTCAGTCTGACTTCGAACGGTGATCCTCAGATCTCAACCTCCTGAGTAACTGGGCTTATAAGTATGAGTCACCAGTGCTTGGCTGTTATGGCTCTTATTGATACGTTTATATCATTTGTATCTACTTGCTTCAATTTGGGTAGGTTATATATGACTAGTAATTTGTCCATTTCTTCTAGGGTTTCCAATTTATTGGAATGGTATTAAAAAATATTCCTCAATGATTCTCTGGATTCCAGTGCTGTCTGCTGCAACATTTGGTTGTTTATCTCTAAATGAATTAATTTGGTCTTCTATTTTCTTTTGGTAGTTTGCTTACAGTTGGTTTGTCTAACTTGTTTATCTTTCCAAAGAACCAATTCTTTGTATTTATATTTTTGTTTTCATTTTAATAATTTTGTATCTGATCTTTATTATTTCTTTAAAAATTTTTTATCTTTAGGTAGTTATACGAAGGAGTTGCCATTCAATAAAGTATTTATCAAAAGATTGACAAAGTGAATCGATCAATGTCACCCTGATCATTATTATTTCTTTCTGTCTTAATATTTTTGAATTTGGCTTGTTCTTGCTTTTCTGAAACCTTAAGATACTTTATTAGATTATTTGACATTTCTCTGATTTTTTGTTTAATGTAGGCAATGATAGTTATAAACTTCTGGATTCTGGAAAGTGATGGCATTTAAATTTGATTCTGGGAAGTTTTTAACAACCCGCGCTGTATTTCTCCAATGATTCACTAACTCATTGATAACCAGTATGTGTTTGTATCTGTAGTTTCTATAATTTTATTCCATTATAATGTGATAAAATACAAAAAGTACTTCAAGTGACTTAAGACTTGTTTTATAATTTTATAAATGACTTGTTTTAAAAAGTGTGTTATATTTTGGAGAAAGTTTACAGGCTTCTAAGAAGAATGTGTACCCATAGCTGCTAGAATATTCTGTAGATGTCTCTTAGGTGCTTTTAATCTATGATGAAATTCAATTCTGAAACTTCATTAATTTTTTACTCTGGATGATCTCATAAGTTTCTGGAATAGAGTTGGCGGCCCTCCACGATTCCTTCAACTAGGAATGCCTCTTTGCTACCTTGGTTTTTCACAGTGTGGTGCTATACCAGTCCCTGGACTCTGCCTACCTAAACTTCCACCTACCAACTCTTCTAACCTCTGGCTTGGTGGGGCTGCTTGGAGCCCAGTGATCCATACCAGCAAGGAATGAAGCCAGTAAGAGATTCAAGTTCCACGTCTTGGCCACCATCACAAGACCAAATAGTCACCCTCTAACAAGCAAGTTGCCTGATTCCGCATGCCCAGGGGGACTTGGGAAGAGCCACAGACAGGCCAGTCTCGAGAGAGAAGTGCAAGAGGAAGCATAAGTCAGCTGGAACTCACTGCTTGAGCTCAGTGTGTCCCCCCCATCCTCTGGGTCTTGCGGACTATGACTGACTTTTTCACACAGTCTGAACACTCTGTGTTCAGAAACATCCACCAAACTTTGAAGATAAGGCCTATCTCTTCAATGCGAATTCCTTAAAGACTTCCAGCATCACTATCAGGGCCAGGGCTAGCCAACCATGTCAAAAAGGAGCGGCCTGAGTCAGTCCAGAGGGGCCCCCTTCCATCAACTGATATTGGTTGAAAAGCTATGCCCTGAGAATTATCCCAGCAGAAACCTGACTTGAGAGAAAACGTGTAACAATCTTCATACATAGCCAAGTCTCACCTGGAATCCTTGGGAAATGGTGGATCAGCCTAGCAAAATGTCTGAGCAGACCATGTCACCTGTTCCCTGAGCCCAAACTTTTTGTTCTTCCAGCATCCCTTGAAGAGCTCACAGTGGAGCTTGCTACTCACCCCAGAAAAAGATCTTCCAGCTCTGCTGGAGTAGAGGGTGTGATGCCTGGGCCCCAATCTCTTCAAACTACCTGGCCTTCATGAGAGGCCTGAATGCAGACTACATATGGCTTCACCGGTGGTGTTTCCCTGTCTCACAAGGACTCTGAGCCTGGGTGCTCCATCTCCAGGTAAAAGTAGGATGTTTTACTCTCCTTTTGTAGCTGCACCTGTCTCTCCCTCTATGACCGGTAGTGCTTGTTTTATGAAACTGGATCCCCCAACATCTTGATGGATTCATTTTCTTTTAGTATGTAATGACCCTGTTTAATGGAATTTCAGTTTGATCTGAGCATAGCTACAATTGTGTGGAATATTATTTTCTATTTTTTTTTTTTTTTACTTCCAGACCATAGGTGTCATTGCTAGTGAGGTGTACTTATTGCAGATAGAAAAATACTTGGATCTTGTTGATCATATCTATGTATATCTGTATGTATTCATGCATGTATATACGTGTGTGTGTGTGTATGTGTGTACACGTATTGAGATAGTCTTGCTATGTAGCTCAGGTTCTGTGGGGGTATGTAGGGAGAATATTTTGCTGTGTAGCCAGATTGGCCTCAAACTCACTGTCTCAGCCTCCTATGTGCTGAGGGTACAGTTGTAACCTCATAACATCATAACTAGTTTGCTAGTTTGCATCTTTTAATTGCAGAGTTAAGACTATTTATTTAGGGTTATTGAGGGGTGTGATGATGAGTCCTATCAACTTGATTGGATTGAAAGGTACCTCAATCCAATTAGTAAAATACCTTTCTCATTGTTTTTGTGAGGTTTCCAGACAAATCATGATGGCTCTGACCTAATAGATGGTTTAATCTGTCAATGGACTAAAAACTTACACTATTGGGAGATGTTTATAGACTGTGGAAAGCAGGGCCTGATTGAAGGAAGCAGGCCACTTGGAGTGTATTCTTGGATTTTTTTTTTTCTTTTGCCATGGCTCCTTCCTGTTATTGCTTCATTTGGCTTCTTCTCTGATGCAGTGAAGAATACCCTCCATGTGAATTCCTTCTTGCTCCCATGATGTAGTCTTCCTCACCATGGGACCAGAATCAAGGGATCCAAGGAAACTTCTGAAATTGTGAGCTGAAAGTATATCATTTTAAATTATCCTTAGGTATGTGGGTCATGTTGATGTTTAAACTAACACAAAATGTGATTCCTGTTAATTTTTTAATGATTAATTTGAGTACTTTTCTTTCTCCCTTACTCATCTTGCTGGTTGACAGCTGAAAACACTGTTCAGTTGTTCATCTATTCTTATGAAATGTATTCTTTGTGTAGCCCTCGCAATTTTTTTTTACTACCTTCCTTGCTCATTTGCCTGCCCTCAGGATGCTCCTGTGGACCATCCAGTTATCTCCTCCCTCACACCAGAAGTGCCTCGCCATTGTAGTATGGATGCAGGTATAGGCATGGAAAATGACGGGCTATTTTTGGCATATGTCTCTGGAACTCTAAAAGTGTAGAAATCAGTAATGTCAAAACAATCTATGCTGGGAGGAGAGCGGAAAAGTGTAGGAACTGAGCGATCTTGCCTACCGTGGCTGTACTTCTCTGATTTACCTGCTAGTAGCACACCTCTTCCTAGAGTCATAACTGCATTTCCAAAGTAGACTTACCTCCTACTCCTCTCTGCAGTTCATATCACAGTTCCTACTCTTAAACTTGTATCCTGGGGTATGTGTCTAAGTCACAACCAGTTTCCTAGTCCCAACCTAATCATTTAGCCAGTGGAGAGAAGAGGACTTTGGGAACTGGAGGTACAAAAATGCAGAGTCTTATCCCCACCCCACCCCACCCCCAATAAAAAGCTTTGACTGTACACCTTCTGTTAAGAGATTGTCAGCCATGGCACCAGTAGCAAAGTATTCTTACCTTGCACAGATTACAGATCTTCCATCTTAAACTATACATTTTTTTTCCCCTCAGAGTGCCAGAATGTGTGCTTTTGGAGTTCACTGAGACTTTCTTTTTCCTCTTGTATAAAGCTCCACTTGTAGGGGAAGAGACATCTTATTGCCAGATGTTAGGGCCCTTTCTTTTTACAAATCTAAAGTTTTTTTTTTTATTGTTTGTTTTTGGCCCGGTTGTGGGGCCTGAACTCTGGGCCTGGGTGCTGTCCCTCAGCTCTTCAGCTCAAGGCTAGTGCTCTACCACTTGAGCCACAGCACCACAGCGCCACTTCTGGCTTTTTTTCTTTTTGCTTATGTGGTGCTGAGGAATCGAACCCAGGGCCTCATGCATTCAAGGCAAGCGCTCTACCACTGAGCCACCTTCCCAGCCCCACAAATCTAAAGTTTTGTGTTTCTGGATCTTCACTAGCCTCTGTCTGCTGTTTCTGCTGTACTTCTGCTATGCCTTTCCATGCCACCCACCTCTCCCTGCACTCATCTGTGTGATTCATGTAGATGTAGGAAAGTGCTGGATGGCTCTAATCTGCTGCCTTCCTCTTCCATAAAAGTGGTGCATTTTCATCTAAAGCCTCACAGACCTTTTTATCCCATTCAACCACAATACAATCTGTTACTTTTGTATCTAAATGGGTGACTCCCTTATGAAGATAGCAATGTAGATATTTTTCTGAAACTTTTAAAAAATGAAACATCAATGCATTGGACATGTATATTATATATAAATATAAATATATATATAAAAGAACTTTGTCCTAAAGAATCACAACAAAATTAGGAACACTACAGAGAAAGAAACTAGGGCTAGATTTCAAATAGTGCTTACCATTAATTGGTAGAAAGTAGGAATTCTACTTTGGATTCATCAGATTATGTTTTGCTCTACTTTGTAACATTAAAAATATTTCACATGTGGACAGAAAGTGGAAAACACATTAAGACCTGCTATTACCCAGGTACATTGAGATTTGCAAGCATGGAAAATGTTAGACTTCCATAATATTCATATGTTACTCTTATTACTAATGTTCCTCAACCTCTAGCCTACTGCAGAGCTATCAGAAAGGCCTGTTAAAAGTGAAGATTACTGGGGCTGGGAAGTTGGCTCAGTGGTAGAGTGCTTGCCTCGCATGCATGAGGCCCTAGGTTCAATTCCTCAGCACCACGTGAGCAGAAAAAAAAAAGCCGGAAGTGGTGCTATGGCTCAAGTGGTAGAGCACTAGCCTTGAGCTGAAGAGCTGAGGGACAACGCCCAGGCCCAAAGTTCAGGCCCCACAACTGGAAAAAAAAAAGGAAGATTACTGGGTCCTATATCCAAAGTTTCTGATTTAGTATGCCTGGGTTAGGACCTCAGAATTGAATTTCTAACAAATCCCCAACTGATGCTGATGCTGGCTTGACCACAGGCCATGTTTTGAGAACCCCTTCCAGAACTCAGAATAATGCTAAGGATTGAGTATTGATTCACATATCAGTATCTTTAAAGAAAAGACAAGATATTTAAAGAGATTTTTACAACTTAGACTAACTCTGTGTCTTTGCAGAAACTTTGGAGAATGTCTTTCTGTAATAAAATGCAAAGAATTAAAGATGTACTTACTGTTACCATACAAGAGTTCTCACTAGGAATGTAATTGATTAGTTATTTTTAAGTTGGTAGGACAAGTGAATTGGCTTACTGGAGTGTCAGCCTACGTGCCATACAGATGGGTTGCAGAACATTCCATAATGCATTTAAATTCAGCTTAAAAGTGTTTTCAACCATAATAACAAAAAATGAACAGGCACTTTTTAGGATATTTTATAGATCATACCACTTCCAATAACATCTTTTATTCTCCTTCCCCCCCCCCCCCCAATAATGTGAAAGAAATAAGGGAAAGGATTCATTGAAGAAAATACTAAGATTTATCACCATAAAATATTGTCAGGTACTAACAAGTACATTTAAATCTAGTGGATACTATAGCTCCTAACAGGCACAATTACCATAAGTAAATAAATATTAAATAGGTAAGCTTTTATTATCTTAATATAGTTCCTATAATCATTAGTACATCCTAGTCACGTGTGATGGCAACTTTGTCTTTAAATTTTAGGAATCAATATATGGAAGGCAGGCAATGGCAAGCTCTTCTTTTGTACATCCTTTAAGACAACATTTATCTGAGAATCCTCTGCGTTTTCTTTGGGGGCGATTCCCCCAAAACACATGGTTTATTGTTTTAATTTTGTTTAGAGTTTTTTCCTGGGATTTTACATCCTCATGGACATGTGGATTGATGTCATGTAATGAAGAAGCTTCTCTTATCATATCAGGGATCAAGTTGATCTTTTTATATTGATACTCAGGCAGCGACTGAATCTCCCAGCTGAATACTGATTGTCCTGTGGCAGAAGTAGAGGCTGTTGATATAAAGAGAAAGTTTATTGAAATCTTTCTTCAGAAACCTAATAGTTCAATATTAAAAGTAGCCAATTATTTAGAAAACCACAATTACATTTTAAATACATAATAATATGGGTAATTAAAAGTTCAGTAGTCACTAGTCACTTCCATTTCTCTTTTCTTTTAATCACTAATTGATTTTGAGGAAGCATCTATTCTGTTAATATTGTTAGATGAACAACTGAAAAACACTTTCAGCTGTCAACCATCAAGCCTATAAGATGAATAAGGGAGAGAGAAAAGAACAGAACACTTAACCATTAAAAAAAAAATGCAGGAATCACCACATCCTGCGTTAGTTTACTAGTTGAGGAAGCACACACTAGAAGGCCTTTTGTGTTGTTTTTCTCAGCATTTTCTATGTTCATTTATGTTGTATCATGTGTAACTTCTTCATTCCTTTTATGGTGGAATAATTTGACATTGTATGGCTTTTCCACCCTGCATTTTATTAACTGATGGACCATTTGTCATTCTTAACTTTTTGGCTCTTATGAATTGCAGTGCTATAGAAGTTTTCACATACAAGTTTTTGTGTGAATATGGTTTTTCAAAACTTTTGATTATGTACTTAATTATGGAACTACTAGATCGTATGGGAATTTTTTTGAGAAAGCACCACATTTTTCAACAGCAGGTACATCATTCCAAAATTCTGGTACTCATAAAGTAGGATTCCCATTTCTCCCCCATCTTCAGCAGCACTTGATATTTTCCTCTTTTATTATAGCTAACTTTATGGGTGTACCTCATGGTTATTTTGATCAATATTTATGTCATGATGTTGAACACTTATTTTTTGTGCCTGTTATATGTTTTCTTTAAAAATGTTCTTTCCGTTCTTTACCCAGTTTTAAATTGGGTTCATAGCCACGTAGTAGAAACCAGTTTGTTCTTCAAAATATAAAGAAATTAGAAAAAGGATGGTATATTCAAGGTACAATCAAAAAGTAACTCATACTTCTATCAGCATTATTAAAAATAATTCCAGATGGTAATTGTCTGTTGGACTTCCATGATGGTCCTTATCCACCACAGTGCATTCTATACTGGCCAGTAGCTTTTGTGGTAGATTCCGGCCCTTTGGAGATATGCTGTGCAGCATGCACCTTCATCCCACATCATAATGCACAGACTAGAATGTCACAAGTCAGGTGATCCAAGGGAACAAATCTGATTTCGGGGGGCCACAGTAAATAAGAAAGAAATGAAAATGAACAAAATATAGTAGGAAAACTGTATAGAGAACAGTGGACTTTAAAATAAATGAATATTGAGGATGCTCATTTAAAATCAAGTCAAAATGGCTAAATTCCAAAAACAAAATACCTCGACACAAAAAGACACTGAAAATATATCAATGATCATCAAAGAAATTAAAAGGTGCAGAGGCTCATCTCAGCTATTCAGAAGGCAGAGAGCAAGAGGACTGTAGGGTCAAGGCCATCTTGAGCAAAAAGCAAATCCCTATTTCAACCAATAAGCTGGCTGTGGTGGTAATGCACCTGTCATAATTACAAAGGAGGAATAAATAGGATGATTATCGTCCAGTTGGGCCTAGGCAAAAAAGTAATACTCCATCTGAGATATAACTAAAGCAAAATGGGTTGGGGCATGACTCAACTGGTAAAGCACCTTCATGGCAAGCATGAGGGCCTCTAACCTCAGTACCACATAGCAATGCAAATGCAGATGATTCTAGACGTGGATTCCACCTATTTTACAATAATATTAGATGCCAATCAGATATAAGGTTTTCCAGGAAAAAGCCCAGAAGTCATTTTATGAAGCTAATATATTTAAAAATAGATGAGAACAATATGAGATTAAAAAAAAAGAACTCTTAAAAGCACATCTTGCTTACAAATGTTAATTTGAAAATACAGCTTGGTTATCTGAATCCATAAAAATGTTTTACAAATATCTAAGAAATGATTTATCCCAGAAATGCAAAGTCAAGATCACAGAATCCAGTGTTTTTGTGTGTGTGTGTGCTCATGCTGGAGTTTAAACTCAGGGCCTGGACTCTGTTTCTGAGCATTTTTGCTCAAGACTAATGCTCTATTACTTGAGACACAGCTCTACTTCTGGCTTTTGGTGGCTGATTATAGATAAAAGTCTCATGGATTTTCCTGCAAGGCTGGCTTCAAACTGGGATCCTTGTATCTCAGTTTTCTGAATGGCTAGAATTATATGTGTGAGCAACAGTCGCCCAACTATCAATGAAATTTATGATGTTAAAGGGTCCCAAACTCACTTTCACCTAATGTTGCTTTCTTGTTCACAAGAAATCAAAGCAAAAAGAGAAAATGCATTTTTGTTTTCACCATTTTTATTTACCTCTTAGTATCTGTAATTCTTTTTTGCTACCTATTTGCACAGATCATCCACTCGAGAGCATTTATCTAATTGTTTGCCTACTCCAGCAACCCTCCCTGTACCCTTCATCAATTTTCACTTAAACTGAATCACATACTTGTTTTTATAAATCACTATCAGCCACACTGAATGAATCATTCTTTATCTTTATTGTAAAGGTGATGAACGGGGGGACTGCAGTTACACAAGTAAGGAAATGAGTACATTTCTTTTTCAACACTGTTACCCCATCCCTCATTTTCTTGGGCTTACTCCTCCTTATACCTCTCCCCCCAAGTTGTAAAGTTCCTTTCAAACATAGTGTTGAGTTATCAGTGTTGCATTACTTCATCCTTTGTCCTGCTGTTTCTGTGATTCCCTTTACTTTCCATGGGTTGGATAAACTTATATACAAGACAAAGGGTACAGAAAATTAAAACAGAAAATAAAGAAATGACTGCATAGAAGACATAATAGGAACCTCTTGTTTCCAATTCGTGGAGTTCATGTTGATAGGTTTCATTATATATGGTCCTATGTACAATCGGGCTATTGAGATCCCCTGTTAAGAGTATCGTAGACATATTCTAGTTATTACAAATTAGGGAAACCTGAAAAAATTATACTAAGAGAATCATTCTTTTTTTGCCAGTCCCAGAACTTTGCCTGGCCTGGGTACTGTCCCTGAACCTCTCTGTGCTCAAGCCTAGCACTTTACTATGAGTCACAGCACCACTTCCAGCCTTTTCTGTTTATGTCATACTGAGGATCAAATCCAGGGCTTCATGCATGCTAGGTAAGCACTCTACCACTAAGCCACATCCCCAGTCCTGTGAATCATTCTTATAAGCAAATGAATACTATTTCTCATACATTAAAAAAAAAATCAGCCAAGCCCTGGTGGCGTTAGCCTATAATCCTAGCTACCTCAAGAGTACTAGCCAGCCTGGTGGTGGGGGAGATAAAGACACCAGTATTGCCAGGAACAAAAAGCAACAACAATAAAACCCAAGTTCTCAAACATTTCTTTGGGCCCCAGTTACCTTCCTGTGCTACCTTGTACCCAAATTACCTGAGTATTCTATATTATTAACTGTATTTCTCTTCTCTCATCATGTCTTACATTCTAAATAACCTTTTGTTCCATCACCAATATTTCTCTGATCAAGGTCATGAGTAGCTATGTAATGTTAAATTCAATAGCCAATTTCCATCTTAATGGATATATTAAAACATCCCTTCTTGAAAGGCTTTGCTTACTTTCTGGGATGCCACACTTGCTTTGCTTTGTATCTGACTAGTTGTCCCTTTTCTTTTTGCTAGTTCTTCCCCCACTGCTTTTTAAATGTTGGTGTCTTTGGTAGTCTTCTGTCTATATTTAGTCTCTTGGTGATCCCTTCCAATATTGTAGATTTAAAAAAATCAATATAACCATGAAACCACATTTCAATCTTTAAGATTTCTCTTCTAAACTGTGGATTCATATAGCATTCTTCCTATTCAATATCTCTACCTCAAAGTTTCCTATTTAAGCAACCTCACTATGTTTAAAAGTATAGCTAGGGGCTGGGAATGTGGCTTAAAGGTGGTAGAATGCTTGCCTAGCATGCATGAAGCCCTGGGTTTGATTCCTCAGTATCACATAAACAGAAAAAGCCCGAAGTGGCACTGTGGCTCAAGTGGTAGAGTGCTAGCCTTGAGCACAGAAAGGATCAAGGACAGTGTCTAGACCCTGAGTATAAGCTATAGGACCGGCCAAAAGAAAAAAAAAAGTACAGCTAAACTTTTCAAACTAGGTCCAAGAAGGAGCTACTGATAATGTCTTCCAATCCTGTTTCACTTGAGGCCTTTCCTACTTTGAGCTGATGGAAATCCCATCCTTCCAGTGTTCCACACAAATTTGGAATCATGTTTAAAATCACCCTTTGGGTTTTTACTTTTTTCCAAAAAAAAAAACCCTTGAGGCTCACAAGAGTTACATCCTGTTTGTTATGCCCAAACTACCAGATTCTTTTTTAAAGCAGTGGTACAAAAGAGTTGCCATTTAACAAAGCAGTTGATGGTTATTTCTCTTTTCCCCCCTTCATATCTCATAGCAAATCTGCTCAATTATATCTAGAATATGGCAGCTTTCAGTCCCTTCACTGCTACCATAGCTAAGATCCTCACAGATCTACTTTTATATTTACCTCTCCTACCTTCTACTCTGAGCTCAAAAGCAGTTATTCCTTCTAAATGTCATTTATGTAACTCCTCTGCTCAGAAAATGGTACTAACTCCTCTATGGCTCAAATAATGATGATGATGATGATGATGATGTTGGTGATAATGATGACAACCTAAAAGGCCCTATTTTAGTTTGCCTGTTGCCTCTCTGATATTGTCTTCTTTCCTCTGTACCAGCCATCCTGACCTCCTCCCTCTTTCCAGTACATATTAGACAGAAGTGTCTGCTCCATTGTTTCTGCTGCTTAAATATTTTTCTCCTAAGATATCCACTTGGCTAATTCCCTTACTACACCTGTCTTAGCCCACTTTCTGCTTCTTTAGTACAATACCTGACAATTGGTAATTTAAAGTGACCATAAACTTATCTAACTCATGGTTCTTGGGGGCTGATGAGCATGTGGTGAGGGCCTCTGTACTGCATCATTTCATGGTTCAAATGCGGAAGCAGAAGAGAGGAGAGCAGGAGAGGAAAGAACTTCTTTTGGTAACAAATTCACTCAAGCTAATCCACAATTTTAGATTCAAGTTATGTGTATCTCTGAAAAAGAGTATTTTTAAGTATCAGTGTTCCAGACATCTTTTCCTGCATTCCTGTACCAGACACAAACAAATAATCAGAAGATTAAAACTTTCGACAGCTAGCTTGATCCAATATAACCATATGTCTTGATGGCAGAAACTAAGTAAAAATCAGCTTTTCAGTGATACCACATGTAAAAGAAATGGCATAAATTATAACTCGATAGGCCAAACCCATGGACTTGGGCTAGTGGATAGCTCAAGTACCTAGGGCAGAGGATTTGGAAAGCACTTTCTTCTTGGATTCTATGCCAAAATACAAATTCTTATTCATAAGAAAAGGGTATACCAGTGATAGAGCTGTTTAAGTGAATAAGATAGACATAAAATGATTTGGGGAAAAGAATAAAGAGGAAGAAGAAAAAAGAGAAGTGAACTTGTCTTTAAGACTCAAAACTGTCCAACTTGTAATGTTAACATTCCTTCTCAGATCTATTGAATCAGATAACATATAAACAGGATTCCTAAGTGATTAATTCCTACATGATTAACCTGCACATTAGGAGGAATAGATCAAGTGGTAGAGCATTTGCCTAGCTCAGGACCCTGAGTTCAATCTTCACTATCATCATAAAAACCCAAGCCCTTATTTATTTATTTATTTTAATTATTATTGTGTTTACTTGTAGATTTACAGGCACATTCTGGTTACCACAAATGAGGGAAAACATGCAGCTTATGTTTCTTTGGCTCTGGCTTGCTTTACATAATCTATTTTTTACATGTCTTTCCATTTCCTTACAAATGGTACATAATTTTTTCTGATGGATAAGTAGAATTCCATTGTGTATATATACCACGTTTTCTTGATCCACACATCCACTGATGGACATCTAGGTTGGTTCCCTATCTTGGCTATGGTAAACAATGCTGTAATGAACATAGTTATGTTGATGGATTTAGTGTAGCCTGGTTTGTGGTCTACTGGATAAATGCCCAGGAGTGGGATTGCTGGGTCATAGGGAAGCTCTATGTTTAGTCTTTTTAAGGAACATCCATACTGATTTCCAGAATGGTTGAACAAATTTACATTCCAACCAAAAGTGTAATAGTTCCCTTTTGGCCACACATCCCCCAGCATTTGTTATTGTTAGTTTTCCTAATAATGTCCATTCTAACTGGAGTGCACACACACACTGGGATATAATAAATCATATAGGAACCTAGTCATTCACATAGTGAGGCCAAAAGAGGAAATGTATAGGAGTGGTGGACAAAGGCTCAATAGCTAGGTGCAAATAATCATATAAAATAATATTCTATGAAATGAACTCCAAGAAAAAGAAACGAGACATTCTTTAGTTGCCATGTTGCTGCTTTTGTTTCCTTTTTCTTTTGTTTGTTTGTATTTGGGAGGGCAAAAGAGGGCACATAAAAGGTGGAAAAAAGATGAACAAATACAACAGCAATACTCACTAGACAGTGAGCGGCAAATGAAATGAATATCTTGTGGGTGGGGATGAGAGGGAAACACTGGGAGAGAGAGACAGAAGGGGGGGAGACATGGTTCAAAATGAATTGTACTCATAGCCATTACTCATTTAACTATGACCATCTATATATCAACTCTACAGTAACAATAAAAATAGAAACAGATGGAAAAAACACCAAAAATCTGAGAATCACTGAATTGAGTCAACAGTAGAAGACTTTAAAGAGAGATACTTCCAGGGTAAGAGAAGGACAGCAAGAGTATATATGCAGGTAAGTGTCATGAAGAAAAACAAACAAGATTCAGTCTGATGGGTTCTTCTTCAAGTTTTCATTCTCAGTAGCAGTAATTGTATTAGACCCCTATATTCACTCAAAAATAAGCTGTTAAGTATGTACAATATGACAGGCACTATTTTTATTTGTTCCAGTCATCCACATTAGCATCTAATATTGGCATGACAGTATATTTGCTTTTTTTAAACTTCAGAACACTTGACTTGTATAAAACTAAATTAAGTAAATTATTTTAAAAGGTAATAGTTCCAATGACATTATGTTAGGGGTGGAATATGAACAAACTACATTTTCTAGTAAAATGGAAAACATTGTTGGAAATGTTATCCCCAAAACATGAAAGTGTAGCTGGAAGATACTAAAACAAGAATATTTTTGCTGGCTAGGTACACCCCTATAATTCCATTACTCAGGAGGCTGTTAGCAGGAGGATCAAGAGTTTGAAGCCAATTTGGGCTACAAAATGTGACACAAAACAAAAACAGAGGGGAAAAAACCCAAAACTCCAAAGAATATTTTTCTTATTGACTACTTGAAGGTATTAAGTATAAAGTTATTTTTTCACCTATTACATGCTGGGGGCAATTCTAGCATTTTGGGTAAAATACATCCATGAAATAGTCCTTGGAAAATGTTTGGAATACAACACTGCTTTTTTTTTTTTTTCAGTCAGTTATGGAGCTTGAACCCTAGGGCCTGAGTGCTGTCTCTGGGCTATTTTGCTTAAGGCTAGTGTTCTACCACTTTGAGCACAGCACCACTTCTGGTTTTCTGGTGGTTAATTAGTCTCATGGACTTTCCTGCCAGGGCTGCCTTTGAACCACAATCCTCAGATCTCAGCCCTCTGAGTAGCTAGGATTACTATAACTGCTTTTAAGTTGAGCAGTCTTTCATTTAGTTTTAAAGTTCTATTGTCCAGGACTTGAAATTCTCAATAAAGCTGGGTGGTAGTGGCTCATGCCTGTAATCCTAGCTACTCAGGAGGCTGAGATCTGAGGATCGTGGTTCAGGGACAGCCCAGGCAGGAAAGTTCATGAGACTTTTTATTTCCAATTAGACACCAGAAAACTGGGAGTGGTGCTGTGGCTCAAAGTGGTAGAGCACTAGCCTTGAGCTGAAGAGCTGAGGGACAGTGCCCAGGCCCAGAGTTCAAGCCCCACGACTGACCCCCCCCCAAAAAAAAAATCTCAGTAAGTTTATCATTTAACTTGTAAATGAAGTCCAAGTACATGAAGTTTTAAGTAAACCTTATGGAGAATGTACTGTGGCCAAGAGCAATAGAAATACAGACAAGAATGGATAAAAGCTTTATATGTTAGTACTTACTGCTTTTACTTATTTGTTTTGTGCTTGGTCCCAGGGCTTGAATTCAGGGCCTTTATAGTCTTGCTTAGCTTTTTCTCTGAAAGCTGGCACTTGACCATTTCCAGTTTTTTTTTTTTTTTTTTTTTTTTTTTGCTGATTAATTGGCCTGGCTTCTGTGTTCCTCAGACCTCAGCTTCCTAAGTAGCTAGGGTTAGAGGCCTGAGGCACTGGCCACACCACTCAATTTCTGATTTGAGAAGGTTCCCTTACATTTTTTACTTTTTGCCACTTATATGTCTAGTGCTGATGATTGTGAAATAAAACTCCTGCACGTCCTAGATACGGCTCCTAGATGCCTGAATAAAACATTTCGAGTCTGAAAAGATGCATGTTGTTTTTACTGGGGAAACGATACCTGCTTGGACTTGGAAGGATATAGAGGTTGCTGGTTGACAAGGGCACTCCAGAAAGGTGAAGCTGGGGAAAATATCTACGAACACGTGGGCCCTTCTTTCCTCTACAGAAGAAGGGGGAGAGAGGGAGAGAGGGAGAGGGAGAGGGAGAGAGAGAGAGGGAGAGAGAGAGAGGGTTTGCAATACACCTGAGTTTTGTTGGTTTAATTACCTGTACACTAGACACATACTCCCCACATCCTGCCCCAGCCCACTGCCTGGCAGAGCAAATTCAAGGGCCAGAAGTGTGCAGGGATGAGCAGCCATCCCCGGGCTGGATGTCCTTTACCTGGGTGCGTGACTCCTCTCCAACCCTGCCAGAGGCTATGGTGTTTCTTGAAGGCGCCGGCTTTGGAGGCTTTCACTTTCCGGGAAGCCTGGGGAATCGGCCCTTTCGAGGGCGGAGGCTCAGGAAACTCGACATGGCTCCAATCAGTGTCGCCACAGAGCTTGACTATTTCTTGCAGCAGGTGTCTGCCGCACAGCTTCCTGGCCCTGCCGATGTCTGCGCTCAGCTCCCGCGAGAACCGAACCAGCAGAAGCACAAGCCACAGCAGATACCAGCCGGGGAGCTGCGACATGCCCGGCCGGGGGCCAGGCCCTGTCCCCACCGCAACCGCCGCCGGCCCGCCCACTCCGCCCACCCCTCTCTGCCCCTCTCTCCCCCCTGCGCACGTGCCCGCCGCCGGCCTCTGGAAACCTCGCGAGAACTGTAAGTAGCCTGGTGTTCTTGGCTTGAGGTTCAGGTCTACTTCTCTGGGAAGTTGCAGCTTGCCAGCTACAGAAATGTCTCCTCCCCACCTCCCTGGATTCCATTCATTTTTGTCTTCTTCTTGACTTTCTGGGAGATCAGTGATGAAGCCATGAGAGATAGGCCCCTTGTTAACCAATCAGATAGCCACAGGTATTAGCAAAGCCAAGGCCTATGTCTTTTCTTGCTTTCCATTGTACCCCAGGTCTGGATGCAGAATTAGCAATCTGTATATGTTGAAACAAACATATATGTTATGGCGTGTGTGTGTGTGTGTGTGTGTGTATGTGTGTTTGCCAGTCCTGGGGCTTAAACTCACCCTGGGCACTGTCCCTGTGCTTCTTTTCCTGAAGGTGAGCACTCTACCATTTGAGCCACACTGCCACTTCCTGCTTTTTTTGAGTAGTTTATTGGAGATAAGAGTCTCATGGAGTTTCCTGCCCAGATTGGCTTCACACTGCTCTTCAGATCTCAGCCTCCTGAGTAGCTAGGATTACAGTCAGGAGCCATCAGCACCAGGCTATGTGTGATTTAAAAGCGAGATTGGAAGCTGCAGACTGGAGGAATAAGTTCAGGTGACCAATTCTATTACATATACCATAGTTAATAATGTAATGTATATTTCATCTAGCTAAGAGAACAGATTTTTAGAGTTCTCACCACAGATAAAGGATGAACTTGTTTGATGAATATAAAAAGACTCAAAATCAAATGGATAGGAGACACTGAAATTGACAATGCAAAGTACAAAGAATCCTCAGAGATTCTTTTTTTTGGGGGGTGGGGAGAGTCGGGTCACGGAGCCTGAACTCTGGGCCTGGGTGCTGTCCCTCAGCTCTTCAGCTAACACTCTACCACTTGAGCCACAGCGCCATTTCTGTCTTTTTTTTTTTTTCTGCTTATGTGGTGCTGAGGAATCGAACCCAGGGCCTCAAGCATGCAAGGCAAGCACTCTACCACTGAGCCACCTTCCCAGCCCCCTCAGAGATTCTTAACAATTATACATCGGAATACTGAATCTTCTGGATATATATATGTAAATGTACATAGTTCTCCAAATTTTTTATGGTGAGGTCTTTAGGATGCCACATGAGTTCTAGAGATAATGAAATTATTAGAGCCAATAAAGAATTCAATAAGGTTACAAGATTCCAAATGAAATAGAAAACCTGAACAGACCAGCAATACAAAAGAAAAAAAATTGCACTAGTAATTTTTTAAAATACTGTAAAAGAAACTCCTCACTCCATTGTTGAATTTTTCTAAGATTTAAAGAATAGATAGTATCAAACTTGCTCAAATTGTTCCAAAAGATTAAACAGAAGGGAATACTTCTAGATTCTTTTCACAAGGCCAGCATTACCCTGATATTAATGTGAAATAATGTAACTGGCTTCTCTGAATTTCTAAGGAACAAAGATCCTGGGGAAAAGAAAGTCATTTGTTTCATACAATGCACAGTCCATTCTAAGAGCCCTGTGGTTTCTGTCCTTACACTCCCAAGATTCTTTTCTTGCCTCCATAGTGCTGACCAGGAAAGATGCAACCTGACCTTCAAATGCAGGACGCACTCAAGGACTTACCTTCTCTCCCTGTGTCCATCTCCAGCACATCTTCACCATCCCCCTTACCTTTCTGTGATGCTGACTGACAGGCAGTTCCATATACACTGACCCACCTCTGTCCTGTCACTTGAGTGGTTCCTTTTCCAGATGCAGATGGAACGTTACTTCTGTTATGGAAATTGTGAGTTTTCTCCCCTCATTGTTTTCTCTCTGTTTCTACCTTCCTGTTATGCATTAACAAGACCCTATGGGTTTTCTCTGGGTTTATCTCATTCTCAGTGACCCTCTGCCAATATCATTTTTTTTGTTAATAAATTTTTTATTGTAAAAATACTGTAGAGAGGGGTTACAATTAAATGAGCAAGGTAATGAGCCTCCTTTGTTATTTCCCCTTACCATCCCTGTCCTCCCATTCCCCACCCCCACCAAAGTTGTAAAGTTCATTTTTTGACATAATGTCTTGTACAGCTCATTGTTGCAATGGGTCCACCTGTATTCCTATTAAAACAATTTGTTTTTTCCCTTCCCCTCCACAAATTATACCACCATCAAATACAGTGAAAACAGGGGTTATACTGTAGGGGATAGACATACAAAACAACAAAGAAATCATCTTATAAATATGTTAGAAACAATAGCAAGAAAGAAAAATCATTTGAGTCCTTATCAACTTATTTAACCGTTTCTGCTTGTCTCAGACACATGCTAGTTATTGCAAATAAGGGAAACCAAGGGACCTATGTTCCCTTGGGCCTGGCTTACTTTACTTAATATAACTTTTTCCAAGTCTTTCCATTTCCTAAATAATGAGGCAATGGCATTCTTTCTGATGGAGGCATAGAATTCCATTGTGTATATATATATATACCACATTTTCTTGATCCATTCATCTATTGAGGGGCATCTGGGTTGGTTCCATATCTTAGCTATGGTAAATAATGCTGCAGTAAATATAGTTGTGCTGGTATCTTTAGTATGGTCTTGTTTGTGGTCATTTGAGTAAATGCCCAAAAGTGGGTTTGCTTGGTCATAGGGGAGCTCTCTGTGGAGTCTTTTGAGGAACTTCCATACTACTTTCCAAAGTGATTGAGCAAGTTTACACTCCTACCAACAATGCAGTAGAGTTCCCTTCTGTCCACATCCCCTCCAGCATCTGTTGTTATTAGAGTTTTTTATTATAGCCATTCTAACTGGGGTGAGGTGGTATCTCAGTGTTGTTTGATTCATCACATTTTTTCATCTTGAATTTTCAGTGTCAGGGCAGACTGTGAGCTCATTGTGAGTCCAGTGTGGAATCATTGCAGGTGAACTACAAGTAGCTGTTCAGTTCATGGTACTAAAGGAAGTTATAGTTGATAGGAAGGCATTTGCAATTTCTGTGGGTGAGGAGACTTAGGAATAGCAGCATATTCAGTGCCCAGATTAGTAGAACAAGGGAGAGGTAGAACCTCAAGGTTAGTTTGTTTTTAGGAGATAAAATATAGGAAATGTTTAAACTAAGGCTCCCCAGTGCCTTAGAATACAATGCTGACCATCTCTTTGAGTTTAGGAACTAATCACTTTGTAAGTTCCATTTCAGTATGGGGGATTTAGTGCCAGTGACTATATTTGATTTAATCTGGTCCTCCTGATGAAAGAGTCTGATCCAAAAGAACGACCTCCCATATACTTAATTGTGTGTGGGGGGGTGGCGAGCATGTGTAACATGCGAGGAGATGGGCCACCCCCAGCAGTTCTCCATTCCCTAGAGATAAAGAGTATAATCTCAAACCAACATATTCCCCTGTTATCAGCTGACAAAACATACCGAGTGTAATGGGAAACGGAGCCCAGAAAAGAAAAAAAAATGAGGCTTAAACTAACATCACCTCAGTGTAAACTTTAATTCAACCTGTGGCTTTCTGGATTCCATCTTGACTCACTAGGTGATGGTGACACTTAGACAATGCTTAAACTATGAAAAACAGCCTCACTAATCTAACCCCCTCCAGAGCCTGGAAAGCCAGATTCCTAGAGTAAAGAAACATCTGACCCCCATCCCCCTAATGACCTGACCCATTCCTTCACGGTTTCACTTGATAATACCCAGTAATCTTGCTCAACTTGCTCAACCACCTGTTAAAACCCTGCCTTTTTCCCGCCAAAATGTAAACCCCACCTTTTGCCTGCCAAATTCATGCACCAATTCAAAGTGATAGGTTAGTTTGAACAGCTACTATAAGACACACTATAACTCCACTGGCCACCTGTGTGTGGCCTGTCATGATTATGCAATATAAACATTATGCCCACCTTTGGTTCTCAGCTCCACCAGACCTGAGCTCCTCCCTACCCTGGAGTTTTGGCTATACAGCTGGCCCCTCCCTTTCTCTGCCCAGGCCTACCTGAACTCCCATCTACCTCACTTCCTATCCCCCAGACCATTCTGCTACCTAGATAGTGGAGGCTGCCATGTGCTCTCTCTCTGGGGCAAATATGGCTCTTCGAATAAATCTTGTAATAATCTTTCTCCTGTGCCTGCCTGCCTACCTACCTCTGTGTGGTCCCCAGGGATGGATGTGAGGATCCTTTCATGCAATCCTTTGTGTGTGTGTTGTAAACCCACTGGTCACCTGCATGTGACCAGGTTTGACTGTGTGGATTTTGTCTTTTAAAACCCTAGCTCGTGAGCCATTTGGGGTCATGGTACCAGCTCCTGAGTCTGTGCTGCAGCCCTAACCAGTCAGGGTAGAAACTTTCTCAATGAAGTTGCTTCCTTGCTAACAACTTTGTTATGGTAGGCTCTGTCACTCCAGATGACTAGGTGGGCTTGCCTGCCTGAGTAGGGGGGTCTTTCTACTACATTTCATGGGGGCTCATCCGGGATCGAGGTTTTAGCCGCTCCAACCTGAGGGGGATTGAAGACCCTGGCCAGGTTTTGAATTGGATTTACTTCACAGGAAAATATGGGACAAAGTGAGTCCATTCCCAGGACACCCTTAGACTTTCTCCTGTTTCAATGTAGGATTTCCAGAAGAAAGCAAGAGAATTGGGGACAAAGGATACTCCAAAAAGTTGAAAACTTTTTGTCAGCTAGAATGGTCCAGCTTCTGAACAGGGTGACCAGCAGAGAGCACTTTTCTCCTGCCAAGTTTACCAGAACCAGGCGGTAATCTTTGGCCCAGGGGGACATCTGGACCAAGTCCCCTATATTGTAGCCTGGAGATATCCAGTGGAGGAACCCCCTAATTGGCTTAATTCTCATATACCCCCAGGTAACAAGACCTCTTCAATTTTGGCTCTAAAAGAAAAACCTCCACCACCTAAACCTTTGGAGCCTTGGGAGTAGGAAATTGTTCCTCCCCTTTATGCTCCTCTCTCCCCACAATCCCTTTACCCTACTTTACCACCTACCTCTTGTCCTGAAGGCTGTCCTCCTCCCAGTCCACCACACATGCGGTTGGGATCCAGATACAGGAGGGAGGAGAAGGAATGAAAAGAAAAACTTTAAAAGGACCAATCTGAAGATGGAAACAAGTCTGGAGGAGACTCCAAAAATTATTCCTCTAAAAGAGGTAGGCTCTCCAGAGGAAGGGAAAACTCAGCCCTTAGTGGTTTATACCCCTTTTTCCTCTAGTGATTTTATATAATTGGAAAGATAGAAATCCCCTGTTTTTGGAAAAACCCCAAGCCTTAATTAACCTCTTTGAGTCTGTCTTTATACCACATCAGCCAACGTGGGCTGATTATTCACCCGCTCCTGCAGTTTCTCTTTGCATCAGAAGAGAGGGTGTGTATTTGGCGGGAAGCCTGGAAGTTGGTTCTCAATGCACAAGGACAGCCGACTGACAACGAAGCCCAGATCCAAGAGTCCTTCCTTTTGAGGACCTGAATTGGGACCCCAACAAGACTGTCGGTAGGGAGAGGCTAAAGGTCTTTTACCAGACTCTATTGAGAGGTCTCTGGGCAGCTGCCAGTAAGCCAATCAACCTTTCCAAGGTAAGTGAACTTATCCAAGGAAAAAATGAAAGCCTTTCTGGAATGGTTAAAGGAGGCTTACAGAACTAATAGCCCCATCGATCCTGAGGCCCCTGAAAACAGTCGTGCAAGAAATTTGTGACACCATCAGCCCCAGATACCAGGAAGATATTACAAAAACTAGAAGAGTTCGAGGGAGAAAACTTGACTAAGTTGTTAGAAGTAGCCAAGAAAGTGTTTAACAACAGAGACAAAGAAGTTAAGAGGATGGCTAAGGTTATGGTACTGGCAAAAAGAGAAGAGGAACGAAGGGATAGAGGGGGAGAAAACAGGGAAATGAGGGAAAAGCACTAGGAAAAGAGAGCCGGGCCAGGTAAAAGGGAGGAAACAAAAAACTAGACAGAGATCAGTGCACCATGTATAAGGGGAAAGGACACTAGGCCAAGGAATGCCCTTAACCCAAAGAAAAGGGCAGAGGCTCTCACTTTAGAAGATTGAGGGGGTCAGGGCTTGATTTCCCTCCCTGAGCCCAGAGTAACCTTCAGAGTGGAGGGAAAACCAGTGCAGTTTTTAGTAGATACTGGGGCCCAATTTTCAGTCTTACAGAAACCTCTAGGAAAAGTAACTAAGGATAAAATCCAGGTATAGGAGCTGACTGGGACTAAACCTTACCCCTAGACCACTAAAAGGACTGTGGACTTGGGGAGGGGGAGGGTGACTCATTCCTTTTTAGTGATGCCAGACTGTCCCTGTCCCTTACTGGGATGAGACTTATTGCATAAACCAAAGGCACAAATTAGCTTTGAAGACGATCAAATTCAAATACGCCTGTAGCCCCCCCGAAGAGGCAGAGATTCTGGTAACCATGACTTTAGCACATGAATATGTGTTGGTGACAAAAGGCCAGCTAGAAGCCAACATTCAGCTCTTACAAAAGCTAAGACAAGACTTCCCCCCAAGTATGGGCACAAGACAACCCCCAGGCCTAGCTGCTCACATTGCTTCTGAGCTAAAAGCCTCAGCTAAGCCAACACGAGTTAAACAGTACCCCCTCTCAGCAGAAGCCATAAAGAGGATAAAAATTCACAGAGACTGGTTGAGGGATGCAGGCATATTAGTTCCTTGCAAATCATTCTGGAATACACCATTACTTCCAGTAAAAAAGCCTGGCACGGGGGACTATAGGCCAGTACAGGACCTGCGTGTGGGAGGTAAACAAAAGAGTAGAAGATCTCCACCCTACCTTACCTAACCCCTATGCTCTCCTGGGCATCTTGCCTGCTGAAAAACAGGTCTATACTGTCATAAATGTAAAGGATGCCTTCTTCAGCATTCCCCTCAGTCCAGTAAGCCAAACATTGTTCGCCTTCAAGTGGATGGATCCTGAGCATGGGTTTCAAGGAGAGCTGACCTGAACATGACTCCACAGGGGTTCAAAAACTCACCCACCATCTTCAGTGAAGCCCTACACACTGACCTCCATGAATACAGACTATCCCGCCCCAAAGGGACTCTTTTACAGTATGTGGATGATTTGCTTATAGCTGCAGAAGACAAAGGAGACCTGTTAACAAGCCACTGAAGGGATTCTCCAAGTGCTTCAGGAGCTCGGTTATAGTCTCAGGAAAAAAAGGCCCAGCTCTGTGTACTTGGGATATGATCTAACGGAGAAGATGCGGGTGTTGTCAGAGGCCAGAAGACGGAGCATTCTGGGAATCTCCACTCCAACAACTAAAGTTGTACGAGAATTTTTGGGAATGGTGGATTTCTGCAGACTTTGGATTTTGAGCTTTGCTGAAAGGCAAGACCCCTCTATGAGGCTTTAAAAGGGGAGGGTGAGAAACCTGTTGGACTGAGATAGAGGAAAACGCCTTCCCAAAACTAAAACAGGCTTTAATGATGGCACCTGCTCTGGCCCTTCCCGATGTAGCTAAGCCTTTTCATCTCTTTGTGGATGAAAAAGGAGGCGAAGCCAAGGGAGTGTTGACTCAAAAGCTAGGCTTGTGGTATCGGCCAGCAGCTTATTTTTCCAAAAGGCTGGACCGGATGGCCAGCATGCCTTCAAATTATAGCCGCAACTGTATGAACTGATCAACAAACGATATCATGTACCCAACTTGAGCTCTGTTTTACAGGATGTGACTAGTAGGTATGTGACTTGTCAGAGGGAAAATGTTAACAATAGACAGCAAAGGGCAGCACTAGGCAAAAGAGAACGGGGAACTATGCCTGGGGCCTTATGTGAAGTAGATTTCATGGAGGTCAAGATGGGAAAATGTAGATACAGGTACCTGCTGGTATTCAAAGATACCTTCTCAGGGTGGGTGGAGGTCTTTCCTACTAGGATAGAAATAGCACAAGTGGTTACCAAAAGGCTAGTAGAAGAGATAGTGCCTAGGTTTGGTCTTCTATGGGCTATGGGATAGACAATGGGCCTGCATTTGAGTCTAAAATTACTCGGTAGTTAAACAGGCTTTGGGGGATTAATTGGAAATTACATGTGCTTATCATCCCCAGAGCTCAGGGCAGGTAGAGAGGATGAATAGAACTCAAAAGAGATCTTAACAAAATTAACCTTAGAGACTGGCCCTCCTACCATTTGCCTTACTTAGGGCAAAATGCATGCCCTATTTTAAGGGCCTAACTCATGAAATTCTGTTCAGAAGATTGCCCCTGCTAGGACCCAGACTAAAAAATGAGACTATTGCTGAAATTTCTAACCAAAAATTACTTCAGTCCTTACAGTCCGTACACACCACACCACAGGCCTTACACTCTCAATTCTGTGTGGCCCAACTGCACACACTTGCTCCAGGACACAGCTTCTCACCTGGGGACCTCATGTGGGGCCCTGTCTCCCCAGTGGAAGGGACCCCACACCGTGATCCTGACGACACCATCGGCAGTTAAGGTAGATGGCATCAAGACCTAGATCCATGCATCACTCTTGAAGGCTGCCAGTCAATCATCAGAGGACAAATGGACTGCACATCGAGACCTCAAAGAACTTTTAAAGATAAGGCTTTTAAGACAATTATTTCATTCTTTATGATTTTGCCACTAAAAACAGATGGCTCCACTATACCCCCAGATACACAGAGGTACAAATGGGGAATCTAGCAGTTTGAGATGAGCACCGTAACTTATGTAAAAACCATTCAAAGTGTAGAGGGGCTAATCATCAAATTGACCAAGTTAATATAACAACATGTGCCTTGGCCCTGTACATCCTTGCTTTTCTGATCACCCCTTCTACATGAGTCCAAGGGTATCATCAAACTGTAAACAGCCAGGTGAATACTATTGTTCCCCCTGGGGATGTGAGACTATCACCTCTGACTGGACAATGGGTGGTGACCCAGACATAGTTGTAATTATGGATTATGCCTTGCTTAGATTTAGCCCTGTTTCAGAACTCATCCTGGGATGAATTGTATATAACGACCTACATTATCCCCAAGGTAGACTATTATGGAGGACCAGAAGGATTTTATAATCTGGTAGACATAGGCCATGCCAAAAGAGCTGTTTCCATTTTAATTCCATGCAAAGTAGCAGGGGTAGCTGGCTTGTTGGCATTGGAGGCAGCTGCACTAATTAAAGCAAATGCAGATTTCAGTTCCCTTGCCACATAAGTGGATACCGATTTGCACCAAATGCATGAGTCTACAGACAATCTAACTGATTCCCTCAATTCATTGGCAGAAGTAGTGTTACAAAACAGAAGAGCGCTCGACATTTTACTTCTAGAAGAGGTGGACTATGTGTGGCACTAGGAGAAGAATGTTGCTTATGGACCAACCATACTGGAGTTATCAAAAACAGCCTAGCCACTGTTAAACAGAGACTAGATGAGCATGAAAAGAGATGCAAAGAGTCACAAGGGCGGTATGAGTCATTGTTTAATTGGTCCCCATGGTTAATGACCTTGATTTCAGCTGTAATGGGCCCTCTGATTCTTATCCTCTTCATGTTAGTATTTGACCCTTGTGCTATAGATGCATTAATGTCATTCTGTTGTATGGTACTCTCATTCTCAGGTTTTAGAGATGCCACAATTCAAAAAGTTGAATTTGGAATGTTTATTAAAAAGCCAGTGACTGCATGGTGGACTCCTGTCTCAAAGACTAGCAGTCCAGAACAGAGCTAGCACACAGTTTTAAAAGATAAGGACAAAAAGTGTCATATATAAAACAAAACAAGCTAAATGAGGATACTTATTCCTAATAAAGTGGTTATACAAAGTGATAATTCAGGGGGACAATCAGGACCTCAATTATCTAGAGGAAGGAGGAGTTTCCCGGAGCCCATGACAATATTTACAGTCAAAGAGTGTCCTCTATAACCTCCAGAGTTTGGAAAGTCCCCATCTACAATTAATAGCAAGATGCCAAGATGGCATTCAACTTACTTAGACTCAGTATCCATATCTCAATTCGTGCAAAAAAGAATTAGGGCAGTAAAACTGATGGGAATGCAAAACCATTATGTTTCTCTCCCTATGGAGGAACTGAGTCAATGATTCGACTCAGGAACAAGTCAAAGGGGGGAGTGTAATGGGAAATGGCCCAGAAGAGAAAAAAAATTGAGACTTAAACTAACATCACCTCAGTGTAAACTTTAATTCAACCTGTAGCCTTCTGGATTCCATCTTGACTCACTGGGTGATGGTGACCCCTAGACAATGCTTAAACTATGAAAAACAGCCTCACTAATCTAACCCCCTCCAGAGCTGGAGAGCCAGATTCCTGGAGTAGAGGAAATATCTGGCCCCCATCCCCCTAATGACCTGACTCATTCCTTCACGGTTTCCCTTGATAATCCCCAGTAATCTTGCTCAACTTGCTCAACTCCCCGCTTAAAACTTACCTGCATTTTGCCCGCCAAAATGTAAACCCCACCTTTTGCCCACCAAATTCATGCACCAATTCAAAGTGATAGGTTAGTTTGAACAGCTACTATAAGACACACTGTAACTCCATTAGCCACCTGTGTATGGCCTGTCATGACTATGCAATGTAAGCATTATGCCCACCTTTGGTTCTCAGCTACACCCAGACCTGAGCTCCTCCCTGCCCTGGAGTTCCTGCCAAACAGCTGGCCCCTCCCTCTCTCTGCTCAGAGCCACCTGAACTTCCATCTACCTCGCTTCAGATCACCCAGACCTTGCTGCTACCTAGATAGTGGAGGCTGCTCTCTCTCTGGGCAAACATGGCTTTTCGAATAAACCTTGTAATAATCTTTCTCCTGTGCCTGCCTACCTCTGTGTGGTCCCCGGGATGGATGTGAGGATCCTTTCATGCAATCCTTTGTGTGTGTTGCGTGTGACCAGGCTTGACTGCATGTACTTTGTCTTTAAAAACCCTGGCTTGTGGGCCATTTGGGGTCACAGTACCAGCTCCCGAGTCTGTGCTGCAGCCCTTACCAGTCAGTGTAGGAACTTTCTCAATGAAGTTGCTTCCTTGCTAACAACTTTGTTGCGGTGGGCTCTGCCACTCCAGATGACTAGGCCTTGCCCGCCTGAGTAGGGGTCTTTCTACTACACTGAGGATACAGAGGAAGTGAGGAATAATGGTATGTGGTTTTCTGCCACCTCAAGATCTTAAAGCTCTTCTTCCTCAAGGCTCCAGTGAGACTCTCCTGAGGGCCCCTCAGGTTTTAAAACCCACCAATCATAGTAGTAAGCTATCAGGAAGGCTCTCCATTCTGTGGGGAATTGTTCTAAAGACATCACAGTGGGGAGCTCATACTAAGTTGGGCATTGAAACCTCATGTTTCAGCACCAGACTACCACTTAAGCAGGGCTTCAAGCACTCAAGGGACACTGTGGCAATAGACTCAAGGCACAAACTCAGTGGGTATCTCACTGTGGGCAGAAACAAATTTGCCAATGTTGAGTGTTAATTCCCCCAAGGCCCTAGTCAGATTCCAAACTGACATTATGCAAAAGCCCTGACCCCAACCACAGTCTTCATCTCCACAGGTACTGTTGATAGACTGCACCTGATGATCAGCATTTGAGTGAAGACAAGGCCCTTCTCCAACTGTCACAAGAAGATATCATGTCTTTTATTGGGATCTAAAGGTATTTACTAGTTTATTTTTAAGGTACCCAAACTAATACCAAGTCCTCAAGGTTCCTTAAGGGAACACAGTTCATCTTCCTAGGTAATGAACACCAATAAATGAGGCTTATAAATACATGTGCATATTTGCATTTAAAAGTTCAGAGGGGAAACCGATAGTTATATATAAGGCCAATCATTTTTTAAAAGAATCATACTGTTTAAAAATGATGTTTTCTTATTCATAAAATGTATAGAATACAGGAAATTGATAAAACTATTTCCATTATCATAGAAGAATATGAATTAGCAATATCTTCTTGATTTATTGCAAAATTTTTCTAGTTTTTCCTTTTAGGCTTTATACTTATTTATGCTCGTGTATGTGCACACAGTATTTTTTTCTCTAAAAGATAAAATTTCAAATGAAATATTCATGTAACTGATGGGAAAAAATCATGTACTTGGGCATATGAATCAAAGCAAAGAAAGAAGGCTGTAACAAGCCATGTCACCTAACAATGATAGGAATCTCTGCTTTTTCATCTTGTCAGAATCTCTAGAAGAATGATGGAAGGAGTGAAGTTTGAGTTCTCTTGAGTTCAAGATTTTTATCTTCAGCAAAAAAAAAAAATGAATGGGAAAGTTCATCATATATTTCAGACTTTATTGAAAGTAGCCAAATAACATTATTTGGAATTTTGATACATTTTACAGGTGTTGGTTTGAACATCATTATTTTCTTTCATTTGTGAGAGGTAAATCTATCCTCTCCTGATGTTATTCAAAATAAAATAAGGATACCATAGGAATCCAATTCCAATGTAACACTTGGAAGAACAAAGGGAAAATACAAGGTCATGTAGCAAGAGTTAACTGAGATAGGTCTGGTAGTGAACTATCTTATAATAGTTACATAATTATATGCCTAGTAATTCAGGTTTACAATGATCTTTTCATATGCATTATAGTGACAATCCAATGGTTTGAGATTAAAAAGCAAGCACCAGAAAGGTTACAGATATTTTATTTTTAACTATTTTACTTTTATTTATTTATTTTTTTGGCTGGTAGTAGGGCTTGAAATCAGGGCCTGGATGCTGTCTCTGAGCTCTTTTGTTCAGGCTAGTGTCCTCCCACTTTGAGCCACAGCTCCACTTCCAGTTTTCTGGTGGTTAATTGGAGACAAGAGTCTCATGGACTTTCCTGCCCAGGCTGCCTTTGAACCGTGATCCCCAGATCTTAGCCTCCTGAGTAGCTAGGATTACAGGTGTGAGCCACTGCTTCCTGCTACAAATATTTAATGAACATAAAAAAATTGGTTGTCTCTAGAGAAGGGAATATAAAAGATTGAAATGTGGTCTCTTACAACAGGAAAAGATCAATGAGGAGGGAGGGATATGGGATGTGAGAGGGGAGGGGCCGGAGTGAACCGCAACTGAGCCAGGACATTCTATGGAGGTAGGTGGAGAAGGGTGGAGCTGGAACCATGGCTGGATAAGACCTTAAGGTATATAAAAGCCAGTTGATCCAAGAAGACAAAGTCCAAGGGTACAGGCTCTGGTCTGTAGTCAATGGCAGCCAGAATTCCTACAAAAAACCAAAACACAGCACAGGAGAGAATGGCCCCAAGGATGCTACGCTTGTTTCTTTCCTGCCTTTTAGGAGCCTGGCTACTGCTGAGCCTGATCCCCAGTGAGACCACTGCCAGCTCTCAGAGTCAAGGTGATATGCCCTGCAATGCTACAGTTATCCACAAGCTCCAAAAGTTCTGCAGGAATGTTGGAAGGAGAGATGCAAAAGTCCGTGCGAAGCTGACACTTCAAGGAGAACCACAGTCAGGTGAGTGCTCCAAACCCTCCTGCCTCCTCTGGTTTTACACTAAGAATGAAAGACTCTTAGCTGCTAAGAAATCTGCAAGTCTACTCTTGGGGGGTGGGGGGTGGCTGGCCCAGATCTCATTGACAGCCTGTGCTCAGTTCACTGTGCAGTAGCAGATTCCTACCATCTGGACTTCCCCCACCCCCCTCCCTTTTTTTTTGCCATTTGATTGAAAGGTCTCTGAAGAATCTCATCATAGCAGTGACAAACGACTTGGCAAAAATCAATCAGACCAAAGAGAGCCTTTGTGCCTTTCCCACTTTGCCAGCTAGAACAATAAAATGGGGGGAAAACAAGGAAGTTTGATGGAAGAGGAATCCCCAAACTTCAGTGGGAAGGCTAGAGTTTATGGCTAGTTTGAGGTTCCAGTATATTTGGTCAAGTCCTTTTCTTTTCAGAATGGAAGCAATTACAATTTAACTGCCTCTCCTTGATTTGAACATATTTTCACATGTCCTCTTTCTCCACTTTTTGACCTGACAGATAGCCAAGTCTTCCTCCACAACAGAGATACGGATGCCTTAAAGCTCATGTTAGAACACATTCCTGAGTTTTCACCGGAACTGAAGACTATGCTTTCACCGGAACTGAAGACTAAGCCCTTCCTGAGGAAGACAGACCATCCAAAAGAAAGGGCAACAAAGCTTGACATGGTTACTTCCTTTGCATCGCTTTGCTGTACAAGTGATTGCATCAGAAAACTTAAGCGGATAATGTGCTATATAGATGCAATCAGTCAGTATTGATATTCTTAGTCATTGACAGGTAATAGCAATCAACTATTTCGTTTATGTAATCTTCATTTGTCATCTTGATTATATCTTCACTGATATTCAACTCAATTACCATGGATTATTAAAAATCATGAAAAGGGCTGGGAAGGTGGCTCAGTGGTAGAGCGCTTGCCTTGCATGCCAGAGGCCCTGGGTTCAATTCCTCAGCACCATATAAGCAAAAAGAAAAAAGCCAGAAGTGGTGCTGTGGCTCAAGTGGTAGAGCACTATCCTTGAGCTGAAGAGCTGAGGGACAGTGCCCAGGCCCAGAGTTCAGGCCCACGACCAGACCAAAAAAAATAAATAAATAAAATAAAAATCATGAAAATTATCTGTAATATTTACATTTTCTGAAGAGTCCTCCTGATTTAATTATTGCCAACAGTTACTTCTTTTAGCAAAAAAGCCTTTATGTCCTTTTTATTTTTTAAAAAATTTTTATTTTTTGGGTCCGGTCGTGGGGCCTGAACTCTGGGCCTGAGCATTGTCCCTCAGCTCTTCAGCTCAAGGCTAGCGCTCTACCAGTTGAGCCACAGTACCACTTCTGGCTTTTTTCTTTTTGCTATGTGGTGCTGAGGAATTGAACCCAGGGCCTCATGCATGCAAGGCAAGTGCTCTACCACTGAATCACCTTCCCCTTTATGTCCTTTTTAATTAGTGATAGAATAATACCAACTGCTTTTAATTATGCTGATTTTTAGAATGATTATATATTCTTGGCATGAAAACTCACTTCAACACCCACTCCCACCTCCAGTTATACTTTTTTTAAAAGCAGCAAAATTGTTTCTTGTTCTATCAGAGTTTATACCATATGAATAGAAAACCCATCAGCCTTGCAATATTTTACATGATTCATAGTAGGTACACATTCTTCTTGATGAATAAAGTTATTCTGCACAATTTTTTTTGGTCAATTCATTGTTGTAGGGGAGCCGGGCTATTCCTATTACTTAGCCATAATGAATAGTGCTGCAATGAACTAGAATACGTGGGTGATGGCAGTATATCCTGAATTTTATTCTTTGGGGGGTAAATTCCCAAGAGTAGTATCAATGGGTTACAGGGCAGTTCTAGTGTTAGTTTTTGTTTTAAGGAAATTCCATAACGATTTTTTTAAAATTTTATTGTCAAGGTGAGGTACAGAGGGGTTACAGTTACATAAGTAAGGTAATGAGTACATTTCTTGTCAAACTTGCTCCCTCTCCTTCATTTTTCCCACTTTCCCTCCTTCCCCAATCCCCCCCCCCCAGTTGTACAGATAATTTCCAACATATTTTCCTGTAAGTATCACTATTGTATTGGTTCACTTTTGTCCTCTGTTGTCACTGTATTTGATTTTGGTACCCTGGGTATTGTATATACATTTATCTGAATTAGGGAAGGGAAAGGGAACAACAAAGTGGTGAGACAAAGGACAAAGGGGGAACCATAGTGATTTCCACAGTAATAGCATCTCTCCATTCCCACTAATAGGGATTAGGATTATTTCCCCTCACCCCCCCATAACCGTACCAGGATTTATTGTTGGTTGTATATCTGAGAACAGCCATTCTGACTGGAGTGAGATGATACCTCACTGGTGTTTTGATTTACATTTCCTTTATGGCCACGATGAGAGCTCTCACCACTGACTTCTGCATTTTCCACTAGTCAGGATGGTGAACCAGGACAGCCCTGCTGGAGACCTTGCTGGCTACAGGTGCTATGCCTACAACACTGCTGTGGCTGGTGCTTCAAGTCTGAGCTTTTCTTTTGTAACTTGCTTGGATTCAAAGGGTCTCATTGGGATCTCTGGAAGGAAGGGATACAAGAAGAGAGTTAAGGGAGCAATGAGTGAGATGATCCATCCTGAGGGCTGGTGATTGAGAGAATAGCACTCAAGGGACTAGTACTCCATCAGTGTAGTGGAATGAGTGACAGATAAACCCTTAGTTTTAATGGTCCCCATGATCAGACAGCTCCTCTGTGGACTGTGCCATGTAGAAATTTTTTATCTTTATTAATGAACCCAATGGAAAGTGCCTGGCCTTTGAAATCTTCAACTGGGCTCTCTAGTTCTAATAAAAGGGAGGGAAGAGAAAGTCAAGAACTTTGTAACTAAAGACAACATTGGGGCTGGGAGGGTGGCTCAGTGGTAGAGTGCCTGCCTTACATGCATGAGGTTCAATTCCTCAGCACCACATAAGCAGAAAAAGCCGGAAGTGGTGCTGTGGCTTAAGTGGTAGAGCGCTAGCCTTGAGCTGAAGAGCTGAGGGACAGCCTTCAGGCCCAGAGTTCAGGCCCCACATTTGACAAAAAAAAAAAGACAACATTGAAAGTGACCAGGAACAAGAGAAGTTTGCCCTTTACAGGCCATCATAGCTGAAGATCTGATTAACCCTTTAAAACTTTTAAAGCTGTGTTGCAATGGTTTTAAAACAAGATTTTAGACATGAGCACACTTGCAGGGCACTGGTATCATATGCCTGAAAATCTTAGCTACTCAGGAGACTGAGATCTGAGGATTACAGTTCAAAGCTAGCCCAGACAACAAATTCTGTGAGATTTATCTCCAACTGACCACCAGAAAACCAGAAGTAGTGCTGTGGCTCAAAGTGGTAGAGCACTATAGCCTTGAGTGAAAAAGATCAGGGACACTATCTAGGCCCTGTGTTCAAGCCCTGCAACCAAGAAGAAAGAAAGGAAGGAAGGGAAGAAGGAAGGACGGAAGAAAGGAAGGAAGGAGGGAAGAAGGGAGGGAAGAAAGGAAAGAAGGAAGAGAGGGAGAGAAAGGAAGTGAAAGAGAGTGAAAGAGTGAAGGAAGGAAGAAAGGAAAATAAAAATAAGCACACTTCAATTCTAGAATACTAATTTTTTAGACTTCACCAACAAGAATGACTTTCAAAATGAGACAGAAGCTATCTGTTTAGTCTAATTGTTTGAGTTTTGAAAATCCAAGGTGAACTTTGAAACCATTATTTCACATTTACTTTAGCTGTCAGGTTTGACATAGGGAGTGTGGTTATGCAATATGTTATATGATAATGTATTTATGAATAGACTACATAAGTGGCCCCTATGTGCAGGCATTGTGCCCAATACATACAACTTTTCAATACATATGTCTATATGACTTAAGCATGATATTCAAAGTATTACCTTCATTGTTAGTCAGCATTTAATGTATTTGATTAACACGTGCACTTAATAGTCAAGAGAAAGTCTTTCCTGGTAAGAAGTTTCTTATTAGTGATATGATTACATCAATTGCCTTTAAGTATTCCTAAAACAGAAATACTATAAGACATAAACTCACTGTATACACTGTCTAACATCACATAGAGAAAACAATTTTTGGAATGTTGTTTATTCAGGTGATCACAATATAAATTCAGAGGTATTTCAGTGTCCTGGTTGAGTTAATGTCCATTGTTAAGTGTTCATCAATGTTCTTCATGCTGGCAATATGCAGATTGTACACAAAATTAGTTTATTTGGATGGTTCTTCGCAAATGAACATGATTATCTTTATAGTTGTGACGTTCATGCTTCCAAGAGAGCCACATAACTTTTCAAAGTACGTACAAGATTCTAGTGATCGATGGCTATTTTATGAGCCACAAAGCAATTCTCAAGTGTAGTTACTATCTAAGACATATCTAACTTTTTTTTATTTTAACCAACCAATCCTATCTCCAGCTACTATGGAGCAATAGTTGGAGTAGGAGTAGGAGTCATTAGAACAATTCTTCGTAATTCCCCAATTCTCCATACAGTGGAGAACTGTTCTAAAGACATTGCGGTGGGGTTCTCCTATTCCGTTGGGCATTGAAACCTCAGGTTTCAGTACCTGATTGTCACCCATGTAGGGCTTCACAGACTTAAGGGACACCCAGGGCCAAATTCACTGCTTTTCAATATGGGCCAACATTGGCCAACGTTGAGTGTTAATTCCCCCAAGGCACTAGACATAGTCCGATTTGAGGTCATCCAAAAGCCCTGACCCCAACCTCAGTGTTTTTTTATTTTGTGTGTGTATGTGTGTGTGTGTGTGTGTGTTGGTTGTGGGGCTTCAACTGAAGGCCTGAGCACTGTCCACTGTCTCTGAGCTCTTTTGCTCAAGGATAGCACTTTACCACTTGGGCCACAGCTCAAACCGCTTTAGTTTTTGAGTGGTTAATTGGAGATAAAAGTCTCACAGGGACTTTTCTGTTGGTTGGCAGTTGCCTGTTATTATATTTCCATCTTTCTATTTACCTGCTGTCCTGCAACAGGAATATGCAATACATGAATATGCATTCACTTTGTTCCTCTTAATTATCCACTGTCCACCTGAAGTAAAACTAAATGCCTCAAAATGCCTCAACTACGACAGATAAAGCCCTTGACCTCCTTGTTTTGTTTAATTTTTTCTTTTTCTTTCTTCCTTTTTTTTTTTTTTTGCCAGTCCTGGGGCTTGAACTCTGGGCCTGGGCACTGTCACTGAGCTTCACTTGCTCAAGAAAGCTTTCTACCATTTGAGCCACAGCTCCACTTCCAGCTTTTTCTGAGTCATTTATTGGAGATAAGAGTCTCACAGACTTTCCTGCCTGGGCTGGCTTTGAATCTTGATCCTCAATTCTCAGTCTCCTGAGAAGCTAGGATTACAGGCGTGAGCCACTAGTGCTAGTCTCCCAACCAGTCTTTATCTCCACAGGCACTGTTGATAGACTTAACCTGTTGACCATCATCAGAGTAAACACATGGCCCTTCTCCAACTGGCACAAAAAGAAACCATGTCTTTTATTGGGATCTAATTATATTTACTAGTTTATTTTTTTAAATATCCTGGCTTACACCAAGTCCTCAAAGTTCCTTAAGGGAACACAGCTCATCTTCCTAGGTTATGAACACCAATAAATAAAGCTTATAAATACGTGTGTATATTTGTATATCAAAGGTCAAGAATAGGATCTGACAGCGCCTGTTGCCAAGAAGAAGGTGGTTATTTAAAAATGATGAGCCTTTTTCTTTATACTCACAAAATACACATGGAATATAGGAAATTGATGACAAATCATTTGGACAAATATAACTATTTTCCCAATAGATCGCAAAATGTTTCCATTTAGCGTGTGTGTGAGTGTGTGTGTGTGTGTGTGTGTGTGTGTGTGTGTGTGTGTGTGTGTGTGTGTGTGTGATGTCTAAACCATACAATCTCAAACTAAAGTATTCACGTAACTAATGAAAAGAAAATCAACAATGTTCCCAGAAAAATCAAAGCAGAGATAGAAATGAATAGAATGTTATGGAATCTGACTCCCCAGCCCTTAGGAACTGCATCTTAGGTCCTACCTAAGATCCTAGTAGCATACTGCTAGGATCTCATACTGCTCAGGATCTCAGGAAGACGGAATAATGTACTCTTTGAATATCATTTGAGCTCAAGATTCAAATTTACTCCAAGAATAAAGAGAAATATGAATTGTAAGTTTCAGACTTTATTACAGGTGCTTAATGTTGTGTTACTGAGAATTTTAATTTTCCCTCCCACTGAATGATTTCCCATCATTAGTTTCCTATCAGTTTTGAAAATTAAATCCTTCTACCAATCTCAGTATTCAAGATGTAAATACCAGGAAGTCTAGGAATCTAATTCTAATCCTGTAATACTTTGTAAAACAACTATAAATCACTTTAAGGAGACTATAGGGGGGAAAACACTAGTTTATGCCACAAGAGTTAACTGAAGTACCTGGCCGTGAACTTGTTAATCAGTTTTACATTTGGTTCTTTGTCAGGTTTACATGATAATCCCATGGTTTGAGATTAGCCTGAATTATATTTCACCAAACTTGTGTGATGAAGCCTCATCCCCACTGCTGGCAACTGGAGATGGGAGCTTTGGGAGATGTTAAGTCCTAAGAGTGGAGAACTTTTAAGAGCTTTGTAAGAGACCTCTGAGAGTTCTCTGGTCTTTAACGTGCTAAGAATGAACCAGAAAAAATGAGCTCTTATCAGACACAGAATCCTAATGCTGCCTCCATTTTAGACTCAGACCTCTAGTACTAGGACTGTGAGAAATAAATCCCATTGTTTTTCTTTTTAGTGTTTACTTTTAGGCCACGAAGAATGAGCAAATGTAATTCTTACAGAGAGGGAGTCATATACGAGTTCCAGAATTAATTGATGCCACTGGGGTTTGAACTCAGGGCCTCTAACTTGGTAGGCAGATGCTCTACCACTGGAGTCACTAACCACTAGTCCTTTGTGCTTTAGTTATTTTTCAAGTAGTGTCTTGTACTTCTTGTTCAGGCTAGCCTCAGACCATGATACTCAAAAGGTTACATATAGTTTGTTGAACATAAAAAAATTATTACCCAGAGAGAATAGAATATAAAGGAAAGATGAAAATGTGGTCTAGTGCAAGAAAAAAAAGTTTATAAAAATGTGAGGGGACATGGGAAATGGGATGGCTAAGAGAGGGATTAATGTGAATAGCAGCTGAGCCACAAGTTCTATAGAGCTGGGTGTAGAAGGGGTGGAGCTGGAACCACTGGCTCAAGGGCTAAGTAATGGCTCAAGGTATATAAAAGCTGGTTGAGCCAAGATAAAAAAGCAGCCTGAAGACCAAGGTGCTGACACAGGCTCTGATGGATGCATAGGTAACAGCAGCAACCATCTCCACAGAAAACCTGAAAATCCAAGAGCTCAAGAAACAAGGCCCAGGATGTCATGCTTGTTCCTGTCCTATGTGCTAGGAGTCTGCTTCCAGCTGAGCCTGATTTCCAGCAAGACCACGACCAGCCCTCCCAGAACGCCTTATACATTTATTTGTGAAAGCACATTGGTAGATGGCCTTGAAAACTTCTGCAGAGACCTGAAGAGGAGAGAGGCAAATATCTGGAATGAACCAACACTTCAGATTAAGCCACTGTTAGGTGAGAGCTCCTATTTGCCCCTCTAATTCTGCGCTACGCATTGGAAGCTGTCAGCTGCTGAGAGGAAAGCCCACCCTAAAGGGTGCTGTTCTAGATCTCATTGGTTGCAGGTGCTCAGCTTTACTATGCAGTGACAGATTCCTCCAAGTCTGGGCTTTTCCTTTGTCAATCGTTATTATTTTTTTCACATAGTGCATTGTCAGTACATTAAAAACACTAGCAAAAAAGAAAGGAAAAAAACCTCGTGTCCCTGTCTTGGGGTACATTTTGCTTAACATTATCTCATGTGGTGGTATGTACGTAGCCTTTGATCTTCTCTGCTTGTCCTAGACATATACTAGTCATTGCAAACAAGGGAAACCATGGGACCTATGTTTCTTTGGGCCTGGATTACTTCACTTAATATAATTTTTTCCAAGTCTTTCCGTTTCCTAATGAAAGAGGCAATGTCATTCTTTCTGATGGAGGCATAGAATTCCATTTGTGTATATATATATTTATATATATATACAAATGTGATATATGTATATACATATATCACATTTTCTTGATCCACTCATATACTGAGGGGCATCTGGGTTAGTTCCATATCTTAGCTATGGTAAATAATGCTGCAATAAACATAGTTGTGCTGGTAGCTTTAGTATAACCTTGTTTGTGATCGTTTGGGTAAATGCCCAAAAGTGGGATTGCTAGGTCATAAGGATGCTCTATGTGGAATCTTTTGAGGAACCTCCATACTGATTTCCAGAGTGGTTGAATAAGTTTACACTCCTACCAACAATGCAGTAGGGTTCCCTTTTGGCCACATCCCCTCCAACATCTGTTGTTATTAGAGTTCTTGATTATAGCCATTCTAACTGGGGTGAGGTGGAATCTCAGCTTGTCTTGATTTGCATTCCTTTTATGGCTAGAGAGGTTGAGCATTTCTTCAAGTGTCTATTGGACATTCTTCTTTCCTCTTCAGAGAAGTTTCTCTTTAAGTCTTTAGCTCACTTATTTATTGGGCAGTTGTTTCTTTGAGGATTTGTTGTTGGCGGATTTTTTGAGTTCTAAGTATATGTTAGATATGAGACCCTTGTCCGTTGTATGGCTAGTGAAGATCTTTACCCAGTTCTTGGGCTTTCTGTTGATCTTGCTAGCTATGTCCTTTGCCATGCAGAAGCTCTGCAGTTTCATGCAGTCCCATTTATCCAACCTTTCTTTGATTTGTTGTGTTTCTGGGTCTCTATTAAGAAAATTTCGGGGGGCTGGGAAGGTGGCTCAGTGGTAGAGCACTTACCTTGCACACATGAGGCCCTGGGTTCGATTCCTTAGCACCACATAACAAAAAGAAAAAAGCCGGAAGTGGCGTTGTGGCTCAAGTGGTAGAGGGCTAGCCTTGAGCTGAAGAGCTGAGGGACAGCGCCCAGGCCCAGAGTTCAGGCCCCATGACCGGACCGCCCCCCCAAAAAAAGAAAATTTTGGCCTGTGCCAAGGAGCCCTAGAGTTTCTCCTGTTCCTTCCTGTAATGTTTTCATGGAGTCTGCTTTTATTTCGAGGTCTTTGATCCATTTGGAGTTGATTCTGGTGCAGGGTGATATATACAGATCTAGTTTTAGTTTTCTACAAGTGTTTAACCAATTTTTGCCAGCACCATTTACCGAAAAGGCTTCTTTCTTTCATTTTATTTCTTTAGGTCCCTTGTCAAAGATTAGGTAGCTATAGGTCTGTGGGTTCATTTCTGGGTCTTCAGTCCTATTCCATTGGTCCTGAGATCTGTTCTTGTGCCAGTACCAAGCTGTTTTGATTACTATGGCTGTGTAGTAGAGTTTGAAATTTGGTATTGATATTCCTCCAGCACTATTCTTTCTGCTAAGGATCATTTTTGCTATTTGCGGTCTTTTATTGTTCTACATGAATTTTTGGATTGCTTCTTCTATTTCATTGAAGAATAAGGTTGGAATGTTGATAAGGTATCCCAATGAATTTGTAGATAGCCTTTGACAGTATTGTCATTTTCATGATGTTAATCCTCCCAATCCAAGAGCATGGGAGGTTTTCCCACTTGCTTAGTTCTGCTTTAATTTCCTTTTTCAGGTTTTTAAAGTTTTCATCATACAAGGCCTTCACCTCTTTTGTTAAGTTGACTCCTAAGTATTTTATTTTCTGTGGGGCTATTACAAAAGGGGTTGCTTTCCTAATTTCAGCCATATTCTTCTCATTATTGGCATACAAAAAAGCCATTGATTTCTGAGGGTTCATTTTTTACCCTGCTACCTTGCCAAAGTTTCTTATCAGCTCAAGTAACTTGGGAATGGAGTCCATGGGGTTTTTTAAATACAAGATCATGTCATCTGCAAAGAGGGAGAGTTTTTCTTTATTCTTCCCTATTTGGATCCTCTTTATGTCTGCATCTTGTCTTATTGCTGTAGCTAGGCATTCTAATACTAGGTTGAAGAGGAGTGGGGAGAGTGGACATCCTTGTCTTGTTCTTGAGTTAAGAGGAAATGGCTTTAACTTTTCACCATTAAGTACAATGCTGGATGTAGGTTTGTCATATATATAGCCTTTATTATATTGAGGAATGTTCCATGGATTCCTAGTTTTTCCAGAGCTTTTATCATAAAAGGGTGTTGGATCTTGTCAAATGCTTTTTCTGCATCTATTGAGATAACCATGTGGTTCTTATCCTTGCTCTTGTTGATGTGATAAATTATATTAATTGATTTGTGTATATTGAACCAGCTTTGCATCCCTGAAATGAATCCTGTTTGATCGTGATGTATGATACTCTGATGAGTTGTTGAAGTCGATTGGCCAAGATTTTTGTTGAGAAATTTTGCGTCAATTCATCAAAGAAATGGGTCTATAGTTCTCTTTCTTTGATGAGTCCCTGACTGGTTTTGGGATGAGGGTCATGCTGGTTTCATAAAAAGAGTGTGATAGTGAATTTTTGCTTTCAATTTCATTGAAGAGATGGAGGAGTATTGGTGTGAGTTCTGCTTTGAAGGCCTTGTAGAAGTCAGCTGTAAATCTATCTTGTCCTGGATTTGTCTTGGGTGGGAGGTCTGTTAAGTTGTTTTAAATCATATTGGTTTAGTTTGGGCATATCAATATTTGCTAGAAATTTGTTCTTATCTTTCAGATTCTCAAACCTTTTAGCATAGAGGTTTGAGAAGTATCTCATTATATTCTGAATCTTGGCTGTTTTTGTAGTGATGTTTCTATTCTCATCTCTGATTTTGTTTATTTGGGTGTGTTCTCTTTTTTTTTTTATAAGATTTGCTAAGGGTCTGTCAATTTTATTAATTTTTTCGAAGAACCAACTCTTTGTTTTGTTGATTCTTTCCATAGTTTTTTTGGACTCTAATTCCTTTAATTCTGATTTAATTTTAATTATTTCTTTCTGTGTACTGGATTGGGGTTTATCTTGCTGCTCTTTTTCAAGGAGGTTCAGATGTCTCATTAAATTGTTGGTTTCATGTATCTCCAATTTGTTGATGTAGGAACTCAGAGCTATCAACTTGCCTCTGAGTACTGCCTTTGCTGTGTCCCAGAGGAGCTGGTAATTTGTGTGTTCGTTTTTGTTGAATATCATAAACATTTGAATTTCATTTCTAATCTCTTCCATGACCCACTGGTGGTTCAATAGTGTGTTGTTCAGCCTCCATGTATTACAGAATTTCCTTTGGTGGCTTTTGGTGTTGAGTTCTAACTTAATTCCTTTGTGGTCTGATCGAATGCTAGGTATAATTTCAATGTTTCTGAATTTAGACAGATGTGCTTTGTGGCCTAGAATGTGGTCTATTTTGGAGAATGTTCCATATGCTGCTGAGAAGAAGGTGTAATCTGATGCTCCTGGGTGAAATATTCGGTAGATATCCATTAAGTCTAGTTGATCTATGCAGATTTTAAGATCTGAGGTTTCTCTGTTGAGTTTTTGCTGGGTTGATCCATCTAGTGGGGATAGTGGTGTGTTAAAGTCCCCAACAATTAATGTCTTTGGATCTATGTGAGATTTGAGGGAAAGTAGTGTTTCTTGGGTAAATTTCAGTGCTCCATTATATGGTGAGTAGATGTTTAGAATCATAATATCCTCCTGAGGGAGAGATCCCTTAATTAGTATGTAGTGACTTTCTTTATCAGTTCTCATCGATTTTAATTTGAAGTCTATTTTATCTGATATTAGGATTGTAACTCCTGCCTGTTTACGGGGGCCATTTGCTTGGTAGATTTTGTTCCAGCCTTTCACTTTCAGTATATGTTTATTTTTGTGGGCAAGGTGTGTTTCTTGAAGACAGCAGATAGAAGGATCTTGCTTTTTGATCCATCTGGACAATATACATCGCTTATTTGGGGAGTTAAGACCATTAATATTAAGGGGTAGGACTGAGGGGTATTTGTTTTTATCCATATTTTGGGGGCAAACTATGCCTTTGCTGTTCTTGTGATTATGTATTTCTCTGTTTGGGGGCTGGTTCATTGCCTATATTCTGCTCTTGTTGGTTTTCTATATTTAGAATGTCTTTGAGGATTTTTTGGAGAGCTGGTTTGGTAGCGATATATTGCTTCAGATTTTCCTTGCTATGGAAGGTTTTTATTTGTCCTTCTGCTATGAATGAGAGCTTAGCTGGGTAGATTATTCTTGGTTGGTAGTTATTTGTCTTTAGGGCATGGCATACCTCTTTTCAGGCCATCCTTGCTTTTATAGTGTCTGCTGAGAAGTCTGAGGTGATTGTGATTGGGTTACCTTTATATGTGATTGTTTTCTTCTTCCTGACAGCTTTAAGAATTCTTTCTTTAGTGGCTATTGAGCCGATATGGATTATAATGTGGCGGTAGGATGACCTATTCTGTGGTCTATTTGGGGTTCTAAAAGCTTCTTGTATCTAGATGGGCCTGTCCTTTTGTATATTTGGGAAGTTCTCTGCTAAGATTCTGCTGAATATATTTCCTAATCCATTGGCTTCCTTCTCCAGGCCCTCTGGTATACCTATCATTCTCAAATTAGGCTTTCTGAAGGTATCCTGTATTTCCTGCAGTGATCTGTCATGCTTCTTAGTTTTGTTATGAATAATTGTATGGTCTTTCTCTATGGCGTCTAAACTGTCCTCAGCCTCCAATATTCTTTCTTCAGCCTCCTCCATTCTACTTTGAAGGCTTTTTACTTTAGTGTTTATCAACTTTGCTTCTTGCTAGTTTTTCTTAATGGTGGCCAGCTCCTTATTAAAGTTTTCTTTTAAGTCTTGAATAAATTATCTTACCTCCTGGAGTTGGTTCTCAGACTTATCTTTCCACTCCCTTAATCTAGGTTCCTATCTTTTCATTAGCTGCTTTCTCCCTCTGCTGGAGTTCCTTTATCTTTTTATTTGTGGAGGCCATGAAGTCACCTATTAGCTTCTGGTTGGCCTCATTGTGTTCTCTGATAACCCTATGCAGGGTGTCCAATTTTTCATTCAGCAGGTTTACCAGCCATGCTTTTAATCTATCTTGAGCATTATCCTCTAGATTATTCTGGGACTGCTCTGTAGCTTGTTTATGTGGAGATGGTATTGGTGTTTGTTGATTGGCTATGTTCCTTGTATTTCTGCGGTTAGTTCTACCCATTTGGAGACAAGAACCACACTGGTACAACAGTAGAACAGGACTTTTTTAGGACTGGAGCCAACCCAGAGTCATGTAGATGTATAGATCTTAGGGTTTCAAAGTTATGTGTAGGTGTTTTCCTATTTAGCTCTCTTTTTCTTTGCTCGGAGAGGGATATTGTGGCTTCAGGGTTGAGATTATGTATAGTTATAACTTTTGAGACAATCTGGGTTTGGCTGATAAGTAGTCTGTTCCTTAGAGTTAACAGGATGGTCCCCTTGTACTCAAAATAGTCCAATGGAACCAACTTTGTGGTCAACTATAGATGCAAGTGTAAGTTGGGTCAGATATAAATCATTAGGGATCAATGGGCTGGAGCAGATGGAGTGGTGAAGGATTAGGATTGGAAAGATATGAATTCAAGTTCAGAAGAGAACTTGGGTGTAATGATAGTAGAAGGGTAAGAACAGCTAGGGGAGGGTTATATGTAGTAGGAGGAGAATAAAGACCTTGTTACTGAGTGTAAGAGGTGGAAAAGAATTCGAAGGAAGGTTATGTAGGGAGTAGCTTAGAGATCGAGATGAAGGTAAGAAAAAGAAGTTATATATAAGTGTATTTGGGAGACTTGCTGAAATTAAAGAAAGATTATTCAGATATTATTGGAGAGTTACTTAATGTAAGTTAACTCCTGTAATTATTGTTTACACACATAGAAGGAGGCCTTACTTTGTGTATAGAACTAGGCAGGGTAGCGCGGATGGAGTAGTAGTATAATGTGGGGAGAAAGGAGAAGGGGAGAGTGGGAGGCAAAGAAAGAAGAAAAAAAAAAACCTTACAAATTAGGAAATTGGCAAGTGGGAGAAAAAAACCCAAATAATCATGAAAAATAGAAGCTTTAAGTGGAATAGCAAATCCTAAATCACAATACATGTAACACATAGAAATGAAATAAAAACAAGCAACAAATGACCAGACATAAAAACTACAAAACAAAACACAAACAAGAATAAAAAACGAAAGGATGGGTTTTTCCGGGTCTTTGGGGGGGTCTTTAGTCTCCTCATAGTCATCAGAGCAGATTGTCAATCATTATTATTGAAAGGATCTCTGAAGGAATCCCACTGTACAGTGGTAGCAAGCATTCACTTCAAAGAGATACTGTGTATTTAGTTAGTGAAGGTGGGGAAACAAGGAAGTCTAAAGAGCTACAGTTGAGGACTCTTTCGAAGTTTTATTCTATTTTGTCACATTGTATGGTGAAAAACATTGCAAGTTTATTTGGCTCTCCTTGATATGAATATATTCATGTCTTTTAATATCTATCTATCTATCTATCTATCTATCTATCTATCTATCTATCTATCTATCTATCTATCTATCTATCTATCTACTTCTTCATTGTTTTTTATCAAACAGATATCCTGGACTCCCCTGGCCCCAAAGATGCAGATGTCTTACGTGTCTTGTTAGATTTCATCCCTGACTTTCCACAGGAGATGAAGACCATGTTTTCTGGCAGTTGGTTACTCTTGAGGAAGTCACAGCATTCAAAAGAGAAAATGAATTTCCGAAAAGCTATTGCAATTCTGGCCATATTTTGCTGTTCTGATAATTGTGCTGAAAAAGCTAAGAAAAAAGTTTGTAAGCCATGAAAACAGTCTCTCTTGGTTTGTTCCATGATCTTCATTCACAATCTTGATTATACCATCACAGATGCCCAATGTGGTACCCACTGATTATTAAAATCATGAGAAATGTATCATGGTGTGTTAAATTTTCACTTTTCTGAAATGAAGAGACTTTCTACACGTATGATATGTGTCCAGCATTTTTTTAAATTGATGTTACAATAATATTATATTGACTTTAGGATGATAAAAGAGTCTTAGTCGTGATAACCAACATCATTACTCATTTTGACACTCCCCCACCTCTGGCTAATACAAGGAAAAAAAAGTTTTATGGACTGTCTCAGCTTAGACCATGTGAATATCAAAACCACTAGATTTGCAATATTCTGCATCAGTCAAAATGGACATGAATTGTCTTATGAATACCTTTCTTTGCAAAGAACCATATTGCAGGATAAATATTGTCATTTAGATTTTTAGGCTTATCTGAATTTGATTGGTTTTCAATGTAGGGTTTCTTACTGGTTCTTACTGGTTCAACTACAGACTTTGATTCTACACTTGGCTCTAGATGATTGGGTCTATGTGTTTTAGGCATAAATTTAGAATCACCTTCTGTGGAGGACAAAAACCATCCTACCTGATGCTCAGAAATTAAACTCTTCCTCTAGGTGGATATTCTTCTGTAGAAATTATTATTATTATTATTATTTTATTTTGTCCTGGGGCTTGAATTTAGAGCCTAAGCACTGTCCCTGAGCTTCTTTTGCTCAAAGCTAGTGCTCTACCACTTGAGCTATAGCTTCACTTCTGGTTTTTTTAAATTTAACTTTTTAATTTTAGTTTTGGTAGTCTATTGGAGATAAGAATCTCACAGACTTTCTTGACTAGGCAGGCTTTGAACAGTGGTCCTCAGGTTTCAGTATCCTGAGTAACTAGGATGACAGACACGAGCCACTAGTGCCTGTATTGTAGAAATCATTTTGATAAGACTTCACAAAGACGTGTCTTGCTTAGCACCCATGCCCCAGGATTCTTGGGCCCATCAAGTTTACTGACTCTCTTAGACCATCCTCAGTCTGAGGCTGTGGGTTTTCAATTCAAAGCTTGTGTTTCTTACTGAATGTAAAAGAACTTTGTCAAGGAGACTAAGTTGCTCAAGCACTCACTATACATATCCACTCAGGTCTTCAACTTAGATACCATCAGTGATGTATAGCAGCACAAGGCAAGCACTTGAACTAGGTGTAAATATGGGATTGATAGAGGTAGAGTGAAGAAAAGGTGATTCTTCTGTGCATACCTCGGATTCTTTCCTGTATGTTTCACCTTGTGACACACATTTGAAAACTTTTCTAACCTGACATAAGAGCAATTTGAAGAAGATTCTTTTCCAGTCTGCTGAGAAGACTGGTTTATATAAAAAAGTAGTCATCAATTCCATAGAAATTTTAAATGAAATAAATAATTGCCAATGAATTGTCAACTTGGAGTACAAAGCATCTTGTAATATACTAATGCAGGTCTCTAACACCAGAGATTTACTGACCTACTGTTGGACATGGAACACAAGCATTGGAGTTTTCTTATAAAGGAATCAATTATAAAGTTTTCCTATAAAGGAATCAATGGTACTTTATTTTATTTTACCTTATTTTATTTTGTTGGTGCTGGTCCTGGGGTTTGAACATAAGGACATAGAAGGCAGGGCACTGTCACTGAACTTTTTTGGCTCAAAGCTAGGGCTCTACCACTTGATCCATGGCTCCACTTCCAGGGTTTTGGTAGTTAGAGATAAGAATCTCCCAGATTTTCCTGTTCAGGCTGGCTTCCAGTTTCAATCTTTATATCTCAACCTCCAGAGTAGCAAATGTCTGCAAATTGTTATACAAGAAGCAACTAGTAATTTTTGACTCAGGCTCAAAGGCCTTATCTTGAAAACGGACCACCACTGACTTTATTTCTAACATAACCATAGTTTCAAGACATTAAGAAAAAATTTCTAGCCAGGTACTGGTGGCTCACACCTCTATTCCTAGCTACTCAGGAGGCTGAGTTCTGAGGATCACAGTTCAAAGCCAGCCTGGGCTGGAAAGTCCGATTAACCAGAAAACCAGAAGTGGCACTGTGGCTCAAAGTGATAGAGCACTAGCCTTGAACAAAAAAGCTCGAGGACAGAGCCCAGGCACTGAATTCAAGCCACATGACAAAAAAAAAAAAAAAATCCAGGCAGGATTGGCTTTTAGTACAGGATGAAAGCTATTCAATTCATTCAGTTTAATAGTTCACATAAGTTCTGAGAAGCCAAGGCAAATTTCCAATCATTATTTTATGTTTACTATAGATATCACAGACTTTACATAGGCTGTACGTGATTGCACAATTACATTTTAAAGGTTTTATGAGTAGACAACGTAAGTGACACTTAGGAAGAGTCATTATGAGCTGGATGTGTGGCTCAAGTGGTAATGTGCCTACGTAGCAAATTTAAGGCACTGAGTTCAAATCCCAGTACTCACCTCCCCTCCAAAAAAGAAAAGTGAGCGAGGAAGAATCATTGTGCATAGTCCATTTCCTGCCATTCAATGGAATTCAGACTTTCACATTGTTAGTCAAAGTTTAACATGTTTGAATAGCATTTATTTTCAAACCTAATACTAGAAAGCTCATTTTATAAGAATGAAATCTTATTATTCCTAGTAAGAGTTAATAACAAATTCTTTGCTGCTAAGGAATTCTATTGTCTTTTTTTAAATAAATGGGATAATTACCTCAATTTTAATTTTAATAATAAATAGAAAATCTTCACCCATAAACTAACATAAACACTCACTGCACACGTTGTCTAACACAATATACATATAAATATAACAAAATATTTCATTGAATTCATCAGTTTAGGTTACAGTAACATAAATTCACAGATGTAGCAGTGTTCTAATTAAGTAGAAAAATCCACTGTTTGAGGCTATTCAATACTTTTTTCCAGTATGTAGACTGGATACTAAATCAGTTTAATTCAGATAGTCTTTGTCCAAATAAACTCAATTATTTTCCAAGAGATTCATAGAACATGTTTAAGAGACCTAAAAGATTAGTTCCGATTGATTGCTTTTTCATATACAAATATTAATTACCAAGCACAATTCTGGGTGTGGAAGAAACACTGAATTTTATTTTAATCAATCACATCTCCAGCTATTACCACTGCACAGAGAATTCTTTTTCTTTTTCTTTTTTCTTTTGGTCATGGGGCTTGAACTCTGGGCCTGGGTGCTGTCCCTCAACATTTCATCTCAAGGCTAGTGCTCTACCACTTGAGCCACAGCACCACTTCCTGCACAGAGAATTCTTTTTTTTGCAGGGGGGGGGGTGTCCGGTTGTGGGCCTGAACTCTGGGCCTGGGTGCTGTCCCTCAGCTCTTCACCTCAAGGCTAGCACTCTACCACTTGAGCCACAGCGCCACTTCCAGCTTTTTTTTCCTGCTTATGTGGTGCTGAGGAATTGAACCCAGGGCCTCATGCATGCAAGGCAAGTGCTTTACCACTGAGCTGCCTTCCCAGCCCAAGAGAGAATTCTTTTAAAAACAAATTTCAGAGGTGGGAATGTGGCTTAATGATAGACTGCTTGCCTAGTATCCATGAAGCTCTGGGTTCAATTCCTCAGTATCACATAAACAGAAAAAGGCAGAAGTGGCTTTGTGGCTCAAGTGGTAGAGTGCTAGCCTTGTGCAAAAGAAAGAAAGAAAGAGAGAAAGAAAGAAAGAAAGAAAGAAAGAAAGGATGGAAGGAAGGATGGAAGGAACAAAGGAAGAAAGAAAGAAAGAAAGAAATAAGAAAGATAGGAAGGAAGAAAGAAAGAAAGAAAAAGAAAAGAAAAAAAGAAAAGAAGATCAGGGACAGTGCCCAGTCCCCAAGTTCATAACCCAGGACTGGTAAAAAACAAAAACAAAGCAAAACAAAAAAACAAATTTCAGTGGGGTTCCTAACATTGAAGCCTGAGAGTCAGCCTATATTGTACACTCACACTTTGTGTGTGTCTCGATGAGGGACGGGACAAATTGGCCAAGTTGAGTGGTCATCCAACTAAGAATAAAGAACCAATCTGAAGGCATTCTAATCTGAAGGCGTTCAAAAGTCCTAAGCCCAACCACATTAGCTCCATGTGTATTGTTGGTAGACTTTTGTGCGGACCTTCTCCAATTGGCACAAAGCTATGTTCTTTATTGGGACCAAAAGGTATTTACTAGGGCATTATATCAAGTCCTGAAGCTTCCATAGGGAACACAGTTAACTTGTCTATATTTTGAACACAAACATATCAGCCTTTTAACTATGTGGGTTTTTTAATTTAAAAGGTCAGGGAGGAATTTGATAGTTATCTTTGGGACCAAGGCCCAGGAAACTACGTCATTTAAAAACAATAAGCATTCTTTTCTTACTCAAAAAATACATATACGATGCAACATTGATCATAATGTTTTAATTACTTCAAAAGAAAACAGAGTAACAATAGTCTGTCTATGGGCTGTCAAATATACTCCTTTCCCTCTGAAGCTATATGTGTTTGTATGTTGTGTGTATGTATATATGTAGGTACCAAATATGTGTATTTGTGTCTGTGTGTATTTATATTAGCAGGTGTTTTCCCCAGTCGCTAATATATTCATACAAGTCATGAAAACCATCATCAGCTAATAGCACAGCAGCATCTGAGGGAAAAAGAATAATAGAATGAGCTAGTTGGACTGATCAGTATCCCAAGCTAGGCCTGACACCCGTGTTCCATCTGCCTTGGAAGGAGATCTGTCATTGCTGCCGCTCCAGGTCCTACCCCAAACCAGTGGGTGGCCAGGTGTAGGTAGTGACTTTGAGATCTCTTTAAACTCAAGCTTCTTGTCTTCTCCACAAAATGAACAGATAAATAAAAAGAAACAAAAAGAATGGTCAAACAAATTACAAATTTTACTATTGGTTCCTGAAGAGAGTATTAGAGATTTAGAATTTTTCTTACATTTTTCTCAGGACAAATTTAACCATCATCAGTTTATATCGCTGTCAATCAAACAATCCATCCAACCAGCACAATTCTGAGGATGGATGTGCCAGGCACTGCAGGAATTCAAATGTAATTCTAATCTTGTAGCTCTCTTAAAGATCTCTAAATCAATGTGAGGTCGGTCAGGGGAAAAACATGATTTTACTCAGCGAGGGTTAGATAAACCTTTGGTGGATTTAGTTGAGTAGAACTCTGGTAGTGAGTCAGGCTTACATTTTCTTTTTCACCTATACTTCCTATGACAATTACAAGGTTTGAGATGACAAATATTTCAGTGAGTAAAAGTAACTGTTCTGGGAGAAAGAACTACAAAGGGAAGGAGACGTTTCAGAGTCAAAACTCAGATTCAACCAAAGAGCAGAAAGTTCTTGGGAGGGTGGGAGGAGAGGGGTTGTCTGGTGGAGCAGGGGTGTGGGGGGACGGGTTGAAAGTGAATGGCAGCATAAGAAGGAGATTCTATTCCTGTGGGTGGAGAAAAGCTGTAGCTAGCACCATTGGATCCAAGCTGAGAGATTCAGGAAAGTTAAAAACAACAGCAACAACCACCTGATTGAGCCAAGGTGGGGAGCGCACCCCAAAGTACAGGGTGGACACCCAAGTTTCAGGTCTGTAGGACACAGCAGCAACAGTTCCCATAGAAACTCGCAAAGCCTACAGCAAATAGGGTCAAGGTGTCACTCTTGTTCCAGTTCTGCCTGGTGGCCGATCAGCCTGCTGCAGGTTCTCTGCAGAGTGCTGCGTGATGGTCAGCTCTGTAGGAACGTCAGGCTGAGGGATGCAATCGTCCCCCAGGTTCTGGCCCCGCGGTGGTGACTGTAAGCGCTCCCCGGAGCTCCCCTGGGCTCTCTGCTGCTGAGCCATCTGACAAAGCCCCACCCCGGGCGCCCTACCCCCAGATCTCATTGGCTGCCTGCGCTCAGCCTCCCGGTGCTGAAACACATCCCTGCAAGTCTGGAGTTTTGCCTTTATCCCTGGCTGTTATTGAAAGGATCTCTGGGCAAATGTCACCATAACAAACACACACGACCTGGGGGGAGTCAATCCTCCACATCCCATCTTTAGATGCACACAAAGATTGGCGGAAAGGGGAGCCTCAGAGAGTGATTCCCATCAGATGTCCTGCACTGGAGAGCCAAGGCCGCAGCGTGGGCAACACAGGAAAGGCTGGGACCAGGTAAAGCCGTCTGGAGACACACAGGACAGAGGGGGGGGGATGGGGGGGAAGGGGACACCTTTAGGACTCTTGAAACGTCATTCTATGTCCTCAGTGCGCTTGCTTTGAAGAACAAAAACCCATTACAATCTTATTCTCTTGATATATTCAAAGTAAGTATATTCTTTTTCTTCTTTCTTCTCGTTCTTTCTTCCTTCCTTTCTCCTTCTTTCTCTCCTTTTTCTCTCTCCTTTTTCTTTCTCTCTTTCCTTCTCTCTCTTTCTCTCTCCTTCCTTCCTTCCCTCCCTCCCTCCTTCCCTCCCTCTCTCTTTCCCTTCCTTCCTTCCTTTCTTCCTTCCTTCCTTCCTTCCTTTGTTCGTTCCTTTCTTTCTTTCTTTCTTTCTTTCTTTCTTTCTTTCTTTCTTTCTTTCTTTCTTTCTTTCTTTCTTTCTTTCTTTCTTTCTTTCTTTCTTTCTTTCTCTTTCTTTTTTGGCTTGAACTCGAGGCCTGGGCATTGTCCCTGAACTTTTCTGTTCAAGGCTAGGACTCTACCACTTTGAACCACAACTCCACTTCTGATTTTCTGTGGTTAATTGAAAATGGTCTCATGAACTTTCCTTCCTGGGCTTCTTTGAACCATGATCCTCAGATCTCAGCCTCCTGAGTAGCTAGGATTACAGGTGTGAGCCACTGGTGCCTGGCTTAAATAAGCACATTCTTTATTCTAAGTCATATAGCATACTAAAAAAAAATCCATATTTTTTAATAGCAAGGAACACAATAAGACTGCCCTAGAGAATTGTTTGTAAATGTATTTTCATGGCTATTTTTTCCCCACTGTCTTCACCAAACAGATATCTTGGTCCTCTTCAGCCACAGAAATTCAGAAGCCTTAACTATCTTATGAGACTGCATTCCTGGATTGCCATAGGAACTGATGGCCACACTTTGTGACAGTCATTCTTGAGGAGAATTAACGATCCAAAAGAAGGAAGAGGAAAAGGTGGGGTAAAAAAAATCCTTGGGTGCCTATCTCGGGGTTCATTTTGCTCAGCCTCATCTTATATGGTCATATGTACATAGCTTTTTTACCTTTTCTGCTTGTCTAGTAAGATTATCCTAGATGTATACTAGTTATTGCAAATAAGGGAAAGCATGCCACCTATGTTTCTTTGGGTCTGGCTTACTTTACTTAATATAATTTTTTCTAGGTCTTTCCATTTCCTCTTTGTTGTTTTTAGTATACTATGTGATTTTTTTTGTTTCTTTTGTGTTTTCTCTGCCTATGGTATAACCTCTTTTGTCACTTTGATTCTGGTGCCTTCCATCTTGTATATACATTTTTCTAATGTAGGAAGGGGAAGGGAAATAACAAAATGCTGAAACAAGGATACAGGTTGACCCATTGTAACAATGAGATGTATAAGACACTATGCTATGTTGAAAACAAACTTTACAACTTCAGGAGGAGGAAGGAGGAATTGGGGATGTGGGGAGGAGAGGGATAGAAGGGGAATAACAAATGAGGGGTAACAATGTTCAATAGGAAATGTACTCATTACCTTTCTCATGTAACTGTAACCCCTCTGTACAGTATCTTTATAATAAAAAAAATCCTGGGAATGCTTGTTGTATTTTGCTGTTCAACTCAGTGTATTGGAAAAGCAAATCAATGGGCTTGTTGGTGATTAAATCATTGAATCATTATAATTATCTTCATTTATAATCTTGATTAAAACTAAACTTCTCTGAAGTCCTTATGAGTCACCACCCTTGGCTAGTAAATATCAAGGAAAAATACTTTCGGCTTTTTTAGTTTTATCTTTCTGTAAGAAAGTGTTTCCCCATGTCTGTAATTTTTATCATCAGCCAATGTTTTCCTGAGTGTGTCCTTTCCATAAGTGTTGAATGATAAGGACTTTGGAATGGTGAAACACTCCTTTTCATAATAGCTAACACAATGACTCATGTTGACATTCCCCCTAACTCTAGGAACATAACAAACGCAGCCAAATTGCTGCATGAACTGTTTCAGGGATATAAAACCGTAGCTGTACTATATTCTATTTAAGTTAAAAATAAGCCTGCCTTGTCAATGTATTTGTTGCAAAAAATTACTTGGGACTTGTAAATCACTGTCATTTTTTTCTGCTAAAATGAACTCTTTGTTTTTTGTTTTTTTTTTTTGTCCTGGGGCTTGAACTCGGGGTCTGGGCACTATTCCTGAGCTCTTTTGCTCAAGGCTAGTACTGTACCACTTTGAGCCACAGTGCCACTTCTGGTTTTCTTGTGGTTAAATGGAGATAAGAATCTCATGGACTTTCCTGCTTGGGCTGGCTTTCAATCACCATCCTCAAATCTCAGTCTCCTGAGTAGCTAGGATTATAGGCATGAACCACCTGTGCCTGGCAACTAATTATTGTTATTTTTATCAACATAGAATTATATATAATATGCATTATATATATTTCTAGATTTTTTTGTGTGATCTGTGCATGAATTAATAAACTTCTCTGGTGAATGAAAACCATTATACTTGTATATTTTCCACACATGCTCAGAAATTGAGTTTTCCTATTAGATCAAATTTTTTTTCTGTACATTATTATTTTAATCAGACTGTCCTTCCCGCTGTTTCTTGAGCTTCAGAGTGCTAGCATCAAATACTAACACCCAAGACCCAGTGTATTCCATGCTCTCACCCTTAGTCTGAGTCTGTATGGCTCTGAATTCTGAGATTATATTTTTGCTGGGTGTGTTCACCATGAACTCTCAAGCTCTCTGACCCTGCCCCCTGACCTGAGCCTATTTAGGCACAGGCCAGCTCAGGCAGGAAAGGTACGCAAAGCCACAAGTCTCCTATCTGCTCATGTACTGTCTCCTATCTGTTTCCTGTCTCCTGGCTCTCTTCTGGTCAATATGGTGTCCCACTTCAGGTCTCCATTGGAGCTGATCTGGTTTGCTTGTATATTGTTTTTCTGCGCTTTCTTTCTGCTCTTATGGCTCAGTTTTCTAACAGTGTTAAGTATATTCATGGGGCTGCAGGTCTTTGTGACAAGAGTCTGCCTGCAGTCACTGGCCTTCTAAGATAGATTCCCAATTCTTCTCAAAATGTGGCTTCTGTTTTCTTGCTGTATAACAATAGCACAAAAAGCAGCTCTGAACACAGAAAGGTAAATTGGTGAATGACACATCCAGCTACCAACAGAGTTACAGTAGATGAAACAAATCAAACTCTTCATATGTACATCTCTCTCTGCCTCCTTTGGCATCTTACCTTCCTTTACACAGATTTGACAGGTAGTCTTTCCTGATCAGGCATTAATAAATGAGTGTAAGAGCAACTTTAAGAAAATTCCTTTTGGGCTGGGAAGGTGGCTAAGTGGTAGAACGCTTGCCTTGCATGCATGAGGCCCTGGGTTCGATTCCCCAGCACCACAAAAGCAAAAAGAAAAAAGCCGGAAGTGGAGCTATGGCTCAAGTGGTAGAGCGCTAGCCTTGAGCTGAAGAGCTGAGGGATAGCGCCCAGGCCCAGAGTTCAGGCCCCACGACCAGAACCAAAACAAAAAAAAAAAAAGAAGAAAATTCCTTTTGAATTTACTAAGTAGGCCTGGCTCATATCAAAACATGGTAATACGATCAATTCCAGTGAAATATAAAAGGAGATAAGTACTTGCCAGTGATTTGCCAATTTGGAACACACTGGACACCAAGGGCATCTTTCAACAAGTCTCTAACACCAGAGTTACTGACCTACTTGTTGAGCATGGAACTCAAGCAATGGAATTTCCTTGAAATCCTACAGGGGAATTGGTGTTGCTGTAACACTGTGAAATGACTGGCTAGAATTCTTGCCTTGTTTGAGAAAGGCTGGGGCCATGGACCAATCAGGGGGCTAAATCATACTATGGAGGCTGAAAGTTCAGATCACTGAAACACTCTCTTGTAATATGTAGTTGTGGCCCCAAACTTCAGAGAGTGCTTGAACAAACTGGCATACGCGTCTTAAAGCAGCTTTTAGCTGGGCGCTGGTGGGCTCACCCCTGTAATCCTAGCTACTCAGGAAGCTGAGATCTGAGGATGGCGGTTCAAAGCCAGCCCGGGCAGGAAAGTCCGTGAGACTCTTATCTCCAACAAACCTCTCAGAAAACCGGAAGTGGCGCTGTGGCTCAAGAGGAAGAGCACTAGCTGAAGAGCTGAGAGACAGCGCCCAGACCCAGAGTTCAAGCCCCACAACCGGCCAAAAAAATAAAAAATAAAAAAGCAGCTTTTCTGAAAGTATCGCAAAAGTGTTAGGACTGAGTGAAAAATCTCAATCCTACAAGGTTACAAAAAAAGGGCAAAATTGTCAACCTGGAGGACCACTTTACCCATGAAGATGGAGATGGTGTGTTGGAGGCCATTGTCCTAGCTTGAATCTTAGGATGATTCTTCTGCTAGTGTACTGGTTTTCTATCTTGATTATATCCATGCCAATATCCTTAGCTGTCATGTTGCTACTGGGGGACACAAAGTCAAAGAAGCTGTCTCCACATTGTTTCTCACATTTTATGTGTGATGCTAACTCATCTCAAAATTGTAAAATTTATTTTAAAATCTACTGAGTTTTGTTGTTGTTGTTGTTGCTGTAGTGGGGCTTGAACTCAGAGCTGAGGCTCTGTCCCTGAACTCAAGGCTAGTGCTCAAGGCTGGTGCTCTACCACAGCTCCACTTCTGGTTTTCCCGTGGTTACTTGAAGATGAATCTTCAGGGCTTTCCTGCTGGGGCTGGCTTTGAATCACAATCTTCAGTTTACATGGGAAATACCAGGTCATTCATTTCCTGGCTTCTTCTTTTTATGAGACCTAATTACTCTTCCATTTTATTGGACCTTGTATCATGAATATTCTCACTGAATTAGTCTCTCCTCCCCAGGCTTTCAAACTACTGATAAACTCTACAGCATGAGTTCCAATTAGTAAAATCTAGTAGCTCAGCCATTGTTTCTCAGCCCCTTATTCTAGCTAGTCTCGGATTATAGGCATGAGCCACCAGTACCCAGCTTAAATTTACCCCACTCCCCCCCTTTTTTTGGTCAATCTGGGGTTTGAACTCAGGGCCTCTGGATTGTACCTGAGCTTTTTTTGCTCAAGATTAGTGTTCTACCACTTTGAACCACAATGGCAGTTCCTCTACTCTAAATCTGAGTCAAAAGATTAGATGTGGGCAGTTTTTTTGTTTTGCTTTTTTTTGGGGTCCGGTCGTGGGGCCTGAACTCTGGGCCTGGGCGCTGTCCCTTAGCTCTTCAGCTCAAGGCTAGCGCTCTACCACTTGAGCCATAGCACCACTTCCAGCTTTTTTCTTTTTGCTTAGGTGGTGCTGGGGAATCGAACCCAGGGCCTCATGCATGCAAGGCAAGCGCTCTACCCCTGAGCCACCTTCCCAGCCATGGGCAGTTTTCTACTTGCAACACCTACAAAGAAAGGATAGACAAAAGATAGGAACTAGTTGGGGCAATTTAAGATTTGAGGTATGAAAGAGTAGTGAATTTTTGGCTTTGAATCACTATTTGAAATGTGATTGTAAAATGCCTAAAACACTCATGAGCATGTATGAAATATGAAGGTCATTTATTTTAATATGATATCACTCTCAGTGGTATAGGACTGAAAGGTTAGTGCCTTCAGTCAGGACCAAAGCAATCATGTCCACTTGAAGATAATTTCTACTGGTATAGTATTATAATTCAGAGACAGAGGCATTTCATAAGGAAAAAAGAGGAGGGGGGGAAGGGAAAGTACGTATTTATTTTCATCTTACAAGGCATGTGGCCTGATATGAGAAAAAGCTCATGTTTTGCAAACATGTGCTACAATGAGCCAACAATTTCCGTAGGATCGTTAACAATAATTGAGAAATAGAAAGGTTGGGTCAAAGGAGGATGAAGATGTTGAAGTGGTGACAGACCAAGATGCTTTGCCAAATTGCAAATGAAAAACTTAATACATAAACTAAAATTAAGATTGGCTGGAGAAGAGGTGGGTTGGGAGGGGTGGGCGGGAATGTTGAAAGGGGTGACACTGGTCAAGGCGCCCTGGATTCATGAACTGCTTTGGTGAATGGCATCTCTTTCATGCAACCACTCAAAGATAATAAGAATATTTTAAAAAATGACATGCAAATACAGGTTGCCACTGAGACTGTCCAAAAATAAAATTGTGGAAGACTAAGTGTTGCAGAAATCCACTGCATTGCTGTGTAGGAAATAAGATCCAGATTTAAGGACTCAGGCATATGTCTGCAAGGAGAGACCAGTTGTTTAGCCAGGAGAGGGCAATCAATAAAACAGAAGGCAGAGCTGGGAGCTGGTGGTTCACGCCTATAATCCTAGCTACGCAGGAGGCTGAGATCTGAGGATCGTGGTTCAAAGCCAGCCTGGGCAGGAAAGTCCGTGAGACTCTCATCTCCAATAAACCACCAGAAAAACGGAAGTGGCGCTGTGGCCCCAGTGGTAGAGCGCTAGCCTTGAGCTGAAGAGCTGAGGGAAAGCACCCAGGCCCAGAGTTCAAGCCCTATGACCGACAAAACAATAACAACAACAAAAACAAACACAAGGCAGATCTTGGTCTCAGAAAATAAGGATATATTACAGTTTGTACTTATGATATAAACAAAGAGCAAACTTTGCTGGAGTAAAAACTGGCTATTCAAAAAGAATTTCAGATGAGCCCCCAACAAAATAATCATGGATGACTTTAATAGTCCACTGTCACCAATAAACTAGTCATGTTGTAAAAAAAAAAAAAAAAAATCAGCAAAGCAAGTTCAGAATGTATTGATACCCTACACAAAATAAACTTAACAGACATATAAAGAACATCTTCCTCAGAAACTAAAGGACAAATCTCCAAATACAGCCCAGATTGTCCATGGAATCTTGCATTCGATCATAATGCAAGTGTTAACAAATACCATTCTTCATTTTATTAATTTCTGCCCCAATTCTTATTTCCTTCCCTTCTGCTTTTAGGTTTTGTTTGTTATTGTTTATTGTTTTTTTCCTTTGAATTTGAAGATGAGGATTAAAGCTATTTATCTTAGATTTCTGTGCACTTTTGATGTAGACATTTATGGCTATAAACTTGTCCTTTAGTACTCAGGACACATCCAAATTAATATTCATCAAGTAACCCACCAGGCTTCACAGCTCACAGCATGTACCCACCCACAGTTTACACTGAAAATACCAAGTCATGCATTTCCTGGCTTCTTCTTTTTATGAGACCTGTTGTTTCCCTAATTCGTCTTCCATTTTATTGGACCTTGTATCATGAATATTCTCACTGAATTAGTCTCCTCTCCTCCCCAGGCTTTAAAACTACTGATAAACTTTACAGCATGAGTTCCAAGTAATAAAACCTAGTAGTTCAGCCATTGCTGCTCAGCCCCTTAGACCAAGCATCCATATAATTGTATTCCAGTACCTCACTTAGACTCCATCATGCCCTATGGAACCTTCTTAACCTTCACTTTCTGCCTGAACACTCAATACAGGCATACACATCTTTATGACCCCACTCAACTCAAAACAGTTCCAGAAAATGGGACACACGTCCCACTAACACCAAGATTAGTTCTGTCATTCTGGTAGATGGAAATGTGAAGGAAAATCCACCAATGGAGGAGGCATGACAGAATTAAAAACCAAACCAAACAAAACAAAAAACCCAAAACCAGGGGCTGGGAAGGTGGCTCAGTGGTAGAGCGCTTGCCTTGCATGCCTGAGGCTCTGGGTTCGATTCCTCAGCACCACATAAGCAAAAAGAAAAAAGCTGGAAGTGACACTGTGGCTCAAGTGGTAGAGCGCTAGCTTTGAGCTGAAGAGCTGAGGGACAGAGCCCAGGCCCAGAGTTCAGGCCCCACGACCGGACCCCAAAACAAAAACAAAAACAAAAAAAACCCAAAACCATCAGGCTGGGAAGGTGGCTCTGTGGTAGAGTGCTTGCCTAGCATGAAGGAGGCCCTGGGTTCGATTCCTCAGCACCACATAAGCAGAAAAAGCTGGAAGTGGCGCTGTGGTTCAAGTGGTAGAGCGCTAGCTTTGAGCTGAAGAGCTGAGGGACAGTGCTCAGGCCCAGAGTTCAGGCCCCATGACTGACAACAAAACAAAACAACAAAAACCAAAACCATTAAGTGCCAGGTGAAATGAGATTGTATGAGTCAAGATCTCTAAATAATCCCTATTCTCCCAGAACTTTTAGCTAGATTCAAACATGTTCAGAAGGAGAAACAGCCAATCAAGAAGGCCCACAGAAAGGCCAATCAGCAAAATCTCAAGTCTGTGCAAATCTCTTTCCAACCTTGTTTCAGCAACTGCAGTATTTCTTTTTTGTTCTGTTGCTCACTGCTTCCCTTGGCAGTAATTCTGTAAGTGTGTGTGTGTGTGTGTGTGTGTGTGCGTATGTGTGTTGGTCATGGGACTTGAATTCAGGGCCTGGGCACTGTCCCTGAGTTCTTTTTGCTCAAGGCTAGTGCTCTACCACTTTGAGCCACAATACTACATCTGGTTTTCTGGTGGTTGATTGAGATAAGAGTCTGATGGACTTTCCTGCTCAGTCTAGCTTTGAACCTTGATCCTCAGATCTCAGCCTCCTGAGTAGCTAGGATTATAGGTGTGAGCTACCAGCACCCAGATCCCTTATGAGTATTCTAATACATGTTTGCTTCTCCTATTCTTTTATGTGGCAAATTCTTTCTACCAGAACAAGGCCTTACCTTTTCTATTGGTGACAAGTAAGGTTGACTTATTTTCTTCTTTTAGTCAAGTGCATTGTTTGGGGCTATTCAAATGGTTACTGGCGTTATGCAGATTGGACAATAAATCAGTTTAGTTTGGATTATTCTGCGCAAATTAATTCAATTATTTGTGTGTGTGTGTGTGTGTGTGTGTGTGTGTGTGTGTGTATGCTAGTCCTGGGGCTTAAATTTAGGATCTGAGTGCTATCCCTGAGATTTCTCTGCTCAAGGCTAGTGCTCTACCACTTGAGCCACAGCCCCACTTCTAGATTTTTGGGTGCTTAATTGGAGATAAGAGTCTTACAAACTTTCTTTCCTGGGCTGTCCTTGAACCTTGATCCTCAGATCTCAGTCTACTGGGTAGCTAGGATTACAAATGCCCAACTATTTTTAGAGCTGTGTTTTGCATGCTTTTATGAGATCCATATAACATTTTAAAATGTTCTACCTACAAAATTAGTTGTGATATATTGCATTTCAGTGTATTAGTCTTATTTAGGAAGTACAGATCCTGGTATGTAGGAAATATGTAACTTCTACATTTTAATAAACCAATCTCATCTCCAGCCATTAGCGCTGTATGGAAAATTCTCATAAAGACACTTCAGTGGAGTTCCACATTAAGCTGGTGATTGAAGCCTGGGCTTTTAGCCCCAGATTCTCAAAGCATTAGAGCTTCAGAGTATTCAAGGAGTATCCTAGCAATTCATAGAATGCCCAAACTCAGCATGAGTCTCATTGTGAACTAGAACACATTGGTCAAACTTGAATGTTAATTCCCCAGAGTACTACACAAGTTCTCATCTGAGGTCATCCAAAAGTCCTTACCCAATCACACTGCCTCTCCACAGGTATTGTTGGTAGACTTAGCTCCTGACCAGCATCTGATGAATGAAGACCAGGCCCACCTTGAATTTGTACAAAGGACATTTATTCCTTTATTGAAATCTAAGGGAACTTGCTACTTCATTACATCAAGATTTGTAGCTTAACCTGCCTAGATTTGGTACAAAAACAAATGAGGCAGAGAAATATATGGGTCTTTTGAGCTATAAAATCAGGGTAAACTGGGCCCTGGTGCCTTATGCCTGTAATTCTAGATATTCAGGAAGCTGAATATTCTAGATATTCTAGAAGCTGAGGATCACAGTTCGAAGCCAGCCCAGGCAGGAAAGTCCATGAGATTCTTATCTATAGTTAGTCACCAAAAGGTCAGAAGTGGAGCTGTGGCTCACGTGGTAGAGCACTAACCTTGAGCACAAAAGCTCAAGGACAATGCCCAGGCCCTAAGTTCAAGCACCATGACAGGCATCAAAAAAAAAATCAGGGTAGAATTTGATTATTATCTATGGGTTCCATTGCCAAGAACATTGTTATTTAAGAATGATACATCCTTTTTGCTCACTCACCCCTACAAAACACATGTAGAATACAAAATCAATCCTGTTAAATTATTTTGAAAGAATATGTTGGAAATATCTTTTCTCTAGTCTAGCTTACTTCACTTAGAATAAACTTTTTTGAGCTTTTCCATTTCCTTATGAATGATATAATACCATTCTTTCTGCTGGAAGGATAGAATTCCATTGTGTGTATATACCACATTTTCTTGATCATTCATCCATTGAGGGGCATCTGGGCTGATTCCATATCTTGGCTATGGTAACTAAAGTTGCAAAGAACACATTTATACTGGTAGCTATAGTGTATTCTTGTTTGTGCTTTATTGGACACATGCTCAGGAGTGGGAATTGCTGGGTTAGGGTAATTCTATGTTTAGCTTTTTTGAGAACCCTCCATCTTGCTTTCCAGAGTGGTTGAACAATCCTCTATTATACCAACAATATAATAGAGGTTCCTTTTGGCCATATCTATGCCTGAATTTGTTATTGTTAGTTTTCTTGATATTGGCCATTCTAACTATGGTGAGGTGGAATCTCAGAGTTGTTTCACTTTGCATCTCCATTATGGCCGTAGATGACTGTGGTGGCAGCTAGAATAGAAATGCCTATAAATCCACAAGTTAAAAACACCAGGTGTTTTTAAGCAAGTAGCAGCACATGAATTAACTGACGTATAATAAAGTCTTTGGAGAGCTCAAATAGTATAATCCCTTAAAAGACTAAGTCAATGCCCAACAAAATAAGTACCAGGAAATGAGTACTTGCAAGCAGGGAGGGCTGGGCCAAGGGAAGTAGGGAAAATGAATGAAGGGGGAAAGAGGGAAGGGTGCAATCTTCAGGCAAGGATTCATTGTATATACCACATAATTGAGAAATGTAAGGGAAGGGGAGGGTTGAAGGGGGTGAAGATGTCCCAGTGATAGCACAGATCAAGATGCACTGTACAGATGAACTGCTTTGTTAATGCAAAAAAGAGCAATAGATAACCTAAAAATTAAGAAAAAGTGAGGGAAGAGATGGTTTGGGAAGAGTGGGTGAGAATGTTCAAAGGGGCGACATTGCTCAAGATGCACTCTATTTGTAAACTGCTTTGGTGAGTGGCCATTCCTTTGCACAACTACTTAAAGATAATAAAAATATTCAGAAAAGAAGAGAACTATCCTGTCTCTGGATTGTGTGCTTGTAGGTGGGTGTGTGATTATGTGTGTTCATGCTGTATTTTCCAGTGTAAAGAGTAAAATCACAAACTCAAATATTCCTGTCACTGGTGGAAAGAAGATGAACTGGTTGTCCAGAATCACCATTACCCAAGTCCTACCAAAGCCCTTCAGAACTGCAATGTTCCATCCTTTCCAGGACATCTCCAGTATAGATAGCAATAGTAAATGTTGATTATCCTTTGACCTCAAGATTCAAATTGCCTCCAAAGAATGAATAAAAATGTGCCCTGTGAATTCAAGACTGTATTACAGGTGCCTAAATTAATGCTACTCTGAATTGTCATAACTTTTATAGGACTTAACTTTAGCTGAAATAATTTTCTGTCCTTTATCTGGGCGCTTGTGGCTCATGCCTGTAATCCTAGCTACTCAGGAGGCTGAGATCTGAGGATCGAGGTTCAAAGCCAGCCCAGGCAGGAAAGTCTGTGAGACTCTTATCTCCAATAAACCACTAGAAAACCAGAAGTGGAGCTGTGGCTCAAGTGGTAGAGCACTTGACTTGAGCTGAAGGACGCAGGGACAGCGCCCAGGCCCCACGATCGACCAAAAAAATATCTTTTCACCACTGCCTTAATCAGAGGAATCCTATTCTATCCTCATAATACTATGAAGAAAAAGTATAAATCACCATACGGTATGAGTTGAAAACATACAGCTAAGATGGGTGTTGGTGGCTCATGCTTGTAATCCTAGCTACTTAGGAGACTGAGATTTGAGGATGCAGTTTGAAGCCAGCTGGGGCAGAAAAGTTTGTGAGACTCTTTTATCTCCAATAAACTGCTCCGAAAAAGCTGGAAGTGGCATTGTGGCTCATTGGTAGAATGCTAGCTTTTAGCAAAAGAAGCTCAGGAATAATGCCTAGGCCTAGATTAGAAGCCCCAGGAGCAGCAAAAAAAGAAAAAGAAAAAGGAAAAAAGGAAATGCATTTATTCCAGAAGAGTTAACTGAGATGGTGTTTGTAATGAGTTTACGAGTCAGGTATATATATTTTTTCAGCCATCTTTACTGTCATACATACTTACAGCCATGTTTACTACAGTATGACTACAGGTAAACTATGCCAGTCATAGTTGGAGATGAGAAGAGGTACATCAGAAAGGTAATACACATTTCAGTGACCATTAAAAAATAACTATGTGAGAACCAGTGAACAGCAGTTGAAGAAATCCCGCAGAAGTGGGTGTGGAAGGGGTGGGGCTGGCACCAGTGACTCCTGTTGAGTGACAGCTCCAGGGATATATAAAAGGCTGGTTAAGCCAAGTAGGAAGAACAGCGGCCTGAAGCTCCAGGCACAAACACAGGCCCAGGTTTGTAGGCAACAGCAGCAACAGTCCCCACAGAAACCCTGCAAAGCCCAGAGCAGGAATGAACAGATCCAGGATGCCACGCTTCTTCTTGTCTTATCTACTAGGAGCCTGGCTACTGTTAAGCTTGATGCCCCATGAGACCAGGGCACGCTCCAGGGAAGCTTTAACTGATTTCCTCTGTAGTAGTCAACTAATCTCAAGTATTGAGAACTTCTGCAGGGAATCTTCTGGAAGAGCAGCAAATCCGAAAAAGGAACTCCCATTTCAACAAACCCTTCTGTCAGGTGAGCACTCCAGCCTTTTTTCCTCCCCTTTGGTTCTGCATGGAGCACTGGAAACTTTCAGCAGCTGAGCAATCTGCAAGTGCATCCTAGATCTCATTGTGTGTCGGGGGGGGGGGGGGGGGGGGATGGGGTGGGAGGCTGTGTTCAGACTCACTGTGCAGTAGCAGGTTCCTTTAAGTGTAGATTTCTCCTTTGGCACTTGCTATTATTGAAAGGATCTAATCTCACCATAAAAGAGACACAGAACAGATAGGAAACAGACCAAAGAGACACTTGAAGCCTTTCCCCCTTGGCAGCCAGACCAATAAGATAGGCAGAACGGGAAAAGCTAGAAGAAGGTGAAGCTGTCTAAGGGAGTTGGAGGCTGGGGTGGGGGTGGGGGGGGAGGGGAAGGGAACACTCGATGCCTCATTTAAGGTTTCAGAATGAAATCTTTCCTTTTCAGCATGAAAGCAATTACAATTTAGCTGACTCTCTTGGATACAAATGTGTTTTTACTTCTCACCCTTGTTCACTTTTTCTCCCCTTGTTTGATCTAACAGAGGCCATAGACTTATCTAACTACAAAGATTTTGAAGGCTTAAATATCTTGTCGGAATACATTCCTGACTTTCCAGAAGAGCTGAAGACCTCCATTTCTGACAAACAATCCTTCTTAAGGAAGATACGACATCCAAGAGAAAAGAAAGGATTGATTGATCTTCTCGCTGCATTTGCGGCATCTTGCTGTAGTGATGATTGTATTGGAAAAATTAAAGAGATTATGTGTTATGCTAACTTGGATAACAATATTGAAGCTCGAGAATACTGATGATCGTGATTATTTCATCAGAGATCATTGATAATAATAATGGGTTCGTCCTTTGAACTTGCATTTGTAATCTTGATTATTCCTTCTCTGAGGTCTCACTCAGTCACCACTGATTATTAAAATCATGAGAAATTTCTCTGTGGTAATTCTTCTCATTTTCTGAAAAGAACGTTCTCCAGTGTCTCTATTATTTGTGACTATATCAACCTTTTTAGCCAAGCCATTCGTAGAAGGATTAGCTTTGTTTTCTTGATAAGAAGTAAAATAACATCAATGGCTCTTAATCATATTAACCTTGGAATGATTAGACCATCTTTATCATTATCGCCAACACAATGAATGACCTACATAAAAAAGCCACAAGATTGTTTCATGGTCCTCCTCAGTTTAGACCATGGGAATACAAAAACCACTAGCCCTGCAATATTCTTCTACTTGAGTCACAAAGGAAACATTTGGTTTTACTCTCTCTTCTCTGCCAGCAGCTACACTGGAGACTAAAGCTCTATCATTTAGATTTTTATTCACATGTGAACTTATTTTTTTTGAAGTAGGGTTATTTTATGTGCCTTAAAAAACTTATCTTTAACAAATCAGTTTATGAAAACAATACATCTTGATCAATGTCACCCTTTCAATATTCTCACCTATCTTTCCCAACCTCTCCTTCCTTCATTCTTCTCAAATTTGTAGGATATACATTGAATCCCTAACTATATTCTTCCCCAGTTTCTCCTCTTCAGTCATCTACTCCTCTTCCCTTGATCCCACCCCACCCCTTTCCTAGTGGTTATTTTGTTGAACTTTGACTTTGCCTTTCTAAGGAATTAAATATTTGAGTTCTAGCCTGAATCTACCTACATATAGGTATATATTGAATCTATCTATATTTTTCCAGTGTAATGTTATAATAAGTTACCCTTGTTAAAAATAATAGTTATTCGTATTATTTTATTATCTTTTGTAGTTGTACAAATGAGTTGCCATTTAACAAAGCAGTTTATGAACATAATATTTTGATCATTGTCACCCCTTTCAATATTCTTACCACCTCTCCCCAACCATTCTCTTACTCTTCTTAGTTTTGTAGGACATGCATTGGTGGCATGGCAACACAGAACACTGTGGTATTCATTTTGTTTTTTACTGACCCAACTATGTGCTTTGAATGGTTCTGGGAAATCATTTTATTTCTCTTTTAAGCAGGAATTCATAAGCATCTTCTCTGGTGGGCAAAAGTTGTCCTACTTTATTGTTTTTAACAAATGCTCAGTTATACAATGTACAATACAAAGTGAATTAATAACTACTAATAACATACTATCAACTATTAATCATCAATAATGTTTAATAATGTGTCAATAATAGTTCATAAATTGGTGCACTTCTACCACACAAATGCAAGATAAGGGGTATAAGGAAATTCTCTGCATCATCTAGTATATTTTCATATAAACCTAAAAGTTCACTTTTAGAAAGTTGCTAATTTTGAAAACAAAAGAAATAAAGGTACCTTTTAAGGGCCTACGTGCTGTCCCTAGGTGCTAACCCTTAACCACTTGGGCCACAGCTCCAGTTCTGGCTTTTTGGTGGTTTAATTGAAGATGAGAGTCTCACAGACATTCCTGCCTAGGCTGGCTTTGAACTGTGATCCTCAGATCTCATGTCCTGAGTAGCAAGAAATTATAGGCATGCACCGCTGGTGCTTTGCTTAAAAGTACCCGATATTCTTAATTATTATTTCTTAATTATTATTAATTCTTTTATTATCTTCAAGAAGTTGTACAAAGGAGTTGCCATTTAACAAAGCAGTTTATGAATCCAATGTATCTTGCTCAATGTTACCCCTTTCAACCTTCTCATTTACAGATACCTTTTTAAAAGGAAAATAAAGGTGTCCATTTGAATGTGTAATAAATCCTGTGACTCCTATCCTGTCTACTGGATTCCAGAGATCTCTCCCCCCATACAGTATCCTAGGATTCAGTGCTAGGTGCAGTTAATCTGATGATGAAGAGCAGTAAACACTAATGTTTTTCAATGAGTCATTATAGATACAACGTCAGAGAACAGTAGTTTAACTATAGGTTAACTTCCAGTCTCTTTTCCTAGGGTCTTCTCCCGGAATACCTCAACTCTGGAGACTATGTGTGCTAGATGTGATTTCTCATGTCTCTGGGAGGTAGCAATATCCATGTGACACAGTACAACAAAAGCATAAGACTGATGTTTTCTGAAAAAGTCTGTTTTCTAGTCTAATCAGTAAGACCTATTGCTTTTCTGCCTGAAGCAAACGCTAAGATAGGAAGATGAAGTAGCCATCTTGGGAGTCATGAGGTAGAAAGCATCAGGACAGAGGCCAGTATGTTAATATAGCTAATTGGAAAGGTGGGCAGGCCTTACTGGTCTCATTCAAAGGCTAATCAATGTTGCATGCTTATTCCATGGGAGTTGTGTAAACTGCTGTTATAGCTTTCTTTAATTTGCAGAGAACACACAATTTTGATACACTGTATAAATTGTAATTTGATTTTTATTACTAATATTTTTAGTTATCTTTAAGAAGTTGTACAAAGGGGTTGCAATTCAACATGCCAGTTTATGAGTACAAGGCATCTTTATGAGTACAATGTCATCCCTCCTTCCATAATTCTCCTCCATCTCTCCAGACCCACCTTCCCCTCAAGCTATAATTTTAATATGAGAATTTTATGAAGCTATCAGGAATAGTTTCTCTTTAGTAGCACAAACACTCCATTTTGTTTTGTTTTGTTTTTTGCAGAACTGAGGATTGAACCCAGTGCCTTGCACATGCCAGGCAAGGGTTCTTCCACTGAGCTCAATCCCCAACCCCACATTAGACATTTTCAAGACACTAAGTGGCTTCATGTTTGTAGAAGATGACTAACCACACACTATCTTCTACCACTCCGAAAGTCACCCTGTGAGTAAATGTAGACGCTCATTCTAGGAGCCCTGTCTGCCTCTGTGGGTTTTGTGGAGGAACAGATATGGGATGGGGCCCAAGGCATGATCTGGAAATAGCTCTGCTCTCTGCCACTGTGAGTCTGTTTCCTGCACATTGTCTTTGCTCTTGTGACTTGAATGTTCCCTTTAGACAGTACCTTTCCTGGCTTTATCCAAGGTGGTGTATGTCCTCAGAAGCTATCAGCAACCATTTTATGAAGGTATGCAAGGGCTTTGGTGAGAACCTAGTTAATCCTCGAGATTCAGATATGACTATTCATAAAATGAATCTTGAAATATGAGTATTTGTGTCTTAATCACTTTAAATTCTGATTAGAGATGGAAGATGTTATCTTACCATTTCTGTAAATGCTATCTAGGGCTGGGATGTAGCTCAAACACAAAGCGCTGGATAAAACACCAAGATTAAAACTATGCCAGGGCTGGGAAGGTGGCTCAGTGGAAGAGCGCTTGCCTTGCACACATGAGGCCCTGGGTTCAATTCCTCAGCACCACATAAGCAGGAAAAGTCAGAAGTGGTGCTGTGGCTCAGGTGGTAGAGTGCTAGCCTTGAGCTGAAGAGCTGAGGCCCAGAGAGTCCAGACTCCATGACTGACAAAAAACCCAACAACAGCAGCAACAAAAACTATGCCAATTTACCTTCCTAATAAGTTTATATGCCATTTTAGTTATTTGACTTATAAAACACCACCTACGTTCTAAAATGTTCACTACAATACCAAGTATATTTCCTTACTAAACTAGTCCTTTTATAGCATGCTACTGAATTCTCTATCCTTGTTTATATATATTTATTCTTTTTGTCCTTTGAAAATTTGCCTTTTTCATCTTTAGGCTTGGGAGTAAAACTCCAGTTTGAAAATGCTTGCGTTTGTGTATCCTCAACTATGTTAAATTGCTCTAATGTCCAAAGTGATGATTTACATTTAAGAGTTCATTGATGGCGTAGAGGTTGGAAATCTGATGGCTGAGAATGATGGCTTGGATGTTAACAATAAGTCACATCCAGGCTCACTGATGTTAACAGAATGACTTAAGGCCTATTCAAAGTACCTTTTCGGACTCACAGCTCTTGCAGTCCACTAAATATGACAGCCCCAATTTGACCATTCATGGCCAAAGATCCTTCCCTTTGACAAGTGAAGGAAGTGAAAGACACATAACCAGGTCTTCAGAATTGGTGACTACCTAATCCAGTTCTCCAGGAATAATCTTCTCTATGACCACAGACCAAAATAGAAATTCAAGGTCTTGGCACCTTGAAGAGTAGCTCTCTTTCTTAAGCCTGCCCTCCCTTCCAGCTTGAGAATATACATTCACTAAAAACTTGCCTTTATTTAAGCATCCTCTGTGTTCATCCCTGAATTCTTTCTCTGAAATGTCCAAGCCCCTAACCGGAGGACATAGATGTAGTAACATCTTTTGGTGTGCCAGATGGAAGATTGAAGAGACACCTACAGTCACATTACCATCTTTGGTCTTACACATTAGAGCTTCTCAGCTATCGTGACAATCCTCTGGGATTTACTCTCACCCTGGAAGCAAATAACCCACAGATGTCCTAAAAAGGAAAGTTCTATCCATTTCTGTAATGTAGAATCTACCTCTCATCCCTTCACACACATAGATGAGAAAATGGTGAAATTTGGGCTGAAAATGGAATTTGAGTCACAATAGTCCCTTCTGGCCTGAGATGCCATGTAATTTACAGGTCTTTATGTACAGTTTGTGCTTTGAAGCACAAACGTGGCTTAGGACCGCAATGATCCTTGGGGAAAAAAAATAAACCACAATGTTCTTATAGTCCCTACGGGCTCACAAACCTCAAATAATTCTCACCATGGGAACAGCGCTATGCCACGCGCAGGCACCCAAGGTGGTTACTTCCTAGACTCTTGGACAAGCGTCCAAACACAAGACTGTAGTCTTCTCTGCTCATCTGCCTACTTCAAGAGGTAATCTTGGCAGACATTAGAAAACATTCCTTTACTGGTCCAATATTGTCTCTGGAAGCACACAATATTGAAGACCTACTTTATTGGGAGATTAGCTCTAGACATTGGGAGGAAGTCCCAAAAGTTAGGGAACAAGGGACCTTCAGATCTAATAACCAGATGCCTTCTTTATCTTTAACAGCCCAGATCAAGCAGAGTAGGAAAGCTGTAGGGCACAGGAGGAAAGATGAGACCAGAAGCTAGGTAGAAGGCAAGCCGCCCTCTAGGAGCCATGTTGTCTGAGTCACTCAGACAGCGACATGTGGAAGGCTCCAGGTTAAAGGGATTTGCTTTAACTGAGAGCAGTCTGACCACTGCAGCAAAGCATGTCCTTAGAATGACACCCAACAAAGACACCCAGTACTATATGCAAACAAAAAGGCATTGGAAACAAGATCAACCTCAGCTCCAAAGATAGCTGGGATCAAGTTTGGAAGGCAAATGGTTGGCTGTGTCTCATTGAATAATCTGCCCAGGGCCCTCTGTGGCCCTCAGGCCTGTCCATATGGGAAGGGAGGAGCCCTGGATTTGTCCTGCAAGTCTGCCTGATTCTCTATCGGTATGTGCCTGTTCAGTTTTCACTTTCTCATCTGGGCCCTGTCCTTCAAAAACCTGCATAATTATGGGGGATAAGGGAAGGCCTCAGCTGTGAAAGTTCACTCCTCCTTCAGTGTTAGGAAAGACTAAATAGTTGCCCATCAATTTGACTTTTCTATCCTAAATTACAATTACAGGGTTACCTCTTAAAGATTTGGAGTTTTTTGTATTTTCTCTCCCTTCTGTCTGTCTCTGGTTTATACTAAGAATGTTTTTCAGTTCAAGGTTGTTTGGGACTTTCCTATTTTAGCCAATCCTAGCTGGAATGCTGCATTCTGTAATTGTGAGACCAAAGCAGGGGTAAATGTTTAAAAGGTCTTTTTAAAAATCACAGTGGCAAGGAAGTCTGCATAAGACCTGCAGCTATGTGTGAACAGATTATTTTGATTTGTCTTTTTTTTTTGTCGGTTGTGGAGCTTGAACTCTGGGCCTGGGTGCTGTCTCTCAGCTCTTCAGCTCAAGGAGAGTACTCTACTGCTTGAGCCACAGTGCCACTTTCAGTTTTCTAGTGGTTTATTGGAGATAAGAGTCTCACAGACTTTTCTGCCCAGGCTGGCTTTAAACCATGATCCTCAGATCTCAGCTTCTTGAGTAGCTAGGATTACAGGCTTGATTTGTCTTATTTTACTACAAATATGGCTTGAATTTTTTTTAAGTAGAAAGGTACCAGTAAGACAATGATAAGATAGAAAAATTGGTTGAAAGAAAGACAGAATTTTTATGACAATATTTTTAGTGGAAATAAGATCTTGTCCTAAAGAGATGCTTCAAAAAATGAAAGTAGCAAAGAATAAGACCAGGAGGCTAACAGTTTGTCACAGAAAAGATTGTTGGTGTAATATTTGTGTTGAGCTACAACTGACAGACTATGGTATATGGAAACAATGAGTATCAAGGTTATTTTTGGTAAGATAAAGGTGTTTTTCCCCCTAAGAGCAAAAGATTATTCAAGAATGGAAATCGGTAGGTAATGGAAAAACCAGACTACAAATATGTCTAGAATGATTGTGGCAGGATTCGTGATGAGATAGAATCAAGAGGAAACCCAATGTTATCTTGGTAAGTTTATGGAAAGCGCTAAGGCCAGAGCAGCAGGAAAGGAAGATGAAGAGATGCATACCAAATGCATAGCACCTTTCTGTGCTGGAAGCACATAAGACCTCAGGAGGTTAGAATTGCCTCTCCTCTGACAGAATGGCCAAGTGAATATATCAGTCTCCTACTTATGGTCAGACCACATGGGCTCTAGTGAATACCAAAGCAAAATGCACATTAATTCATGAAAATGCCCACAAACCTAGAGGACAACAGGCAACTGTAACTAAGGAAGGAGCTAGCACAGTGAAAAATCACAGGAACAAAGAGGGGAAAGGGCAATTGTTGTCTACAGACCTGTTCAGATACGGACTTCATGTGCTACCCTAGCAGCATGTTTTGAATGATAGCACAATTTGTGTGGGTGCATTGTAGACCAGCTGCATTGTAGACCTGCCCACTGGACAGGCCCCATTTTGCTGCTGTTCAGCTAGGACAGCAACCTATGGCTGGGGAAGTCTTAGATGCCAGGGGAAGGCACCTTCACTGTTTGGTTAAGTGACTGTCAGTAAAACTCATGTCTAAAAATGTCAGTTTGCTTCTATATAATACTGCCAATATGGGAAGGTGGCTCAGTGGTAGAGTGCTTGCCTTACATGCCTGAAGCCCTGGGTTCGATTCCTCAGTACCATATAAGCAGAAATACTGCCAGTATCACAAGGTAAACTTTCAGCCACTGTCACAAGATAAACTTCGTTAGCAACCAGGACCACTAGATAAGGCTACCACCTGATTTCTACTGTTCATCTTAGTCTTGGCCATCACCTGTAAGCAGCACCTATTCAATAAAACAGTTGTTTCTGAAGAAGTGAATCACAGCCTTCCTCTCTTCTAAGAATATGTGCCCATACTCCTGGAGATGAAAATACATTATGCAGAGAGTTAGGAAAACTGATAGCTGAGAATGGTAGCCTGGATGGTAACCAAAAAAAAATTGTCTCAACTTCAAGGCCAGACTTGAATTAATGAGACCTTAGCTCAAAAACAAAACGCAAAAGGACTGGAGATGTAGCTCCGATAGCATAGCAATTGCTTAGTGAGTATGAGACTCTGAGCTCAATCTTCTCCCCCCATCACATCTTATCCCACTGACATAAACAGAATTCATGACTTACAGCAGGATGACTCATTAACTAATGACTTACAGCAAGATCATATTGACCCACAGTCCCTAAAGGTCACAGAAAACCCATGTCCCAAATCCATTTAACCACCCATGGCCACATATCCGCTTGCTTACTGTGTGGGAGGTATTAAAAGATGCACAATTCAGCCTTCAGGAATTAATGACACACAAAACAGTTGTTTAGGAATGAGCACATTCATGTCCTAAGACCACAATACAAGATCAAGGTCTTGCTTGAGAATGTACTCTTGCTTCGTTTTTCTTTTCAATGATAAGCTTTGTCCTGCTTAAGTCTCCTCTGTCTCTATCCTTGAATTTTTTATTTTTTTCTCTGAAAAGTCCAAGAACCTTCTGGCCCCTAACGCAATGATCTGGATCTGGTAATAACAACATAAAATTATTTAAGATCTTTCAGCAAAATCCAAGTTTGTGGCTTTCTTCATATATGACCTAAGGGTTAAAATTGATAGGAGGAAGTTTGACCCATTTTTATGTTTTGGTGTTTGACATTATAGTAAGGTGAGCTCTAACATTGTTAAAGTGATAAAATTTTTAATGGTAATTTTAGACAAACAGCATTAACAAGCAATCGTATAGTGAGACTGTTAACAAAATACTTTTTTGCATAAAGGTATTAATAACAGAAACTATGTCAAGGCAAAAAAATTTTCTTTTTCACCAAAGGAAAAATCCAGATTTTTAAAAAATTGATTTCTCATATTCTAATAATTGGCAGGCAGGGGGTGGGGGAGTGGGAGGAAGAAAGAGGTATCAGCAAAATGTCATAAAAATATCTATGAATGTTAGATCCACTGTGTATAATTAGCATTATCTCAGCAAAACTTAGCGATCAATCTTCTTTTACAACCAACTTGGCAACATTTCTCACTCAATAGCATTTCAGATTGTCTCTTTTTTCGGGAGTGATTATCCAAGCCAAAGTATTTTAGTTCTGAAAGACTTTTGTCTTCTGCTTCACTTTGTATGTTATGGATAATTCTCTTAAATTCTTCAAAGCTGAGATGTGAATCCTTTAATGCGGGTACATATTGTTGCTGTAGCTCTAATAATACTGGTGGACTCTCCGTAAGAGTTGCTTTTGGCTCCTGTGGCAAATTTGGCATGAATTCCAACATCAGATTTAAGAGATCAGTATCTTTCTTGGTGTAGGATGGCATAGGTTCTGTCAAGTTAAAACAAATGTGAAGAGAGGAAGAAAAAAACATTCAAGTCAAGAAGCATCAGAGGAACTACAAGTGTTTGTAAAGACATAAAAGAAAGCATTATCTTCCTATAACTGGACAGAGTCAACTCGTGTTTTAAGATCTAAGTAGTTTGATTACTTATAACTTGAAGTACTCCACTACTGGGATCTTACTAAAGTTCTCTTTTCTTCCACGTAACCTCTGCCATCTGTCTTCATTAACCTATCACTACTTTATCAAAGCAATGGTTCACTCTTTGCCATTTTACTGAAGTTGCTGGTCACTGAAAGCACTCATTTTTTTAAACCTGAGTAATTGTCTTCATTGGTAATAAGGTTCCAAGTTATGATAGCAATTTTTAAAGATGAATTTTTTTATATTATTGAAAGTTTTCAACTATTCCACAGAGGCAAATTACTGCCTTGAGGATACAGTTTAAAAGGCAGAACTTTCAACAGTTCAGCTCAAACTGACAGGGGATTAAGTCTCGGATATTCCTTCAACACTTATATCACCATCTTTCTCTCTCAGAATATTTCCTCTGTCAACATTATCATATAGAGAGAAATAGGTGGAAAGAATGCTAATAAAACATCATAGTCTCCCATATGAGCTTAGTACCTTCTGTGATATCTTTGTACATGTTAGTATATCTTCTATTGCAGTGGACAAGCTAAGTGCTATGTTGGTCAAACTGTAAAGTAAAAACCTGGGTTGAGAACCTGATCCAACCTGCTGACATCTTCCTTCTTTTTACACTCAATTGGTTGAGCATCTATTGAATTTTTCTATGTCCCTGGCACTGCCATTTAAGGTATTTAAATTAAAAAAAATGTTTTTTGCATTCAAAAAATTCTTCAGTTTTATGAGTCTTTCCCTAACACCATATGCTTTACAATTATACAATCTAAGAGTTTTAGCACACAAAGAAATTGGAAACCCTGATAAAGTTTCAATTATAGCAGAAGCCTGGATCTATTCTCATTCTTCTTCACAGAGAGCAAAACTGCTCTGCTTTTATTAATGTGGCATTATTCCAAAAATAGTGGAAACAAAAAAGCCAAAAGATGTAAGTGTGGAGAGTTGATGCCTGGTTGGCCACTGAAGTCTACCATTCAGAGAAAACTGAAACCCTCATTTGGGCAGGGGTAGTCGGGCCGATCTACTTTGTGTGAGTCCTGTAGCAAATGTCTCCATTGTTCTTTTGACCAGTGACAATTTTCAGCCATTGTAGTTTGGCAGGGGAAAAATAATAATACTGTATCATTTTGTCTTTTCTTCTGATGCTTCCCGTCATTTAAATTATTAACTGGCCATGACAGATGAAATTTCATATATGCCAGAAGTTTTGACTTCACACCCCCTCAGTAAGATATCCTATGTTGAATTCCTTTTATTCATTGGAAATGTCTATTTGCGTTATTGATTGGGACTTTATTGAATGGGGCTTATTGCATGTCAAGGAAATTTGATAACTTTCTATATTCTTAAAGAAAGAGCCAAGACTCCAAGATAATATTCTAGTCTATCAGATTTCATGCAAACATACACCTCCCCTTTTTGGTCCTGGGAGTTGAACTCAAGGCTTTGAGCATACTGGGTAAGTGTTCTACCACTTGTGTCCCAGTCTGAAACACAAACCTATTAATTGCTGTACTTTTTCTTGGTCAAATCTCACATCAAGGAAACTTCTTCTAGACAAAAATACATCTCATTTTTTTTTAAAGGATAGGGTGGAATTTGGGTACCCATTATGGGGTAAAATGGTTAGCTAATAACTTTATAATTAAAAACAAATAAAATCCATCAACAGTAGAAGTAGAAAAACTCATATGGACCATACATTCAGTAATTCCTACCTAGTGTATCCATACCTAATAACTTTCTATTAATCCCTACCTACAGGCAGTATTTTTAATGGCTACTTCTAGTTAAATGTTGTACTGGGTAGCAATATAGAGAATTATTTTAGAAGACTTTAAAATCACAACAAATCTCTTCTAAGAAAATAGAACTTCCATCATATATAATGAATGTACCAGCAAAATATTTCCGGCAACAATTTGAAATGATCTAAATACCTAACAGAAAATGTCTTGTTTTGTTTTTGTTGATTTGTTTTGTTTTGTTTGGTCAGTCATGGGGCTTGAACTCTGGGCCTGGGTGCTGTCCCTGAGCTCTTCAGCTCAAGGCAAGCACTCTACCACTTAAGCCACAGTGCCACTTCCAGTTTTCTGGTGGTTAACTGGAGATAAGAATCTCACAGACTTTCCTGCCTGGGCGGGCTTTGAACCGTGATCCTCAGATCTCAGCTTCCTGAGTAGATAGGATTACAGGCGTGAGCAACCAGTGACTGGCCCAACAGAGAATGTGTAAAATACACAGTTGTGTGCTGTTCAAAGGTAGAGAGATGTTCTCAGGAAAGTATTGTTAGTTGATTTTGCTGCAGACAAGCTAGTGTATATTTCTGGAGACCTTGGTGGTGCAGGTCAACCCCTGGTACAGGTCAAGCACTTGAAATGGCCTGTTGATGGTAAGGGGAGGTGTGGTAAACAAGAATGTCTGAGGCCACTGCCAGCATTACTCAGCATACTGGTTTACAGTAAAACATTTTAACAAGTAGAAGTACATGCTAAGATAACAATGAAGAACTGGCAGCATGGCTTGAGTAGATAGAGTGCCCAAAGCCCTGAATTAAGTCCACATTACAGCAAGAAAAAATAACCCCAATAAATTAAACAGTAAAATAAAATGAGAGTAAATACAGAAACTTGTAATAGTCATTATCTAGTATTATGTATGGCACAAAATTGTATGTGTTATATTTTTGTGGGGTATGTGTGTGTGTGTGTGTGTGTGTGTGTGTGTGTGTGTGTGTGCTGGTACTGGGGCTTGATCCTAGGGCCTTGCTCTCCTGCTTGGCTTTTTCCACTCAAAGCTAGTGCCACTTGAGTCTCACTTCCATTTCCAGTATGTGCTATACTTTTCTAGATATGACTGACGGCACAGTGGGTTTATTTCATAGTTTATTTCTGCAAACAGCAAACACCAAGGTTATTGTACTTGGCTGTGACTTGACTACAGCACTAATACGACTACATGATAGGAAGCTTTAAGTTCCAATACAGCCTCCTGAAATACCATTAGAAAAGTGGTCCATTGTTGATCTAAACATCACTAAGTGGCAGGGTCATATACGGCAGATTTAGTGCATGCACCCTATGCACACATTTGAATAGTCATTTTTGAGAATAAAGTTGTGAGAAATTGCTCAAAATAAAATGTAAAGTGAAAATGCAAGGCAGATATATATCTCCATGTATTAACATTTTCCCATGTTATTTAATATATTTTCATTTTCTTGTGTACAAGTGCTTTCTATTTTTCTTACTGTGCTATATATATTAATATATATTTAATATGAGCACTAATACTAACATTCAGAAAAGTAAAAATAAAAAAGCAAATGCAATAAAAATCTAGTGTTTCCAAGCTTGAATTCTGAAATTCCTAGATTGCTGTATTCTATTAATGTTATACAGGAGTTATATAAAACCTAGGATTAAATAAATCTCTGACAAATAATGTAGAAAATTAAATAACTTTACAATTGCACTTTAAATCCCACAAAAGAATGGGAAACGTATTTACTGTATACAATGATTTTGCATGTGGATCAGTTGTGTCCAGCATGTTCATAGAGCTTATAAATCTTAGTTGTGGTTTAGCATGGATTACATATATGATAAATGTAAAGAATTTAATTATTTGTAATCGAGTTTGCTTTTTCTGAATTTAACAAAACATCACATTAATAAGACTAGCCAGTAATTCTAACTTCCCAATGTTACTTATTTAGCTTGCAGTTTAGCCTTTAAAATGCCTTAATAACTAACGAAAGTATTTTCCAATAAAACATTCCACATCTGTCTAAGCTGTACTCAATTCAGAAGTGTTTCAAAAGTAGGCGCATTCAGCTTTTACAGCTTAGAAGTTTGTATCAGTAAGGTCATCAACCATGGATGATCTCAGTGAAAATGCTCCTTCTCTCTAATAATCTTTTTTTTGGGGGGGGGGGGTCCGGTCGTGGGGCCTGAACTCTGGGCCTGGGCGCTGTCCCTCAGCTCTTCAGCTCAAGGCTAGCGCTCTACCACTTGAGCTACAGCACCACTTCCGGCTTTTTTCTTATGTGGTGCTGAGGAATCGAACCCAGGGCCTCAGACATGCAAGGCAAGCGCTCTACCACTGAGCCACCTTCCCAGCCCCTCTCTGATAATCTTTGACCTTTGTCTTTAGTTATCCAGTCACTTTTTCTCTTCCATGCCCCTCTCTCAGCTGAACTTCAATAGCCAATTAAGAAATGGGAGGTTAAGGTTTTTCCCATGATATTAGAGTATTAATTAATTAATTAATGATTGGTAGTGAGGCTTGAACTCAGGGCCTGGGCTCTGTCCTTGAGCTCTTTCGCGCAAGGCTAGTGGCTACTACTACTATTAGCTACCACTTCGAGCTTAGCTCCACTTCCGGTTTTTGAGTGGTTAATTGGAGATAAGAATCTCGCAGGGACTTTTTCCTGCCCCAGCTGGCTTTGAACTGCGATCCTCAGGCCTCTGCCTCTTCAGTAGTTCGGATTCCTGGTGTAAGCCTGGTGATACTTCATTTTTTAAAAATACCTCCATGACATAAGTCACAGCCCAGTTTTTTGTTTGTTCGTTCGTCTTTGACAAAGAAAAGTGGCAAAATGTACAATCCTGTCTTTCGTTTTAGGGCCTGGTCTGGGAGGGCCACAGAAAGGCTCGATCACCAGGTCCCCGCCTCACTTCCTGCAACATCGGGGTCGGTCTCGGGGCCTAGTGACTACCATACCTACTACCTGGCCGGCCCAGCTTTTCGTCTGGATGTAGATTTGGGTTGTATCCCCTTTCCGATGGCCGAGCTAGCAGCCTAAGACCTGTGGCAAGATTCACAGTGAGACTCAACCCAAGTCAGAAAGGAAAGGTTCAACCTTCGTAAGAGCCAACTGCGGCTCGACGCTGCTAGCCAATGAGCGCTCGAGTTGGTCTGTGCCCCCTGCGGCGAGAGAGCTTTCCTATTGGTCAGGAGTCAGAAGCCAACCAATGGGAAGTGCGGGAAGGCCAGAGGTATAGAGGGAGGCTCTCACCTGCAAAGGGCCCTGACTCCAGATGGGGCTCCTCTTGGCTCAAAGACATTCTTCGAAGCGAGGTCCTCCCACAAGTGTCGATCACTGTGCGGGCAAATTCCCGGCCGCACACCTTAATAACTTCCTCCAGCCACAGGTCCCGCATCCAGGCTCTGGAAGGTTGGCTCAGCAGCAACCCCAGTCCCAGTAGGTAGAACAAAAACAAGCGTGACATCTTGAGATGGGTCTCTACTGCTCCGGGTTTTCCAGCCTTTTGGGACTGGCCCTGCTCTGGCCTCCCAGCCTGGGTCTGCTTGTCCACCCGGGCTTCGGGTTGCTTTTTCTACCAGTCCAACCTGGCTTTTAGATCCATGGGGCAGAAGGCTGATGTCAACAAGGGTTCCAGCTCCACCCTCTTCCCACCCACTCCCGGGATATTTTCTTCCTCAGCCCTTGTTCACCTTACCCATCTTCCTCTCATTACTACACCCGCTTGTCCTTGGCCTTTTTACAGTTGTTTTATTCTTCTCTTACCCTCAAACCATTTGTATACTGATTCTCTGTGTGTCGGGCTTCTCCTTTATGACACAGCAAGTCATGGGGATAATATGAAATTACCTCAACAAAAATAAAGTTAGGATCATCTACCTTTCTACAATAGAAAAGTCGTCCTGCATGGACATTTGCCACATAACCTTCCAACTGAAACAAGATTGCGCTTAGTTTAAACCGCATGGTGTGCTGTGGCTCAGCCACAAATGTACAGAGGCATATATCTGAGATGGATAAATGAGTAAGTTATTGACAAGCTGAGAGTTGTAAACTGAATTCTGGTTATTAAAAAATCAAATTCCTAGAAAAAAAAAAACACAGTAATGTCTAGAACATACTTCTTCCCTGGACTTTCCTTCCACTGTGCTGGTAGACAACTTGATTATGAAAATTTTATTCAGACAGTTACCTGAATATTTTAACTTGAGATTATATTCTACATTTGAAGAGGGAGAGAAGGAAGGAAGGAAGGAGAGAGGGAGGGAGGGGGAGGGAAAGAAGCAATGGGACTCTACAATTCCAGAAAGAATAGTTTGTAGTAGAAAAAAGGTTAATCTTCTTACTGTAGTCATATTTGCTACATTTAGCAAGACATATATATATGGGGGGGGGGTTCTGGTCATGGGGCCTGAACTCTGGGCCTGGGCGCTGTCCCTCATCTCTTCAGCTCAAGGCTAGCGCTCTACCACTTGAGCCACAGGGCCACTTCCGGCTTTTTTCTTTTTGCTTATGTGGTGCTGAGGAATCGAACATCGAACCCAGGGCCTCATGCATGCAAGGCAAGTGCTCTACCACTGAGCCACCTTCCCCAGCAAGACATATATTTTTTTTTAACACTTTTCCAATCTAACTGTAAAAATGACAAATGTCTTAAGTAATATGCTCAATAAAATCTTTCATATGTACTGGAAACTTTTTTTCTGGTCCTGGGGCTTGAATTCAGTGTCTCTGAGCTTCCCTTTGCTCAAGGTTAGCACTCTACCACTTGAGCCATAGCACCACTTGAGGCTTTTTTTTTTTTTTGAGTAGTTTATGGGAGATGAGAGTCTCACAGACTTTCCTACCTGGGCTGGCTTCAAACTATAATCCTAAAATCTCAGCCTCCTGAGTAGCTAGGATTACAGGTATGAGCCACAGCACCTGGCTGAAAAACTGGAAACTTTTTATTGCAAATAGGTTCATCTGTTTCAATACTTCGTGTTCATAATCATCTCCAATGAGATCAGCTAAAAGAACGGCCATGAAATAAGGTAATCGAAATTCTAGATTGCTGCTAAGTTCAGCAGGCCCTGTCAGCAAAAGTCAAATGCTAAACATTGTATATTCCTTCAAAAATATCTCTTGTATGATCCCCAGTTTCTCACTACATCATTGAAAAAACTGCTATTGGAACATCACATATCCCCCACAAGGTGTAGAACCTTGTTTCTACACCTAATATTGGGAAATTCTTTTTTTTTTTTGTCTGTCGTGGGTCTTGAACTCTGGGCCTGAGAACTGTCCCTCAGCTCTTCAGCTCAAGGCTAGCACTACCATTTGAGCCATAGTACCACTTCTGGTTTTCTGGTGGTTTATTGGAGATAAGAGTCTCTCGGACTTTTCCTGCCTGGGCTGGCTTTGAACCTCGATCCTCAGATCTCAACCTCCTGAGTAGCTAGGATGACAGGTGTGAGCCACAGGTGCCTGGCAGTATTGGGAATTCTATAGTAACTAGGTAGCTGTCTCTCATTCCAAACAACAACAAAAAAAACAAGGAAGATAAGCTCCCTTAAATGGAATGCTAGGCACATACAATGACTCCAATTTTGTTGCATAATTGCTACAAATCCTTCTGAAGTCCCACCAAATGAGAAGAGCAGTATTACTGGTCTCTTTGTTCTTGGGAGTTACCATATTTGGCACCACTGTTACAGTACTAAACACGACTGGCTTAACCCAGCCATCAAAGGTCATTTACTATTAATCATCAAGTGGCCATGACACTATTCTCAAAACTGTACAGAGCCTCCCAGACTCTTAACTAATAGCCAAGACTCTAACCTCCTAAGTTCATTAACTCTTCAAGAGAGAATGTGCTGTTTGCCAGGAACTACTTTTTGTGTATTGATCAACAACATAGGAAGATGAAAAACCCCACATTGATGAAAAAATCCCGTATTTTATAATGTCACACATAATTGAACATATCAAGAATCATGGAAACCACAGACTTTTTTTCCCATTTGGCTGGCCCCTAACAAATGAAACTAATAGTTCTCCACATGACTTAAACCCTAATGATCATCATTATTGCATCTCTCTTTTTGTCAAATCATATTTCACTTCCTGGTAAGCCAGTTTCTACTACTTCCTGTATATGTTGGTGATCAAAGTAGCAGTATCAGATGTCAAGTTTTAGGGGTAAGGCCTGAAACTGATGTCCAGTGTTCTGTCCTGCCAGGACACCAGGTTAAAATGGAAGGGCCTCAGTTGGCCCAACCACAGTTCCCTTTCCTATTTTCTTCCTGTAGATAAAGTCCTCCAGCCAAACAACCTTTTTCAAGAGAACCAGGCACTCTCCTGCTTATCTCAGAGTAGTAAGTTTTAATTTTTTTCCTAGCACACAGAATTAGTTGCAAGAAGCCAATAAACATTGTCTTGTGTAACCAGGGGTCACCTCCTCCAACTTTCGCCACAAATCTTGTCACACATAGTCCTTGTCTACCCTTCTCCCATCTGCCACCCCTGTCCACTTCATACAAGCTCTATGATTCCTGCACTGTAGTAAGTTCTTCTGTCTTCTCTGCCCACTTGTCACCTGTTTGAGCATCTGCATAAATCTTAAGGTAGAAATCCTTCTTCACCAACAGAATGATTAGGAGATGATTAAAACAGTCAAACTACTAAGACAAATTTGTCACTGTCTCCTCTTTTTCTAGAAGAAGAAATACAATCAGATTTTACTATTCCCAGGATTGGTCCCTGTCCCATCCCAAGGAAGAAATTGCCTAACTATCTCCTAAAGTGAGGCTAGCTTTACACATTTCCTCTTTGTCAGGAAGCATAATTCTTGCTGTTTCACCTCCTCAGCTGCATTTGGTGCTACCCATGAGTTGGGTTGATCCTTGAATTAGGTATGCATCTCTTCATTGCTCTAGTTCATATTTCCTCAATGATGGAAGATCTGGAGCATCTTTTCACGTCAGTCACCTTGCACGTGATACAGTTTGACTCTCAAGTGTCCCCCAGTGTCATATATATTTAAATATATATGTAAATATATAGAATAAATATTTATTATCTATTATAAATGTAAATATATTCATAGCATAGGAATTTACATATATATATTTATATAAATATGTGTGTGTGTGTGTGTATGTGGTGTGTGTGTGTGTGTGTGTGTGTGTGTGTGTGTTAGTCCTGGAACTTTAACTTAGGGTTTGGGTGCCATCCCTGAGCTTCTTTTACTCAAAACTAGCTTTCAACCACTTGAGCCAGAGCTCCACTTCTGGCTTTTTGGGGGAGGTGGTAGTTTATTGGAGACAAGAGTCTCATGGACTTGCCTGCCTAGACTGGCTTCAAGCTTTGAACTTCATATCTCAGACTCAAGCATAGCTAGAATGACAGGAGTGAGTCACCAGCACCTGACTTAGAGACTCATATATTCAAAAGTTTGGTTGCCAGCTGCTGGATTTGGGGAAGTGATAGGATCCTGAGGACTCATCTAGCCAATGGATTTATCCCTTGGTGTTTTACTAATGTGAAGGCACTCCTGGGAGGAGGTGGTAGAAAGTAGAAGGTGGAATCTTCTTGGAGGAAGGAGACTGGAATGACTTGAATTTCTACCCACAGTGTGCAAATGCTCCTTTCCTTCCAAATTCTCACCACCATTTGCCATTTATTTTTCCTCTCTTAGGTTATAGGCATTCTAACAGATTTCCATAACAGCTGTACTAATTTATGTGATGACTACACTGTATCTGTATTTCTTCTCCTCCTGAATCTTCACCAACATTTATTGCTAGCTTTGTTGGTGACAATTGTTCTCACTTGAGTGAGACAGAATGCCAATGTATTTTCAATTTACATTTCATGGATGTATTTTTTGACCACTTGTACTTATTTTGAATTGTCTATTTAGAACATTTGCCCACTTGTTGATTGGATTATTTGTGCTTTTGGTGCTTAATTTTCTTTCTCTTTTTCTTTAGTTCGTTATATATTCTGGGTATTAGTTCCCTGACAGATGAGAAGCTCACAAAGATTCCTTCCCAGTCTGGAGGCTCTCTCTTCTATCTGGGAATTGTTTCCTTTGATGTGGAGAAGCCTTTCCCTTGGATGCACTGATACTATCAATTCTTGCTTTCATTTTTCTGAGCTGTTGGAGTCTTATTCAGAAAGTTGCCTATGCCTATTGCATTTTCAAGTTTAAGGCCTGGCCAAATGATCAGGGACAGTTTCAGTCTTCCACATGTGGATATCCAGTTTTCCCAAGGCCTTTGAGAAACAGGCTCTCTCTTCTTCCACAATTAAACAAATATGTCCAATCAACTGTATGTGTTTGATATTTATAGCACAATCTACCCTCACAAGATAGGCAACACATCCTTTTAGAGGGCACACGAAATATTCACCCAAATTGGTCATTTTCTGGACCATGATGGGGCTAGGGAACAAGAATTTAATGAATTAAAGGTTATTTTTCTTCATTTTTATTCTTGTTTGTTTGATGGTACTGTAGTTTGAACTCAGGGCTTTATGTTTGCTAGGCAGGCATTTTACCACTGCATTGCACCTCCAACTCTTTTTGGCTGATGAGTTTTGAAACCTCACCTCGCTTCCTGACCAGACATCAATCTGAACCATGATCTGTCTTGTCAGAGCTGGGAAGACACGTGCACACCACTATGCCCAGCTTCTTCTGTAGAAATGGAGTTTGCTGGACTTTTGCTTATCTTTGGTAGAGACAGAGTCTTGGGGGACTTTTCTGCTCTATCCTCTTATATTGCTTGGGTGACAGGCACGCACCATTGTGTCCAGCTATATACCACTTGTGCCATAACCCTAACCCCCTCTTCCTTTTTTTTGTTTTGCTATGAATACCCACAGTGGTGTGAGGGGTTTTGGGGTTTTCAACGGCAATGGCTACTCAGATCTTCCCAATCTCTTTATTTCCCCCCCCCCCTGAAGTTATAGCTACAAGTATCCTTCTTGGTACCTTCTTCCAAGGCCTTCCTTCATGATGGTGGCATAAGCAATCCATTGCATCTCCTTACGGACTAGCCAGGGGCTTGGGGAAGAACTACCACTTAGAGGCCTGGGACAGTAATGGCGCTGCTATCTGAGGCTCCAAAAATGGTATTGGTATGTGAAGTGTAGGTGCAAGTGAAGTAGATAGAGAGCTAAGAACAGACATACAGAAGGACAGAGTTGAAGTTTCAATGGTCCAGGATACAAATTAGTTCCATATAGCAAAGGGGCCAGCATCTCTGAAATGTGGGTATTTGCAGGAGAGGGTATTTGGGTGGGGTTGTGGATCAGGGCACAAAGCATTGAGGTTATGCAGCTAGGTCTCCATCTCTGGGGTTTCCAGGAAGGAATAAATGATGTGTGACATCCTTTTGAGAATGTGGTGTTTCCTGCTAGGGGGTGCATGGCTGATATCAATAACCTGTGGCCTTCTTCATGGCTCCTGCTGTTTTCAGGGTGAAGAGCTCATCTACCGTCCTCTCAGTGGAAGAAGTCTCCACTTTTTGGTTCCCTTGTTCCACTGTGTTGCTACAAAGCCCTTAATGAGTACTTGAGATGTCTCTGGTCTATTTTAGTTTATGGAAAACTAGGTGTTTTATATTTTTGTGTGTGTGAGGGAGAATGAAAGCTTGTGTTTCCTATTTAATCATTTTGCTGTGGTCATTCTCAAGATCCATGCAACGTCATATAGATATAGGTTTAAAAAATATTACTGATGCTGGTATTTGAACTCATGGCGTTGTGTTTGTTAGACAAGGGCTCTAGACACTTGATCTATGCTTCATGATTTTGCCTGGACTGGCCTTCGACTACAGTCCTCCTTATTTCTATCTCCTAAACAGCTGGGATTGCAGACTTGTACCGTTATGCCAAGCTTGTTTTTAAGGAAGGGTCTTGCTAGCACGTTTCCCATACCAGCCTCAAACCATGACCCTCCACGCTCTGTTACTCTTCTTCTCTCTACCATTGGAAGCATCTGAGTCACCTCCCTCTCTTCCTGAAGAATGTGCTTCCTTGATTCCTTTGTTTTTTTTTTTCCCTAGACTTACCTGATTCTTCCCCTTCCGAATCATCTTGACTACAGAATATATTCTGAGTATAGCTCTCGTCTTCATAAATCACAAGCTCAATCCAAAGTCACCAGTAGGAAGATTCAAGGAGATATTTTTAAAAATTAGCCTTGAGGGGAGAAATGCTGGAAACTGCTTTCAGAGAACTGGGCTTTCAGAAATGTGCCCAGTATTACTAACATCTTCTGTGGGAATTCACAAGGCCAAACCCAATGGAACATTCCAGTCTTCTCACTAATAGGCACATGCAAGGCCAAGAAAGACTGTGTGTAGCTAATGGCATTAACTTGATGTATTTTCTCAATCAAGAGTTTATTCCTCACCAGGTACCCATGGTTCATGCCTGTAATCCTAGCTACTCAGGAGGCTGAGGTCAGAGGAACGTGGTTTGAAGCCAGTGGGGGCAGCGAAGTCTGTAAGACGCTTATCTCCAATAAAAGACTCAGAAAAGGTGAGAAATGGTGCTGTGGTGCTGCTAGCCTTGAGTAAAAGAAGCTCAAGGACAGCACCCAGGCCCTGAGTTCAAGCCCCAGAACCCCCCCAAAAAGTTATTCCTGTCCAGGAATAGAGACATTTGTCTCTAGAATAGCAAATTTATCAAAATTGTTGAAACCTAAAAAAAAAATGTATCATGAATTCCTGATAGCTCGTATTCATTTCAGGAATATTAAATTGCTTGTAGATTATTTTTGCATTTGATTCTCTTTCTCTCTTTCTCTCTTGGTAGTGCTAAGATATAAACCGCGGGCCTATTTGCTAAGCAATCACATTACCACTGTGCACAGCCTTCTTTTTGTAATCCAAGTCTATTTTCCTATCCCCTCTTGTTTAAAAAAATATTTTAGGGCTGGGAAGGTAGCTCAGTGGTAGAGCACTTGCCTTGCATGCCTGAGGCCCTGGGTTTGATTCCTTAGCACCACATAAGCAAAAAGAAAAAAGCTGGAAGTGATGCTGTGGCTCAAGTGGTAGAGTGCTAGCCTTGAACTGAAGAGCTGAGGGACAGCACCCAGGCCCAGAGTTCAGCCCCCACGACCAGACCCCCCAAAAATATTTTAAATGCCAATCCTGGAGCTTGACCTCAGCGCTATCCCTGAGCTTCTTTTTCTCAAGGCTAGTGCTCTACCACTTAAGCCACAGGTCCACTTCTGGCTTTTTATGATAATTAAAGATAAAAGTCTCATGGACTTTCCTGCGCAAGCTGGATTTGAACCATGATTCCCATCCTCCTGAGTAGCTAGGATTACAGGTGTGAGCCACAGTGCCCGGCTCTCATCCTCTTCTAATCCATGTCCTTCTAATCCCTTCTTTCTTATCTCTTTGTCTTCATGGAGATCATCTATATATCCTTCAAGACTTGACCCACGGTTCTCTATAATTATGATACATTACTTGATATATTGTTAGCACCCTGAAGGTAGGAACCCCATAGTATTAGCCTCAGAGCTGGTCCTCTGGCTCTTTCCTTTGCCCTTCCGGTTCCCATCATGCTCTTCACAGACTTTTTGATCATTCAGGTCTCAGCTCACATGTATCTCTGCACAGAGACAGTCTTTGCAGACCTAGATAGAAAGCAGCCCTGCCTCATCTTCCCAACCATTCTATTTTATTTCCACTGAAGCATTTGCCACTGTCTCCATCTTTTATCATTTGCCCTCCTGCCCTCCCACCCCCACATTAGGACATAACTCCTCTGAGCAGGAGAATCAGGGAGCTTCTTTTCCTTCACTGATATGTCAGTGCCTACTATAGTATGTGACAGTAATAGGCCTGAATACGTACCTTGGGAATGAATGTATTAGGTAGGGTTTGCATCTGGAGGATAAATGGATAAATAGGAGTATTTTGTGAGTGTGAGTTTGCCCATGAATCCACATAAACAAAGGCAGGCATCCTAACGACCCTTTCCTCCCTCTCTTGCAATGATGTTCTGAGTCATTGTTTGAATGTTGTTGGCTTTTCTCTCCAGAGCCATTTGTTTGCTGATGAAGCATACATGGAGGCCTAGCCTTTTCAAGTCCTTTTAGAGCACAGATACTGGAGCTAACCAAACTCTCCAGGTTCAGTTCCAAGTTCTGCCTACATATGACTTTGGGTGAGCCATTCAGCTCACCCCTCTGTGACTGCTGTTCCTTTATGTGGAGACAGGACACAATTGATCGCTTTGCATAAGAACGTGTATGAGAATTGGAGAGGGGCAGTGGCAACAGAGAACGGCCAGCAGCAGGACATTTGCAGAGCACTCTAGGAATTCAAAATGAGAAAATTTATTATGTTTTCACGAAGGTCATGATTACAAAAACACACACAGAGGAACTCCGAAAGGTGTTTAGAGTGCCCACATGCATTTTGTGTTGAAAATTACAAATTTGATTCAATAAAACTCAGCTTGCCTTTGAATATTTTAGTATAAAATTCATTCTATCAAAATCTGGAGCACTGGAAAAAAAAAAAAGCCTGTAAAAACCATGATTCAAGCCAACATCCTGCTCATCCGGCGATGACGTGTGTACGCAGGGCTTCATTTGTCTATGAAGAATCTACTCTGGTCTCTCCTGGCCTTTTCGATGCTGTCAAAAGTGATTATTCCCTTGGGAAGCTGCAACTTAGTCTTTTCTGTTTCCAGTATGTCTTCAGCTTCGCCTTAAAGAAAATACAGAGGACAAAGGGGTCATGATGTTCAGTGAGAAGAGTAATGGCCATGGCACTGTAGAGACAAGCTATGACACTGTCTGGAGCCAGCTCCCCAAATGTACGTTCACCTACTTTCCTCAGGAGAAGTTACATAGCCCCCAGAGGAACACATATTGATCAATTCTTAAAATGCTTTCTGGACATCATTTTCCTGAGTACACTATTTACTTGCTTAATTCATTTTTAGTAAAAATGTGTACTTATGCAAATTTATATACAAGTTGGTATTTGTGTATACAGATGTTTTATATATTGGCCAGATGAAGTTACTTAGCTTATCTATCTCCTAACACACATATCTTTTTGCTTGTTTTGGAGACAGGATCTGACCATGGTGTGGAGACTAGCCTGGAACTTACAATTCTCCTGCTTCAGGCTCCTGAATGCTGGTATTAAAGGTGTGTTCTACCATACTTGGCTGCATTTATCATTTAACTGTATTTCAAACCCAACAAGATAGGACATAGGTTTCACATTATAAGAGCCATTTAACCATCTGATTATTTGTCTGGCATAAATCAGAATTAAAATGATTATAAAATCATAAATAGGCAAGCCTTGATGAACAACTAAGATACAGTTAAACAAGATTTAGTTAAACAAAGTTTTATATTTTGGAGTCACGATTACTAACAAGACAAAAATAACCTAAAACCTTGCATTGCTGGAAATTTCCCAATGAATTCTAGAGCTGCATTTAAGCAGGAAATTCATACAACATACCTTAAAATTTGAAATGTCTAAACTATAGAGGTGTATAAAGTTACTTTGCAGATGTAGAGAGTTTTCTGGAAAATAAACTTGCTTTCCTTTAGTAACACATGCAAGTGAGTGCAATAAAAGGCAGCTGCAATTTCTTTTTTTTTTTTATTGTGAAAATACTGGGCAGTTGCAATTTCTTATGTTTTTTTTTTCTTTTTTGGTTGGTGTGGGGCTTGAACTCAGGGCCTGGGTACTGTCCCTGAGCCTCTTTATGCCAAAGGCTAGCACTCTACCACTTGAGCCACAGAGCCACTTCTAGTTTTTGAGTGGTTAATTGGAGATAAAAGTCTCATGGGAACTTTTCTTCCCAGGCTGGCTTCAGAACTATGGTCCCCAGATCTCAGCCTCCTGAGTAGCCTCCTGAGTAACCTCCTCAGGTGTCAGCCACTAGCTGCTCTTATCATTTTTTTTTTAATAAGACATTCAGAATTCTAGTCTCTATATAGTTTTTTTTTTTTTTGTTGGTCGTGGGGCTTGAACTCTGGGCCTGGGCGTGGTCCCTCAGCTCTTCAACTCAAGGCGAGCGCTCTACCACTTGAGCTACAGCGCCACTTCCAGAATTCTAGTCTCCATATAAACATGACACTGGGTTGAGCTTGAATGAAATGAGTTGTTTTTTTTTTTTTGTCAGTTTCAGAGCTTGAAATCAGGGCCTGGTTGTTGTCCCTGAGCCTGTTTTTTTACTCAAAGCTAGTGCTCTACTACTATGAGCCACAGTACCAATTCCAGTTTTCTGGAGGTTAATTGGAGATAAGAGTCTCATGGGCTTTCCTGCCCAGGCTGGCTTCAATCCTTGATCCTCAGATCTTAGTCTTCTGAGTAGCTAGGATTATAGGTGTGAGCCACCAGTGCCTGGCTGAGTGAGTTCTTATGCAAATAAGTTACATGAAACTGAGAAGATCATGGAAATGAGATTTAACCTTAGTGCACTAGTCTGTACAGTCAGCTTATGGGTTAAAATGGCCTTTATTCTGTTTTGAAACTCAACACATTTCTCCCTAGGAATAATGGTATAAATCAGTTTTTAGATTCTTACAGAAAAAAACAACTGCTCAGCTCATTGTGCAGCTGTGTTCACTATGATACCAGTCATTCTCTGGACATTTTAATATACTTTCTACACATAAATACATTTCCATTTTTAAATGGGAATTTTAAGAACATATGCTCCCTCTGTCTCCTAGGCCTAGGAATGAAATGCTCTGTTCCTTAGTCCTAATACTTGAAGAGGGATATGCAGCTCTTCCTTTCCCACATGGAGGTAGACTGATAAAATAATAATAGGCTCATAGCCCAGGAAAGGTCAGCATGGTAACGATGAACTTTGGTAAAGCATCCTTAACAATGAACCAGGAAATAGAAATTCTGTTTTACCTTTCATTCTTTGTAGGAGTGTTCCATAGCCCAAGTCATACTGGTAGGTGAAGATAAAACTTAACGGAACAATGGGAAAGAGGAAGGCTGGCTTTTTTCGTTTTATCGCTCTGTTTCAAGAATAAAAAGACCTGGTATTAAGGAATAAGTTATATACATTATCTATCTATCTATCTATCTATCTATCTACCTATCTATCTATCATCTATCTATCTATCTACCTACCTATATCTGAAGATAGACCACCTGCTTTCCTGGAAGAGCATTCTTCATTCCCAAGGCATTGAATTCATGTGACTTATGTATAGAAATAGGATTTCCTTATCCAATACACCCAAGTGGATTCTGAGTTCTCAAAAGTACTTCTATGGTTTGCTCATTTTTATTGGACTCTGAGGATCAGATTCCTGGTTTTTAAAATGGATAACAATTAAGAATGACCTACTGGGACTGTGGATAAACCCATAAAAGAAGTCTTTTCTTGGTGTCAAGTCAATCCTCTAACTTACAAAGTAGAGAGAAGATCAAAAGAAATCCAAGGAAATAAAGGTGAAATCAATCATCTTTATGTTGGATTTATAGTATTTCCCCTGAGGACTAAGCTAATATATACATATATATAATACATGTTATATATATAAAATATGTATTACATATATATATACATATATATATGTTATACACACATACACTATTAGGATTAAATCCCTATCTTAGCCAAGTTAGTAATGATATGATTATGGTAAAGACAGAAAGAAGCATGTTATTTAACAAAAATCTTGAATAACGAACATACCCCGCTGTTAAAGAGATGGTTGCAATACCAAAGAAAGTGCCAAAATATTTGAGGAATTCTCGAGACCAAGCGATTTGCATGGCCATTTGTCGTTCCCTCATCTCATTCTGCATCAGGAGCTGCCTTTCCAGCTGAGGATAAAACAAAAGACACAGTGTGGTTACTGATCTTTCTACTCGGAAAATGGAGTTCATTATCTGATTTTCCAGTAGATTTTCATGCTGGAGTTGCTCTTATCCATCTTTTCTTTTGCATCTCCCTGGATAAATGTCGCTCCAAACAGTTATCCACAACTGTCACTTGGTCTAGTAGAAGCTCGCTTGGAGTACATACAGAAACGACAGTGATATTTTGTTCCTTCTTGGTTACATTTGGTCTAGAGATTGTATCTAAGCCTAAAATATGTCCAGCTTTTCTACTGAAATGGGGAAGAACTACGCAAATAGTGCACTTCCTTAGAAAGGTCAAGTCAAAGTTCAGCAAAATAAAACACCAGGAAGTGGGTACTTGAAAGGGGTGGGGTCAAGGAAAAGGTAGGGGCAAATTAAGAAGAGGGGGTGAATGTAGACAAGTATCTAATGTATATCCTACAAAATTAAGAAGAATGAGAGAAGGGGTGGGTAGGAAAGGGATGAGTGAGAATGTTGAAGGTTTCATTGATCAAGACATCTTGTATTCATAAACTGCTTTACTAACTGGCTACTCCTTTGTACAACGACTTAAAGACAATAAAAATAAAAATTAAAAATACAGACGAAGAAAGAGAAAACGCTATGTGATATGGGGATTAGTGTCAGTACAACATAGCTCCTAGATCTGGGAGGGTATAGAGATGAAGACAACCTCTTACAAATAAGCACACTCAGTGGCCAGACTACTACGAAGTACTTCTTAATACTAAGTACCCTGACTAAGAACAAAGGTTCTTAAGAAATGGCTGAGGTAAGGCTGGGGAAAGAAATGAGTAAGATGGAGCAAGAGGTGAGTGATCATCTATGTCAAATATTGGAAGAACCAAACAGAAAGAGTTGTGAGTGGCCAGTGATAGATAAACTTGATTAACAAACTAAACAATATAGCACTGGATTAGAACCCAAAGTAGAAAATCACTGTCCATAAATCTATATTGGCACAAATATAGAAAACATTAATGCCTGTACAGAATAACTTGGAATTATTGTGTACATTATTTTCCTCTACCACTTAAAAAAAAAAAAAAAAGAGGAGCTGAAACATTGAAGCTACTACAGGAAAACAAAGGGAAAATCTCTTGAAGATAAAGGCACAGTTAGGTATTTTCAACATAGTACACCAGTGTTCTAGGAAATGAGAATAAGAGTTGACAAATGGGACTGAATCAAAGGAAACAATTAGAATGACAAGACAACCCAAAGAATGTGAGAAAAATCTTGGCCAGCTATTTATCAGATAAAGGATTAATATCCAGACTATACAAACAACCCAACAAATAAAACATCAAAAAATAAAAACATCAAAAATAATCTAACAAATGGGCAATAAATCAAACAGATAGTTTTCAGAAGAAGAAACACAAATGGCTAACAAGTCCATAGGAAATGTCCAACATCCTTAGCCATTAAAAAATGCAAATCAAAATTATATTGAGAGTCCATCTCATCTCAGTCAGAATGGCTGTCATCAAGAAAACCATTAAGAATAAATCCTGCAGAGGATTTGGGGGAAAAGAAACTTATATCCATACTTGGTGGGGGGTATAAACTAGTGTGAACACTATGGAAATCAATACAGAATTTCATCAAAAAGCTAATAGACCTAGCTTATGACCCTGCCATACCACCACCCTTGGGTTTGTATCTAAGAGTGTAAATCACCAGATGAGATAAACACCAAGCCCTCATCATAGTCAAAGGATAAAATCAGCCTAAATGTCCTTCAAACAAGGAATAAAGAAACTCAGACTGGCTCTTATGTCCCTTTGATATTGTTATAAGGTGAATCATCCCAGAAGCCACATTTTAAAATATAGAATACAAAGGCCTGAGGCATGCAAATACACATAACACAGCTAGGAAAAATGCTAAAGAGGAAAGAAATAACAAGAACAATACCAACAAGCCAATTCAGCTCCAGTGGAGAGTTGAATTGGGAGGCCATGATGACTGGAGATGAGCCAGGAAACAGGACACAGGACACGATCACAGAGACATATGTGGCATGGAGCCCAGTAGCTAGGCTCGTCAGGGCCTAAATAGGTTGGCGCAGGGGGCAGATCCTCAGGAAATTCCCAGTCCCAGGCACTAGACGGACAGATTCAGTAATCTATCAGCCAAGTGCCTGCCCCTGCCTCCAGGGGTCTGGGCACACCCATTACCTGGGAGGCAGGTGTTGGGGTGCGTGTGTGGGGGGGTCCTTCCCCCAGTATGAAGACAAGATGCCAGACCTATAATCCACCATGTGGCTGATATGGCGCGGGCCAGACCTGACCTCCTCACTTCAATATAGGTTATCGTTCAAAAAAGCATTTCTTTGAAAAAAATTTGTGGTTCATCTTATTCATTTCTTTCCCCATCCGTAGCTCAACCTTTTCTCAATAAGACTATTACTTAGCCATAAAGAAGAATAAAATTGCACCAGTTGCAGGAAAATAGAACCTGAGATCATCATATTGAGGGAAATAAGGAAGCACAAAAAGCCAAATCTCTCATATTGTCAGTCCTAGGTAGAACCTGCGTCCAAAATCAACTAAAAACAAGCATCAGCAACAACAATAATAATGAGATGAGTACAAAAGGGACAGTCTACAAAGGTTTCAATGAGATAGGCAGGGGAAATGGAGACAGTTCCAGGGGCTGATGAGGATGGAGATACATTACACATATGTGCATAGAGATGCTATAAAGAAACCCGCTAAAGATTATTTAAAAAAGGAATGGGACAAAGAGGAGGAGGAGGAGGGACAAAGACATATAATAGATGGGGTGGGCGCACTCAAAATGCATTGTCCAAAATGTATTTAATTTATGTAAAATTTCTGCATGAAATAATCTTGGTATTGAAAAGATCCATGAAAGGATCCAGCCCATCCATCCCAGGGCTCCACCCGGAAGCAGACAGGCACAGGAGAAAGATTATTACAAGGTTTATTAGAGGAGCCATATTTCCCCCAGAGAGAGAGCACATGCAGCTCTGTTATCTAGGTAGCAGCAGGCTCTGGGGGATAGGAAGTGAGGTAGATGGGAGTTCAGGAGGGTCTGGGCGGAGAGAGGGAGGGGCCAGCAGGTCTGGGAGGAGCTGAGGACCAAAGGTGGGCATATTGCTTACAGGTATAACCAATGAATTCTAAATTGAAAACAAACGAACAACTAAATAAATAAGCCCAACAACTTCTCTTAGTTACTTTCTTTCAATATATAGAAGATGAAAGGATGTTTCAAGGTGTTTTTCTTAGCTCTATCCTACTTGATATTGGCTTGCAGGACAATTGGAAATAACATTCTGATTTTTACTTCATAATCTAAAGATCTTACAGGCTTTCCCAGTATTCATTTAACCATTAGAACTGAAGTAAGGAGGTCAGGTCTGGCTGGCGCCATATTGGCCACATAGTTGGATGGTAGGGTCTGGCATCTTGTCTTCATGTTGAAGGAGGGAAACCGCCCCTGGTGATGGGCATGCCCGGATCCCCTGAGGCAGGGTTGGGCACTTGGCTGATAGGTTACTGAATCTGTCAGCCCAGTGCCTAGGACTGGGAATTTCCTGCGGATGCGCCCCCTGCTCAGGCCCTATTTAGGCCCCGTTCAGCCTAACCACCATTACACCATGCCACGTGTCTCCATGATCCTGTCCTGTGTCATGTCTCCAGGCTGGTGTCTGATCATCATGAGTCCCAATTCAACCCTCCATTGGAGCTGAATTGGCGTGTTGCTATTGTTTTTGTTCTTTCTTTGCTCTCTAGCATGTTTTTCTTAGCTGTGTTATGTGTATTTGGGGGCTGTAGGCCTTTGTAACAATGTTCCACATGCAGACTCCTAGTGTTATAATAAAGACTCCAATATTTCATATTCCAAAAATGTGGCTTCTGGGATGATTCACTTTACAACAGAACCATAATTAATTTTGCAGAAAATATAACAAAAATAATGCTGATATTTCATCTCACCCCAGCTAGAATGGCCATCATGGAGAAAACAGTGAGGATGTGGCCGAAAGGGAATTCTAATACACTGTTGGTGGGAATGTAAGCTTGTCCAACCACTTTGGAAAGCAATATTGAGGTCTTCAAAAACTAAACACAAAACTACCCTATGATTCAGGAATCCCATTCCTGGGCATTTACTCAATGGAACACAAAACAAGTTTACAGGAAAGCCATCAGCACAACCATGTTCACTGCAACACTGGGAATCAGCCCAGACACCCCTCAATGGACAAATGGATTAAGAAAATGTAGTATATATACACAGTAAAATTTTGATCAAGAAAATGTAGTATATATACACAGTAAAATTTTACTCATCTGTTGGATAGAATGGTATTTTGCCATTCATAAGGAAAGGAAAAAAATTATGTTCAGTGAAGTAAGTCAGGCCCAGAGAAACAAATGCTGCATGGTTTTCCTAATTTGTGGTAGATAGAATGCACCTATAAAGCTATATAAGTAAACATGTTGAGATGGGTCATATCCAACTGGTTACAAATGAATTAACTGAAGTATAATAGTCTCTATGGAGAGCTCAAATAGTATAATGCTAGGTCAAAGCCCAACATAACCAGCACTGAGAAATGGGTACATGTAAGAAGAGAGGTGAGGTGAAGAGGAGAGAGGCAGATGAATGAAGGGGGAGGGAGGAGAGAATGCAGTCAAGAATTCATTGTGTATACTGCAAAATTAAGAAACATAAGGAAAGGGGAAGGTTGAAGGGGGGTGGGAATGTTACAGATGGTGACACTGCTCAGGATGCATTATATTCATAACTGCTTTGTTTTTGGTACTCCTTTGTGCAACTATTTGAAGATAATGTTTTAGAATGTAAAATAAAAAAGCTCTACAAAATAAATATGTAACTGAAAGATAACAAAAGAGCTAGCTTATTGCCAAAAAGAAGTGTACCTAGCAGACTTCAGTTTTAACCATCCTCATACAACTGTTTTATTTTCTCTTTCCTGTGTATTTTCATTCTTTAGTGTCATTGTTTAAAAAGTATTAAGCTTAGCCACAGAGTTTCTGACCTCAGGAATTTGTCAATCTTTTGAGTTTCCAAAAGGGCAGTTACGTAAAGGCCCACAAATCACTTAATGCAATTTTCCATTAACACAGTATTAAAACAAGGACATTTTCTGGAGACACATGCAACATTTGTACAGTACAAAGAAGGCAAAGATTGTCTTGTAAATTTCTTTTACTGCCATTTTTATTTTGTCTTAAGTGGAATTTTTCTTACCCTAGCGCCCCCCCCCCTTTTTTTTTTTTAAAGAAATAGGCTATTCTTAAGGAGGAAAGAGGATCAGCTTATTTTTGTGGTTTTATTTTCTGATGATCTTCTAGTTTTTTGTATAACATAATTACGTTGGACATAACAATAGCCTGTTTATTTGTTTGATTGGGCAATGCCAAAAGTTATTCTATACATTCTTCACCCCCCCCCAAAGGCTATTAAAATAGAGATGAGAATATTTTCTATTTCTTTCTTACCTTCTGAACAAAATACAGTATCAGTGTTTCAGGTAAAAACAAAACATAAACTACCATTGCCACAAAAACAATACATCCATAATCCAAGGTGTGACAAACAGCTTTTACCTTCACTTGTTCTATAGTTACTTTAAATGCCCAGTGCTCTTTAAATAGTTTAGGAAGAATCTGGATGTAGAAATAAGTAGCAAATGTTAAAAGTTTTTTTTTTTTAATCAGTGACTTACAAAAGTTACTAAGTATAAGCAAAATTATATGCTACTTAAAAGCTTAAAAGTTTTTTTTGGAGACATTATGTATCTTCACTAAGTAATATAATTGTTATCTATTCTTACATCTAGATGAAATATTATAAAAATAAAATTTCCATAAACAAAAAGAGAATTGGCAAAGATATCTTATATTACAAGTGGTCCTTCTCCTAATAAGATTACAAGATGCCAACAAATTGAGCAGATGGTGGAGCATGGGGAAAACAAACCCAAGGACTTCTTAACCATGAATAAACTTAAAAGCAGCAAGTCCCAGGAGTATGTGGTATGTGCTAGTCTGAAGGTAAAAACAGTCCCAGAACTTGAGTAGAAACTAACAAGGGACTCTTATTTACCTTAGGAAGCCTCATTGGGAACATATATTTCTTAGCTTAATAGTTATTGTTCCACTCCATCAGTCCGAACTGGGCACCGCTGGAGACAATGCCCCACAGATGCTGGAAAACTCACCACTGTAGCCAGTGTAACCTGCAACTGTCCTGCCACCTGCTGGACAGAGCCTACAGGAGCCGAGAGCTCTGAATTCTTTTAGTTATTGTTTTACTCCTTGCTTTGATTGATTTTGCTTCCATTTTAATTAGCTTTTTTCATTTGGATTTTAAAATATAAGTACTATTTCAATCCTGCTGTCTTCGACCTCTGTTCCTTCACCTACAATCTTCCCAGACTCTAAGGAAGGACTTTGCTGTTTTATGAGGACGCTGGAAAAGCCCAGGCTTGGGTAAGACATAATTAAATAACTACCTACATAAGGACAAATACTGCTCCTCCTTTCCAACACACAGAGAGATGGCAGAATGTATCCTGGCCAATGCTTTTCCAAAGAAGATTGTTGGTGGTGGGAAGAGGGAAGCTCTCATTCTAGGTGCTGAGGTTTGCGAGAAGACTTACTACTGAGTCAGTGTTGAACTTTCATAACAGGAAGAAAGGGACAGAGAGAGACTGGGGGGGGGGGGGGGAGAGACACACACACACAGAGTGACAGAGACAGAGAAATGCAAAACCCTCAGGCCTACACTATGAACCCTGGGCTCCACTTCTTTGCTTATTGGGGGGTTCTTAAGCTGGCTTCTTGCTCATTCATCTAAAGGGAAGCTTTTGTGTTGTCACATGTCCATTCCAAAATTCCAGGCCAGGTGTTTACATTAGTCCTTTCAGTTCTTCTTCACACAGGTTAACAGAGGGCTAACCTATGAGGGAAAACAAGAGCAAAATGGAGGATTGAGGTCCATAAAGAAAACTTGGAATGGAAGATTAAAAGGAATCATTAAAGGCAGAAGAAAGTAATGGAATCCGTGGGATGAGATTGTCTTCCCCTCTTTTGGATGTGTCTTTAGAGGGAAATTGCCTGCCTGGTTTTACTAGTTGGCTTACCCTTCTAGCCCACAGAGGAGGGGAGGGTCTGGGGCACAAGGTGAATGAGTCATTCTCATGTCTACTGAAAGAAGCCAGGCTCTGCCAAGCACAGGTAGAGGTGTGGCTCAAGCCAACAACCTTGGGTGAAAATGAAGCCAATTAAGAACAAGAGGCCCTGAGTTCAAGCCCAAGTATCAACAAGTGTGCTCACCCACACACATATACAGCCAGGCACGTAAGAATAAAGACCACAAAGATTCAGTGATACAGAGAACATGAAACATGATATGAAGCATGAAACTCAGTAGTGCTGGAGGAGGTCAGGAGAAAGGACTCAGGGTGGGAGGGTGGGGTTTGTTGGGCTTAAGAAATACAATCTATAAAAACTCAATCTAGGGCTGGGAAGGTGGCTCAGTGGCAGAGCGCTTGCCTTGCATGCATGAGGCCCTGGGTTCGATTCCTCAGCACCACATAAGCAAAAAAAGAAAAAAGCCGGAAGTGGCGCTGTGGCTCAAGTGGTAGAGCGCTAGCCTTGAGCTGAAGAGCTGAGGGACAGCGCCCAGGCCCAGAGTTCAGGCCCCATGACCGGACCCAAAAAAACCCCCCACCAAAACTGAATCTGTACTAACATGGATTAAAAGGCATGTATATATCTATCTATATAGATATATACACACAGATATAAACTCCATATACATACATGTGCTTATTCATACTTTAAGTCTATCACATTTATGTATGCTTGTGTCTACAAGTACATGAAACACAGGATGTTTAACAAAAATAGCCGAAGGAACTTGCAAAATTAAAAAAACACACACACACACACCAAAATTAACTCAGTAGAAAAAGAAGGAAAAGGATATAATATTTCGCAAAATATATATGAAAAATGTATGAATAAAATGATCAACATCATTAGTAGTCAGGAAACTAAAATTTAGACAATACACATGCCTGTGGTTGGTGAGAGACTCGGGGAGGAGGTTCATATCTGTTCGAGCAGATGAAAACAGCAGTTCTGAGGATCATTTGGCAGTAACAGAACGTAAAATCTTCCTGTTTCTTCCTCAGACAGCTCGGGTAGAGAAAGCTGTCTCCTGAGATATTTGTGTACTTGATCAGATACATGGATAAGCCTATCCAACAGAAGCAATATTGTTTTGTTTTTGTTTTTTGTTTATTGGTTGTGGGGCTTGACCTCAGGGCCTGGGTGCTGTCTCTGAGCCTCTTTGTGCTCAAGGCTAGCCCTCTACCATTTGAGCCACAGAGCCACTTCTGGTTTTTGAGTGGGTAATTGAAGGTAAGAGTCACATGAAGAATTTTCTGTCCAGGCTGGCTTTGGACTGTGATCCTTAGATCTCAGCCTCCTGAGTAGCTAGGATTACAGGCTTGAGACCCGAGGACCTGGCTATGAAGCAATATTTGTAATACAGGAACTGTAAGGTCTGCACAGGGACACCTCCCTCCCTCTTGGCTAAGTTTCCAGCCAGTACCTTGGTAACTGGTAGACCTGGAAGCAGTCAGCTTCCCTCTCCACCATGGGGGGGAGGGGGGAAGAAGGGGAGGAGGAAGGGATAAACTTCTTCAGCATCTAATTTCCTACAATAAGGGAACCATTAAATAAGTTCAGATATACTCTGTAAATGCAAGATCTAAAACAGCAAGGACAAGCCCGGGCTCGTGTCTGTTATGTATGTTCTAGTGGGGTTACACAATGCTCCTCTTTTGGGGTTCATCACAGCCACGGCACAACATTGTCTGACAGGGGTAACGGTGACATTGCTCTGTTCTACAGAAAAACCACGAGGGCCTGGCTGATATCTCTCTCAGGATACATAAAATGCCACATGACTAAAGACATTCATGGGCTTTTTTTTTAATTGTGAAAATATCATAAAGAGGGGTTACAATTACATGGGCAAGGTAATGAGTACATTTCTTATCAAGCATTGTTGCCTCCTCCTTTGTTTCCCCTTCCCATCCCTTCCCATCTACCCCCCTCCCCCCTTTCCCCCTGCCCCTGGCCAAAGTGGTAAAGTTTTTTGACATAATATCTTGTACATCTCATTGTTGCAATGGGTCCACCTGTATCCCTATTTAAGCAATTTGTTTTTTCCCTTCCCCTCCACAAATTATACCAACATCAACTACAGTGGAAGCAGGGGTTATACTGTGGGGGAGGGACATACAAAGCAACAAAGAAATCATCTTGTAAATATGTTAGAAACAATCGCAAGAAAGAAAAAAAACATTTGAATCCTTATCTTGAGGTTCATTTCACCTAACATCAACTTATCTGACCTTTTCTGCTTGTCTCAGACATATACTAGATATTGCAAATAAGGGAAACCATGGGATCTTGTTTCTTTGGGCCTGGATTACTTCACTTAATATAATTTTTTCCAAGTCTTTCCATTTCCTAACTAATGGGGCAATGTCATCCTTTCTGATGGAAGCATAGAATTCCATTGTGTATATATACCACGTTTTCTTGATCCATTCATCTACTGAGGGGCATCTGGGTTGGTTCCATATCTTAGCTATGGTAAATAATGCTGCAATAAACATAGTCGTGCTGGTAGCTTTAGTATGGAGGTTCCTCAAAAGACTCCACATAGAGCTCCCCTATGACCCAGCAATCCCACTTTTGGGCATTTACCCAAATGATCACAAACATTCATGTTTTTTGCTGACACCGTGTGAAGGACAGGTCATCATGCAGAGCTCAGGGTGGAGGGCAGAGAGGATATGCCGGGCTGTGAAAGCCCTGAGCACTTAGTCCTGGGCACACACATCTCTGTGTCCCAGGGGTCCATTTTCTGGCAGTCTCAGATGGGGGCTGGGAGTTGCTTAGGGAGCCTCATCAAGCCTAGGGAGAAAGCAGGAAGCTACAGGAATTCACTCCAGCTCCTGGAAGGAAGGGATTCCAGTGTGTACCGCAGGATACAAGGTGCTCTGAAGAGCTGGTACCCAGGTGGAGAAATCAGTTGAACTACCCTTTCTCGAATGAACCCCTGGTCTGTCCACTCCGCACAATGTACAGCCAGAATGTATGGGAAGAAAACTGAAGAAAGAGTAAGAGTAAGGAGTGGAGCACAAGGACGAATTTTCCAGGGTCCCAGACAGAAAATACCTAGGAGATAGCTACACAATGCAAAATACCTGGCCAGAAGCACTGGGAAGTTATTTTGGAGGGCCAACAGGAAACCAGGTGGAGTGAGAGAAAGCAATGCAGGCTGTCTGGAAAGTTCTACAAACATTTTGCCTGTCTATGTCTGCTTCCAGCTCCGGAGGTTGTTTTTATTTCAAATCCCAGCAAGTGTCAGTTTACTGTCTCGTATAGTTTTTGTTCATATTTTGTTTTTCTCTATGTTAAAAAAAAAATCCCTGGGCTGGGAAGGTGGCTCAGTGGTAGAGTGCTTGCCTAGCATGCATGAGGCCCTGGATTCGATTCCTCAGCACCACATAAGCAGAAAAAGCTGGAAGTGGCGCTGTGGCTCAAGTGGTAGAGCACTAGCCTTGAGCTGAAGAGCTGAGGGACAGCGCCCAGGCCCAGAGTTCAGGCCCCACAACTGACAAAAAGATACAAATAAATTTAAAAAAAAATCCCTCCCAGAGAACCCAGACCCCATGATCAGAATGGAGAGAGACAGTCTGTCGTTGGAACTGGTTCCCAAATCTGAAAGATGCCATGAAGGGTCAGAATAGCAGCCCGACATGGAGAGTCAGAGCAAGCTGTGGGGGCAGGAGGAGCTCTCTCCCATGGTTCCACCTCCCACAGCATGCAAGGGCAGAAAGGAAACACCAGCTCATCATTCTCAATCGCCCTTCACAAACAACATTTATTCTTGTTGACATTCGGGGTTTGTGGCTTTGAAGCCACAGAGGCCTGGATATGATTCAGCTCAGACTCATTCAGGTTAGGAGCTAGCTGATCTCAACCATGGGACTCTCCTTCCCCTGGAAAATACACCCAGAGAGCTGTGCATCGTGGGATGGTGTCACTCAAATCTTCAGCTTGTGCTGTTGTTTTATGTCGCACAGCAACTTGTGACGCTTGACGCAAGGAAGAGAAAGGATTTGAAATGTCTCAAAATACAAAATAATCTGTGCACTCTCCGGCTCAAGCCTGTAACTTCAGCACTGTGTCTGGAGTTTGAGATCAGCCTAGGCTTACATAGGAAGTCACGGTTTCAAAAACAAAAGAAAATAAACACACATGTGTGTATGTGTGTGTGTGTAAATGAAGAATGTAAAGTTTTATTTACTAACTAGTAACTATCAGAAAATTGTAACAATTGGGACATTTGTCTTTTTGCACCTTTGGGTCTATCTGAAATAACGAAGAGGCAGAATGTCTGTGAAAAGCAATGAAACCACACAACACAATCAATAGCCCGGCAAACACCTTGCTGAATTGGTGTTGGCCACAAAAGACCTTAGAGCTTCACAGGAGACCCAAGCCTTGAAGTTGTGATGCAGAGGTCATTTGTTGAGAGACTAAATGATTTTGTTGGCACCTGGCCAATTGTGCACATACAATGTTGAGCAGTGACGGGAAGGTTCAGTAGTGATGTTAGTATGGTAACTGACAAAATACTTTTGTGATAACACTTAAAAAGTACTTTATATTTTTACAAAATAGCATGTTTCATTTTGATTAAAAGCTACCAAAGGACTTTCGATCATGGTATAAATGTTTAAAGCAATATTTTCTGGAATAAACCAAGTTTATATAATTTGATTTTATGCTAAATTATTAAAGAATTTTCCCCTTTTGAAACATGTGTGTTTAAAATATCTTTTGGGTTCTGATATTAAAATCCTTATTCATTAAGCATCATCTTTTTTTTTTAGACATTACACTCACAAATAGGATTAAATGCCTAAAAAGATAAGACATTTTGCTTTCATGCCTTTCTTTCATTTTCTCATACACATTTGCAAGTATGGAAGGATTCTGATGTAACAATAATGCAATGGTGACTTGGAATAACACAACATCTAGGATCTAGTGTTAATTCTGTTACTTACTAATTAGCTCCAAAGTTTGTGGATATTTATATTTCTCCTGGGTAAACTAATAAGCTCCAAGAAAAAGTCCCCAAGGAGCCTTTCAATTCTAATTTCAAGCATCATCTTTTCTATAGTTGTAAATTTTCATTTGAGTTCTACAACTGAGCCTGTGAAAGATTTCTATTTCTCTTCCTTACATTTTAAGTTCATTGTGTCTAGAGATTGTTAATACTGTATGTAATTTAACGTACTTTGAATAAAACTAGTTTAATTGGCCCTAAAATTACCTTAGTAAAACAATTTGGTATGTAAACTAAAACAAATAAAATCTGGACTAGAATGGCTGTGTGTTTGGGTGTGCATCAAACATTGTCATCTTTATCTGAACTCATTGATTTGAAGCTGCGGTGATGTAATGTGGTCCTAATGTGTGCTAAATCAAAGTCAGATGACATACCTTTAAAGAAATTTGCAACTCATGCCCACTGCTTTGTGGCTATGAGGTAATATGGTGTTGATGTGTGCTCAATCAAAATAAGAGTGCAGGTCTTTAAAGAAAGGAGCACTCGTGACATCTGTTTTCTCAGAAAAAAAAAAGAAAACAGCCAAGATTTCACAAAATATTGCCTAGGGTTTAGGAAAGCTAAGATAAGAGGAAAGAGTCCTAAACTGCCACAGTAACAGCTTCGTGAAGCCGATCACAGCATTTCTCCAGAGAGCAGCGCATCGTGGGGTCTTAGGACAAAATGACACAAAACCAGTCCGTCATAGGGGCACAAAGATAAAGCCAGAAAGCAACAGCAAACCCATGTCAACCCAATGCTGCTTTGACCAGAGGGGTCTGTAGACAGGAGCACCCATCTTGGAGTCCGTCCTCAAGAATAAAAGGCAGCTTTTGTGGCCATCAAAAACAAGAGTTCAGTCTGGCTCTTCACTGTGGTTAAACCAAGTAACAAAATAGAAAGCCCCACAGGTGTTCTGGTGTGTTCCATTTCCTGCGTAGCTCAACTGTCCTCCAACTTTTAGACTTGCTGGGGCTGGCGTTGGCTAAGAAAGAGCCTTGCGGGCAATCTGAATGCACAACCCTCTCCTGGGTACTTCTATGGTGGGGTCAGGGTGTTCCTCTGAGCTGGATTGGTGCTCATGGTAGAGCTGGCATTTGTACTGAATTCTAGACCCTGAAAGTGTGTGAGGTGGCAAAAATCTCACACTGGGAGATGAATGTTTAATCGAATCGAGCCTTAAGCACATAAACATGCATGACAAATCTGATTTCTTTTTGCGCCTTTGCTTTTCCTTCCCATTTAAGTTTTAGGTACTACACATACGTATATATGTATTCTCTATGTACACATGTATCTATATAGACACTATATCTATATCTATATATGTATAATCTGTTTTTTTCAGGGCTATTACAGGGCTTTAGTCTAAAGAAAAAGTATGCCATACTTGTCAAGTTGTAATAGATGCTGTTATTAAAGATACTATTGTAATTCTGAGTCGATGTTTAGGGTTAATGCATTTGCATAAGTGAATTATCATTGACTAGGAGTCCCAGGAGACTGCAGTTCTTATTTCTACCCCTGATCCCCAAATTCCTCTACGTGCGTCCTATTCTCCATATCCTTACCATAGTCTTGTAACATGATTCTTCCTAAGTCAGAATCTTCAGCTTAACTCGCATTCTTGTATTATTTAATGCCTCTGTTTTAGTGTTATTTTGTAAGTGCATATATGAAGGAGAAAGAGATAAGTATTCCATTCCTAAAGTCAGATACCTTGTGTGGAATCTTGGGCGCCACTTCAGCAGCTCTACGGCCTTAGGCAAGCTTCAGTGAATTACCTCAGTTATGGAATGAGGATAATAATTGCATCTCCTTACTGGATTTTCACGAAGTGAAATAAAAGAATACACAAAAAATGTTCAGACTGACATGTAACAAACAGTCAGAAAAGTTGATTATTACCATCAGTATTATTGATATGTCCCTTTGTTAAAATAATTTCTGGACGAGTTGCAGCATTCTAAGATTTCACTGAGCAATTTTTATTTTCTCCTTCGATGAGTAGACTGGGGATGGGCAGCATTTTTTTTTATTTCCTCTTACCATCAACATAAAAATAAGAAGTAGCAAGCTAGGTGGTGGTAGTGCCTGCCTATAATCCTAGCTACTCAGGCACTTGAGACCTGGAGGATTGCAGTTCTAAGACAGCCCAGGCAGAAAAGTCTGTGAGATTCCATCTCCAATAAACCAGCAAAATGTCAGCCTGGAGGTGTGCCTGGAGAAGTGGAGTACCAGCCAGGAACAAAGAAACTTGAGTCCTGACTAGAAGTTCAGGAACCAGTACATTACCCCCCACCCCCTGCAGGCCCTTTCCCCCTACAGACTCAGAAAGTAGCTGGTTTGGACAATGGACATCTCATAATAATGAAATAAATTATACAGGATTTTAACATTTCTTATAAGTCTTATTTATTTTTAATACACTTGCTATGAAAAGTATGGCTTTACATAATGCACTGGGAGTTAAATCATGTACCTTAAAATCTCAAGAAGGTATGCATATCTTATTGAGTAATTCTAAGATTACCTTTTTTTGGTGGGGGGAGGTCTGGTTGTGGGGCCTGAACTCTGGGCCTGGGCACTGTCCCTCAGCTCTTCAGCTCAAGGCTAGCGCTCTACCACTTGAGCCACAGCGCCACTTCCAGCTTTTTCCTTTTTTGCTTATGTGGTGCTGAGGAATCGAACCCAGGGCCTCATGCATGCAAGGCAAGTGCTCTACCACTGAACCACCTTCCCAGCCCAGATTACTTTTGTATTATGATACTTCTTAAAGCAGTGCTTTAAAAAAAAAACAACAATTTAATCAAGTCTTTCAACAGTGATCATTTTTACTTTGCAACAGCCAATAAATACTTTCTCAAAGGAAATGGTATATATACACACACACATATACACATCTATACACATATGTGTGTATATAAATAAATAAGTAAATACAAACACACACATACATACACATTGATAGAATTTTTTTGTTACTATAACAATATACCTGAAGAGAATACAATTTAAAAAAAAAAAAAAAACTCCAGAATTCAAAACTGGAAAGAAAGAAGTGTTACTACATTAAGTGGTGCCAAAGTAGAGAGAAAAGGAAAAGAGAAACTAGCTGAGAAGTGACTTTCATTTTGGAATAGACTGAGAATCCACACAGACTGTGCTGGGATCATGACTCCAAGATATATAGCAACCTAACCTGAAGCAGGTAATTAAAACTCTCTGTCACGTGGGAATGATAGAGAATATACCCCCTAGGGAATCAATATGTATGGCAATCAATGTATATACAGTTCTTAGGGCAGTGTTGGGCATATCGTAAGGGTCCCATGTCACTATAACAATTGTTACATGTACAGTACACATATATCTGGACATCTATATGCAAGAATGAAGTTAGTCCCTTACCTCATCCTACACACAAAAGATCACTCAAAAATCATCAGTAACTGAAATGTAAGCATCAAAACCTTAAAACACTTAGAAGAAAACATAGGAGAAACATTTCTGATCTGTAATTTCACAATGTTTTCTCACTGTCTTCTGATATCAGCTGTCCAGTGAAAGAAAAATAAATTGGACTTCATAAAACTTAGATATATGTGTCCAGGGCTGGGAAGGTGGCTCAGTGGTAGAGTGCTTGCCTTGCATGCATGAAGCCCTGGGTTCAATTCCTCAGCACCACATAAGCAGAAAAAGCTGGAAGTGGTGCTGTGGCTCAAGTGGTAGAGCGCTTGCCTTAAGCTGAAGAGGTGAGGGACAGCACCCAGGCCCAGAGTTCAAGCCTGACAACCAATAAAACAGAAAGAAAGAAAGAAATATTTGTCCATCAAGAGGCACTGTTAAAAGCAAAGATCACCCACCAAATGAGAGGAGGCTTGAAAATTTTTACATCTGATAAGGATCTACTATTCATAATGTTTTAAAAAGCAAAAACCAAAACCCTCTTACAACTCCACAATGAAAAGTAAAACAACCCAGTTTAAAAATGGGTAAAGAGAAGACTAGATATTTTTCCAAAGAAGAAATACAAGTGGCCAACAGACATGAAAAAGTTCAATGTTAATAGTCATTATGGAAATTCCAAACTTAACCCCAAAGAAATGCTATTTTAGATATGTTAGATGACCAGAAGGAAGAAGGCGAGAAGAGGAAAAAGAAGCAGGAGAGAGAAAAGGAGGAAAGAGGGAGAGAGAATAACAAGTATTGTGGAGACAGGATAAATTACAATTTTTTTTTTTTTAAATTTTGTCAGTCGTGGGGCCTGAACTCTGGGCCTGGGCGCTGTCCCTCAGCTCTTCAGTTCAAGGCTAGCACTCTACCACTTGAGCCACAGTGCCACTTCTGGCTTTTTCTGCTTGTGTGGTGCTGAGGAATCAAACCCAGAGCCTCATGCATGCAAGACAAGCACTCTACCACTGAGCCACCTTCCCAGCCCATCACAATGGTTTTCAAGTGTATGATGTGAAAGTCAAAAGGTATGGACACAGTGAAAAACAAGATGGTGGTTCTTCGGCCAATTCATCATAAAAATTTCCAGAGGACTCTGCAGTTTCATTCCTAAGTATGAACCCCAAACAACTGAAGAAAAGGTGTGAAAGGAAAACTTGTATGGAAAAGTTCATGCAGCACTTTTCATTTTTTTACAACAGACCAATGGTAGAAACAACCTCATAGATGAATGAAAAGACAAAACATAATATGTTCATGAAAGAGACTGCTGTCTAATCATAACAAAAGGTGAAGTCCTCAGGCATGTCATCGCATGGATGAAACTTGGAAAGATGTATTCTAAGTAAAGGAAACTAATCAAGTTCATTGATATAATGTCCACAGAGACTAATCTGTAGAATGAGAACATAGATTAGTGGTTGTCAAAGGCTGGGGTGGGGGAAGGGAGGAGTTTAGCATGACCCTTTGAGTGATGCAAATGTGACAGATTTAAAAGCACAATGTCACCTAGCACCAGTGGCTCACAGAGGAAATCCTAGCTACTCAGGAGGCTGAGATCTGAGGATCATGGTTCAAGGCCAACCAATCAGGAAACGGCTGTGAGACTTATCTCTGACTAATCAATAAAAAGACTGAAGTGGAGCTGTGGCTCAAGTGGTAAAGTGCCAGCCTTGAGTGAAAAAGCTAAGGGACAACAGCCAGGCCCTGAGTTCAAGCCCCAGTTCTAGAATGATTAAACAAATAAATAAAGCACAATATTGCAACCGGTAGTGAATGCCACTGAACTGTACACTTTAGAACAGTGAATCTTATCTGATGGCTGTTGTTTTTGCCACAATAGAAAACAATAAATCTCTCAGAAGAATGATGAAGGGCAAGGGACATGGAGAGACTTAAAAGCAGGCAGTGAAGTAAGACAGAGAGCAGAGAGAGTTGGACCATGCCTGCCCCTGTAACTCCACCGTCCTCAGCGAATGGCTGATCACTCTGCCCCTTCCTAGCTGTGGCATTTTCTAGTGAAACCTCCAGACCCTTGTAGGCCCTCAGCCAACTTCCACCTGCTACCCCAGCTCTGGGTCTACAGAAGAAAGATCAGGCTGCTTCCTCCCGCCCCCACTCCCTCCCTTCCTTTGCCCTTTCCGCCACCTCCTCCATTTCCTGGTCACCTCAAGGCTCTCCACAAAACACACTCTGTGCGCTTTTGAGTTCCTGAGAACCCAGAGCCCTTCTCAAAGTTCAAGATGTGGCCTCAGCTTCTATGTAAGGAAAGGAAAGACAGATAAGACGATACCGAAGGACAGGCACCGGGCATTACGTGGGGTTAAGCAATTGTAATGTGCTCTTTCTCATCAGTTATTTGTGGTTTGCATTTGCATATATTTGTTTTAAAGCACTTATTGAGCACAAGACATTTCCTGTGGCAAAAACCACTCGGATCGTGTCACATCACCCTTGAATGGCTTCTCAGATCACTCAGAATCCATGGCCAAACTGTTTGGGACAGGCCCAAAGCCTGATGCAGCTCTGACTTTTCTGCCATCTCTCCCATCCTTCCAGAGCTCTAGCCACTTGACTCTCTGCTTTTCCTTTGCTCACCACAAGATCTTCCGCCTTGCTTCCTTCTGCCTGAAACGGTCTTTCTCCAACTTAATCATGGCTCATTTTCTTTTCTTTTTGTCGGTCATGGGGCTTGAACTCTGGGCCTGGGTGCTCTCCCTCAGCTCTTCAGCCACTTCAGGTTTTCTGGGGGTTTATTGGAGCTAAGAGTCTCACGGACTTTCCTGTCTGGGCTGGCTCTGAATGGCCATCCTCAGATCTCAGCCTCCTGAGTAGCTAGGATTACAGGTGTGAGCCACCGGCACCCAACATGGCTCATTTTCTTAAATGGCATCTCCCACTCATCCATGCTCTCCTGTGATTACTGCTGTTCACCCTGCTTTGTTCCCCAGAAGAACGAATGAACACTATTAAGAGGCTACATCTTGCCTGTGTCCCTGCTGGGAAAGAAAAAGCTCCACTGAGGGAGGGACTTGCCAGTGGTGTTCTCTGCTAGATCTCGCCATCCAGATTAGCCTGGTATACAGCAAGGACTCCATAAAGACCTGCCAAGTGAATGGCACTGCTAGCAATGGAAGTTTTGTTTTCCCTACTGACCTTGCTGTGTGGTTTCATGAGTAGGTGCTTTGTGCTAAATTCCTGTGCATGCGCTGTCTCATTTAACATTCAGAGCAACTAGGAATTAAGCTTTGTACTTAAATGTGGGAAATGAGACATAGATGAAGTCCCCAATCAAGGATGAATGAGATCTTCTCCACAAGACCTAGAAAGGAAGCGGAAATCCCTCCTATTATAAAAAACAACGAATCAAGCATTTATTTTGTGTTTCTTGTATAGATAACCAAGTCATTCGTAAGGGAAGGGTCAAAATAAAATCTTAAGCTAGTAAGCGAAGGAGAGAACTTTTTTAAAATCACTATTTTTGAATCCCTGATGGAACAACAGAGCCAGGCCCTGGTGGCTCACAGCCTGTAATCATGGCGAATCAGGAGGCTAGGGGCAGAGGATCACGGTTCAAAGCCGGCCAGAGCAAGAAAGTCCATGAGATTCTTACCTCCAATTAGCCAGCAAAAGGTTGGAAGTGGAGCTATGGCTCAAGTGGTAGAGTGGTAACTTTGAGTGAAGAGCTAAGGGACAGTGCCCCGGCAGTACCCCAGAACTGGCAGGAGAGAGAAGGGGAAGGGGAAGAAGGAAGAGGAGGAGGAGGAGGAAGAAGAAGAGGAGAAATAATAGGTCTGGCTCTGCTGTCTCATGCCTGTAATCCTAGCTCCTCAAGAGGCTGAGATCTGAGGATCATACTTTGAAGCCAGTAAACAATACACATTTACTCACCACCCAACTCATCTTTAACTTGATCATACTGCTATGCCTCCACAGCATCATGGCACAGCATGAGCCTATAGTTATTCTTTCTCTCTGTTTCACAAGTCCAGGTTCCATTCTATGCTCTAACATCAAAATGTATTTGCAGCCATTACGGTGATATAAAAATTAGCTCATGTGTGCCATCTAGTGGCATTGTAAGAAAACATTCACTTTTTTTTTCAGGCATGACAGCTTACTGAGTGTAGCCGGCTCTCTGTCATCCTCACTAAAGGGGGCTAGGAAAGACTACTTCTATTTGGAACTAGTAATATGAGTCCTCTCCATATTTTAATGGTACTGGAGATTTGAACTCGGGGCTTCTGTGCTTGCTTGTGAGTACCCTCTAGCCTGAACCATGTTCCCAACGTTTTTTGTTTATTTGTTTGTTTTTGCTTTTATTATTTATAAAATAAAGTCTCACTTTTTGCTCATTCTGCAGCATGGTCCTCTGATTTAGAATTCCTGCATAAATGGGATGACAAGCGTTTGCGACTGCACCAGCATTTTATTGGCTGAGATGGGGTTAAAACACGCTGCCCAAGTGGTGTTTTGGTTATAGCATGTTCTCTGGGGCAGGAGAAAGAAGATCGCTATTATGACAATGTCAAGTGATGAGTACCAGCCAGAAGCAATGAGAGTCGCTGCATAGTGAAGGGTCCTTAAAGTTGAGATACATGGTGGCAGCAATGAGGATATAAAACTAAGTTTGAGTTCTGTTAGCAATTTATTTGTTGAACCCAATAGCAGGAAAGCTATCAAAACTGAAAATATAAATAAATTCTTGTTTACTGGTAAAGTAAGCTTGTTTAGGGAAGAAAGCTGGGTATCCTGGGGAACTTTGAGGAAGCACACAAACTTTGTTGGGGGGTTATTTCTTGCAGCATTTGATTTTTTTCTTTTTGTCAGTTGTGGAGCTTGAACCCAAGGCCTGGGCGCTGTCCCTGAGCCTCTCTGCGCTCAAGGTTAGCGCTTTACCACTTGAGCCACAGTGCCACTTCTGGTTTTTGAGTGGTTAATTGGAGATAAGAGACTCATGAGGACTTTTCTGCCTGGGCTGGCTTCGAACTGTGGTCCTCAGATATTAGCCTCCTGAGGAACTAGAATTGCATGTGTGAGCCACCAGAGCCCAGCTGCATTTGATTCTTGGACACTGTTACTAAATGAAAATTTATGATTTTGTGATTGCTGAAATACATTGGAAGATGTGTAGAGATTCATAACTACATACATCCCTTGTTTCCAGCACAGTGACCTCATGGTGTAAGCAGTTTTCCAAGAGTCCAAACTTGCCAAATTCCTGCTTTATGAATTTTAATAAATTTCCTCATAACAACTTCAAATATATATATATATATATATATATATATATATATATATATATATATATATGCTCACACCTTTCTCTTCTCAGATGGTCTCTTCTAATTTCACAATCTTTTTTAAAAATAAAAATCTAAATTCCATATATAAAAGAAAACATGAGGTGAATGTCTTTCTAAATCTGGCTTATTTTGCTTAACATGATGATCTCTAGTTCCATCCTCTAAAGAATGACATGATTTTGTTCTTCTTTATGACTGAATAATATTCCATTGCATGTACACACATTTTCGACATTCGGTTTTTCTGTTGAAGAGCACTTGGGCTGATTCTCTGGCTTGGCTATCATGAGTAGTGCCATAATAAACAGGATGTCAGGTGTCTCCAAAGAAACTCTATACTGATTTTGAGAGTAGCTATATTAACAATCATTCCACAACAGTGTATAAGGGTTCCTTACCCCCACAACCAATTTCACATCCTCATCAACATTTATTGTTATTATTTTTAAATTATAGCCATTCTTATTGGAGGTGAGATGGAATGTCAATGTAGATTTGATTCATACATCTCCAATGGCAAAAGATGTTAAATATTTGTATCTATTTGTCCGCCTTTTATACTTCTTTTCAAAACTGGCTATTAATTAATTCATTTGCCCACTTATTGTTCTTTTGGTATTCAATTTTTCTTCAGTTCTTTATATATTCTGGATATTAGTCCCTTGTCAGTGGATGTAGGCTGTTTCTTCACTCTGGCAATTGTTTTCATTGGTGTGCAGAAGCTTTTTTAATGTGATGCAATCCCATTTGTCAACTCTTGTGCCTATTTCCTGAGTTATTCAGAAAATCATTGCCTATGACTGTATCTTGAAGTGTTTTCCCTGTTTCTCTTTCAAAAGTTAAGGTTTTGCAAAGGTTCAGGTTTTACATTCAGGTCTTCGTTCTGAGTTGATTTTTGTCCATGACAAGATAAGGCATCTACTTTCGTGTGGATACTCAGTTTTCCCCATTACAACTTGTTAAAGGGGCTGTCCTTTCTCCAGGTATGTGTGCGCGCACACACACACTTGCACCTTTATCAAGAATCAGGTGGCTATGGCTGTGTGTTTCTTTCTAAAGACCCAACTTTTACAGCTCTGTTGGATGTGGGTGCCAAAGTCTATAAAGGGAAGGTATGGTAAGCCCAAAAATGGTCCAGGGTGCCAAGTATGTCAGGGCAGTATGTTAGCACCAGGGAAGGCTAAAAGAATGACCCTCCTCTCCCAAACAGGAGTGCTCCCCAGAGGCTGGGCTATGCAGGGAGGAAGCAGCGTCTATTTTGGGACAAGGAATCATGCTCAAAAGTCCTTGCTTTTCAGTACTCTTGCTTCTGATCAACACCTCCCTCCCTGCTCCCATCCCACAGCTGAGACACTGAAAATTATATGAGAATTGCTGAAATACGTGGGTCAAACTCTTTAGCTTATTGATTTGTGTTCCAATGAGAGTGTGTTCCAATGCTCACACCTTTCTGCGGTGATACCCGAATTCAGCTGAGAGAGTTGAGCAAATTTCCTAGTGAGGAAAGGAAACTGGAGGAACCCTGATCCAATTCACAACACACACACACACACACACACACACACACCCCACCACCACCACCACCACCACATACCTGGATAATGGGATTGACATCGACATACTATATAAGTGCATTGTAAACCCTGTAATGACCATAGGGTCATTCCCATTCATGAATTCCCTCATCAGGTAGCCTTGTAGAAATATTATAAAGTCTCAGAAAGGTGGAAAAAAAACCCCCAAAAACCCATAGCTCACTTTGCAGAGAGACCATTGGCCAGTATAATGTTGCCCAGTGTAACAGTACCACCTGCTGGACATGGGTATCAAATACATTGTATGGCCATCAGCCATATGAGACTGCAGCCCAGCCTAGTGATCCACTTAAATTCAATTCCCTCACCCATCCAAAAGAAGGTCATGTTCCCAAATGCTTTGGATTGAGGCTTTCAACATCTGAATTTGGGGGGGAACCAATGGCACCCCCTTTTCCAAAGAGGGGGAGCAGTTACTGACCTGGTGCCAAGCCTTTTTTTTTTCTTTTCTTTTTTTTTTTTTGGTTGGTCCTGGATCTTGAACTCTGGGCCTGGGAGCTCTCCCTGAGCTCTTCAGCTCAAGGCTAGCGCTCTACCACTTGAGCCAAAGCACCACTTCCAGTTTTCTGAGTGGTTTACTGGAGATTAAGAGTTTCTTGGACGTTCCTGCCTGGGCTGGCTTTGAACCGTGATCCTCAGATCTCAGCCTCCTGAGTAGCTAGGATTGAGCCACCAGCACCCAGTGCCTTGTTTTTTTTAACTGGCATCAATTACTTGCAGAGGTAAGGCGGGGGTTCATTTTAACAAATCAATTTACGTATACAGTGCATCTTGACCATAATCACTCCTCTGCATCCTCCATTACCTCCTTCCCCTACCCCTTCCTAAACCCGTCCACCAACTTGCTTGCTTCATTTCACACATGGAATATAAAGTAGATCAAGTACTATGTTTGCCCCCCTCTCCCTCCCTGCTTGTGTACCCCTTTCTACTCATGCTTAGCTGCCAGACAAGCAATGTTTCACTTTCCTAATATCTGTTTTTGCTAAAATACCTGTGAATTGTTCAAATGGTCTCATCACGCATGTAGATAGCGTACTTTAGTCAGATTGGTCACATGTTCACAGATATAGGTATACATCCATCCACATGTGTGCACACATGTACATATATACACATGCAGATATATGCACACATGCATAGGTATATGTGTGCTCACATATATGCACATGTGGTTATATACATGTGCATATGTTGCACACATACATATACATGCATGCATACATATACATGCACTCATACATTATATACATATGAACCTATATATACTTTCACATATATTTCTATTTTAGGGCTATCATCTATATATGAGGAAAAAAATGTCTTCTTTGTCATTCTGAGCCAGGTAGTTTTTTGCTAAAAATAAATATTTGCCCCCCCCCCCCAGACCCTGAGATTCCGAGGCTTGGCACTCCATTTTCGGTTGGGGCCCCTAGAACTTAACAATGACAAGGCAAAGGCCCATTTGCTGGTCAAACGAAAACATTCTGCTTGAAGGGAATGGCCTGTCTGCTTATCCAGGAGTTGCATCTCAGAGAAGCAGTAGCCATTCTTTAGGGGAAAATTCCATCTTCTACTCTGTCACCTGAGACAAAGCTGTTGACTCAGTGGGACCCTAAATGCTTGAGTTTGCCTTTGGTTCCTAGGCTCAAGACCAGTGATTACTGCTGCTCTTTAATCCGGTGACAGCCGCTGAGAGCCTACTCACGGTGATCAGCAGGCAGAGCTCAAAGCTATTCTCACCAAGAAACAGCAATGACTTCCCAGGTGTTTTGCCCACCCTGTTTTCCTCTTCTGTGACTAGCAATCAGCTTTCTTATCTCCATGATATATCTTTTGTCTGTGTGCCCAGAGAGGTTTTAGCACTGTGTAGCCAAAGCAATTCTCTGGTCATTTACGTTATTACCAGCAGCCCCAAAGGTCCCTACACAAAATTCTAGCTAAGGAGGTCAAGAATGCAAGGCCTTAACTGCTCTTTCTTTGGGCCATTTCTTGCTTGTGCTTCAGTGAACAACTTTGACAGGTGAATTAAAGCAATTCTTGCTCTCTTCCAACACTTCTCTTGTTCTAGGCTCCCTATAATGAAGTAGTCTCCCCCAGCTCCATATTCCTCAGATAGGATCCAAATACAACCCATTTAGGCTCAAACTCATCTTTGCACCTCCACGAGTTCGGAGGGGCATGCAGACTGATGTTGTCATCAGGCTCTGACAGCTGGCTAAGCTGTTAATAATAATGGTCTCCATCTCAGATGTTTATGATTGTCTATAGTGGACTCACTTGTCAGTTTGAGGTAAAGTAAACCCTGACTCATCACAGACCTGGAGGTCATGGAAACCAAGGTAAAAGTGAAATTCCTGCACTTTTTTTTTTTTTTTTTGCCAGTCCTGGGGCTTGAACTCTGGGCCTAGACACTGTCCCTGAGCTTTTGTGCTCAAGGTTAGCACTCTACCATGTGAACCACAGCTCTACTTCCAGTTTTTTGTAGTTAATTAAGAGTCTCACAGACTTTTCTGCCTGGGCTGGCTTGGAGCTGCAATCCTCAGATCTCAGCTTCCCGAGTAGTGAGGATTACAGGAGTGAGCCACTGGCTTTTTGAAAGTTCTTTGATAAGGATGCTCTAAGTATCTGATGTACTTGGCTGTTTCCTATACTTAGTATTTGGTGTCTTCTCAGTCACTTTGTTATTATTGTAATTCTATTGTCCATTCTTCCAACTGTTACCCCTCGCCAAAGAAATCTCTGTCCTGAGAAAGAATAATCGAAGGAGCGAATATAATCAAAGTATATTATATACAGGTAGAGAAATACGACAACGAAGCCTCATATATCGTAGTATTAATATGTGTGTGTGTGTGTGTGTGTGTATGTGTGCAAATAAAACTGTGGGAGAAAAAAATAAATCTTCTTCCTGTGTAGGACACTCTTAGCTCTAATCCATCTTTAGTAAGAGTAACAGTAACATCTAATACAAAGAGGTGTGTGTGTGTGTGTGTGTGTGTGTGTCTGTGCGGGGTCCAACCTAGGGCTTCCCAGATGGGAAGCATGCCCTCTACCACTAAGCTCCATCCTCAGCCCAGGAAAGGCATTTTCCTAAAGACTGGAGGCATTGTTCTATATAATAGGTATCATCTTTACTCCTAACATTTCTCTAAAGGGGATTTTTACTACCTCTGCTGTACAGAACAGGAGACTGAGGCACAGGTAATACAGTTAGTCGGGGTAGAGCTGAAATTCACCCAGGCAGCCTGCCTTTAGCCCTCATTTGTGACCGGCTGTATGGCCAGAATAGAGCCAAGTACAATTAGCCACAGAAACTTAGCGACCTTGGTCTGAAGTCTTAGGAAAATAATTTAGGACAAACTCTACACATTTAACTTTGACTGGCAACATTTAAAAATACTTTGTGATAGGGGCTGGGAAGGTGGCTCAGTGGTAGAGTGCTTGCCTTGCAAGCCGGAGGCCCTGGGTTCGATTCCTCAGCACCACATAAGCAAAAAGAAAAAAGCTGGAAGTGGCGCTGTGGCTTGAGTGGTAGAGTGCTAGCCTTGAGCTGAAGAGCTGAGGGACAGCACCCAGGCCCAGAGTTCAAGCCCCACGACCGGACCCAAAAAAAAAAAAAAAAAATACTTTGTGATAACCCGTATTTGGCAATTCGACAATCTAATATACTTTGATCTTTTCTATATTGTCTGATCCATTGTCAAGTTTTTACAGTCTGTATTAGCTCCCTATTGCTGTTGTAACAAGTTGTCAAGAACTCACCAATTTAAAATAGTGCACATGTACTATCTTACAGTTCTGAGGTTAGAAGTCCTAAGTGGGCTAGAAGGACTGTATCCCTTTGATGGCTGTAGAAAATAATCTGTTTTCTGTCTTTTCTGCCTTCTAGAAGCTGCAGGCATTCCTTGGCTTGTGGCCTTGATTCTATCTTCAGAGCCAATGGTATGTCTTCAAATTTCTCTCTCTCTCTCATTGTGTCTGTCTCCATTTCCACCTCTCTCTATGTATTTATGTGTATCTCTCTGTGTCTCCATGTCTATCTCTGTCTCTGTCTCCCTTTCTTCTCTTTATAAATATGCTTACAATTATGATGGAATCATTCCATTTGGATAATACAAAACAATTTCTCTATCTGAAACTCCTGAATGAGCACATGGTAAAAAGCCCTTTTGCCATTGAAAGTAACATGGATATCATGGAGAAGGGGTATTATTCTGTCTATAATAACACAAGCAATTGTCTAAGTGATCATCTCTTCCTGCAGTATAGAAATTTTCCATGAGTGCATCTGGACTAAAGACTTAAACAAGGCTATTTATCAAATAAACAGTAATTAATTTCATCTTGCCTTTGAGGGTGGCATATTTTATCTGAAGAAGCACATGTGTTAGAACTTTAACCCCTGTGCTAACGTAACAGCTTAATTATTGTAAAACATACCTGAAGCCGTGCATTCATAAGCATGAACTCCTGCTGATTTTTCAGGTTTTCATTCATAGATTTTGAAAATATAAATCCCATCGTGATCTAAAGTGTAAAAATGCAAAGAGACTTTAAATAATGCATGATGTGCATCCTGGTATTCTCTTTTCTGGGCTACCAGGAGCTGCAGCAAAGTAAAAGGAGGAAAGAAGGGGAAAGGGAGAGAGAAAGAGAGAAAGAGAAAGGAAGAAAAAAAGAAAAAAGAAATAAGGAAGGGAGGGATGAAGGGAGAGAAGAAGGAAGGAAAAATTTTAAGCCTAGGAACATGGTATGAATTCTAAAGAGCTTTGTAACCCCAGGCACATCTAACCAGTTTGGACTTCCTTTTACTGGGCTAAAACTAACGAAGGGAATTACACAATTTCCAAAATCTCCTACTGCTCTATCTACAAGGATATGGCACCATGTTTTCTGACCTTTTTCTCCACTATAAATCTTGAGAATAAGATGAATACTATCATATCATCAGTGCAGGTGAACAATAAAATCTTGCGTTTGAAGACTGAGTCAGAAGATGCTTTGTGCATTTGGAAAATACATTTCTCTGCACTCTTTGCATTGGTGTTAAAAGAAAGATTTCGGCATCTCCAGGTGAGGGTATCTACATTCTTCTGCTGTCCCTCTTTCCGTCATATCCTTTCTTCCCATGCACCCACTGCTCAGATCTTTTAGCCATCTTCCCCCAGCTTCCCTTTTGTTCTCTCCATATTAGATGTTAAGTTTTCAAAAGGGGGAAAACATCAGAATGCTCAAATGTCCTCGTTAATGCACTTATAATAAAATGAATGCATTGCACTCTTGCTCCTGGCTTCCCTGTATTCTGGCCAAGTATAGGTGCTGGAATTAAATTACAGGGATCTTTGAGCCAGTCAGCTTCAGAACTGGGCACAGAAGGCTTACCTACTTCCTGGGAAAAGAGGCCTTGGTGGTCATGAAAATTCTCTCCCTGTCTGGCACTATCTTACTCCAGCACCCTGTGACTAGAGACAGAAGCTACTTGTTGAGGATGTAGAAATCTAGCAGTACTTTCCTTTTACCTGAGGGTTTTTTTTGGGGGGGGAGGGCGGTTGTAGGCTTGAACTCTGGGCCTGGGTGCTGTCTCTGAGCTCTTCAGCTCAAGGTGAGCGTTCTACCATTTGAGCCACAGCGTCATTTCCTTTACCTCAGTTTTGACAGCCCCATGAGTCATCTCCAATAGCAGACTAGAACTTATGGGAAAGATCTATTATCCATCTTCACAGTCTTTATGGTATCTATGATCCACAAATGTTTGCATAGGGCAGGAGTGATATAATACAAGAAAAACTTTGGCTCAGGTCATTTGTCTTTCCTTACTTTTTCTCCTGAATGTAAGAAATGGTAATTGAATTTCTCCATCTGCTGCAGACATGTCAAAAGGAAACAGTTGTCATCTGGGTGCTGGTGGCTTATGCCTGTAGGAATCTTAGCTATTTAGGAGTCTGAGAGTTGAGGTTTGTGGTTCAAAGCCAGTCCAGGCAGAAAAGTCCCTATGAGACTCTTATCCCCAAGGAATTGCTCAAAAACTGGAGGTGGTGCTGTGGTTCAAAGTGGTAGAGAGCTAGACTTGAACAAAAAAGTTCAGGGACAGTGCCCAGGTCCTTAGTTCAAACCACACAACCAAGGGGGGGGGGGGTGAGGAGGGAGAGAGAGGAAAACAATTGTCCTCAGGTTACCATGCACATATTACAAATGTCTGTTTCTCAGAGAGCTACTGTTGTAAGTGGATGGGATCTTCCCTGGAATGGAAGGACAGTTCTCATTCATGTTAATCATGAAATAACCACTCTGGAAAGTTAGAATTTAGACTTACCTCCTTCTGGCCCTTGCTCTCCTGGTCTGGACTTGAGGTGTGGATATGCTAGCAGATACTCAGGATGGAAGCCACACAGGAAGAAGAGCTTTCCACCTGAAAACAAGTGAACCATACCTTTGAACCTCAAGGGAACTCAGAAATTTCAACTTCTCTTTTTTCCTAACCCTAACAAAACCATCCTTCACTCTATTCCTTAGGGTAGTCAGACTATTCGACTTCCTCTTTCCCACTAGAAAAATACTTAGCAGGTAAATAAGAGTGATCTGCAATGGAGATGGTTTTGAGTCTGTTCATAAAGTAAGTCCGTCAGAATCTCATCACTTTTTCTTTCATGGGTAATAAACATTGCTACTTAACACAACTAACGCCCCTGTGTCTCAGACAGAGGAGAATTGTGGGGTTACGTCCCTTCTGCTTTCGTTTTTCCTTTGAATACCTGGAGATTTGGGGAAAGGGCCTTCAATGGTCCAGCTCGCTCCAGCTGTGGCATGGGTTATTACTGGAAAGTGTAAACACAAATTGATTTTGCGAGGGCATTCCATGACTTCTGCCATCCAGATTTCTGTACCAACTTACTTCCTGATGGAAAAACACATTGCCTAACTCAGGGACCGGTCAGAGGATCACAGTGATTTATTTTTCAGTCAGTCTTTCTTCTGAGACCATTTCCTCCCATCTAAGTGCAACAGCTTCTGGTAGGTCATCTCCACTCGGGCTCTTTGGACCCAATCCCAGCAATTCAGGGAATATAAACCGAAAGAATGGCGGTGACCCAGCTGGAAAATGGATTGTGCTTCCTGCTAGCCAGGGCACTTCACACACCACCACCCCCTAAACACACACACACACACACACACACACACACACACACACACACACACACACACACACACACACACACACACACAGAGATCGGTGGCTAACATTCGTCATGCTCCATGGATCCTCTGGGAACCCCTTCAAACGTCAACGCTCCCCTTCCAAGCCCAACGCACGTGGACGGGGCTCCAGCACCAGCACGCTCGCGCCCACAAAGGAAAGCGGGGTGCAGCTGCAGCGCCCCTCCCCTGCAGCTCCGGAGCAAACATCGCTGGGCGGCTCGCAGATTGCTCCAGGCAGCGCTTTGCCCCAGCTCCCGGGCAGCCCCGTCCCAACAGCACACGCCCTTTTCCCGAAAGGAGACCGGCGGGATCTGTTGCTTGTCACTAGGGGCCGGCAGCGCCGGGCGCAGCGATCCAGCCCCGCCAGGCCCCGAGCGGGCACGGCCACCGCAGCCGGACCGACCCGCCCTTCCCGTCCGTCCGGGGCTGCCGTCCACTCACCCGCCAGAGGCCCAGCGACCTGCGCGGGGGACCCAGAGAGACCAGCCCGGGCCTCCCGGGCCTGGGATTGCGGCTGGGGCCGGGCCTTTCTGGGCAGAGCCTCGGGATTGGTCGGTGATGGCAGTGGGTTGAGAGCTTCAGCCAATCGGCGTGAGCCTTTAGAGTTCTGGGCCTCCCTGACCCCCCGGGGCGTTCTTCCGGCGTCCCCCGGAGCGCGGGGGCCGGCGGTGACCGGGAAGGTCCAGGTGGCCAATTCCTAACCTCAGGGCTTCTTCCGTGCGGCGTGGAGGGGAGACGGAGGGAGCGGAACGGAACCCGCGGCGAAACGGCTCCAAAGCGCTCGCTGTAAACTGCCTCCCTGCTTCCCTTGGCCAGAGTGACTGCCCGGGCTCTAAGCAGCATATCCCATCTCTCCTTCCCCCGGCCCGGGCTACACCGAGTCCGTCCCGGGCTCGTGGAGAGCAGTCACTCGCACGAGTCTTGCCCAGCGCCGTCGTTGACGATCAAATGGCTTTGGGGACTAGCGTGGCCTTCCCTGGCCTGTATCTTAGGCCTGCGGGACCACCCCATCCCGAAGGTATCGAACCTCTTCTAGGCACGAGGGGCCTTAGCCCATCTTCACCCCCCCCCCCCCCCCCCCCCGGCCTCCAGCAGTCAGTGTTCTGGAGCTTTTACAACAGCTGCTGCTGCTGCTGCTGCTGCTTCTTCTTCTTCTTCTTCTTCTTCTTCTTCTTCTTCTTCTTCTTCTTCTTCTTCTTCTTCTTCTTCTCCTTCTCCTTCTCCTTCTCCTTCTCCTTCTCCTTCTCCTTCTCCTTCTCCTTCTCCTTCTCCTTCTCCTTCTTCTTCTTCTTCTTCTTCTTCTTCTTCTTCTTCTTCTTCTCCTTCTCCTTCTCCTCCTTCTCCTTCTCCTCCTTCTCCTCCTCCTCCTTCTTCTTCTTCTCCTTCTCCTCCTTCTCCTCCTTCCTCCTCCTCTTCCTCCTCCTCTTCCTCTTCCTCTTCCTCCTCCTCCTCCTCCTCCTCCCCCCCCCTCCTCCTTCTTTTTCTTCCTCTTCTTTGTGAGAAGCAGGTGTATTTTCAGGAGCAAAACCATGTGGTTAACTACTGGAAAATGGGGCAGGGTATCTTGTTTGGCAGTGTGGAGTGGTTTATGAGCAGTCAGACTAGAATAAACATTCCGTTTCCAGCTCGCTCCCCTCCCACATGATCACTTCTATCTACAACAGGACTGAAGCTGTCTAATGTGTTGTGAGGACTAAACGATATAGTGTATTTAGACAGTATAATGTCTGGCTTATAGCCTTCAACAAACAGTAGTAACTAGCAACGGTAGAGAGTTCTTACTAACTACGTAGGCCTGAAAGGGACAAGGGAGAGGGAGAGCGGTTATTAAAACCAGGTGAGCACTGTAGCCATTGCTGTTGGAGAAATTACCCAACAGGAATTGTGTTGCTCAGTAGAGGAGAACAGTCAAAACCAGTCTTTGGCAGAGAAAGGTGAGACTTTTGCAGTTGTAGCCATGGCTTGGACCTCAATCCTAAGCAGACATAGTGAAAAGGAAAGGTCCACTTCTCCACCCTCTCATGTTCTGATATCCTGCTGGATTGACTGGACCTACCAGAAAACTAGAAGACAAGGAGCTAAATCAATGTAGTCTATAGTGGTCAGTCTCCAGTCATAATGCCTGAGGGGAAAAATAGAAAATATCCACTATAGCATTTCTACACCCCTAGATTGATCACATTTGGAAGTCCTATGTCAAAAGGAAGAAATACTTGCACTGGAGGACCCAGCCAGAATTCTACTAAATGAGAAACTGAAACTGCCCTCTGACCACTCATAATGATTAAACTGAGATGGTTGATTCCAGTGACTAAAAGGAAATTGGGAGCATTTAGATAGCAAGAGCAAGGAGAATTATGCATGACACTGAGAGATTCACTTGGCACCCTTTATTACCCACCGTTGCAATAATCAATATCACAACTTCAGTTGCCTGCTAAAATCAGGACACTTGAATTTCAGATCATGCAGAGATTGAAGTATTGCATTATCACTAACTCCTGACCTAGCAGGGGACAGAGGAGACATGACTGAATGAGTAGGCTATACCTACCAATTTTAGCTACTTAAGAAGCTGAAGAGAGGAAGGAGCTACAGTAGTTCTAGGTAACAAATGGTCATTATTTCTTTCCCACCCCTCTTTTCCCTCTTACCTAACTGGCAGAGACGGTATACTCTAGCATATACCGGAATTGACATTGTTTCTAGGTAATATGGTAATTAAAAGGCATGTATAGGAAAACCAAAGTCAAGCAGAAAAGGGGTAAAATATGATTTTATTCAAGAACCATTGAAAGAGGGTGGAAAAGGGTCATGATATACAACAGGATTTATCCCAAATATTGCAAGGACAAATGGGGTTTATAGCTAAGGAGCAGGAACAATCTAAGGGAACAATCTAGGCGGAGACATCAAAGACAGAAGGAACTTTTGCTAAAATGACTTAATAGACTTCTTTTTGAAGGCAGACAAGAATGAACAGATATCATGTGGGGATGACAGGAAGGGGAAATTTTATCTGATATTGAAGAGGATCAGACATCCAAGGCATTGGGGAATTCTGTTTTAATCGTTGGATTCTTGCTCAAACTGACACTGCAAAGGATGCAGACGCCTAAATTCAAGGCCTAATAAAGGAGAGGGCATTTTCCTCTCTTCACCCCAGAAGAGGACCTCCTTGCATAGAATCTCCTGGGCTCTGTGCAGCAGGTTTTCCTGGGATTTGCATGCTTGAGGCTTTCAGAGGTGTTTGAGGTTTCAGAGGAAATGAGAGGCATTTCAGAGGAAAAGAGACATAACATACGTTTGTTTCTTTTTCAGTTTTGCACTGAGGATCTGTGAGTGGTTGTATTCCTTCCAAACTGTAGCTCTTAATAAATGCTCCTTCCTTCCTGGGTCTATCTTGCTGCACTTTGGATTTATTTCCTCTCCTTCTTAACCTGGACATGACACACAAGCTTCCTTCTATTGCTTGACTCTGAATATATCCATTCAATGGTTCCTTTAACCCAGAGTACACCCTTTTACAAATTGTCTTCATTCATGGTCTCCTGTGTAGAATTCCTGATGGAAAAATGCTTTTGTTTATCGTATATATTTAAATTACATGGGCTGGGAATGTGGCTTAGTGATAGAGTGCTTACCTAGCATGCATAAAGCCCTGGGTTTGATTTCTCAGTACCACATAAACAGAAAAAGCTGGAAGTGGTGCTGTGGCTCAAGTGGTAGAGTGCTAGCCTTGAGCAAAAGAAGCTCAGGGACAGGGCCCAGACCCTGAGTTCAAGCCCCAGGACTGGCAAAATAAAGAATAAATGAACTACATGCACATTATACATACTTTATGTGAAATATTGTTTGTAACTCTAAAATACAAGTAAGCTGACCATGAGATTATATGTCTAGAACAGTGAGGAACAAATTACTATAAATGTTGTATATCTTTTGTTGAATTCAGGGGTAAGAGGATTAAAGAAAGTTTGTTTCTATATCAAGTGACCCCTAACTAGTAACTGGCATGTAGACAAATTCTAGTTGTATGAATTTGTGAGTTTTATGTGTGTATGCTTTACGCATACAAATAATGTGCTTATATTACCTTGCTCTAAAGCATAAGGGTTTTCCTGTTGTCACTTAGCACTCATATTTGTGTGTGTGTGTGTGTGTGTGTGTGTGTGTGTGTGTGTGTGTGTGTGTGTATGCCTAAGTCTGTGTGTCTGCATGTGTCTGTGTGCTAGTTTTGGGGCTTGAATTCAGGTCCTATGGAGTTGACCCACAACTCCAATTCCAATTTTTTTTTGGCAGTTAATTGGAGATAAAAGATTCACAGACTTTTCTGCTCATGCTGGCTTTGAATCTTGATCCTCAAATCTCAGTCTCCTGAGTAGCTAGGATTATAGGTGTGAGCCACCAGTGCCTAGCTAGTACTATATTCTTAACAGCGGTATACATTTCAGCAAGGGTGTATGCAACTTCTGGTGTTAGACATTTCTGATCTCTTTCCTCTTTTCAATACTTCATGATAACGTTTTCATATATTTGTAGCTTTTATATTTTGCCTTAGAAATGCTAGGTTATAACAATAGTAGTTCACCTACTTTAGAGAAAATTGATGTAAAATCCTCAAACTCATTGGGAGTTCCCTATTTCAGGACTGTGAAATTGCTTGTCATTTCCTTATACCTCCATAAAATAGGGTTTTTTTTCCAAAATAAAGTTTATGAAAGTTAAAGATGGACTTAGCGATATTTCTTTTAACAGAGATACCTTTCACAGGGAGGAGGATATTCCCCATTCATATGAGAAATCCATTTACCCAAGAATCTTTCTGTGAAGGACCACAGATGGTGCCCTCTAATTTCTGGATTTTAACCTTTCACTTCAATTCTGCCAATCACCTAGTGACAATCTGGACCAACACATCCCTACAGGACTCTGAATAGCCTTTGTTTTGACTCTGTCCATTCATGAACAGTGACACCATGTGGTGGGATCTTACAATGGCAGCAGAGGCCCCAGATCCTGTTCTCTTCCTATTAGAATTTTTTTTTTTAATTGAGGTATTTAATAGTTTTCAAAACTATGATATAGGGGCTGGGAAGGTGGCTCAGTGGTAGAGCGCTTGCCTCACATGCATGAGGCCCTGGATTCAATTCCTCAGCACCACATAAGCAGAAAAAGTCAGAAGTGGTGCTGTGGCTCAAGTGATAGAGTGCTAGCCTTAAGCTGAAGAGCTGAGGAACAGCGCCCAGGCCCAGAGTTCAGGCCCCATGACCTGCAAACACACACACACACACACACACAAACACACACACACACAGAGGATAATATAGTATGTTGAGGTGTATCAATAAGAAGTCAAGGACAGGTTTTTGTTGTTGCTTTATTTTGTTTTGTTTTGAGTAGAGGGCGATTTGATTCCAGAGTATTTCTTGAATCATAAACTGACTATTGAAGAGTAATGAGAGTCTGCCACTTAAACCTTCTCCAGGAGTCCCTGAAAATGCTCTGCCCATCCTATTGAACAGGAAACTCCTAAATTCCCCTTCAGATATTTACCTTTCTGATGTTTCTATCCGTCCCCATAGATGGCGAGATCACTGGAGCAGTACCCGTTAATGCCTGCTTCTGAAACCCACGCCAAATCACGTGACTCACTTCTCACCTGTGAATTGGCCACCTTAACCCGAGAAGGCCTTTATTCAATATTTTTTTAAAGCTGAACATGGTCCCTGAACTCTGAGAAATAAGACGATCTACCCTCTCATATGTAATATCATTATGTAAGAAATATACATTTTGTGTGCTGGGTGCCTGTGGCTCACACCTAAAATCCTAGCTACTCAAGAGCCTGATTGCTAAGGATCACAGTTCAAAGCCATCCAGGGCAGGAAAGTCCATGAGAGTCTTTATCTCTGCTAAACAACAGAAGAAACTAGAAGTGGAGCTATGGCTCAAGTGGTAGCACAATAGCTCAGGGACAGCTCTCAGGCCCAGAGTTCAAGTCCTAGGACTGGCAAAAAGAAAGAAAAAGAAAGAGAGAGGGAGGGAGGGAGGGAGGGAGGGAGGGAGAGAGAGAGAGAGAGAGAGAGAGAGAGAGAGAGAGAGAGAGATGTCCACTTTCTAGCTAATGAGTCCTAAAGCCCTTTGTAATTTTCTAAGACATAGGAATGTTAGGTTCAATTATTCTGATATGTGTTGATCCTTGACCCAAGTCCTTATACAAAGCTACTAATCCCTAAAGGTATTATGTTGGCTGCAAATATTTAGATGTGACTTCAAAACAGGTTTCTGTGAGAACTTGGGATTCCATCTTATTAATTTATTAATTATGTCTCCTCTACGAACCTGCAGGGCTTGCAGGCAGATCCTGGGAAAGAGGTTAGCAATGTAACCTCACTGGTAAAGTTTATTTAAAAAAAACAACAAGAGTTATTTGTACATTCCTTCTGGATGCCTTTTTTAAAAAGAATATTTATTAATCATTTAAAATAACAATAATAATATGCTAGTTAGCTTAGAACGTTGTGTGCTAATATAAATAATGCATTTTGGTGAAAAATCATATAAAACAGACAGTATGTTTTACAGTTTTACAAATCTTCCTAATATCTGCCTTGATAAAAGATGCATGAAGTCTCATATTTGCCTCAACCCCAGTGTTCTCCGACCGGATGTACAGTGAAGATGATTGATGTACAAGTGTAATTTCATGACTGAAATAACTGGTGGGTAAAAAGAAAATTAGCATTTCTTAGAGATACGAGACAGTTGTCAAACAATATTAATGTTTAAATTAAATCAACAGAGGAGCACAAAACAAAAGAAGCAAGGTCATAGGTAACAGATGGCGACCTAATGGAGCTAATCTTTTATTGACTTAACCGTGATTCTCCTATTTCCAATGCCCATTTCATCAGGATGAGTTCATCTGGGGATGATTCCTGTTAAATGAATCCTTCTCATTAACAGCTGCTGAGGAATGAGTTTTGATGGTAATTATACACGTGTGTTTTTTCTTTAATCCAACACTTTCCATAGATTCAGTTGGAATGAGAGAGCTATGGAAAATTGATAAGAAATAGTCGGGCATATCTAAATTTTGGAAAAACACATTTAATAAGCAGTTACAAATACGATGAGCAAACACAGGATGGTCATAATTATAGTATACCAAAAACATAAAGGAACTCCAAGCAAAATGTAAATTGGAAGTAAAAATTGGCCATCATGTAATTGTCAATCTGGCTAGGAAGTCTTGATGAGAAAGGGTAAAGACTGCATGCTTCTTTCAAGATGATTTTGTTTTGCACTTGTAGCATGGAGCATGAAGGCTAAAACAATATTGTCCTTACCCCTTTCCATGCAAATGTGAACAAGCAAGTCTGATTCTTCTTAGTATTATTGTACCGTAGGGAGGGGGAGAGGAAGGGAAGAGCCAGTTCTGGGGCTTTGAACTCAGGGCCTAGCTGCTATGCCTGAGCTTTTTTGCTCAAGGCTAGCACTCTACCATTTGAGGCATAGTTCCACTTCTTACTGTTTTTTTTTTTTAGTGTATTGGAGATAAGAGTCTCACTGACTTTGCTACTCTAGCTGGCTTTGAACTGCAATCCTCAGACCTTAGCCTCCTGAATAGCTAGGATTACAGATGTGAGCCACCAGCACCTAGTTATGATATGTTGTATACACTGAAAACTAAACTAAAATAATCATTTTCATGGAATTAATTAATTAATTTATTTTGTGTCAGTCCTGTGGCTTGAACTCAGGGCCTGCATGCTGTCCCTGAGCTTTTTCACTCAAAGCTAGCTTTTTTACTCAAAAGGCTCACAAACTTTTCTGCCTTAGCTGGCTTTGAACCAAAATCCTTAGATTTCAGTCTACTGAGTAGCCAGGATTATAGGCATAAGCCACCAACACCAGACATATTTATTTATTTAATGCCAGCATCAGGGTTTGAACTCAGAGTCTTGAACTCTTATTCAGCTTGCTTGCTCACAGCTGGTGCTCTCCCACTTGAGCCATACCTCCAGCCCAGCTCTTTGCTGGTTGCTTGAAGATAAAGTCTCAGAGCCTTTATTTTTTATTTTTTTTGTCTTGGGTGGCTTTGAACCTTTATCCTCCAGGTCTCAGTCCTGAGTAGCTACTTTTATAGGTGTGAGCTACTGGTATCTGGATTAGATTATTGATGTTATATTCATGTGATTCTGTTTTTTTTCCTTCCTTCCTTCCTTCCTTCCTGCCTTCCTTCCTTCCTTCTTTTCTCCCTCCCTCCCTCCTTTCTTCCTTCTGCTATCCTAGTTTTAATTGGTGACTTGTTTTTGGAAAACATCTACATAGGTCTATAACAAATGCTTCAAAAAATTGCTCAGAAGCAACTTTTCTATTCAGAAGCAAATTTCTTTAGAGATTTCACAAAACTAACACATAATAGATAAAGGAGAGGTAGGAGGGAAGGAATGAAGACACTTGTGTTAGTCAATCTGTCTTCTTGGAGTTACCACTAACTACCTATGTGTGTGTATTAATAAGTAGGCCAGATTTCAATGTGTCAAGGCTTAAAATAGAGTGCATTTTATTTTTCATCTTTGTGAAATTTTTTTATAGAGTAGGGCTAATTGTCTCCAATGAGCTAAGCCACATTTATTTCTTATATAGAAAGAATGGAATGATTTCCATCAGAAAATTTAAAGGACAAAGAAAATGACATTGCCATGTGTTATGCAAGATGAAAAGTCTATCAATCACGACATCTGATTTCCTCAGTGATTTATGTATCCCAGGTATATTCCTGAGTGAACAATACAAACCAACTAAAATGAAATATGCTATTTGTTTTGTCCATCCCTTATTGAGAATAAATTCAGAACTGTGCACAGATTTACAGTTTATTTTCATTCTGACAAAATTGGTGAAAGGAAAGATAAAATGAATTATCAAATGAATGTAAGTAGATTATATCTTTATTCTGCATCCTTTTACATACTCATCATTACATAAAAGGTGTTCTGAGAATAAAAGCATACTAAATTTTTACCCAAGGATGTAAAATCTGGCCAAATCAATTATCCATATTGACCTGTGAGGTTTTTCATTTTGTTTTGTTTTCTGAGATAGGTAGGACTAGGTTTGTATTGAACTCAGTATCTTTCTACCTCAGCCTCTAAGCGCTGAGATTACAAGCATCAGGTTCCCTTTGAGGTTTTAAAAATGTTACATCGTAGCTGGGAAATGCAGCTCAATAGTAGCATAGCTACCCAGCATCTGCAAAGTCCTGGGGTCCATTTCCAGAAACAAAACCAACAACCCAAAATGGGGGGAAACACCGTATAAACAATGGTGCTGTGTGCTGATGGCTTATGCCTGTAATCCCAGTTACTCAGGAGGCTGAGCTCTGAGGATCCAGGTTTGAAGCAAGCCCAGACTATCATGAGACTCTTATCTTCAATGAATCACCCAAAGCCAAAAGTGTAGCTGTGGCTCAAATGGTAGAGTGCTAGCCTGAGCAAAAAAAGCTCAGGGACAACACTCAGGTCCTAAGTTCAAAACCCAGGACTAACATTACAAATATAGACTCCTAAAATGGAGAAATTAGAAAATCTAAGTGACTTACTGATTATTTGAGCCCTCTTTTACTCTCATAGATTCAATTCATCTTTCCACATACTGACAGCTCAGCAATAATCTGTTTTTGAATTGTCACTTTGTAGTGTACATTGCTTCATTTTTTGGGGAGCCAGTCCTGAGGCTTAAACTCAAGGCCTGGGCACTGTTTCTGGGCTTTCTTTTGCTCAAGTATAGTGCTCTACTTCTTGAGCCACAGCTCTAATTCTGGCTTTTGGGGGGGTGGTTAATTGGAGATAAGAATCTCACAGACTTTCCTGCCAGGGCTGCTTTTGAACCACTAGCTCAGGTCTCCATCTCCCAAATAACTAGGATTACAAGTGTGAGCCACGGGTGGCTGGCCGTACAATGCTTTTTCAAGCATAGACAATCGTGGCTCTATTATAGAATGGTCATGGTGCCAAGAGCATATTCTTGCAACATCACCTGATAGATTCAATAGTGTATATTACATTAAAAACAAAAAAAGATAAAGCTTTGGAGTCAATATTAAAAAAATCTTGCCACATTTGGAAAGTTTTCTAAATATAAGCTTCTTGGAGCTATATATAATTGAGCCAGATGTTACTTCATCAATTATACTGCAGTAAATACAACAGCATCCAAGCTCAACGCCACCCTAATCACAGCCTTCTGAAAATAGTGAGTCTGTCTGAGATATTTATATACATTGACTTTGCTTCATAATTTCTCCAACATCAGCTTTGCCGTAACAGTTGTCAGACTGTTACGTAAGAGCAAGTACCCGAGTTCAAAGTGCCAAGGTCTAGAAAGACTGTTGTTTCTGTGGAAAGATCTTCAGACTCATAACTTTTAAAAATTCATATTCATCCCCTCTTCCCTCAATTCTCTGTACTTACCTTTGATTTTTATGGTGCTGGGGCTTGAACTCAGGGCCTTGCTCTTTTACTTGGCTTTTTCACTGTCATCTGGTGCTCAGTTTCTTGAGTCACAACTCTATTTCTGGCTTTTGGCTGTTTAATTGGAGATAAGAGTCTCTCAGGTTTGTCTGTTTGGGGTTGACTTCAAATAAAGACCCTCACACTTCGTCCTCCTAAGTAATTAGGATTGTAGGTGCAAGCCACCAGGAATAGACTTATATTTATCTTTGTCAGCCAGGCTTAGTTTTTCATTTCTATGTGTTACTGTTCCTTTTATTTTCCCATGGAGCTTTAAAGGGTGAGGATTTAGATTGTGTAGACTCCATGTCATTTTAGCTCTTGTGGCTCAACATTATATGTAAGACAGAATCAATAGCTCCAACAAAATACTTTTAGGTTCATAAGGGCTACCAGAATGTCAACAGGCAAAAACTCAAATGCATTTTGTCACATTTTATTGAAAAACTGAAATAAAACTTGCCATACAGCGTCACACAAGAAAGACACTTTAAATCTTTTCTCTTGCTAACCAAGATCCACAGCCTCATTCATATTGGATCACCCAGCTATACAGAGGGGGAGAAATGAATAGAAGCAGACTTGTTTCTGTTACCTGTGTAGTGCCTGGCCCTTTAACTTCTATAAAAATATATTTTATAAGATGGCCAATTTATGTGGATATTTACCAAACCAGAAAGGGGGTTGGGGGCAGAGAAGACGCATGTGAAGATGTGTGTGTATGTATGTGTGTGTGTGCTTGTGTGTGTGTGCTGGTCCCAGGGCTTGAACTCAGAGCCAGGGTGCTGTCCCTGAGCTTCTTTTGCTCAAGGTTAGTGCTCTACCACTTTGAGTCACAGCTCCACTTCTAGCTTGTTTGGTAATTTAGTAGCATTAACGTTTCACACACAGACTTTCCTGCCGGGCTGGCTTCAAACTGTGGTCCTCAGATCTCAGCCTCTTGAGGAGGATTACAGGAATGAGCCACCAGTGCCCAGCTGATTTTTGTTGAAGTAAAAAGTGTCTTCACCACATCATTTAGAAATCAAAATAATATATCAAGTTACATCTTCAAGGTTGTAAATTAACCCATTGCTAAATTTGCATTAGAATGAATGACCTTGTATTGGCACACTGAGAAGCTAACACCAGTAAATGACAGGCAGGGGAAGGAGTAAACTGCTAATGCTATGGGAAGATGTAGCTCTGTATACACTGAGAGCAACCAGAATATCTAGAAACTATGCCATCATGCATTCAATAGGAAAAGGCTTTTTACCTCATCTGGCTCACTCATTTATTAGAGTAGGCAGCAAGTGTTCCTACAGAAATCTGAATTTGAAAGAATTTTCCTTTAATCATGTTCTTACATTTTCACAGAAAATGACTAAATTGGATCTTTTCCTCCCCTGGTGTAACCTACTTTATATTCATCCTCAGGGTTTTTTTCTTTCAATGACTCCAATATAAAAGAAACCTTGTAGAATACTAAGCTGGGCTTTGGAGTTGATCAATCAAGTGATATTTTCCTCTTTTTTTTTTTTTTTTAATCATCACAGCTTGTAGCTCAGAAGCATGCCCAAGTAGCTCACATTGACTGGTGATCAGTTATAATAAACTGTGGACCATATGAATGTGTGTATGTATGTATGTATGTGTGTGGGTGGGTGTAAAATTCCATCCAAATCACTGCTTTTAATAATCTTGTCAATATCTAAAAGGCGTAGAAGTGAGCACTTACTCAAGCTCAATTCTTCTTTCTCTTGAGCATTGAACTTACAAGGCTTAGTGTGTATTAAGGGTGATTTCCTGTGCTATAAGGGTGGTTATTTATAAATTTCAGACAATTGCCCATCTGGATCTTGGGGCTAAGGTTTTTGGTGTACCTCTGAGGTAGATGTTTGAACATCAGAACTTTCTTCCAACACGAACCAAGGCAGTTCTTCAAATAAGGCTGTATCAACCAATCACTGGCTCAGATGCACCAAATTCATGTGAGAGCAATTGAAAAGTCCTCATTGAAACTTTACCCAGATTATGCTATTCATCAAAAAACTTGCTCTGGAAATCATCGACAATGGTAAGTGAAGAATACAGATTTATTTTCAGAATCTGTTAGAGGAGAACTCGATGGCAAGATATGGAGAAGCCACATTTTGAGAGGTTGAATCACGGGCTGGGAAGGTGGCTCAGTGGTAGAGTGCTTGCCTTGCATGCATGAGGCCCTGGGTTCGATTCCTCAGCACTACATAAGAAAAAAGCTGGAAGTGGCGCTGTGGCTCAAGTGGTAGAGCGCTAGCTTTGAGCTGAAGAGCTGAGGGACATCGCCCAGACCCAGAGTTCAGGCCCCACGACCGGACCCAAAAAAAAAAAAAAAATTAAATCGAGAGGTTGAATCAGGAGTCTTTATTAGAAAGCCAGTGACTGCCAGTGGATACATGTTCCCTCAAAACTTGCAGTGTCACATACACTTAATACTGTTAGGAAACTGAGCCGCGAGTATATTGAAGTAAAGAGCAGAAAAACAATCCCAGCAAACTGGATCAAGCCTAATGGAGAGTTGAAAAGGGACGTAGTAGTAACCTGAGAAGAATCAGGAGCTACAAGTCCTGGAGCAAAATTGCCACTGAGGTCAGGGCCTAAATAGTGTCATGGTGGGGGGTAAGGTTTCAGGGAGCTTGAGAGTCTCCCAAGTTCATGGTATAGGTCTGGCGGGTGCAACCTATTGTCCAGTCCCGGCCCCACCAGGGAGAGGCGGGGACTTCACCTTCATACACCAAGAAGCCAAGATGGCACTAGTTAGACCCAGTGTCCTTAATTCAAATCAAAAGAGCTAGACACTAACTCTAGAAAAGACCGTAAATTAAGGAAGTGTTAGAGTTAAGCCCCAAACACCAAAGTAATCGTCTTCAAGTGTTATATGGCAAGAAAACAGAGAAGCCACATTTTGAAAGGTCTCATCTCAGAGTCTTTATTAAAAAGCCAGTGCCTGCAGGGTGGATTCCTGTCTCACAAACCAGCCGCTAACAAATACACATAACACTGTTAGGAAACTGAGGCATGAAGGCCAGAGAGGAAAGAAAGAACCAAAACAATACCAACAAACCAATCGAGCTCCAATGGAGAGCTGAGTTGGGAGACCATAGTGACTGGAGAAGAACTAGAAGAAGGTGACAGGACATGAACACAGAGACTCGCGGCATGCAGCGTGGCATAATGGTAAGGGGGCAGGGTCACAGGAAACAAGTCTGAGGCACTGGACTGACAGGTTGAGTAACCTATCACCCAAGTCCCTGTCCCTGCCTCCAGGGATTCAGGCATGCGCACCACCTAGGAAGAGGAGGCTTCACCTCCCTGCACCATGAAGATGCCAGACCCTACCATCCACCAAGTGGCCAAGATGGTGGCTGGCTGGATGCGATCTCCCTACTTCACAAGGACAGATTAAAGCTGGAGCCAGCTGGTTTCGGACCAGGTACAGGCGTTGCTCGTTATAGACCTCATCAAGGAATTGCTGAAACAATACAGGTTCCTGAGTCAAGAATCCAGATTTGGTCAGAACTAAAAATCTAGACTCTATGTTCTAGTGAAAGGGAGGACTTGATGAATCCTAGGACAAGATCAGGGAGAGAATCAACTGAGACAGAATTCAAGATAGAGGAGGTACATAAAATGGCATCAAGTTCATCAGCAACTCTCTTATTTCTCTGGAGCTAGAACATGACCAGACACAGAGACAATGTATTTGACATCATCCACTTGGGCCCTGAATCTCTTTCTTGATCTTCTTGGAAATTTACCCCTTGTGCTGAGACCTCAAGCTAAGCCTTCTGGAGATGACAAAAGATAATACACAAACTTTAAGGGGTCGGGGAGGATTGGGGGGGGGGAAGATGGGAAGGGATGGGAAGGGGAAACAAAGGAGGAGGCTACAATGCTTGATAAGAAATGTTCTCATTATCTTGCCCATGTAATTGTAACTCCTCTGTACAGTATTTTCACAATAAAAAAATAAAAACATAAGACAAAATAAAAAAATGCACAAACTTTAGGAGGCAGAGATAGGTAAAATACATTCCACATAGCCCTATTTATCTATCCTGGCTTCAAATTTCAGCATAGTGTAAGACATTGAAAGTGAAAAATAATCATTTTTCAGTCATCACAGTGATGATCCATTCTGAGGGAAAAAAAATAACCATTTATGTTTAAATCTTTTTTTTTTTTATTTAAAAAGAGGTAGCTGAGTAAGAACAGCACCACACACGTGGTATTCAGGTAAGGGGTAGGTTTATTCAGTAGACCTGCTGGGACCAGGCCAGGTTGGCACTCCACGCGGCTGGGAAAGGCCTGGGAAAGACCTGAGAAAGAGAGAGAGCTGGGAAAAAAGAGAGAGCTGGGAAAAAGAGCTAAGAGAGCTGGGAAAGAGCTGATGTTTAAATCTTAAGGTGAAATTTTATGAGGAATAAGATGCATATATCATCTCAGAGAATCTCCTCTATTTTTTTAAAAAAACAACATGTAATATATATATATATATATATATACGTATACATATATATATATATATATATATATATATATATATATATATAAATTAGAAGAAAAAGATTCAACTTTATCTGAAATACTTGACCAGAGTAGAGGGTAGGGGGCGCCACCTAACTGTCTTGGAGGAGCCTCAAATCGCACCTATAATCCATCTCAGGCAAACAGAACCGCGAGCAAATTGCTTTGACAGCTTTGATGACTATCAAACAGCACATCTTAATAAACCTGCCAGTGACACAAATTTCTCCTTGGTTCGTTGCGCTCGGGATATAAACAGCAGCTTTATGAATCTGAAGGGTTAGCAACACGCTTGTGACATTTCGGTGCACAGGAACCGGGCCCAGGGGACCACTTCCATCTGCCTTTGGGTTTCACCTGAGTGCTCAGAGAGAGCCCTAGGAAAACATCCCTCGGGAAGAGGGAAGGGAATGAATCTGGAAACATGTCTTAATTGAGCATCAAAAGGTTTATATGTCTTTTTATTTTTTTAGAACTTAGTATTATTATTCAAAAACTGGGGCTTTATACAGTCCCCAAAGTTACATCGTGTAACTTGGTATTTTTCTCACTGGGAAGCTGTTTTAAAATTTTTTCTCTTAAAGCTAGATCCTTATATATCACCCTGCATCAGAATCAACTCCAAATGGATCAAAGACCTTGGAGTCAAAGCAGACACTCTGAAATAATTACAGGATGGAATAGGAGAAACCCTAGGTCTCCTTGGCACAGGCCCAAATTTTCTTAATAGAGACACGGAAACACAAAAAATCAAAGAAAGGTTGGACAAATGGGATTGCATGAAGTTGCAGAGCTTCTGCATGGCAAAGGACATGGCTAGCAAGATCAAGAGAAAGACCACGGATTGGGAGAAGATCTTCACTAGCCATACAACAGACAAGGGTCTCATATCTAAAATATACCTGGAACTCAAAAAATCCTCAACAACAAATCCTCAAAGAAACAACTGCCCAATAAATAAGTGGGCTAAAGACTTAAAGAGAAACTTCTCTGAAGAGGAAAGAAGGATGGCCAATAGACACATGAAGAAATGCTCAACATCCCTAGCCATAAAAAAAATGCAAATCAAAACAACACTGAGATACCACCTCACCCCAGTTAGAATGGCAAAAATCAAGAACTCTAATAACAACAGATGCTGGAGGGGATGTGGACAGAAGGGAACCTTACTGCATTGTTGGTGGGAGTGTAAACTTGTTCAACCACTTTGGAAAGCAGTATGGAGGTTCCTAAAAGACTTCACATAGAGCTCCCTGATGACCCAGCAATCCCACTTTTGGGCATTTACCCAAATGTTCACAAACAAGACCACACTAAAGCTACCAGCACGACTATGTTTATTGCAGCATTATTTACCATAGCTAAGATATGGAACCAACCCAGATGTCCCTCAGTAGATGAATGGATCAAGAAAATGTGGTATATATACACAATGGAATTCTATGCCTCCTTCAGAAAGAATGACATTGCCCCATTTGTTAGGAAATGGAAAAACTTGGAAAAAACTATATTAAGTGAAGTAAGCCAGGCCCAAAGAAACATAGGTCCCATGGTTTCCCTTATTTGCAATAACTAGTGTATGTCTGAGACAAGCAGAAAAGGTCAGATCAGTTGATGTTAGGGGAATGAACCCTAAGATATGTATTCAAATGTTTTTTTCTTTCATGCGATTGTTTCTAACACATTTATAAGATGATTTCTTTGTTGCTTTGTATGTCCCTCCCCCACAGTATAACCCCTGCTTTCACTGTATTTGATGTTGGTATAATTTGTGGAGGGGAAGGGAAAAAACAAATCATTTAAATAGGGATACAGGTGGACCCATTGCAACAATGAGATGTACAAGTCGTTATGTCGAAAACGAACTTTACAACTTTGGTGTGGGGGGAGAGGGGAGGATGGGAAGGGATAGGAAGGGGAAACAAAGGAGGAGGCTACAATGCTTGATAAGAAACATACTAATTATCTTGCCCATGTAATTGTAACCCCTTTGTACAGTATTTTCACAATTAAAAAATAAAAAATAGACAAAAAATTCCCCCCCCCCCAATTTTTCTCTTAGCCTTATTATTATTATTCTTAAAAATTTTTTCTTACTGTTAGTATAAAGATGATGTACAGAGGGGTTATAGCTACACAAGTCAAATAATGAATCCATTTCTTTTTGGATGGTTCCACTTCTGGCTTTGTCTGATGAATGCATAGGACCCATCACAAACATCTTTTGAGTAGGATGAGGTTATATGACTGATGTGCCCAATGACTTGTGAGTAGATTTGGAAGCATACATGTACCAGTGTGAGACCATCTGGAGCTTTCTTTTACCCTCTGGCACAGAATTTTCCACATGCCTTACAAGAGAGCTAGAGAAGTTAGCTATGAATCTGGAAAGAGGAAAGGATCGGGGAGTTGACTGACCTAGTTGTCAAGGACAGGAGCCAAGCTTACTCAAAGCCTCAGCCAGGGTCTGGAAGGTCCATCGCATCAACAGAAAGGATGTGGTACCCAGCAGCCAAGGGGAACTTTAATACACATGAGTAGAAAAGCAGGCCTATAATACCTGCGGGTGGCAGAATGAGCTGAGACTCCAAAATCTGCACGCAATGACGTGGGGGCTGGGGAGCTACAAAGGAATGAAGAAATAGAATGGGCCACTACATCTTTGGCATGACAACTTTACAAGAGGCAGAAAGGAGACTCACCAATCAGAAATCCGTTTGATTCCAACTATTTAACCCAAGGCCAATCTCTATCACAAATAAGACTGAAGATGGCCAAGATGGTAGAGATTGCCTTACGTGCTATCTTCCCGTGGCTTATCTATGTCACATGCTCTCTTTATCATATTTCTTTTCTACTAAACTTTTCTATCATCTTTACTTATGTTCATCTGGTGCCTGGATTCTTTTTTTGGCCCAAACATTTTTGCCCAAACATTCTGGCAACATGTTTGCTGTACTTTAACTGTAACTTTGTAAATGTCATCTAAGGACTTAATTGCTGAAGACCAACACAGATACCTAGACACTCCTCTTACCTACCAGTGTCAAATATTTGTATCAACTCTCATCTGCCAAAACATTGTCTTGGAAAACATTAGGGAGATGACATGGAAATACAAAAGATAACACTAACTTGAAAAGATAGACTCATCTAATATAATTTATCCCATTGGGCTATTGACATCTGTGAATGTTTTCATATTTGAGTACAGTAACTAAAAAATGGGATTGTAAATAGGTTACCTACCACTTCCCTACAACGTCTCCAGTACTAGATGTTTTTGACAGTATGGAAAAGAATAATGATTCATTTCACAACTCTACTTTCTAGGCTCTGAATTGATGCTGGGAAGAATCATGGCAGCCAGATGCTTTAACTCTGTGATTTACCTATAGAAAAATATTAATGAATCTTTTGTTCGTCTGGTGGCTATCTCTATACCTGCCATCTTAATACATATTAGGTAAATTATGGTATGATAAAACTTCATGCTGGTCACAGGTAATAATGGATATCATCTGTACACACAGATGAATCCACTCAGAATGAACACATATTGGCTTCTTGGCTGTATTTCCTCTCCACGCTGTTATGTTTGGCTGCAGCTGGCAGATTCATTTGACATTTGAAATATCATTGAATGCATCTCAAAGAAAAGGCTGAGCTAAAAATAGTGTCTATTGGCTCTCATCTGCTCGATCTTACCTCCTGAGCTGGGAATAGAGAAGACTATCGACCCACAACATAATAAAAATAATAAAAAGAAATATTTGAGATGGCTAATTAACCATCCACCATTGACTGGACAAGTATAAAGGCTAGAATTCACTACAAAATATTGTAGGTTTTTAATCTTATGTATTAAATAAAAATTAATGCAATAATGAGTGTGAAGGGGGCAAACTGTCTATGGTTGTATGACTATATCCTAATCTTTTAATGTCAAAAGCTAGAGGCTTTGCTAGGGAGGCTACAGCCTGTAATCTTAGCTATTTAGGGAGGTGGAAGTTTGAGACTAGTCCCAAAGGGTGGGGGAAGTCCAAAAGACATGGGGAAGAGTCCAGGCTGGCCTGAGCATAAAGTGAGGTCTTATCTCAAAAAATAACTACCACAAAACGGGCTGGCAAAAGTAGCTCAAGCGGTAGAGAGATTGCCTAGCAAGCGCAAGGACCTGAGTTCAAACTCCAGTAGTGTTCCTAGCCTAACAATATGTTCAAAGAGGGCTGGAGCTGCATGTTCCAAAATACTATCACTAAAATAAAGAATGTAAAGCTGCGTGCCAGTGGCTCACTCCTGTAATTCTAGCTACTCAGAAGGCTGAGATCTGAGAAGTGTGGTTTGAAGCCAGCCCAGGCAGGAAAAGTCCATGAGATTTTAATTTCCAATTAGCCACTAAAAAGTCAGAAGTGGAGGTGTACTTAAATGGTAGTGTGCTAACCTTGAGCAAAAAAGCAAGTGAGAGTATGAGGCTTTGAGTTTAAGCCCCAGTACGAGCACACGCGTGTGCATGTGCCACACACACACACACACACACACACACACACACACACACACAGAAGGATTTGATGAGCTTATTTAATATATTGGGTAAGAAGCAATAAGCTTGAATATATACCACTATAAACTTCCACAAGTTAAGTGCAAAGAGATAACATGATTTTTCAAAAGGAAACCAAATATCCAAGGATCATGAGATAATTAGAAAAGATATAACATGTACATAATGGAAATAAAATGAAGTAAGAAAGAAGAGTAAACATCAAAAATAACATTTGAAGTGGTAATGCCTGAGAATTTTCCACAAACAATAATAGGCACCATGCTAAAGATCTAGGAAGCAAAGAGAACAAACACATAGCAGGGAATTAAAGAAGGCACACTGAGGCATCTAATATTCAAATGCAGAAAACAAAAACAAAAAGAGAAATCCTGTAATAAGGCAGTAGAACAGAGACTACAAACAGGAAATTGTAATAAGAATTATATCAGACTTCTATCCAAGATGTGAGTGAACTGGATATTTAAAAATGCTGGAAGAATAACACCACCAACCTAGAATTCTTTATCTAATGAGAAAGCCACATGTTTTTGATAATTTAGCTGAAAATGGACCAATTCCTTCTCAGACACAGTCTATCATAATTTACAGAAGTCAGAAATAACTATCAGAGTAGGCCTATGTCTATCAAACAAAAGGAATAGGTCATCATGGCTTTCTCCTACAAACCTCAGAAAACTGAAATCCAGAGGATCTCAATTCAAGACTAGTCTGAGCAGAAAAGTCTGAGAGACTCCATCTCCAAAATAATCAGCAAAAACCCAGGCTGGAGGTATGGTTGTCACTGCAGAGCACCATCCAAATGAGCAAGTTGAGCAAGCATGAGGCCCTAAGTTTAAACCCTGGTACTGGAAAAAAGAAGTGAAGCAAAAACAAAACAGTGAGGATTGGGGCTGGGAAGGTGGCTCAGTGGTAGAGTTCTTGCCTCGCATGCATGAGGCCCTGGGTTCAATTCCTAAGTACCAAATAAGCAGAAAAAGCCAGAAGTGGTACTGTGCCTCTAGTGGTAAAATGTTAGCCTTGAGCTGAAGAGCTGAGGGACAGGGCCCACCCAGACCCAGAGTTCAGGACCCATGACTGACAAAAACAAAACAAACAAACAAACAAAAAAACCAAAACCAGTGAGGATTATTAAGTGGGTTAAACACTGGACACCAACCAATGTAACCTATCATATCAACTGACATTAGAAGAAAATCATAAGATCGTATCAATAAATGCTAAAAATGCATTTGACAAACTCAAAAACCCATTCATGATAAACTCTCAGCTAATAAGAGATCAACAGAATTTTCTGAGGACTGGCAGAATGCTTTCCTAGCAAGTGTAAAACCCTGAGTTTATTTCCTAAATAGGGGTGGGAGAAAGAAGAGAGAGAAAGAGAAAAGATAGTGGGGGGAAGGTGAAGGGAAGAAGAGAATGAGTATTTCATGAACTTGATGAAAAATATCTACAGAAAATACTAACATTATAATAATGCTGAAAAACCAAATGTTTTTTCCCCTGAGATGGAGAACATCCCTAGCTACTGGAATGAGAAAATTAAATTTAAAAAATCAGACTGGGAAGCAAAAAACAAACAAACAAACCCCGAAATTATCTTTGTAAATAATATGATTGTCTATGCTTAAAATGCCTCCTCCACACAGACTAAAAAGAGTCATTAATAAACAATTATTGTTATTATTATTAAGATTACAGATAGGAGATTGTCTTAAAATTTGATTGTAACCCTGTGAACCAGCAACTGAAATAGGAAAGCAATTAGATATTTGAAATAAATATCACATCTCTTACATTAGTAAGATGAATGATGAAGTACTTTGGTAAAAATCTAGCAATCTAGATTAGTCTGGGGTAAGCTTAAAAACTTGGACAAAATAAAGAACTAATAAGGAGTTTTTTCATATTAATGCATAGCAACATACAACGCTCAAACAAAATCTCAAGAAATTATTTTGTGGATATTGAAAAAAACAATTCTAAGTTCATCTGGAAATGGAAAAAGCCCAGTATAGCCATGTCAATATTGAAGAACAAAGTCAGAGGGCTGATATTACCTGGTTACAAGAATTATTAGAGACCTATAGTTCCAGAAAGATTGTGATAAAGGTGAAATAATTTAAAAGTAGATTGGTACAGATATCATTAAGAAAATGAGCAAAATAACACTGACAAAAGAGCAAAGGCAATAAAAGGAAGAAAAATCAGCCTGTTCAACAAGGTATCTAGGAACACTAAATCATGCACAATAACCAAATATATGTCAACATAGACATTATACTTTTCATCAGTTTTATTTCACAGTGGATATTGGATTAAACTAAAACTACACAAAGGTATAAACTTTGAGATAACAGAAAATCTAGATGTCCTTGGTGTTTGACAAATTAGTTGACTCTGTGTGTGTGTGTGTGTGTGTGTGTGTGTGTGTGTGTGTGTGTGTGTGTGATTTTGAACTGCTAGCACCCTTCCCTCTCTAGTCTTTCTCCTTCCCTCCTTCCCAGATAACCCCTGCTACTCACAGATGCTACTATTCCCCATGTTAACCATAGTTGTTCTATGGTTAACTAATGTATTGGTTACATGTTGTTCTATGTAACAGATATATTCATGAGATGTGTTGGCTTGCACCTTTACTTCAGGGAGCTTCAAGTTTAAAACACATTTCCTTAGGGATACCACACGTCCGCAGATCCTTTGCTGTGTAAATTTAAAACAACAACAACAACAAATACTCAAAACAGAAAATAGTAAAATGGGCATCATAGGTATGGGTCATACAGATTTGACAATTCTTCCTGTATGTGTGCCAGCCTGGGGGCTCAAACTCAGGGCTCCTGAACTTTTGTGCTGAAGGCTAGCACTGTACCACTTAAGCCACAGGCTCCAGTTCCAGCGTTTTGGGTGTTAACTGGAGATAAGTCTCAAAGTGTTTCCTGTCCTGGATCACCTGGCTGGATCACCTCCTGAGTAGCTAGGATTACAGGCATGAGCCACTGGTGCCTGGTCAGATTGAACAGTTCTTAACACCCTTTGGCATAGCCGCTTTCTTTTGTTCAATCAGCTCAGTTCAATGAATTACTCTAAATTTTATAAGGACCTGATCTTAAATGTTTCAGTCTATGTCTTTTCAAAAGAACAACAATTTCCTACATCATCTGGATATTAACAAGTAACAGTAACTTTCTTTTTATGTCCTGTCTGTCATAGTCATGTCAACCTGTCTGTGTGCAGTTGGTTTACTTTGCAGCTGTTGTTAGGCCCAGAAACTTGGTGAATTTGGAGAAACCTAGGCCCAAAGGCTGAAGGTCAAGCTAACACTTGCAATTCACAAAGGAAACAGAAAAACGACTTCCGCGTGTCGCAGGGGTTTGTGGGAACTGTAGTTTTCGGACCCCACTTTCGGTGTGCGCCTGCGCAGATCCAACTCCACCTCCTGTTGGGCGGCGGGACGTCAGGCAGGGTGGAAACCAAAGGAGCGAAAAGTCTCCATCGGGGCTGTGACCCCGAGCAGCGCGCTCCCTTAGCAGTGCTCTCACGGCCTGGAGACCTCGGGACAGGTGGGCTTGTGTGCGGGCATCTCCTCCTCCCTGAGATGCCATTGGGGTGCCGTGTCTGCCTGGGTTGGGGGGAATGGGAAGTGGATTTGTAACGGTGACAGTGGACAGGAGGGCGCGCGCGCGCGCACACACACACACACACACACACACACACACACACACACACACACACACACACACCGCGCAGGTGGTCACACCTGTAATCATACCTACTCTTGAGGCTGAGATCTGAGGATTGCAAGACAAAGCCAGCCTGATCAGGGAAAGTCTCTGAGACTCTTAACTCCAATTAACCACCCAAACCAAAACAAAACAACAAAAGCCTGAAAGTGGAGCTGTGGATCAAGTGGTAGAGAGCCCCAGGACTGGCACAAAAACAAAACTCACAAACACTTACGTGTTGTCTGCAATAAGCATGGTAGTGTAAGATGCTATTATGAGACACTTATTCCCATGGTTTGCTATCTTTCATGTCATTCTGTTTGTACTTCCAAGTGTTCGGTAACTTGAGAAAAGAAATCAGGCAAAGCTGATTTTACTTGTCTATTTTGTTTCACTCCATTAAAAAGTAAGTCCTGGGCTCTGATAAACTTTAGGGATTCAGTAGTTGCATTTAGCTAATAGCAACAGTGAATTTCAAGAGTCAGGTTTAGGGTATCAGATGAACATTTCAAAGACCGAATTTATCTCTTGGCCTAGGTCCTAAAGGTTCTAGAACAAAGCAGGAAATTTATGTCAGGAAATCTATGTCAACCCTTCTGACATTGATTTCTCCTAGAGCTTCAGAGCAGAAGTAGAAGATTCTACAAAAGAGCCCGGCCCTGATCTTTCTTCCCCCACCCCCAACCTCCTTTCTTGAGACAGTCTTGCTATATAGGCTGACTGCACTGCAGCCAGATTGGTCTGGAATTTGGGATCCTCTCTTTGGGATTACAGGTGTGTAACACCACACCTGGCTCAGAGGATGTTCTGGATTCTCTGTAGAGCCTGAGTCAAAGCTGGTGATGTCATCTGGTCTGGAAGCCATCATGATGGACCAACTTGCAGAAAGTGATAACCTGGTTGAAAGGAATGGATGACTGCCGTGAAAGGCAATTTACTGGCGTGTTGGCAAGGGCATGATACCTAGAGACAACCACCAGCTGGCAGAGTACCACAGTTCCTTCCTTCTTCCCCTTTTCCAGCTTCTGAGGTATTCTCATAACATACTATGTCTTGTCACTACATGCATCTTTTTGAATTAAGCTAATGCTTTTTCCTGAACACAGAATGTCACAAAAATAGTAGTAGAGTTTTCTGTGTTGGAAGCTCAAAAAATATCCAGCCTAAAATGAATGACTTTTGTACAAATATCCAGAGCAGAAACAGGAACGAAGCAGAGTGCTGTTCACTCACACAGAGCAAGTGCTCTATCTGTCTGTCTGTGTCTGTCTGTCTGTCTTCTGTCTGTCTGCCTGCCTGCCTGTCTGCCTGCCTGCCTGCCTGCCTGCCTGTCTGTCTGTCTGTCTGTCTGTCTGTCTGTCTGTCTGTCTATCTATCTATCTATCTATCATCGATCTATCGATCTATCGATCTATCTATCGATCTATCTATCTATCTATCTATCTATCTGTCTATCTCCCTGTCTGTCTGTCTGATTTTTTTTCAGTAATGAGGTTTGAACTCAGGGCCTTGTTCTTGCTAAGAATGTATCCTACCCCTTGAGCCATTTTTCTAGCCCTTTTTGCTTTAGTCATTAGGGTCTTGTCTCATGCCCCAACTGGCATGGACTGAGCCTCTCTCATTTATACTCTCTGTGAGGCTAGGATTGTAGGCATGAGCTGCTACACCCAGCTTCAAAATATCTTTTGTAAGAACTGACAACTGACTTAGAAGAAAAAGGTTTTAAAAAGGGTTTTAAAGCTTTACACAAAATGTCCTGTTAGAGCTTTCTAGGGAAATTCTAAGTCATGGAGTAAAGATAATAAGACAATAAGAACTTGATTAGTAAGCTGACTTTGTGTGTGTGTATGTGTGTGTGTATGTGTGTGTGTGTGTGTGTGTGTGTGTGTGTGTGTGTGTGTGTGTGAGAGAGAGAGAGAGAGAGAGAGAGAGAGTTAATGAATGTAGACAAAAAAAGCAAAACAACAATAAAAAACTGTGTGTGTCTGGGCTTGTTTAACCAATTCTCTGGTTTGTTTATACTGCTTTTTTTAAGGAAAGGATTTTAGTTAATTGACAGAAAAAGTTTACCCTATTTAGTGAAAACACAAACCTACACAATCCTGTCAAAGATACACAGGCTCCTCTGTGCTACCTTTCTATGGTCCTTCCTGTCCCTTCTCAGAGTGAAATGGATATTTCCCATTAGGAAACCTTTTCTCTGGCTGATGTGATATTTTTAGGTAGGTGATATAGGAACTATAAGGCAGCCAGTCCTCTTCAAACTCTCTTTTTCTTTCTTTGTCCCTAACAGAACCTTCACAATTCTCTACATTCTTTCAGGGGCAGCAGAAAATGAACTTATCTCAGGTGAGTTCTGCCTTTTTTCCCCTTGTACCAGTCCTGGGGCTTGGACTTAGGGCCTTGGTGCTATCCTTGAACTTTTTGCTCAAGGATAATGCTCTACCATTTGAACCAAGCTCCACTTCTGGCTTTTTCCTTTCCCCTCTCTATTCTTCCTTCCTTCCTTCCTTCCTTCCTTCCTTCCTTCCTTCCTTCCTTCCTTCCTTCCTTCCTTTCCCTTCCTTTCTTCCTTCCCTTCCCTTCCCTTCTTCTTTCCCTCTCTCCCTCCCTCCCCTCCCTCTTTTCTCTTTCTTGTTGTAAATCAGTGGGGATAAGAATCTCATGGACTTTCTTGCTCAGTCAGTTTTGAACTGGGGATTCTCAGATTTCAGCCGAGTAGCTAATATTACAGGCGTGAGTCACATTTGCAATGGCGTTTAAGTACCAATATCTTTTTTTTTTTTTTGTCAGTCCTGGGGCTTGAACTCTGGGCCTGGGCACTGTCCCTGCGCTTCTTTTGTTCAAGGCTAGCACTCTACCACTTGAGCCACAGCACCACTTCCGGCTTTTTCTGTTTATGTGGTACTGAGGAATTGAACCCAGGGCTTCATGCATGTGAAGCAAGCACTCTACCACTAAGCCACATTCCCAGCCAAGTACCAATATCTTTTACAATGGCTTCTTTGAACACTACTGTGTCTACACATTAATATAGAAAGGTAGAATAAAATAGATCAGATACTTTTTTCATAGACATATAATCCTGACTGGATTATAATCAGATCCAGTAGAGAACCCCATTTTTGGTTCATGGCTGACAGTATCTGGGTACCTCAGGGTTTGGAAAGGTACAACTATGGTATCTCACCTAGGGTTTGCTAATGGTTTCATCTGCACAGAATGCGGGCCCTCAGGCTCCTGAAGAAGAACTGTGTGAGGAGGACATCCCTAGAATCTTCCTGAGAGGTTTCCATGTGAGTTGTCTGTGTGTGTGTGTGGGGAAGGGTCATGGGGTAGCTTGCAGTCTCTGTAGGGGTCTCTGTGGGGTGTGTGGGGAGGAATAGGAAGTCTGTGTATGGGTGTCTGTGAGGTCTCTGGCCCAAAGCTCTGTGCTTCTTCTCTGTGGAGCAGTGCAGGCCTTGGGGCCAGATCTCTGCCTTGAGGTGTCCATAGGGAGGTCTCTCTGGTCAGTTTCCTCATGAGGTCTCTATGGGAAGTCTATTGGTGTATGGCTGTGGGAGGACATTGTGGAAGGGCCTTGTGGGTAATTCCTTGGGAGGGCCTTGTGGGAGGACTTTATGTCAGGACCTTGTCAGAGAGCCTTGAAGGAGGACCTTGTGATCTCTGTGGGACGTTTCTGTTTGAAACTCCCAAAGGAATTCTGTGTGTGAGTTTTTAGCCCACGACTGTGGAACCACCAGTAGAATCTCTGCAAGGTGTCCATGTGGACACGAGAGGTCTCTGTGTGTAGACTTGGAGCTCTGTGGGAGGGGTGTGTGTGTGTGTGTGTGTGTGTGTGTGTGGATTTGGAAATCTGGTGGATTGGAGGTCACTGTGGGAAGACTAGGATGGAGAAGTCTGAGTGATCTCTGTAGGAAGGTCGTCTTTGTGAGACATCTACTCAAAATGTCTGCAAGGGTCGGACATGAGGTCTCAGAGCCCTGTGAGATTCCTGTGGAAATGGTATACTAGGTGACAATGAGAGATCTCTGTGTGCTATCTGTGCATGAAATCTCTCTGGGAAGTTTCCACTTAGAGGTGCCTGTGGCTGTCTTCAACTGCTGCTTTCATTGCTCTGTATGGAAAGCTGTGTAGCAGAAAGGGACTTTGTCCTTCCTGTTTTCTGACTGGTCCATCAGAGTAGCCTGTTTCTGGTGCCTTTCTTGGCAGGCACCATGGCTCTATGTCCGGCATCCCCACAGTCCAGAACTTGCATGTTGGTGTCCTCAGGGAGACAGCAGTATCCAGGAGTAGCATGTCCTGAAGCCAGAGGCTCAGCTCTGTGCGATCCTCTCATGATGTCCTCCAGCACCTCTTGGCTCCAGGCCCCAACCAATCCTGCCAGTCCTGACTCCACTCTCTTTGGAGGCTGCCATAGTCATCAGGATCCCAGAAGTAGGACCTGGCTCTAGTATCCAGGCATCAGGGCCTGTGCCCTCCTGGCTTGGTGCCAATCTAGTCCCTTATATGGGGGCCCATTCTTATCACCAGATTATTAACAATGGTTTGAATATCCAGCACTGCAAGGGAACAAATTAACTCCCTCTGATTCGCTTTGCTTCCTCTTTAGGCTAATCCTCTGGATCTGAGCTAAAGATCTGGGATGGGAAGCAGGTGGGAATCTGGGGTGAGGCCAGGATAGAGTTCTTGGCTTCAGTACCTCCTTTCCTAAACTTGTAGGGAACGGTCACACGGTACCATTTATGGGCCTCCTTACTTTGTTTCTCTCTTTCAATTCCCACATTTCACCCTCAGGTCCCACAATGCCTGGCATCAGTTCACACACAGTCTCCTACCTGTTCTCCTCACCCAGGTTCTCCCCCTGGGGTTGAATTAGATGTGAGCTAGACCAAGGTCATCGACCTGTGGACAGGATGGTTTAAACATTCATTTGCGGGAAACATGGCCCTTAGTGGCCTCCCTGGTCATCAGGTCTACCTTTAATGCTGCTCCAGAGTGGGAGAAAGGCAGAGGGGGTGGGGTGGCCACTCTGAGCTTTTCATTAGGGCCAAACTAAGAGGACCCATTTGCATTCTAGCTTTCCCAGAGAGAAGGGACTTCCCAGGAGCGGGAAATTTCTATTTCCCACCAAAAGAGCCAAGAGAAACGTGTTTGTTTCTTCCTGCTTCAGAACACAGAGCCCTTGCATCCTCCCCTTCACACTTTACCTACTTTGTGACATGTGAAGCTCCTTGGATCTGACCTTTCTTGGAGCCTGCAGGAATTTTCAGCCCTAAGAGGCCTTTGTAAATTTGGTCCCTAGAGTTGCCTAAGGTAGAAAGTAGTCAGAGGATGGGTTGAACCACTTCCTAGGGTAGGGACTTCATTGGATGTCCTTACTGGTTTTAGAGTTTTTGTTGTTTAGAAGATTAGCACTGTTGACTCATGCTTGTAATCCTAGCTGCTCAGGAGTCTGAGATCTGAGGATCACAGTTCAAAGTCAGTATGTGTGGAAAAGTCTGCAAGACTCTTCAGTTAACCAGCAAAAAGCTGGATGTATAGGTATGGCTGAAGTGGTAGAACTCCAAGCAGTAATCAAAAACAAACAAACAAAAAGTCAAGGAAGGTGAGAGGCTCTGAGTCCAAGCCCCAGTTCAGGAAAAAAAAGAAGTTTTTGGTTGGGTTCCAGTGGCTATATATAATCCTAGCTACTCAGGAGGCTAAGATCTGAGGATTATGATTGGAAGCCAGCCAGGGCTGGGTAGTCTTTGAGACTCCAATTAACCACCAGAAAACCAGAAGTGGTGCTGTGGCTCAAAGTGGCAGAGTGCTAGCCTTGAGCAAAAATGCTCAGGGACAGTGCCCAAGCCCTGAGTTCAAACTCCAGGACCAGCAAAAATAAAATAAAATAAAATAAATCTACATATCTATATATAGTTGTGATTTCCATCAGGGTGGTATTATAGGACCTTATTCATTGAATATATAGCTCAATGAAGGATGTCTGGATAGAGATTGGTTTGTAACTCAACTTCATCTCTCCCCACCCTGTTCCCTCCCCTCTAGAAGCTAAAGCCCACACCAACCATGGAAGACACAGAAGTCACTACCTTTTGTGAGGGGAAAATAATATGTTTATTGGCTTTACATTAACTGGATTTGCTAGCATGTGGAGTCTTTTCTTCTTCCACGCATCACAGTTTTCCTTTGGGACATGTTTTCCTAACGGAAAGGACTGGAGAAGGATTTTCTGATCTAGACAAGACACCTCTCCTGAGATGACAATGCCTTGGGCAGTGTTGCTGATGATGGCTCGAGGGCCCTGGCACTGTTGGCCCGTGTGGGGAGGCAGTTGGCGGTGACACAGCCTTCTTGGAGGGTGGATAGCAGGCATGTTCGGCCCCACGCTGCTCATTGAATCGGACACTCTTCAGGGACTGTTTGGGTCTGAGTTTCCTGTCCTGGGTAGGATACCTCTGCCACTTGGTGGCTGCATAGCTGGTCATCCTTCTTTGATCTGAGTAGTGGGAGGGTCTCTGGTAAGAGGGAATGTGACAGTTGGGAGCTCGAGGGTATTCTTTGTACTGGTTTGATTTTAAGGTGCAAAGCTTGTGATGAAGCATCATTTTCTTTTCTACGATCTGTCCAACGGCTGTCATGAGTTCCTGTGCCTCGGCCATGTTCCTGTCCATGTGTGTCCCAGCTTGCCCTCTTTGGTGGCTCCGGACAGGGGCACTCTTAGGCTTGTCTTTGTCTAGGGTGTCTGCTTCTGCCATGATTGTTTTCTTGGGTAGCATCCAGTGAAAAAAGCGTCTCATGAATTTTTGGAAGTGGTTTTCCAGAGGAGCTGGAGTAGGGGCTCTGTTCTCTGGAGCTTCTTCCGTTCTCCTGGCTGGAGTGAGTTTGGGGGTCCTCATTTCTTCACATGTTTTGTCATGATTCCTTGGGGTTGGTCTCCTATACTCCTCCCCTTTGTAAGTAAAGGCATACATTTTGGGCTGATTTCTCCATGTGTCTTGGCATTTCACGACATGGGGCTGATGTTGCCCTGAGCTACAGGGCGTTTCCATCATCACGTCCTCTGACATGTGAGGAGCCAGATAACTTGCGGCCAGGGGCATGTCCCTGGCGTTGCAGTGTGGAAGGGTGACACCGGTGACGTAGGCTGAGGCCTGGATCACAGCATTCCTCTGTCTCTGTTCAAACTCATTTGTGACTTCTTTCCGAAAGCATGGCTTTCTTAGAGCATGGGTTGCAGATCTTGTAGGCACCTCTAGGCCGCCTTGCCCAGTCCCCACGACCGACTTTCTTCGACAGCTGCTGTGCACATGGCTGCCCGTGAGAACCGGAGCAGCCCATTTTCCCTCTGCTCTAGTTGGAGGGGGCGGTGAGGAGCCATAGGCATCTCCGTATGGGATTCTTTTGTGGAGTCTTTCAGTCTCCTTGCATGAGGGTGAGGGGGAAAGGGGAGTCAGGGTTTGGGGAACACTGCTGTTAGCCATCACCTTCTCTTTGGGGCTTGCCTGGGGTGGTTTCCCCAGGAATTTGGCAACCTGAACTTTCGAGCTGGCCTTCGATACGCAGGTGGAGGAGGAGGGACCACTGAAGTGCGGAAGGGCCAAAAGCTGAGGCTTTCTCAGCTTAAAGACATTAATGGGTTTCAGGGCCTTGAGGGGTAAGCTCCATCGGTGTTTCACCCAAAGCTTTATAATATGAGCCTCCAGGGCCTGATGAGTACATGCGTCGAGGAAGGAAAGCTTTCGGAAGGTGGGCTCGCAGCTTTCCATAGTCTCCGAAAATTCTAGACGCTTGGTCTGCCTGTGGGTGTTAGGCATCGGCAAAGCAGGAAGCCAGGGTTGGGGCATGCTCACAGGCCGCGGGACCTCACATTTACGCCCCAGCTTCCCGGCCAAATGAGATTTGGAGTCGTTTTGTAGATTCTTGTCTCTGCCTCTTGATAGGTTCTTGTCTCTGCATCTTGATCCATTTTTCACCGAGTCATTCTTCTTCAGGGATTCTTTAGAGTTCACCTTGGTAGTTTTCACTGGGGAGTCTTCCGCCTCCTTGGATGGGTATTTCGGGGCCCTTCCCAGAATATGCCCCAAGTTCTTGCCAACCTCCTTGTCTAAATGGAACTTCACCTTCTGTACTTCCTTGTACTGTTCACTGGTCGACATAAAGGAGCAAGAAGGGCCAGGCTTGATGTTATCCGAGCACGTTCTTGTCAACTCCTCTTGAAAATCCATCGCTTCCAGGGACTCTTGGATCCTGCGGGGCAGGTCCAATCCGTGTTGAACGAGCCACTTCTGAATGTGTTGCTCCAGTTTTCCCCGGAGCTCAGGGCTGATTGGCAAATTCTCAGGAAGGATAGAGACTGCCCAGCTTTCTTGGGAAGGGCTAGGAGTGATAGGACAGCTAGGTAGCTGAGACGTTTGGACCACTGAGGGGAAATCCCACTCAGGTTCTAGTTGTCTCCTTAGCAAAGACTTTTCTGGGTAATGGATTTCAGTTGGACTGAAAAATTGGACTTTACTTTGGGTTACAGAAAAAGATGTTCCGTAGTCCCTAAGATGGTGTAGAGAAGAAGGCAGGGAAGGGAGAGAGGATTGATGGACATGATCCAGAGATGAGGGCTGGAATTGGGAGATAGGCAGAATCAAGGATGGGGGCTGGGACTCCAGATGGGAGAGGGGATGGACTTGAGAAAGCAGTGGAGATATTTTATCTTGAATTGAAGTTCCATTGAATAGGAAAAATGGAGACTGTAGAGGAGAATTCTGGGGGATCCAGGCTGTAGCCACTAAGGATTCACTGTGTAGAGAAGGGAGACCCCAGAAAAGTTGGTCATATTTCTTCTGGAAATCATCATCTGTGATCTTGGGTAATGATAGTTGCTGAGGACCCTGTAGATGTTCTGACTTATCTTTCGTGTCCCAGAAGGATCGTGGGGTTTTGTTGTCCTCTCCTGTACTTGGTGACTCTAATTGATCCCTTGCAGGATTTGAGTGGTGTCCTGGGCTCATTTGTTGTGGAGTTTTGTCATCCTTTTCTGCACTTGGTGACTCTAATTGATCCCCTGCAGAATCCGAGTGGTGTTCGGGGCTCATAAGTTGTGGGGTTTTGTCATCCTGTTCTGCACTTGGTGACTCTAATTGATCCCCTGCAGAATCCGAGTGGTGTTCGGGGCTCATAAGTTGTGGGGTTTTGTCATCCTGTTCTGTACTTGGTGGCTCTAATGGATCCCTTACAGGATTCAGGTGATGTTTTGGGCTCATTTGTTCTAAGCATGAGCCATTTTGTTCTTTTTCTTTTATCTCCTTCAGGTGTACTCCAGATGCTAGAAATAAGGAGACTGGGTTATGGTAGTGAAAATGGAGAGAGATGAGAGACTTTAGTGGAACCTGAACAGGATGTCCATGTAGAAGAGATTTGACTCTGCAGTCCATGCACTGGAGCTCAAGATTACAAGAACCTGGCTGGCAGAGGTTGCAAAGTATGTGGGTGGGTAGTGTTATTATCATTTACAAAGGGTTCCATCTACGTCATTTCTCCAGGGTCTTTACAGTTGTGTGTAGAAGAAAGGCTGGGATCATCTAAGAAAACATGAGCCTTATTCAAGTAAAACAGCCTTGTCCTACGGAACAAATCCAGACCCATCACAGTTTCCTTCTAAACACAGGACCCGAGAAATGTCCACAATTCCAATTTCCTTCCCAGGAGCCTTTCCCTCAGGCCTCTGCAACTACATCCTGAGAGACCCCTGGGACCTGGCTCTGGTCCCTGAGGATCAGCATTAATTCTGGACTTCAGGAACGAATGGCACTGCCTTACCTTTTGGAGGTATATGTTTCTTCCTGCTTTTTTTCCACCGCCATATCTGCAGATGATCCTGAGAAACAAGAAGAAAATGGGAGGTTGAGTTCAAGTCTCAGTCTCCTCTCTCTAGACAAGGAGCAGGTATTGTTTCTGAACATTATGACATTCTATATTGAATTCATGGAATTCGTTTTTTCTTACCTTTTACTCACTTTTTGAAGCCAGGCCAGGCAGAAAAGTCTGTGAAACTCTTATCTCCAATAAACAACTCAGAAAAAGCCAAATGTGGCACTGCGGCTCAAGTGGTAGAGTACTAGCCTTGAGTAAAAGAAGCTCAGGGACAACACCATATATATATACACATATATATCATATATATACTAAATATATATATACTATATATACACACACTCTCTATATATGTATATGTGTTTATATATAGTAATATATATTATATAGTATATATAGCATATATGTAGTACATATATAGTATATATAGTGCATATGTGTATATATAGTTATATATAGTATATATGATATATACTACACATATACTATATATACTATATATAGCATATACTATATGTACTATAGTATATATACTATATATAGCATATACTATATATACTATACTATATATAGAGTATATACTATATACACACGATACGATATACTCTAGATAGAGTATATAATATACCATACTCTATCTAGAGTATATATAGTATCGTGTATATAGTATATACTCTAGTATATAGTATAGTGTATAGTATAGTGTATATATAGTATATACTATATATAGTGTACAGTATATAGTATAGTGTATACATAATATTTATAGTATATATAGTATATACTATATAATAGTATATAGTATATATAGTTTATACTATAGTATATACATAGTATATATACTATATATACCATATGCTATAGTATATATACTACATATAGTATATGTACTATATGTACATATAGTACATATACTATATGTAGTATATATACTATAGCATATATAGTATACTAAATAGTATATATAGTATATATCTTATACTATATATACTACATTACTATATATACACATATGTACATATATATTGTGTGTGTGTGTGTGTGTGTGTGTGTGTGTGTGTTTCTCTTTTTCTAGTCCTGGGGCTTGAACTCAAGGCATGGGCACTGCTCCTGAGCTTTTTTGCTCAAGGCTAGTACTCTACCACTTGAGCCACAGCTTCTGGCTTTCTGGTGGTTAATTGGAGACAAGAATTTCATGGACTTTTCTACTCTGGCTGTCTTCAAACTGTGATTCTCGGATTTCAGCCTCCTGAGTAGGCTAGGATTACAGGCGTGCGTCCTAGTATTTTGTTTTTTCCGAAACACAAAGAGGGATTTCCTATGTGAAACCCACCCTGGGTTCCCTGTAGCCACTCTCTCTTTACTCACTACCACAGACTGGGGCCTCTGCAGGTGCCTGCCAGTAGGTGGTTCCAGGGTCTGTTGAGAGATTCCCAGGGACTCAGCGCCGTCCTCAAAGCAGCCCAACAGTGAGCAAACATGTGGAAAAGATCACATACCTTTCTTCCCTCCCTCTCAGGCCCTTGCCATGATAAGGGGACCTTGGAACTGTGCTCAGGAGCCCACTTCTCAGCCACAAACTCCCGGTGATTGACTTTACCTTGGCATCTAAAAGACCCTGCATAGATGGTCTGTGAGTTTAGTGGATGACCTGGTGCGTACCCTCACCTCGCCCTCCTGCCAGTGCAGAGTGGAAGACGGCTGTCTTCTTTCTTTCCTAGGATTTCAATCACTTCTCTACTTGATTTGAAAAAGTGAAAATTGCAGTGTGTGTGTGTGTGTGTATGTGTGTGTGTGTGTGTGTGTGTATGTGTGTGTGTGTGTGTGTGTGTGTGTGTGTGTGTGTAGAGAGAGAGAGACAGGAAAAAAGCATAAGGAAAGGAAGGAAAGGAAAGGAAGAAAAAGAAAAGAAAGGAAAGAAAGAAGAAAGAAAAGGAAATAAAGAGGAAGATTACTTTTGGAAGAGTCTGGGTTGAAAGATTCTTACCTTCCTCTGCTTCTTTTTTCCCTCAGGTGGTGGTAAGGGTGGTTTTCGATTAAGAAAAGGCAGTAACAAGAGAAAAAGTCCCACTCCACACACAACGGCAAGGATCATATCCAACACCATGGTTGTGGAGCTGGGGCTCAGCCATTGGGCATTGCTGCTTTTCAGATTGAAGAGAGGATTCTCCATCATCTGAATTGCTCTATAAATCTCCTTTGCCAGCAGGCTGTGGGCCCAAGCCTACATCACAGAGGCCTCATCACAAAGGGCTCTTGAAAGGGGGAGGGGCAGAGAGTCAGGGGCCACTGGGTGGAGATGCCCCTCCCCCACCCAGCAGCCCAGCACATACCAGTACCACCTGGGTGTGTTGGATCCCTTGCTTCCAACTCCACCTGTCAATCTGTCAAAGAGAGAATGTAGTCATGCATTTTCTATTTATTCTCCCTGGAATTCAGCTATTACCCAGTTCCTTTCATCCATTGAAGATCTTGGCTTAAGATAATCTCATTTTCAACCCTCAAATATCTTTTTCTCCCCCCCCCCCCCCCCCGCCACCCCCATTTCTTTTAGGTGTAAACTTCAGGCATTTATTGGAAGTCTTTTAACTCATGAAGACATTTATATAAACTTTTCTTTTTGAACTACTTTTGCTAAATTTCATAATTTTAGCATGTTGTGTTTCCATATTTATATATGTCACAGGATACTTTATTTACTTTTAGATTTTTCTTTGGTAGTTCGAGTGTGTTGATTAATTTGTGAATTTTTCAGTTTTTCTCCTTTGATCTTCTAGTTTTTATACCTAGATTGTAAGAACACATGATAATATTTCAGTGTTCAGAAATTTGTTACAATATATACTCTATCTTGGAAAAACTGTGTATACTTAAGAATTTGTATATTAACTGCTGTTGAATGGTCTGATCAAAATGTTTTCTAGGTCTGATCTATAGTGTAATTCAAACCTGCTGCCTACTGACTGGTTTGCTATTTGGACTATTCATTCATTGAGATCATTGACTTATTATATTGCTATTTCTCCCTTGTAGACCTGTGAACACTTGCTTTATACATTATTTTTTCAGTGTTGGGTACATTTATGTTTTCTTTTTTTTTAAGTTTTTTTTTTAATTATGAAAATACTGTACAGAGGGGTTACAATTACATGAGTAAGGTAATGAGTACATTTCTTATAAACCATTGTTGCCTCCTCCTTTGTTATATCCTCTTGATGCATGTACCCTTATATCTGGACCTTGTATCTGAATATCATTGATATTCATCTGTGTTTTTTCTCCATGACTTTATTTCCAGTGTGTCTGTTTGACTTTTTTTTTGACATTTAAAAATCTTATCTGCCAGGTATTATTTAGGAGGCTGAGATCTGAAGACTGAGGTTCAAAGCCAACCTAGACAAGAAACTGTGAGACTTTTATCTCCAATTAACCACCATAAAGGGAAAAGTAGAGCTGTGGGTCAATTGGTAGAATACTAGCCTTGAGCAAAAATATTCAGGACAGTACCCAAGCCCTGAATTTAAGCCCAAGAGCTGGAGTACACACACACACACACACACACACACACACACACACATGCACGCACAGAATTTTACCAAAAAATCCTTACCTTTGATTTTCTTAATTATTGTTCTTCTATTGTGATTTATTTCTGTGTATTTTATTGTTTTCCATACTTTCATTTTTCTCTTTCCTCTCTAAGAGCAACTCTTACTTTATAGATCAAAAGTTTTTCTGTTTGAAATTTTAGCTTTTGAAATATTGTAACGTCACCAGGTACTGGTGGCTAATACCTATAATCCTAGCTACATAAGAGTCAGACCTCAAGGATTACTTACAGTTCAAAGTGAAAGGAGAAATCGACAAGAATCTCTTCTTTCAAAGGAAGATAACATAACATTCAAGCTGTAAGTTTCATTCCCTTGGTCTTAACTCACCCACATAATTTCTTGAAGCTTATGCACCTTCACTCACCTTTGTGATCTTCTGTGAGCTGGTGCCTTGAGGTCAACAGGGCAAGGGACAAGGGGTGGGGACAGAGCTAAGGTGTAAGAAACTAGGCAGACTACCTGTCTAGTGTGCTGGCCTTCTCTGGGTTTGTCAAGAGTATACCCATTTGGAGAAATATTAAAGATTCCTTTGCTAAAACTGTCATCGGTGACTGTTGGGTAATGTAGGCTAAGAATTGATTTCTATTCTTAACGATTTGGGGCTGCATTCCAGATCTAGCTGTGACTGTGGGGTGAGAGGAAAATTTCCATGAGGGGAGATGGTTCCTGCTGATCATTACATTGGCTCCTTCTGGCTAACTTACTGATTTCCCTTAGCTGCAACTGCAGGCTAAAGGGATGGAAGTCAGAGCCATGCAGGGCAGTGCCCACGCAAAAAACTATCAGGAACCAGGCCACTTCATGCATGAACCAAGGTAGGAAAGGGGATGCTCTCACTATTGCCTTTGTGATTGGATCATTCTTGAAGGTTGGCTGCAAGGAACAGTTATTTCTTTGCGAGATTGAGATTGAGCACACTGGAAAGGTTCAAGACATTTTTGGCAGTAAAGGATTGAGTATAAGCCAGAAAACCTTGAAGAATAGAAAAGAATCCCTCTTTAGCAAATAGGAGGAGGGTGGGGGCAAGGAAGTAAAAGATTCACCTAGATGGTAGATGTTAGAATATTGGAATGATCATGCATGGACCAAAGAGAAAAAGAAACAAAGATGCTTTGATTCTGCTGCTTTTTTTTTTTTTGTACTCAGGGACCCATCCTAAATCCCTGGTGTTCTGGCCAAAGTTTGCGTTAGATGGGAATTGGGTATGCCAACTTCTATTCAAAAATGTCAATGAAGAAAAAGCCCAGTCTCCCAAGAGAACATGGACTCAACACTGTGTTGGATGAGGCCCCATAATCATTACATCCAGTTAAGGAAAAAAAGGAAGGAGCTAGAGAAACGGGATTCACTTCCTCCATTATGGAAGAGATTGTCTCTTTCTGCTCTTGCTTATAGAGGGGCTAGAACAGCCAGATTCCTGATGACTCCCTACTGGCATGTTTCCTGAATCACTGGAAGAATTTAGCTCCTGAGACCTTAAAAGAAAAAAAGCACTTGGCCATAATACCCAATAGAAGATGTGGGAGGCGGGGCATCAGTGGTTCATGCCTGTAATCCTAGCTATTCAGGAGCCTGAGATCTGAGGATTGCAGTTCAAAGTTAGCCTGGGAGGAAAGTCTGTGAGATTCTTATCTCCAATAAACCACCAGAAAAACAGAAGTGGTGCTGTGGCTTCAGTGGTAAAGTGAAGAGCTGAGGGACAGTGCCCAAACCCAGAGTTCAAACCCCACAACCAACAAAAAAGCGGGGTGGGGGAGGGGGGAAGGGGGGATGGCCACCTGAGAAATAAGTCAGGCAGGGCTTTTTTTTTTTTTTTTTTAAATTTAATTTTATTTTATTTGAGAACATACTGTACAGAGGGGTTACAATTACATGGGCAGGATAATGCATACATTTCTTACCAAGCATTGCAGCCTCCTCCTTTGTTTACCCTTCACCTCCCTTCCCAGCCTCCCCCCTCCCTCCCACCCAATCATACCCCCCCCCCCCCCCCCGACATTGTAAAGCTGGTTTTGACATGACATTTTGTACTTCTCATTGTTGCAACAGGTCCACCTGAATCCTTAAACGACTTGTTTGTCCCCATCTCCTCCACATGTTATACTGACATCAAATATAGTGAAAACGGGGGTTACACTGTGGGGGAGGGACATACAAAGCAACAAAGAAATAATATAAATGCGTTAGAAACACAAGGCAGGGCTTTTAAAACCAACTATTCTTCTCTTCCCTCAAAAGGAAACAAAGCCAGGATGAGGACAGGAATCCCATTGGAGGACATCACCCATTTTCTTTACAAGATTTTTAGGCAGATTAAGACCTCCCTAGGGGATATTCAAATATCAATTTAGTTTACTGATGTAAAGCTGAGTTCTCTAGCAGACATGTTTAAAAAAAAACCAAAAACCTCTGTTCTGTTGGGCCCAGGTAGCTCATGCCTGTACTCCTACCTACTTAGGAGGCTGAGATATGAGGATTGTGGTTGGAAACTAACCAGGGCAGAAAAAGTCCCTGAGACTCTAATCTCTAGTTAACCACAAAAAACAAGAAGTGGAGCTGTGGTTCAAATAGTAGAGCACTAGCCTTAGGCACAAAAGCTCAGGGGTTCAGGGACAGTTCAAGCCCTAGGACGGGCAATAATAATAATAATAATAATAATAATAATAATAATCCCCTCTGTTTTTGGTAACTTTGTTTAAAGTAGAGGTTCTGTTGGCATTTTTTTTCTCTTATGCTTGTCTGGCCTGTTTGGAATTTTCTAGAGGTTGTCTAACTCTTTTCTGGTCTAGTCTGCCAGCAACATAGTTTTTCCCATCCATTTTATAGGACTAGCTTGTTCACTTGTCCAAAAGTAGCTGCTCTTCATGTTTAAGACTCCACAGAGGCCAGTGGATCCACTCTTGTTTCTGAGGAATTAAGACTCCTCTACTTGTTTTATTGCTTAAACTCTCTGGATAGACTTTGCTATTCAAAATGGCCTTATCAGGAAGGTGTTAACGTGATCTTTATGCTTCTGGTGAAAGTCCAGACAAGCCTGTCTGATCTTGTTTTTCAAAAAGCTAATTTTCTGAGCTGGAAACCTATGGTTCACGCTACCCAAAAGGCTGCGATTTGAGAATGGCAGTTTGAAGCTAGCCTGGCCAGGAAAGTTTATGAAACTCTTATCTCCAATAAACTACTAAAAAGCTAGAAGTAGAGCTGTGGCTCAAGTGGTGGAGTACTAGTCCAGTCTTATTGACCAAGGAGACAACCATCTGAAGCACTGAAAAGAGTTGAGCTCATTACACTTGGGTAGAAGTGCTCCGACAACAAGGCATCAAAGGCTGGCACATCTGTCCTGATCCCAATCAGAGGGCCCTGTTGTTCAGCACCAGTATAATCCAACTAAAGCAACCATAACAACAATGTCAATGAGACTCTGGCAATCCAGACAGGATGCAGAGACGTTAATGCCTGGGTGAAATGTCCACAGCCTTAACAAAAGCCGTTGTTACGCTGTGCAAGGACTGGAGGCACAGGGTTGCCCCTTTTCCTGGTGATGGTCTTTGAATCCAGATAGTATGATCTGTATGATAGCACTCTTCCAGGACAAAACAGCTGGGGAATCGAATCATGCAAGTCCCTAAACTTGCTGTTTACCCTAGCCAAGGGCCATGAGATTCTTAGGGCAATCACACCTCTGCAAGAAGGTATAAACTTTATCTCCTGTCTTTCAAGGTGGGGGAAAAGGTATACTATGTTCATGGAAAATGTCTTCAGTTGCTTTGAGAACGTAAGGGCTGAGTTTGAGACTAGTCATTCCATGCTAAACATTCTGCGAACATACCTCTGGTAATATTATTAGGGGCCACTGTATGTCACCCTCTTGGCCAGCTGTGGTGGAACCTGTACATTGGTCTAATTGGCTATCCCTTTTATTCTGGAATTCGATCCTCTTCCCACCCCCCCCCCCCCCAAAAAAAGATAATAAAAGAAATATCCCAGGGATTCTTTTGATTCTAATATACACTTAGAAACTATTGGAGTCCCTATGGGAGTTCTTAACAAATGTATAGACCAGAAGCTAAATATCTGCTAGCTTTGTGCTAGTCTTGTTCTGGGGTGGAGAAGTCTACCATTAATAAACGTCTTGAGAATGTCGATGGGACTAAGTACATTTAGTATAACCAACAGAGATTTGTAAACTGTCCTAGGAGGTGCAATTAAGGGAAGGCCTGAGCAATTAGTGCCACTGGGATAACCACTTAGGGCTAGTTATGCTTTTTGGAAGAAAAAGGAGACTGTGTAATGATAGGATGCCAGGGCTGTGCCTTCCTTCTGAATAACATTTCCTCTGATGGACTGATCAGCCTAGCAAATGAATTGGCTGAAAACGTGTGAATAAATGACCCTTTCACAAACCTCACGGAACAGTATTTTGAAAAGCTCACTAATAATCACAGTGCTCTTATTTTGCTGTGGTATCATACCCTGTATCAGGTGGCTGCTACAAATCTTTATAGCAACTGCCTTGACTGAGATCCTTCTCTACCTTAGTCAGGGTAAATTTTTTTTTAACTTAGTGATAAAAAAAAAATGATGTTACCACAATTTGAAGCAAAGAACAACTCTAGACCAAAAGAGGTAGAATTACAAGAAGTCAGTAAGACTCTTTTCTTTCAAAGTAAGATAATGAAACATTCCAGCTGTAAGTTCGATTTCCTTGGTCTTACCTATGTGACTTCCTGAAGCTTATATACCTTAACTCACCTATGGGATCTCCTGTTGCCTATCTGTCTAAACCCTGAGCCTGAATCCTGAGGTCTACAGGGCAAGGGACAGTGGGCAGGGAAAGCATTAGGAATATGAAACCTGACAATGTACTCTTCTGCCTTGTTAAGACTCCTGTCTATGTTTGCAAGGATCCTGCTTGGTAATGAAAATGAGAATAGATTTCTGTTTCTAAAAAAAAAAAAAGCCATCCTGGGCAGAAAAGTCCAAGAGACTGCATGTATAATTAGCCATCAAAAAACTAGCCTGGAGGTGTGGTTCAAGTGGTAGAGCACCAGCCATAAATAAGTGTGAGTGTTAGGAAAATGGATGAGAAAGAAAGGAAGCAGGCTGGACTCCATCTTCCTCAGGTTAGGACTGCTTATTGAGGTATAACGGTGATGGGCACAGCGTCCTGTGGGCTGGGAGATGTGCGAAGAGCTGGGACAGGAGTTGGGGTTTAGTGGGTCTGATCAAGGAGACAGATTACATGAGTTTAATATGGGGAGGGGCAGTGACTGCAGGTGCAGGCAGAGAATAGGGTAAGTATTCCCTTATCCAAGTCTCAAGCTTTTTCATGTTCAAACAGTTCTCGATCTGTCTTGTTGAGACCTTCACAGGATACAGTTTTTAGTCTACCAACCTCTTAACCCTTTCCTGGCCTTACAGCTTGGTCTCAGAGCCTTTCAGGCTAGGCCCAGGTCGGCTTGCCTTGACTGTGTCAGGCAGCCCGCACATCTCTTTGATCGTTTGCCTGATGTCTGTATGCACCTGGGAAAACGTGGTTGGGGTTAACCCTTCATATTCCATCTTTGGATACCTGGAAAGAATGAGCTGAGAGGGAGAGTCCTTCAGTGAGATCCTCAGTGCAAGACCTGGTATGTGGTCACACAAGAAATATATTGTAATGGTGTTACATATTTTTTAATGTTAATTTCAGATTCCCCTATGTGTAATGATACCGTCAGCTCAGGATTTCTGATGGCTTCCAGCTACCTGTGGCTCTTGTTTTTTTTTTTTTTCCCCTATCACAAAACAATCCTTACTCCAAGGGGCTATTTCCTATACTTTCCTCTGGGTTATTTTCGATGTGCTGTACTTTCATGTAATTTTTAGGTACAATAAATGCCTATCTTTATTCCCACAAATCAAATACCTTATTTCTGGTTATTTTTCTTCCTACTGGTATATTTCCTTTATAAATAATTTCAAAGGGATTTATGAGACTTAAAAAACTTTTGGATCTTCATAGTCTAATAACATCTTTAAATATTTTTAGCTGCTAATAATTTAAGGATCAATATTTATTTCCTTTCAACTCTTGAAAATATCATTTTATTGGACTCTTGTCTCTAACATTGTGATTGGAAAGCCTGAGGCCAGTTGAAATCAATTTGTTTCCTTTTTATGGATGATCCGGTTTTCTATCATTTGGACAGGATGTTATAAAACAAAGAAATCTTCAAGGTTGTAAGTGTAAATTGCTTTGCAACTATAAACTTAAATATGAATGCAATATGAAAGGAATCAAAGCCTTGAGACATGGAAGGGAACAGGGAAATTGACTACTTTGAACTCATTTAGGAAAACAAAAGTAAAAAGGTGTTGAATGAAAGAGACGGTCACTAGATAAAAATGTGGATAAACTCAGGCTTGGGATGCTGATAGCAGCCCACAAGCTGTCTGTCCTGACTTAATCAGGACTTATTGAAAGGAGCAAGAAGTAATTATTTTGGTAACCTGAAAGAGGACTATATGCTAGATATAATTAGGCATATAATATTATAATTATGCATATAATTTAAAATAAAGATTAGGGAAATGAACATAAAAATATATCATATGTACATGAAATTTAAGGAAAAAGCTAGAGGTGAAGGTGCATGCATTGAAGAAGGCAGTAAGATACCAACTTTGAGGCCTTGGCTACATAGACCTTGTTTCAAAAAGCAAACAAAAAAAGAAAATGATTTCAGGAACTACCATATTCTTGTAGATTTTTAAATGCCTGCTATTTTAGGTTGCATGCCTTTCAGAAGTGTGTTTTAAAACGTATATCTTAAACATGATATGATTTCAAAAGTACTGGAGAGAAGATTATTAATTTATCTCTTTTGTCCTTAGGAAATTGGGTTCTTTTTTTGAGGCTCAGCAATATCATTTGATTTCATTGCCATCCTACAAACCATGCCATTTGTAACTGGCTGGGTGCTGGTGGCTCACTCCTGTGATCCTAGCTAATCAGGAGGCTGAGATCTGAGGATCTCAGATTGAAGTCATCTTGGGCAAGAAAGCCTGTGAGACTCTTTTCTCAAATTACTAGTAAAAAGCTGGAAGTGGAGCTGTGCCTCAAGTGGTAGAGTGCTAGCCTTGAGCAAAAAAGTTCAAGTGACAGTCCCTGAGTTCAAGTCCCAGGACTGGCACCCCCTAAAAGATGTATGTATGTATGTATGTATATGTATATATACATGTGTATACATATGTATACACATGTATATATACATATACATCTATATGTATTTATATACATTTACATATGTATTTATTACATATGTATTTATATACATATACATATAATTATATATAATACACATGCATGTATATATACATATACATGTACATATGTATATATACATATATATGTGTATTATATATAATTTATAAATATAAAAATATATAACTACATATAAGATACACACATATATTTACAACACTCACTTCATTGTGATTCTATTATAAAAATCAGCCTAACAAGCACAGAGACTGTAGTGGCTCACACCTGTAATCCTAACTACTCAGGAGGCTCAGATCTGAGGATTCATGGTTCAAAGCCAGCCTGGGAAGAAAAGTCCATGAGACTTTTATCTCCAACCAACTATTCTGATAAAGGTAGAAGTGGCACTGTGGCTCAAGTGGTAGAGCACTAGCCTTGAGCACAGAAGAGGCTCAGGGAAAGCAGCCAGACCCTGGAGTTCAAGCCCCAGGACCAAGAAAAAAAGTGTAAACTGGATAGAATTAGACAATGTACATATAATTATATCTGTTAAAAGTTCAAAGGCACAATCTTCCAACCACAGCCTTCTGATAAGCTAGGATTGTACGTGTGAGCTGCTAGTATTGGGGCACAAAGGTATTATTATAGACAATTTTATATGTATGTATATATTTGCAAAACATAGGACCGGGTAATGCCACGTGAGGGTAAGGAATCTGTTCAAGCATCAAACATTATCTATCTATCTATCTATCTATCTATCTATCTATCTATCTATCTATCTATCTATCTATCTATCTATCTATCTTCTCTCTCTCTGTCTCTCTGTCTGTCTGTCTCTCTCTCTCTCTTTCTCTTTCTCTTAGAAAGCTTGAACAGGTTTTCCACCCTCAGGTAGCATTGTCCTCCCTTGTTCTATCTCCCTCCAGGATGCTGCCTATTTTGTCTGAGATGCTGGGTGATTTTCAATTACTGTGTCCTCCTTCCCTCCCTCTGCCCCTTTGTCCTTCCCTCCTCTTTTTTTTCTTCTCTCTTTTCTCCCTCTCCCTCTTCATCTCTCTCCCCCTCCCTCTTCCTCTCCTTCCTCATCCCTCTTCATCTCTCTCTCCCCTCCTTCTCCTTCCCCCCCCCCATTTTCTTCTCCCTCCCTTCCAGTGATGTGGATCAGACCCAGCTCAGCGACAGGTCATCCTGTTTGTGACATAGGCATAGGAGCTACGGATGGCAGCATGGGCCACAAAACCTATGGCCTTTCAGTTGGAATTCCATAGAACAAGATACACGGTGTGGTGATGTGAAGTGGGTTTGGTGTTAGAAAAATCTGTCCCAAGTTGTAATCAGTGAGGGCAATAGGGAACGTGTGGCCCATCTTTTTGTCCCCTTGCCTGTTCTTTCTTTCCTGACTGTCCTTAGCACTTTAGACAGCTTCTCCTTTTACCTAAAATTTGATATTGGGAAGATAAAAAACATACTTAACTTGGCTTAATATTTGGCCTTTGTCTTTAAACGTTCTAGAATCTGTTGGGATGAGTTAAGAGAGAAGAGTGAGCGTATAATGAAACTCTAATCTGCCATCCCATAGTTTTACAACATAATTATCTACGTCATAAAGCCCAGCTGTTATCAGGAAACTAGCCCATCAAACTTCCTACATTTAAACCTTCCTCGGATGCAGTGTGTGACCTTCACAATTATGAGGTGTTACTGAGTTTGAAAGAAGTCTACTGTTGGCTTTGATAGCAAGGAGAGGAGGCTGTGGTGCAAACTTAGAGAAAGATGAGCAGAGCTAGGCCCTTCCTTCCCTGAGGCTCTGGGAGCTAGAGCAAGGCAAGCGTCCTGACTGTTTGATTCTCAAGATTCTGCTGGTCAGTCTTTGAGGAGACAATTTGCAGTTGCAGACATACAACTCAAAGGGTAAAGGAGAGAGTGAGCATTGTAAACCTTCCCAAACAACTTCTGAAAGAGGAATTTCAGAGCCTCACTGCCAATGGCCTGGCCAAGGCTGTGACAAACAGTAGTGCCTGTACTTGGGCTTGAACTCAGGGCCTGGGCACTATCCTTTAGCTTTTTTATTCAAGGTGCCATAGCGCTCTACCACTTTGATTCACACCACCACTTCCAGCCTTTTGGTGATTAACTAAAAATGAATCTCATAAACCTTTCTGCCCAGGATAGCTTTGAACTGCAATCCTCAGATCTGTCTCCTGAGTAGCTAGGCTTACAGACAGCTAGAATTATAGACCTTGGTGCTTTCTAAAGGCTTAAGAAAACTCATCTCCTTACATATTTGCTTCTCACAACTACTTCAGATATTGAGACATAACGTTTTCTCTGTCCTACATTCTTGACCTTCCATATCAACAGGCCCAGACCCCCCTTCTGCCTTTGGATAAATCTCCAAATAAGACTTGTGTCGACATTAAGCTCACATCCTCCAAGTACTCCTGGACATTAGTGTAGTGATCTATAGAGAGTTGTCAAGTCTCAGCACCACTGGCTTCATCCATCCATTCCCCCAGTACACACAAACTGACTGGAGCAAATTCCCATGTAGTCTCTAATAGCTCAGGGACAAGTCCTTTGTATGCCTTACCCTCCCTTTATGTGCCTGCCTGGCAAAGTTTAATGTTGCCCAGTGCATTTACTATTTGTCTAAGCAAAAACATGTCTCTAGTTTCCTGATCTATTTTTTTTTTGGTGGGGGGAGAGGAGTTGGGTTTGTACTGGGGCTTGAACTTAGGACCTTGAGTTCTTGTTTTTTTCCTCAAGGCTGGCACTCTACCCCTTGAACCACAACTCCACTTCCAGCTTTTTATGGTGGTTAATTGGAGATAAGAGTCTTGTGGACTTTCCTGCTTGGGCTGGCTTTGAACCATGAACCTCAGATCTCAACTTCCTGTGTAGCTAGGATTATAGATATGAGTCACCAGTGCCTGGTCTGATCTTTCTTTTTTTATGAGCACTTACTTAGAAAACTAGCAATTATAAATCCTTTCTCTGTGAGTCTTCTGTTCCCCAGAAATGCCTTTCTCAAAGACCTGGGAGCTACCCCTTGAAAACATAATCATTCAGTAAATATAGAGCCCTTGTTTCCCACATCTCTGTGAGACATGGAGCCTCCCTTTTGTAAGCGTCAATTATCAAACACAGATGGTCTAATGACATTGAGCAACTTCTCTCTGAACATCCAATCTCTTCTTTTCCTTTCTCCTTTGAAAAGTCTTTTTTGCCTTTTGTTTCCCTGGAGTTGCATTCTAACCTACCAAGATTGATATATCTACTTATTGAGTAGAAGATGGAAATTAATCACTGGGTTTCATTGTTAGGCTGACTTTTAGCAAGGCAAGCAATCTGGCTACAGGTGCAACACATTTACATTTCTAAGGAAGACAAGGTGAGATTTATCTTTGGCTCCTTTGGACTCCACTGATTAATAGAGAAGAGAGAACTTGTCAGGACTGGATGCTATAGTATACCTCAGTTTCAAGGGCTGGGCAAGAAACACAATGATTATTTTTCACTACAGGAACTGAATCATCCTTTTGAGCTACAAAAGAGAAAGTTTACTGAACAGAAAGTGTACTTGGATGGTGCCTAAATTACCAAGTTGTTCTGTCTTATTACATCACCTTCCCTATAAAGAACTTCAGTCTTTCAAAGTAGTTTCTTTTGTCCCCTATTACTAGATAAAAACATACTTTTCTCTGCATAGTAAAAATGTTTATGTTACCTAAAGTGACCTAAATAGTCCATGTGAAATATGGGGAAAGTGACTTCCATACCCACCAAAGATATATCTGATATTAGAATCTCCCAAAATGTGTTGTCTTTGTGTGTGTGTGTGTGTGTGTGTGTGTGTGTGTGTGAGAAGCAAGATTTCATGGAAAACATCCTTTTAAAATGAGGGCCTTGGAGGAGGGTCTTAAAACTGGAGTTTGGTGTCCTTACAGAAAGGGTAAATTTGGACAGAGATACAGGGAAGAAAGATGAGATAAGAACACATTAGAGAAAGAACCACGCGGCTGGGAGGCCACAGCTGTAAATCAAAGATTTCAGCAAACACAAGCAGCAAGGGAGGGAGAGGAAGGTTCTTCCTAGAGTTCCCGGAGAAGATGAATCTGCCAACACCTTGGCTTGGCACTTCCGCCTCCTTCACTGCCAGACAGTGAATTGTGTTGTTTTAAGCAATCCAGAGCTTGTACTTTGTTGCGACAATCCCAGGAAGTGAAGATAGTCACTAATCATGATGTCAACTGTGTTATTTACTTACATAGGGATTTGTGGACTGAAGAGCTAGGTGTAGAGTTTGTCCTCTGGGCAGTTACTCAGAGTTAATACACGAGATAACTAAAACTAGAGCCATGCTGTTGGGTGACAGGTTTTTTTAGCCAAATTTGTGCACATTGGAAGTGTTCAGAGCCAAACCTGTATGGATTAAAGTGCTAGTACTGAGAAAACAAAACTGGGTTTGCCTCTTTTCAGAGCCAGGGAACACAGACTCTGTTTGCAATCTCTTGGCCATTTGTTCTCTCTTCCGGCTCAGCTCTAATGATGTAGATACTCCTCACTCTACCATATTTGTCAGATTTAATGTGCTATGGCAGTTATTACTTGCAATAATCTCTTTTTACTTCTATTAATTGATTTAACTTTTTTTGTGTGTGCCAGTGCTTAGGAACTGGATTTCCCATGTGGCTTCTTTTCTGGTGCAGGCTGGAGCTCTACTACTTGAGCCATACCACCTTTTATTTTTTTGCAGGTTAATTAGAGATAAGTGTGTCTCAGATTTGTTTGCCTGGGCTGGTTTCAAACTATGATCCTCAGAGGATCTCAGCCTCCTGAGTAGCTAGTATTACAGATGTGAGCCACTAGTGTCCAGCTGTAATGTGGTTTTTAGTTTTGCTACCATGACTGCCATTTGCATGCTTCTTGCTGCGATCAACTAGCAACCCATTATAACTGAAACCAAGTAAAAATACTTCTGAATTTTCTTGAAATGATAGCACAACCGAACTTACTTTGATATGCGTATATGTGGTTCTTTTTCATGATGAGCTAGCAGCTGGTCCCTAGCGAGACTGCAAGCATTGGCTCTTAGAATTAAGGGTCTCAGATACCAGACTGAAAGATGGAACAGTCTAAAGCTGAAAGGAGGCAAGTGTTTCTATAAGCAAAGAGAGAAGTCTTAAGTAGGTATGATGCTAAGCCAGCCCAGACTGTAACCACTGAGGTACATACATGCCAGCTACCAAAGACCTTGTTCAGGAAGTAGAATAGGAAGGAAGACCAAACACTTGAGGGCCATAGCTCTCTTTATAGTAATTAACCTGTTTGGAATGTTTTCTGCTTATTTAGTTATCTTGCAGCCATTTGTTTTCTGCCACTACTGGAGCTTGAACTCAGCGTTTCTCATGCTTGCTTGGCTTTTTCCACACAATCTCCACTTCTGGCTTTTTTGCTGTTTAATTGAAGATAAGAGTCTGTGGATGTTGTTTACCAGGCTTAATTTGAAACTTGATCCTTAGATCTCAGCCTCCTGACTAGCTAGGATTACAGGCATCAGGATCCAGTCTAAACAGGTTTATGTAAAATATTTTGTACTTTTTTTTTTTGGGTCCGGTCGTGGGGCCTGAACTCTGGGCCTGGGCGCTGTCCCTCAGTTCTTCAGCTCAAGGCTAGCGCTCTACCACTTGAGCCACAGCGCCACTTCCGGCTTTTTTCTTTTTGCTTATGTGGTGCTGAGGAATCGAACCCAGGGCCTCAGGCATGCAAGGCAAGCGCTCTACCACTGAGCCACCTTCCCAGCCCCTATTTTGTACTTTTTTAAATTTAAAAGATGTAAAGACAATATTTGGACTGTGTGGTCACTGGTATTGGTAGAATTTGGACATTCTCTACTGTGCTGTGAAGAAGAAAATGACATGCAGAGAGATAGGGTAATTTCCCTCTGTCAGTGGCTGCAGTAGAACAGAAACCAGATTATCAATCAATCAATCAAACATCTATCTACAATCTATCTCTTATCTATCATCTATCATTGGGCTGGGAAGGTGGCTCAATGGTAGAGTGCTTGCCTTGCATGCACGAGGCCCTGGGTTCGATTCCTCAGCACCACATAAGCAGAACAAGCCAGAAGTAGTGCTGTGGCTCAAGTGGTAGAGCACTAGGCTTGAGCTGAAGAGCTGAGGGACAGTGCCCAGGCCAGAGTTCAGGCCCCACGACTGACCAAAAAAAGAGAATATCATCTATCATCTATCTTTATCTATCTATCATCTATCCTCTATCAATCTACCCTCTATCATATCTATCTGACCTTTGTCTATCAATCTAATATAGGAGTACTAGGGATCAGTCTCAAGCATCTCTTGCCTGTTTGTCAAAAAGTTCTTCCACTGAGCTAGACCTCCAGCCTGAATAACCAGGTTTTCTAATTCTCAGCCTGTCTTCCATCTTTTTCATATTAATGTTTTCAGCCTAAAATATTTATGGACTCTGGGCACGTGCAGCAGGTAGTACATTGCTTCATATTGTTCTCTGCAATGAATGCCACATGAAATGACTTCATTGATGAAAGTTCTCCCACTGGCTGTGGTAGCAAGTGTTGTCACCTTTGAATCATTTATTTAGACTCAGCATGGCAATTTCAGTACCTTTCCCAGGACATAGAGTGTTCCCTGACATAAATAACACACTTATTATTTATATAGGCATTGGTAGACTTGCCATTTGTTTGCTTGAATTCCAACTTTTTAGCGCAAGAACCTAGAAAGTAATTTGATACTCTGTAAAGGAACTAGTAAATTAAGACATGTTTCCTGGGGTTTCGGTCCTCTTATTTTTCTTCTTGATTATTTGTGGGATGTTGCTACAGTTTATGTCTTTTCACCTCACTATGGATGATGAATGTGATGCTGGCTCAGTATAAAATATGACTTTATAAAGTATATTGTGTCACATGCTAAATGTTTCTGCAGATTCTCATTTTCCTCCCTGAAGTATTTAAAGGTAGAAAAATATGAATAATAAATCAAGTGATCATAATCAGACTAAAAAACATGATGAAATAATCAGTAGTCCTGTCAATTAAAGAATTGTTATAAAAATTGAGCTCTGGTGGCTCACTTATGCCTGCAATTCTAGCTACACAAGAAACTGAGATCTGAGGATCATGGTTTGAAGCCAGCCTGGAAAGGAAAGACTTTTATCTCCAATTAGCTATAAAAAAAACCAGAAGTAGAGCTGTGGTCCAAGTTCTGGAGAGCTAGCCTTGAGCAAAATAGTGCAGGGACAGCTCTCAGTCCCTGAATTCCAGTCCCAGGACTGGCATTCCCACCCTACACCCCCCCACCCCCAAGTTAGCACAATATTAATAGAGAAGATTAAATTTTGCCAGGAATCACTGAGGCAGATTATCTCACATGGTAAATAATACCACCTAAAGACTTGCTTGATGGTGAGGTAGGTATTGTCAGAGTGGAAGGGTGGGTTGGGTCCATCTGTCAATCTCTGCAGGTTAATGACTGTTGATAATGATCTTTGAGGAAATTGCAACTGACAATTCATGAAATAAAATGTCACTTCATCACTGGCTAATAACCCATTTAAAAATTGCAAAGAGTGCTTCAGAAATAAATAACAGGAGAGCAATGACTATTCATGTCATTTGAACTTGCAGATTTCCAATGGGAAATGATGGCAGATGTTCTCCCATTCCATGCCAAACTATCATTAAAAAACCATTTTCAACGAACCCTTCTCTACGGTCTACCCATTGGGTTGCATATGATCTAAGATAGAGTAGACACACCTGTCAGTGCTGTTACTTAGTACCAATGAATTGTTACTCCCACAGCATCTGAGTGTGACAGACGTGTTTTAACATGAACACAAATCCTCCTTGAAAATCAGCATTGGTAAGCCTTTGCCTCACGTGACTTGTTCTCTGGGGTTTCTATTACAAATCAAAGAACCTACAGGGGAAACCCTGTTGTATGGCCACGAGATAGCACTGTGAATCAGAGGGGGAAGGACAGGTGAAATACAGTAGGGCAAGTGTATGCATGGGTGGCTGGTCCTGTGGACAAAACCAAGAGGAAGACATAGCAGAGTCTCAGAAACTCTAGAAAAGACCCATCTTGGACATGGTGATTATCAACAAGGCAGCCACCTGAAGGAGGCAGTATCACGACTCCTGTTGGAAGAAGGAGACGCAAAGCAACATGAAAGCAGTGTGGGAGGACTGGACTGTAAAAGGACGAATGATTGGAACCACATATTCCATTCTTAAAACCAACTGATGTTCCTCTTCTGGGGCGTCACCAAGATGTGTCAGAGATGAATTTTGGCGATTTGTCTCATGATGTGTCTCTTTTTGAGACCTCAATGATTTCTGCAGTACCTGTTAAAGCTCAGCACGATTCAAATCTGTTGGGTAGAGATCTCCTAAATTGGGGTTTCAAAGTTTACTGGGTACCCGAAAGGACTCCTGCTCCCGCTTAATGTCTCCAGTGATCTTGTTTGATTTCTGGAAGTTTCTCTGCCTCCTTGAATTCAACACCCATCTAACTAAAGACTTGATTCAACTGTTAGACCCTGAATTCATCTTCCTTTTTGACAAAGCGTTTTTATTAATACTTGACATCAGATGGGATATGGGGCCCTGAAAAGTATAATTATAATCCTCTATGATCTTACCCAGGATTTTCACAGATCACTTAAAACTGAAGGACTCTCGAGGGGCTCCACTAAACAGTGAACAATTCATAAGGCTAAAACCTTCTAGAACTTATTTTCAGTCCATGTAAGACTTGCATTCTAGTTGTTCAACAGCAATTGGAAAAGGGATTCCGGGTTGTCTGTAAGTTAAGGTCTGTCCCAATGAGATTTAATCTGGTACCTGGATCTAATATTATCTTGTTTGCTATACTTCTTATTTCCTGATTTTTCAGGAATTCTCTTTTTTTTTGGGAGGGGGATCCGGTTGTGGGGCCTGAACTCTGGGCTTGGGCGCTGTCCCTCATCTCTTCAGCTCAAGGCTAGCGCTCTACCACTTGAGCCGCAGCACCACTTCCAGCTTTTTTTTTCTTTTTGCTTATGTGGTGCTGAGGAATCGAACCCAGGGCCTCATGCATGCAAGGTAAGCACTCTACCACTGAGCCACCTTCCCAGCCCCTAGGAATTCTCCTTTTAAGGAATCTAAATGTCTTCACCTGGGAGGAACAATTAACAGACCTGGATTTTTATGCCCCAAGTATTTATGAAAACCCTTATCTTCTCAGACACTTCTCAAACACCATGGAGGGGAGTTTGGAATGTCTCCTCGTGGCCCATGTGTTGTTGAAGGCTTGGAACGGAGACTGTGGAACCATTGGGATGTGGTGGAACCTTGTGGGGTCTAGTGGAAGGAAGGTCATTGAGAGTGTGACCTTTGATGGGGACAACTGGATCCCAGCCATTTCACCTGTCTCTTTGCTTCATGTTTACCAGGAGGTGACCCTCCTCTACCATAAGCTCCCACCATGATGCGCTGTATTAACAGAGACCTACGTAACGGGACTGAGGGATCAGGGAATGAAACCGGTGGAATGGTGAGACAGAATAAAGCTTTCATTCTTTTAAGTTGTTTATCTTGGGTTATTTGACACATACCCTAACTATCAATTTGACAGCCTTAAAAATTCCAAGGAGATGCCATTTGAATCGAACATGTAGACCAGCCCCTCTGATCTTCTGACATAAAAGTTTTTTTTCCAAACATCTTAGGCATTAGCAAAAAAAAAAAAAAAAAAAAAAAAAAAGAGGCTACATGATGATCTGAGACAAAATTCAAATGTATTTTCTGTGTCTCATTCCTGCATCATAATATCTCAGCTACACTCCAGATGGAGTCTCTGGCATTCAGTATTTTCCTCTCTCTAAATAAAAGGGGATTTGGAGATTGTAAGTTATTATAGATTGTGGAAATCTAGATTCTCTTTGAATGTCTATTCCTTCTAGGCCTTAACTCAAAAAAATCATCCCCAGATCCACTGGTCTGGAATGACTCCTCCCATACAAGAATGCTTTTAAGAAGCTCAAAGTGTTCTTTCCACTTTCCAACCTTGAATTATCCCATTAGATTGTACCTCTATCCTTGTTTGTATGTAAATAAGAACTCGTGCTGGGAGGGCTCAAGTGTGAAGTATAAATCCCCAAAGGCTTTGCTATAAAGGGTTGGTCCACAGCTAATAGTACTATTGAGAGGTGATTGTATTATGAACATTGAGTTCATACTGAATGGGCCAGTAGGAGAAGGAGCCTGGTTGAAGGAAGGTCCCAGGGTGTGTGTCTTTGTAGGTTATACATTACTCTTGACCTCTTCCTGTCTTCTCTCTGCTTATTGCTTGCTATTAAGCCTGGTTGCTTCATGCCCAGCATAATTGAGTCAGTTGACCATGGGTTGAAACATCTGTATCTATTGCCCAAATAAAATCTTTCCTCTTTCCCATCAAGATGTGAAAAAATACTGACTAACACACATGCCCTTGGAGTTTTATCCCAGATGGACCCCAAGGACTTCTGGCATTTGATGGCTGGCACATAAACCCAATGGCTAAGGCACAATCTCCCTGCCCATGACCAGTATCCATGATAGCCAATCTAGCCCAAGTTACCTCTTATTTAATAATAATACACTACTTACTTGAGGTATATGTTTTCTTATGCTGTAGAGACTCCCTATTGTTGAATGAAAACACAAAGAATGTCTATGCTTCCCAACTCACTTCCTATGAAATATTCTTATTTAACTCCTCCTCATATTGCAATCTACTATTGCCAGAATCTTAACCCTGCTACCATGACCAATAAAGGGATCCCCTCCCTAATTTTGCCACTGCAGTGAGACCACTATCTCATCCTAGGTTTAGGATGTTAGATACTAAGCTCCCCCAAGCTCATCCTATGTTTTATATAGCTTGGTCCATTATCTGAGGAAAGAAAAATTGTCCAATTGGATAAACAATCGATGATGAGTATAAACCTCTTAAATGTCAGAGCCTATGAAACATTAAATGAATCTTGGATTATGAACTAATTGCTCTTATGCAAACTTAAACCAGGGCAGAGAGAGTAAGGGCTAACATATATAGTCATGAATGTTATGATTTTTTGATAGCATGTGATTATGATGTTATGAAAACAGAAGATTAATGACAGCAGCTGGTACCCTGAGACAAAAGTTTGAGCCCTAAATAGTAGAATTTATAGAGAGAATTGTTATTAATCCAGCCAGTTGCTCTAAATAAAACTTGGGGACATAGTCTATAAATCTCAGACAAGGCTCAGGGGAAACAAATTGGCTCAAAAATTACTAATTTGTTTAGTTAGTCATCAGAAAAATCTAGGAAGTTTCTAAACCTTTTTTTTTGTTTTGGTCAGTTGTGAGGCTTGAACTCTGGACCTGGGCACTGTCCCTCAGCTCTTCAGCTCAAAGCTAGCACTCTACCACTTGAGCTACAGTGCCACTTCTGGTTTTCTGAGTGGTTTGTTGGAAATAAGAGTCTCACGGGCTTTCCTGCCCGGGCTGGCTTTGAACCTCGATCCTGAGATCTCAGCCTCCTGAGTAGCTAGGATTACAGGTGTGAGCCACTGACACCTTGCTTAAACCTTTTGATTATGTATCTGAGATTCACTTCAAGGACTCAGATTCAAATCTCTCTCTCTCTCTCTCTTGGTCAAGACTGGGAGTCAAACTTATTATCTGATGCTTGCTTTCAATCATTGACTAGTGCTTTACCACCTAAGACATGCCTCCAACCCCTCACTTTTTTTTGACAGAAGTAGTTTCTCTGGGATGATACTTTCAGAGGAAATTTCAATGGAAATCTTCATGGCTCAAACAACTTCAGACTGCGAAAGGACTGGATGTGTAATTCACTCAGACGGACTTTGTAAACACCAAATGTCTACTTGGTGAGTCTTAGGTTTATCACCTAAGCCACTATGCACATTGTACAAACTGGCTTACCACAGAAAGGACAAAATGCATGATACATCAGACAAAGAACAACTTCTACACCTTAGGCTTTGTTTGGATCAAGCAGTTACTGTTTTCCTCCTCTGCTAACATCTGGAGCAAAACCATAAAGATGAGTTTGAGCCTTCTTGTGCTGGAAAATAAACTACTCATTTATCAAAAGCATAGGACTCTCTAATCTGCATGATACTTAAGTGGTTAGAGATTTTCCCCTGTTGACACATCTTGGCTTCATCAATTTTCAAATTTTCCTAGCGGAATCTTCCCTACTAAGTCTATCTTTTATTGTCTCCAGTGACAGAGGCTGACATATTCCTGGCAGTATGATACAAGAAATAGCAAAGTCTCAAAGGCTCTGTGCATTTACCATCTTCAATCACTTAATACTATAGAAAGACCCAAGAGCAGGGCTGGCAATGTAGCTCAATGGTAGAATGCTTGCCTAGCATGCTCAAGGCCCTGAGTTCAATTCCCAGTGCCATAAAACAGAAAACGAAAGAGTCAGCAGCATCTTCAAGGCTGAATTGGCTACATTGCTTGGGGAAATTAACTTACCATGTTCATGGTATTATTACCCCTCCACCCAATGACTCTTACATCTTCCCTTCATATCTAGCCAGTGTAAGAAGTTCTTAACTTTTCTCCTTCCCTAATTTTCTATTTGAACCGCTTCCTTTTGTTTCTGCTTTTGCACTTCCATATTGTTCTTTGTTATTCTGTCAGTTCTTTCTTTAAAAACCATATCCTCTTTTTTCTTAGAATTAAGCTCAGTGTATACTGGAGTCTCTTTCCACTGCAGAAATCCACAGACAATCGATGTCTTGGCCTTTAGCCATTATCCAGTGCTGCATATGCTTTGATAATTTCTCTGGTTGTCTCCTGGTAGTGGTAGCACAGGGCATTGACTAGCACAGGCCAAAAGATTAGTAACCTAGGCTCTAGGCCTCAAATTGACCAAGTAAGGCTTCCTCTATCATCATCTACATGTACAGGACTTCTTTGAGAGTTCTTATTTTAATTTCCTTTCCTTTCCATTTTTTCTTTTTTTTGTTATTGCTGGTACCACGATTGAATTCAAGGTCTTGTGGCCTTCCTTGGCTTTTTCACTCATTAATGGTGCTCTACCACTTGAGCCATGCCCCCAGTCTGGCATTTTGCCAGTTAATTAAAGATAGAATCTCTTGGACTTTTCTGCTCAGGCTGGCTTCAAACTGAGATCCTCAGATTTCAGCCTCCTGAGTTACTAGGATTACAGCCTGAGCTATCGGTGGCTAGTCTAAACATTTTTAAATTAGCTTATACTAATAACATAAAGGGATTTCATTGTGATGAATCTATACATGTGTGAAATGTCCTTTGGTGGAGTCCATTACCTTTACTATACCTCCCTTCCCTCTTTTTATTTTTTTTTTTGCCAGTCCAGGGTCTTGAACTCAGGGCCTGGGCACTGTCCCTGAGCTTCTTTTGTTCAAGGCTAGCACTCCACCATTTGAACCACAGCTCCACTTCTGGCTTTTTCTGTTTATGTGGTACCGAGGAACTGAACCCAGGGCTTCATGCATGCTAGGCAAGCACTCTACCACTAAGCCACATTCCCAGCCCCTCCCCTCTTGTTGAAACAGTGTTTGGTGAATTTCATTGTGCTAATTCCTAAGAGTTGTTGAGTTGAGTAAAGAGAAAAGCAATCAATAGGCTTTTAAAGTCACATCTCTGCTTTACCCAATCCCACCGATCTGTAATAATTCTCTGGCTAAGGATTGTATTGCAAAATAAGATTTTGATAATTTTTTTCCCCTGGAAATGCTTTCATTTAGAGCTGATGACTTAGTATTAAGTTCAAGGCAGAGGAGCAAATGACATGACTTTTTGAAGTTTTTTTCCCCACCAATCTGTAACTCAGTAGCCTGCTTCTTTCCAGATTCCTTTCCCTCCTTCTTTTCAGCACTCATATATCCCTAAGTGGGCTGGGAAGGAAAGTAGCTAGGCTCAAAGGCCACAGGGCTAGTTTCTCCTCTGTAGTAAGGTCACTCTTCAAAGCATCTCCTCCTCAGGAATTTTCTCACTATGTTTACCCTTGCCAATTCTCAGTAAATAGAGCAGCAATAACTTTTTTTTCCCGCTATTTTTTGGTTTCTGATTGAAAGAGCAATCTACTAATGATTAGTTTGTACTGGGATTAAGTTCTTTGTTGGTATGGACAAACAGTTTAATTCTCTTGAATCAATATTGAGACTTGTCAGTGATTGAGAATTTATTTTAATTCAGAGAGCTCAAACCCAGTTTAATATAAAATACATTTAATATTACATTAATATTATTTCAAACTACAATTAAATGTCATGAACAAATTCTAAAAGCAATTCAAAATGCTCCTAATCTTGTAAGCAATGCACATTTAGCATCTTGCAATATAAAAAGCATATCTGATTCTTGAAAGATAATTAAATGTTTTTAAAAAAGCTTTATACTTAGGTGTAAATGGTATAGCTAGTACTTCAAAGAGTTGTCCTTTTGGTAAATTGAATGATCACTTAATATTGTTTATATTCTTTTCTGGATATGAAAGTGAAATTCCTGAAGAAAATGGCCAGTGTGATTAGCAGCCATTACAAGTCTAATAGCTACCAGTGTTTGAGCAGGCACTAGCCACTAAACACTATTCAAGGCAAGTTATTTAGTGTTGACTTAGTATTAACTTTCAGGTGGAGGAGTGAATTATGACCTCATATATTACGTGTAGTGAATTACATGTAAGCACAACAGCAACAGAAAGAAAACCCATCTTCTCCTTATTACAGATGAAGAAAGATGCAGAGAAGGGCTAATGAAGTTCCATAAAATTACCTGGTCAAAGAAACACAAGCAAAACAAAGTTTTTTTATTTTTAAGTAAGTGGGGCATTTTATGATAGTATATACATACTATAATTTTATAATAGTACACATAGAGGTATAATACTGTATGCAACTATTTGTAGTATAAAGATTTACATCAGAAGTAACTGAGAGCCTCTCCAGCCCTGCTGGAAGTCTCACTTTTTGTCTGTTTCTCTGTTTGTTCCTGGGCACCTCAGCCTCCCCCTCTTCCCTGCACACCACCACCCTCCACCCCTGACTTATTCTGGGATAAGTAGCTTTAGTGATCAATCCGGGACAACCGGGCGCTGCAAGGCATTGAAGAGAATCCTGTGTGTTGGGAGAGGACTGAAGGAAAACAGACCAGTGCCTGCACTCGCTGAGTTCCTTGGGACCTCTTCAGCCAATCTTCTGGTTGGAAGACAAAGGCTCAGAGGTAGAGGCAAAGACTAGACTGGCCTATTACCATTCTAGTGCTGTCTTTAAATTGTTTTACTGCATAGCTGCTGGAGGAAAGGTGCTTTTCCTCAGCTGGTGAGTCCTACATAGAAAAGAAGATGTTTCTCTTTTAAAAGCAATATTAATGACTTAAAAAAAATCAGTGGTTTTTATTTAAAGCATAGACACATGTAACGAATTAAGAACTGCAGATGACCAAAATGTCCTTGTGTGTGTGTGTGTGTGTGTGTGTGTGTGTGTGCGCATTGATTTCCTTGGCAGTGGACAAACTACAATAGTGCCGATAAAGCTGATGCTGGTGGTTCACAACTATAATCCTAGCTACTCAGGAGACAGATCTGAGGATCAAGGTTCAAAGCCAACCTTGGCAGGAAAATTTGTGAGACTCTAAACTCCAATTAACTACCAAGAAAAGCCAGAAGTAGAGCTGTGGCTCAAGTCGTAGAGACTTAACCTTGAGCAAAAAAACGCTTAGGGACAATGCTCAGGCCTCAAGTTCAAGCCCCAGGACACACACACATGATGATGATGATAATGTCAATAAAATATATAGCAAAAAAAGAAGTAGGACTCAGTCCTTGGAAGATTAGCTTGGAAGTTTAGCTTTGTGGTCTTCATGCTGATGGTTTGTCCTGTATACGCCAAGGATTGGCATGATATAAATACATAAAGAGTATTCTATATAGATAATATTCTACAGAAGTAACTCTTGTACTTGATTTTGGTACCCTGCATCTTGTATATACATTTGTCTAGTCTGAGGAGGGGGAAGGGGAATAACAAAAGGCTGAAACAAGGACACAGGATGACCCATTGAAGCAATGATACCCACAGGACAGTATATTGGAAACGAACTTTACAACTTTGGTGGGGGTGGGGTGGGGATGGAGAAGAGTGAGGGAGGTGAGGGAGGGAAGTGATAGTGGAAGAACAAAAAGGGAGGGGTAACAATGCTCGACAAGAAATGTAGTCATTGCCTTACTCATGGAACTGTAGCCCCTCTGTAAAGCATCTTTACAATAAAATAAAATAGAAAAAGAAGTAACTAAGAAGAATTACAGCTTATCCTTATTTTTGATAAGTGCCAATTTATGAATTCAGGACTTTTCTTTTTAGTGAACTCATTTTATAATTCAGAAACATAGCAGAAAATGGAAATATTTCCTTCCTTGCTAATGATCAAAACTAGCCCTACATTTTTTTTGTTTTAGTGTCCCTCTCTCTTCCCTTCTTCCTTCCCTCTCTCCTTCCTTCTCTTTCTCTTCCTCCCTCCCCCTTTCTTTCTTTCTTTCTTTCTTCCTTTCTTCCTTTCTTCCTTTCTTCCTTTCTTCCTTTCTTTCTTTCTTTCTTTCTTTCTTTCTTTCTTTCTTTCTTTCTTTCTTTCTTTCTTTCTTTCTTTCTTTTCTCCTTCCTTCCTTCCTTTCTCTCTCTCTCTTCCTTCCTTCCTTCCTTTCTTTCTTTCTTTCTTTCCTTTCTTTCTCCTTCCTTCCTTCCTTCCTTCCTTCCTTCCTTCCTTCCTTCCTTCCTTCCTTCCTTCCTTCCTTCCTTCCTTCCTTCCTTCCTTCCTTCCTTCCATCCTTCCTTTTCATCCTTTCTGCCAGTCTTGGGGCTTGAATTCAGGGCCTGGGCACTGTCCCTAAGTTTCTTTTGCTCAAGGCTAGTGCTCTACACTTGAACCACAGCACCTGCCTTTTTCTGAGTAGTTTATTGGAGTTAAAAGCCTCATGAGGACTTTCCTGCTCAGGCTTTGAACTGAGATCCTTAGATCTCAGCCTTCTGCATGGCTACGATTACAGTTGTGAGCCATCAGTGCCCAGCTTTTCTTTCTTTTTTAATGAATCAATAGAAGCATCCAACGCTTCAAGGCTCCCTCCTACCTGTTAGCCTTACAGCTTAAAAATCAGCTTATGACCATAGAATCAAAACCACATAGAAACTTAGACTCTTCAATTTCTACTACGTTTAAAAAAATGGTCTCATTAATTTCTGTCTCCCTCCCTCCCTCTTTCTCCCCCCCCCCCCTCCTTCTGTGTACCAGTACTGGGCTGGGTCTTATTTAGCTTTTTCTGCTAAAGGCTAGTGCTCTACCACATGTGCTACACCTCTACTTTTGGCTTTTTTGCAGGTTAATTGGAAATAAGACTCTCAGGCTGGCTTCAAACCATGAAACCTCAGATCTCAGCCTCCTGACTAGCTAGGGTTGTAAGTGTAAGCCACTGGAGCCTGGATTTTCTTTAAATTATTGAGATACTATGGTCATAGGTTATGCCAATTCCTTCTTACTCATATAAATAAAAAAAATGAATTGACTTTGCTCAATGAATCCCGCATACTAGGGGGCTAAAAAGATCATCAGTCCTCCAGGGACTATCAGACTGATTTAGTTCTATTTTTAGGATTAACTATCACAGATTTGCTCCAAGTCAGTGTGCCGCAGGAGCCATAATTAGTAGCTGATTTCTGGTTAATTCCAAGATTACTGTCATTATTATTCTGAAATAACCAGTGGTTGTGGGACATCCCAGAGCCTTATGTACTTAGTAAGAAGTAGAGGAGAGAAATAATGCCATGGTGATCTCTATACATCTGATACTACCAATAAGACAAACTATATAATTTTTAATACTTTGTGGGCATAATTTTTCTTGCCACTATTTCTTTTTTTTTGCCCCCAAACCTCTAGGCTATGGGTAATGCTATCTAGTCCTTTGCTGTCAATCAGTTTCTAAATAATATTTAAATATATTTCCTCAGAATCCGTGAATGTTAGAAGATAATCATTTTTTCCCAGCGATGTGTTCTGCATAATTTTAATCATTTTTCATGGTAACCTTGGTTTGCTTGTGTATATATGGCAAACGCACAGAAATAAATGTTTAATGAAATATTCTCCATTTTTGTTTGAGTTTATTTTGGTAGATTTGAAAGTAATAGAAAAATGCCTTAAACTTCTGGAATGTATACGTTAGAAAGTCCTTCAACATATTCTAGGAAGGAATGTCACAGACTTTACTTTTTTGTCTGCATGTCTGTCCCTGTCCTGGGCCATGAACAACTCAGGCTTTGTTCCTGAGCTTTTTTTGGCTGAAAGCTAGCATTCTATCACTTAAGGTACAGCTCCACTTCTAGCTTTTCTGGGGGGGGGGGGGTGAGTGGGGTAGGATGGTTGATTGGAAATAAAATTTCCAGACATTGACATTCTTCTCTGGGCTGGCTTTGAACCTCGATCCTTAGACCTCAACCTCCTAAGTAGCTAGGATTACAGGTGTGAGCCACAAGAACCTTGCATTAAAAGCATTATTTTTAAGTTATAGAATTAGTGTGCTAGTACAAAGAAAATAAGGTGATAGAAAATTGTATGGAATGAAAAAAAGTATTTGTTTTATTGTCTTTACACAATTACCATTTTTCCAATGCTCTATTTAGATTTAATGAAAAAAATGTAAATATACAAAAAGAGAGATATAGAATAATGAACCAATAATAAAATAAACCCTTTTTAAATGTATTTCACTCTTTCTAAAATTCTTTCATTTATTTTTTGTATCATTTTATGTTTAATTTCATTATTTTGTTGTTTTATTGTTGCTTTTATTTTTATTAAAATTTTTATTGTAAAAGTGATGTATAGAGGGGGTATAGTTACATAAGTCAGGTAAAGAGAGCATTTCTTTTTTGAAGAGTTCTTTTTTAAAAATTATTGTCTTTAAGTCGTCACACAAATGAGTTGCACTTTAACAAAGCAGTTTATGCATACAATATATCTTGATCAATGTCACTCTTTCCACATTCCCACAGCTTCAATTGTTGAAGTCTTGGCTCATTTTCCTCCTTCCCCCCATTAACTGCACGATTTCTGACATTCTATGAATATATGCATCGGTCTGTCTGTCTGTCTGTCTATCTATCTATCTGCAGTAATTAGGTTAGAACTCAGGACTTGTATTTGTTAGGCAGATGTTCATGCCCCTCAGTTCTCTTTTGCTAGTTTTTTTTTTTGAGTCTCATGCTTTTGCCTGAAGGTTGCCTCAGACCATAGATCCTCTTTCCTCTGCTGGATCTACTGAGAGTTATCACCACACCCGGCTCATTGGTTGGAGTGTGAGTCTTGCTAATGTTTGGCCCGGGCTGGCTTCAAGCTAAAATCCTTCTAAACGATACCTCTCAAGTATCTGGGATTATAGGTTTGATCTATCATTTCCAGCTCCCCCTCACTTATACATGTTTTAATGCACATCTAGAGAATAAACGTATCCTTTAAAAAAATCTGAAAAACTGACCAGAATTACTACTTTCACCCAAAATATAGCCATTATTCAAATTTCCTTGACTGCCTTACGGCAGTTTTTATGTGTTAAATTAAAAAAAAGGGCTATACATTAGTGGCTCATGCCTATAGTCTTAGCTGAGGTCTGAGGATCTAAGTTCGAGGCCAGTGTAGGCAGATAAATACATAAGGCTCTTATCTACAATTAACCAGCAAAAAGCAGGAGATGGGGGTGTGGCTCAAACGGTATTGAGCCAGCAGGAAAGCTAAATGAGAGCAGGAGACCCTGAGGTCAATCCCTAGTACTCATACACACACAATAATCAGGATCCTGGTAAGCCTCACACGTATATTACAATTGGTTGATATATCTCTAATGTTTATTTTAACTTTTCCATATTCTTTCCTTCCATTCACTTTATTTGTTGAGGAAACCACACTCTGGGTTTTTACGGTTGTGTCATTGTGTGGTGTTTAGTATGTCTTCGGGATTCTCTGCGAAACCCACAGGGTTAACAACATTTGGGTCTTTTGTTGGCAGCATTTTCCTAACCCTTAGAAGGGAAGGCAGAAAAACCATCTACTACACCAACCAAAAATCAGCCCATTTATTTGCTGGATTTTGACTGAACGCTAGAGGGCAGTGCAGACAGGTGCCATAAAACTCTATGCCATAAACGCTCTCTCTAAGCATACAAGGCCGAGTGGGCAGGCGGCTCCTAGGCTGGAGGCCAAGCTATTGCTCTCTTGTGTTTGTTCCCCAGCAGTCTCTCTCTCTCTGGCCTCTGAACCACAGCTGCAGACTCTAAGAGAAGCAATAGCCAAAGAACTAAATACATCATGTCAGAGGTAGGGAAGTGCTCTAGAGGAGACACTAGGATAGATGCACTTGGGAGTAGATAAGAACCTTTCACTGGAACACTGACATTTGAGCAAAGATCTGCAGGTGGTGAGGGAAATTAGCCACTCGGATTATGAAGCAAGTTTGATCTAGGCAGAGGGAAGAATAGCCCTGAAGTCCCTGGTATAGTAACATGGCTAGTTGTGTGTAACAGATAGCAGAGAGAAAGAGCAGGCCATGAGCTCTGAAAGGAGCTAGATTATACAGGACTATGCAAACCACCTCCAGGCCTTTTACCCCTCCTAAATGAGGGAGCCAGTTGGGGGGATTTATACTCTGTGTGTGTGTGTGTGTGTGTGTGTGTGTGTGTGTGTGTGTGTGTGTGTGTGTGTCCTGGGGCTTCAACTCAGGGGCTGGGCTCTTTCCTTGAGCTTTTCTTGCTCAAGGCTAGCACCCTACTCCTGAAGCCACAGCTCCACTTCCAGCTTTTTATCCTGGTTAGTTGGAGATAAGAGTCTCATGGGCTCTCCTCCCCTGGGTTGGCTTTAAACTGTGACCCTCAGATTTTAGCCGCCTGAATAGCTAGGATTATAGGCATGAGCCATTTGGCACCAGGCTTCTCTGACAATTTTGAGAGCATCGCTCAGGTCGCTGAGCTACAAATAGCTGGAGTGTGTGGCAACTGGGAGGCCAACAAAGAGAAGATGGTAATTATGTTGGGTGGCTGAAACACTCTCTTGGAAAGTTGCTTACTTCATGCCTTTTTATTTCAAGCAAGTTCATCTGTGTTTGTTTCTCAGACTCTTAATGAGCCTTTCAGTCTATTTCAAGAAGCAGGCGTGTTCTTAACTAATCAGCAACAGTATAGAAGGGTAAGGAGTACAATGGCTAAAGAGTCCACCAAGGGCCAACTGAGGCTGGGAGGAGGGGCGCAGTACCCGGCTTGACCTGTGAGAATGACGAATGACGTAGGATCAGCTTTTGCTTGGGATGGTCACAGACGCAGTTCTTTAAGTTTTAAGATGTATATTTCACGTTTGATTTGAAATAGTTGCAAAATCAAATGAAATAAAACTCCTACAGTCCCCCCATCCCCAATAAAACACGAAGTATCTAGGATGGTCAGTTGTCAGTGACTATAACCAATTCCAGAGATAGCAAAGCAAAATGGGTTTATTTTTATCTCAATCACTTTCTGGTGGGGTTGGCTCCAGTGTTTTGGGCCTGGGGAACGGCAGGAGACATCATGGCAGGGATCCTCACATCAGGATGCCAAAGAGAAAGAGGAAGAAACCTGGGTCTCAGTCCTGTGAGAATGTGTAATATAAAACCTCTCACCAGGCCCCTATTAAAGTTTCTATCACTTCCTGATAGGTTCAATCTAGGGGGACAAGCCTTTTAACACCTGCAACTTTGAAGAGACAATTATGACCCCAAAGTTTAACAGTATTCTGCACCATATAACAACTTAAAATAGGCTCAACTCCAGTGAGACAGGTTATGTGTATACACACACACACACACACACACACACACACACACACACACACACACACACACACACACACACAGAGTTAATCTCCTGTGAGTAACACATTCTTAGTGTTTTAAAACCATGTGATCCAAATATAGAGTTAGGCTGGGGTTGACACTGAGAAAATGTCAGAGAAACTTTGGGGCTGGGCGCTGTCCCTGAGCTCTTTTTGCTCAAGGCTGGCACTCTGCCACTTTGAACCACAGCTCCACTTCTGGTTTTTGAGTGGTTAATTGGAGATAAGAGTCTCATGGGTACTCCCCCCCGCCCCCCCCAGCTCCAGAACCAGCCTCCTGAGTAGCTAGGACTACAGATGTGAATCACTGGTGCCTGGCTATTGCTTGTCTTTTTTAAGGCTCATAAGTTCTACTCTAGTCCTGTAATGTCAGAATTTCTGGGAGTGGGAACCGAGTAATTGATTTGGAAAGTGCAGCTTTAGTTTCTATTTTCTGGTCTGTAATCTGTGATCGCCTTGATGATAAGCAGAAGATCATAGGCTGTAGAAGCTTTGCCTAAGAGGAAATGAGGTTGGCGGAGAAGATATTTCAATGGAGATAGCACACTAGAAAGCCTAGGGCAGGAAGAGGAGGCATCCCTATGATTTCTTAGGGCTTTGTGTGTTCCAAACTCCTGATCTTCCTGCCTTACTTCCTGAGTTTTATTGGAGATAAGAGTCCCAGTGGATTTTCCTGTGAGTGTGGCACCGAACCACCATCCTCAGGTCTCAGCCTCCTGAGTAGATAGGATTACAGGTGAGCACCACGGGCACTCAGCTGGTCCACCATCACCACCACATCACAAATATTAACACCCAGTGGCTCTATAGGAAACTAGAGTTGCCTATTCCAATGTCCATTAATAAAACATAAGATTGGCCTGTTCCTACACCCAGAAATAATTCTGAGTGACAGACACATTTTTATGATGTTAATTCACTGAGGTTTGGGCTTCATCATCATGCAAGCTTGGCCTAATCAATTGCTCTGATTAACATTCTGGTTTTCTTTTCAAAGTGTCTTTCTAAAAGGGGTTATAGTTCCAGAATTTTGTGTCCAAATTCTGCATTATGTCAAATTACCTTTAAAGTGCGTTGAAAGGGAGAAGGGTCGGGGAGGAGAGGTTGAGGGGGAATTTTGTAGCCATGTATAGAAATGTCACAATGAAACCATCCTTGTGCAACTAATATATGCTAATGAAAAACCTTAATAAAAATGCGTTTCCTTTCTTTGATAAACATGCATTATCTGTACTAGTATGAATGCTGAAAATGCATAATTGAGCCTTTTACATTTTTAACTTTGCAAGTAGAATAAGAGAGAGCGGGAAGGAGAGAGTCCCTGGAGGTATTTAAGGAGAAGATTCAAGTTGGTATTGTCTGTGAGGCCAGACATGAGACAAAACAGTATAGTGTGTTAATATATACTGTGTAGTTGATGACATGAAGTCTTCTTCATAACTGATAGAATTACAAGTTAGAAAATGGACAGATATATAGAAAATAAGATAACACCAGCATCTTTTAACAACTATCTATCCTTTTCTCTCTCTCTCTAGCTTTCTCATCGCCATTTCAATCTCTACCCCTTCTACGTGCTCTCCTCCTCTATTTCTTTCTTTCACCCCTTCCATTTTCTATATCTCACTATATCCCTGTGTAAGCATAATGTATTTTTTCAAGTGCTTATGCACAAGTAAACAAGATAAACATTCTGGGTCATAAGGACATTTATGGAAACAAATTGGTAAGAATTTAAATCACCCACATTGTGTTCTCTGACCATTGGCATCAAACTCTAATGAATAATGAGACCCCAGCTCAGCAAATAAGCCAGGCATGGTCTTTTTACTGTAAGGATTGCAGCCACATCAATGGTATAGGCGGAGCTCTGTGGTCTAAGGAAAGCCTAGGCAAAAATGAGACCCTGCAGGGGTCATGCCCAGTTTGGCATTTTCTGGTGAATTGGAGATTGAGTCTCACAGATTTTCCTGCTTGGGCTGATTTTTGAACCTTGTTCTTCCAGGTCTCAGCTTCCTGTGTAGCTAGAATTACAATCATGAGCCACAAGCTGTTAGGATAGCTTAAGAAAAACTAGAGACATTCTTGGTTTAAGGCTAATTATTTCTTTTTTTTTTTTTTTAATTTTATTTTATTTTATTTGAGAACATACTGTACAGAGGGGTTACAATTACATGGTCAGGATAATGCATACATTTCTTACCAAGCATTACAGCCTCCTCCTTTGTTTACCCTTCACCTCCCTTCCCAGCCTCCCCCCTCCCCCCCACCCAATCATACCCTCCCTCCCCCCCCTCCGACATTGTAAAGCTGGTTTTGACATGACATTTTGTACTTCTCATTGTTGCAACAGGTCCACCTGAATCCTTAAACGACTTGTTTGTCCCCATCTCCTCCACATGTTATACTGACATCAAATATAGTGAAAGCAGGGGTTACACTGTGGGGGAGGGACATACAAAGCAACCAAGAAATAATCTTATAAATGCGTTAGAAACACATGCATGAAAGAAACAAAAACATTAAAATACATATTTGAGGGTTCGTTTTCCTAACATCACATTCTCTGACTTTTTCCGCTTGACTCATACCTATACTAGATATTGCAAATAAGGGAAACCATGGGACCTATGTTTCTTTGGGCTTGGCTTACTTACACTGAGGCGTAGTTGGCGGAAAGAAACACCTTTCCTCTCCCTATGTGGGCATGGAGTACCATTCTTCAAAACGCTTTGGAGTGTTTCTTTCTCTGGCCTTAATCAACCTTTCACCAATGGGTGCTGATTTGCACAACAGTTCAGGAGTCTTCAGGGAGCCACTCTGAGCTTTGCCAATGTTTTCTCTCTGCAAGGCTCAGACACTTAGGAACTACAGCCAGCGTAGCCCTATACTGTCAGTTCAACTCAACAAGCCTTTGGGCTCTTGTTTCTATGCTAGCAGCCTGGAAACTCTTGAGCTTTGGAGCTCATGGTCTAACCCTGCCTTCCTGAGGTGATGTCTCTTTGTTTCCTAGGGTTGGAAATGGTCTGGATGACCGTTGCTTTTTGTGTTTTGACCAATGTTAGTATTATTTTAAGTGAGCACTTAAATTCAATCTCTATGACCACACCCTTGCCAGAACTGTCCATTTGTTATCAATATCATTTCATTTTAAGTGGTAAAAAATGAGCATATAGTTTTACACTTTCAGTTTTACCTTCAACTTTGATGAAAAATACTGTACACTTTTTTTCACTTCAAGTCTTCACTATCAAATGCGTGTCTCATTACCAGTGGATTTTATTCCGAGGCCTTTTCTCTGTTTAGTCCTCTTTTTGTAACGAGGACATCATAAATTATTTGTGAGTATTCAGTGTTCTTTGGCATTTGAAAAAAAAATAATCATCGGTTCTTTTCTTTCTTATGTGATTATTTCCTCAAAGCCCAAGGGTTTTGTGGATATTCTGAGGATGAAAATGGTTCCAGTTTCTGGTTGTATTTCTAGAGTTAAAATATGGATGAGCAGATTTTAAAAATATTCCTTCACGTGTCTTTTGGAGTTTCTTACTTCTGTTCAGATCTTGTTCCACTAATAACTGTTCATTGTCTATGGAAGGGATGACACTGGACTCATACGTTGATAGGCTGAGTTCAAACTCCGTTTTTACAACCACTGAAAGAACTAAAAACAAACAAACAAGCAAAACCCACCTGGTATTGTAGGATGACCACTGTGTTAAGTACCCAATGCTTATACATCCATACTGTTTTCACAGCAGCCTTCAGAAGTATATCTTGCTGTATCATGCCTGCTATACAGAAGGTAATCCATCTACAGTTGCTCTGGGCACCATGTCCTGATGGCAAAGAAACTCTCTGCCTTTGCCATAAACCTTACGCATTGAAAGCCAGGTTAAAGGAGTAATTTTTTTTTCTCATGAAAAAGCATTTTATTAATTTTTTTATTAGCCTCTATTAGCTGTACAAGGGGGAGCTTCATTGTGATATTTCTGTACTTGCACATAAAGTAACTTGATCAAACTCCCTCTGGCTTGTTCCCTCTAGATCCTCCTTAAAACTATTTCCACAGGCTCCATTTGCACACGTATCTATAAAGTAGCCATATTGACATTCATTTCTCCATTATTGCTCCCTCCCGCTACTTCCCATCCTCCCACAGAGCTTGTTTTACTTTCCTGTCGTTCAGTTTTTTCATCATTTTGAATGTATATTAAGTGTGCCGAGGGGTTTCACCATGGTATTTCACAGAGGCTTGTATTATTCTTTCGTTCAGATTGACCTCCTCTACAGCTCACTCTTTCCCTATCCTCTACCCACCTACTATAGAACAGCTTCAGTGAAATTCTTTATCCTATTTAAATCATAGACACAATGTGTAACTCATTGTGTATCATCCTATTGGAGTAATTTTTGTGTATATGGGCTTCAACTCAGAGCCTTCAACTCTCCCTTAGCCTTCTCTGCTTACGGCTGATGCTCTACCACTTGAGCAACACTTCCACTTCTGGGTTTTTCCTTTCTTTCTTTTTTTTCTCTTTAGTTAGACATGAGAATCTGCCTTGGCTGACTTTGAACCTCGATCCTCAGATCTTAGCCTGCTGAGTAGCTAGGATTAAATAAGCCTCTGTTACCAGTGTACAACCTAAACAAGTAGTTTTTAAGAGGAAATAAAATACATCAAAATGAACTGGTTTATACCTGGAAAAAAAGAGGTGAACTGGATTTCTTAATCAGAGCAATACTTTGACGTTGGATATGACTAAGGCACTATCTGTCTATCTGTGTGTCTGTCTGTTTGTCTATCTATCTATCTATCTATCTATCTATCACCTTAGGTCTCCCTTAAATGAGCTTGTGTGGGCTTTATTTTTATTTATTTTATATAAAGATGAAATCTGCTAAGAATGTAGATTTGAAAACATATATTTGCACATCCTTTGTAATATCTTCTGCCGCTCTGCCTTCCCTAGGGAACGGAAACCTCCTAGGTGCCATATGCATTAATTGGCACTTGACGGATGACCATCTGTTAGATTTGTTGATAGAAGCAAGACCTTACTATCCCAGGAAACAAAATAAACAGCAGTCCTGACATGGTTGTGAGTCTGTGTTTGTTAGTAATTATGATTAGCTATTTATTGCAGAATATTAAAAATGTATAAGTGTGCACAGATATTCAAGAGAACCAATGGATAGGTGCACAACCCTTTGAACCACAAAGAATGTGCTTTATCCATTATTCACATGGAAAATGTTCTGCCATAGCCTCATGGTACAGGTCTACAAGAAACTAATATTTAACCATCACCCTTCCTAGGTTACATATTAATATGTCATGTATGTGTGTGTGTGTGTGCGCACACGCATGCACACGTGTGCATGTGTGCCAGCACTGGGGTTTTTAATTCAAGGCTTCATGCTCTTGTTTAGCTTTTTTACTCAGGCTGGCAATTCACCACTTGAGCCATAGCTCCACTTTCAGCTTTTTGCTGCTTATTCGGGATACATGTCTCATGGATGTATCTGTCTGGGATGTCTTTCAAATCAGGATCCTCAGATCTCAGACTTCCTCGTAGCTAGGAGTATAGAAGTGAGTCACTGGTGCCTAGCTCAATCTTGTCTTTTAAACAGAAACCTTGTTTTCTTAGAACTTGAGATTTCTGAGTTAAAAGATGTCTCTAACACAGGATTCCATGATTTTGAGGTTGAAGTGTTGCCAGCACAACTGTATTGATACCTGTGGAGAGAGACCTATGACATCCACACATTGAAGGACATTTTCACTTTAAAGTTAGAAAGTGAATCAAATTCATCTTTGTCATTTAACTGTCCCCTTTCTTTATCCTCTCTAACCCTTACCCCCAGCTCTTCTGGCTCCTTCCTCCTCCCATTCTCTCTACTTCCAATTGCAATCCAAGGGAGCTTTTTCTATGTTTCTTATATATTTAAAGTCTATCTCTTCTAAGGAAAAGATCTGACATACACAGGAAATTTTATGCTAAAAATTGGCACCTTTCAATGGTAGAATATTGCTTTGCAGAAATCCGAGGTTATTTTTCTAGCTCCTAGAACTGCATTTTAACTGTGCTCACCTGCTCTTTCTGTGTATAAGATTAACCTGGATTTGGGGCGACAACCATTTCTTTATGTGAAAGAAAACATACGAGGGAATGTTTTCTTTGACATATGAACAGCTGGATTTTTTTAAGCAGCATAAAATACCTTATCATAGTGTGTAAGTATTAAATCAGAGGTTCTACATAGAACAAGTCTTAATTAGTGAAGCAAATTATTCATGGTATAGCCACTGATGGGTATTCTTTCTCTTTTCTTTTTTTTCCTAATTCTTCCCAATCACCAGTGATAAGAAATTAGGAAGAAATTTTCAACTGAGTTGTCATTTATTTGCTTTTGGGATGGGAAAACAGTGGTAGTTTGGAAAGATTAGATGTTTTTTTTTTTTTTTTTTTATTGTAAAGCTACTATACAGAGGGTTACAGTTACATGAGTGAGGTTATGAGTACACTTCCTCTTGAACATTGTTACCCCCTCCATTGTTTTCCCCCTACCATCCCCTCCCTCCCTCCCTTCCCCGAGGTTCTTTTTTTTTTTTTTTTTTTTTTTTTTGATTGTGATTAAATGATTACATAATTTCAAAGTCACAAGTTCATTCTAACTTCCCTGGAGCAAATTGTCTACCACAGTCTGTAATATATAACAGTGTTCACATGTTATGTACCATATTTGTGATCAGCAGCATGAGGATATTTAGTAGTGGTTCAACCAGATGAGCGGGAGTTCTTTGTTTCTTAAGTCCTGTTAGTTTTGTCGTATCACCTAACCTTTTGGATTTAGCATCCACTTATGAGGGAGACCATGTACCGTTTGTCTCTTCGTTCTTGGCTTACCTCGCTCAACATGATTCCTTCTAGCTCCATCCATTTCCCTGCAAATGCCATTATTTTGTCATTTCTAATGGCTGCATAATATTCCATTGTGTATAGATACCACAATTTTTGGATCCATTCATCTGTGGTGGGGCACCTAGGTTGTTTCCATATCCTAGCTATTGCGAACAGTGCTGCAATAAACATGGAGGTGCACGTGTCCTTGTATATTGGTTCCTGTTGTTCAGGGTAGATGCCTAGAAGTGGTATGACTGGGTCGTAAGGGAGGTCAATCTTTAGCTTTCTAAGGACCCTCCAGACTGCTTTCCAAAGTGGTTGTATAAGTGTACATTCCCACCAGCAGTGTAATAGGGTTCCTCTTTCTCCACATCCCCTCCAGCATTTGTCGTTGGCTGATTTGTGGATGTGGGACATTCTGACTGGGGTAAGGTGGTATCTCAGGGTTGTCTTTATTTGCATTTCCTTCACCACCAGGGATGATGAACATTTCCTCATGTGTTTCTTTGCCATTTTTATTTCTTCATTTGAGAAGTCCCTCTTTAGTTCCCTTGCCCATTTAGTAATTGGTTTGTTAGGTTTGGGAGGGATTAGTTTCTTGAGTTCCCTGTATATACAGGATGTTAACCCCTTGTCTGATATATTGCTGGTAAATATTTTTTCCCAGTTAGTTGGTTGTCTTTCTAGCTTAGTTGCGATAGATTTAGCTGTGCAGAAGCTTTTTATTTTAAGGTAGTCCCATTTGTCGAGTCTCTCTCCAACTTGTTGTGACCCTGGGACTCTGTTCAGGAAGTTCCTTCCTGTGCCTATTATTTCAAGTGTCTCTCCTACTCTGTCCTGCAGTAGTTTCAGAGATTCAGGTTTAATGTTAAGGTCTTTAATCCATTTTGAGTTGATGTTGGTGCATGGTGATAGGCTGGGGTCCACTTTTAGTTTTCTGCATGTGGCTGCCCAGTTTTCCCAGCACCAGCGGTTGAAGAGGCTGTGTTTCTTCCATTGTATGTCTTTGGCTCCTTTGTCGAATATCAGCTGGCTGTAGGCCTGTGGATTTATATCTGGATCTTCTATTCTGTTCCATTGGTCTTCGGGTCTGTTTTTGTGCCAGTACCATGCTGTCTTTGTGATTATAGCTCTGTAGTAGAGTTTGAAGTTCGGCATGGATAGCCCTCCCATATTGTCTTTATCCCCTAGAATTGTTTTGGCTATTCTAGGTCTTTTGTTGTTCCATATAAATTTTTGGACTGTTTTCTGTATTTCAGTGATGTACGTCATTGGGATTTTAATAGGAATTGCATTGAATTTGTATATTAGTTTTGGAAGTATCACCATCTTTACTATATTAAGTCGGCCTATCCAGGAGCATGGGAGGTCTTTCCATTTCCTAGTGTCTTCTGCAATTTCTTTCTTTAACTTTTTATAGTTCTCATTAAATAGTTCTTTTACATCTTTGGTTAGGTTAATTCCTAAATATTTTATTTTTTGGGAGGTTATTGTGAATGGGGTTGCTCCCTTTATTTCCCTCTCTTCCTGTGCGTTATCAGTGTATAGGAAGGCAACTGATTTTTGTGGGTTTATTTTGTATCCTGCTATTTTGCCGAAGTGACTTATGATTTCTAAAAGTTTGGGGATGGAGTTTTTGGGATCGTGGAGGTATAGTATCATGTCGTCTGCAAAAAGGGATAGTTTCACTTCTTCTTTCCCTATGCGGATCCCTTTAATGTCTTTTTCTTGCCTTATTGCCCTGGCTAAGGGTTCTAGGACTATGTTGAAGAGGAGTGGAGACAGTGGACATCCTTGCCTTGTTCCTGTTTTTAGGAGGATTGGTTGTAGCTTTTCCCCATTAAGTATAATATTGGCTATTGGTCTGTCATAAATGGCTTTTATTGTTTTTAGAAATGTTCCTTCTATTCCTATTTTCTCCAGAGCTTTTAGCATGAATGAATGTTGAATTTTATCAAAGGCCTTTTCTGCATCTGTGGCGATAATCATGTGATTCTTGACCTTGGCTCTGTTGATATGCTGGATTACATTTATTGACTTACGTATGTTAAACCATCCCTGTGTCTCTGGGATGAAGCCTACCTGATCATAGTGTATTATTTTTTTTATGTGTTTCTGGATTCTGTTAGCTAGAATCTTGTTAAGGATCTTTGCATCTGTGTTCATCAAGGAGATTGGCCTGTAATTCTCCTTTTTGGTTGGGTCTTTGCCTGGTTTGGGGATGAGTGTGATATTGGCTTCGTAGAATGAGTTTGGGATAGCTCCCTCCTTCTCTGTTTCTCTGAAGAGCTTGAGGAGTATGGGTATTAGTTCTTCTTTAAAGGTCTTATAGAATTCTGCTGTGAATCCATCTGGTCCTGGGCTTTTTTTTGTTGGAAGACTTTTGATAGCTTCCTGTATCTCATTATAGGATATTGGCTTATTTAATTGGTTAACTTCTTCTTTGCTCAGTTTGGGTAACTTGTATTTCTCTAAAAATGCATCCATTTCCGCCAGATTTTCTTCCTTTAGAGAGTATAGCTTTTGAAAGTAGTCTGTTAGAATTGTTTGGATATCTTGGGTGCGTGTTGTGATGTTTCCCGTGGCATCCCTAATCCTATTAATATGGGTTTCCTCTCTTCTTTTTTTAATTAATCTTGCCAACGGGCCATCAATTTTGTTTATTTTTTCAAAGAACCAGCTTTTTGTTTGGTTTATTTTGGTTATGGTTTTCTGATTTTCTAATTGGTTAATCTCTGCTCTCAATTTGGTTATCTGGCTTCGTCTAGTAGCTTTGGGTCCCATTTTTTCTTGTTTTTCTAGCTGTTTTAGTTGCAACATGAGATTATTTACTTGGTCTGTCTCCATTCTCTTGATGTGGGCACTGAGGGCAATAAATTTGCCCCTCAGGACTGCTTTTGCTGTGTCCCACAAGTTTCTTTGTGAGGTGTTTTCATTTTCATTGAGTTCTAGGAAATGCTTTATTTCTTCTCTGATCTCTTCTGTTACCCAGGCCTTGTTAAGGAGTGTGCTGTTCAATTTCCATGTATTAGAGAAATTTCTGCGGTATGCTTTGTTATTGAGAGCTAGCTTGATTCCACTGTGGTCAGATAGGATACAGGGGATTATGTCGATCCCTTTGTATTTGCTTAAGTTCCTTGAATGAACTATGATATGGTCTATTTTGGAGAAAGTTCCATGAGCTGCTGAGAAGAATGTGTACTGTGTTGTTTTAGGGTGAAATACTCGGTAGATGTCAGTTAATTCCGCTTGAAGTATGGCCTCACTTAATTCGGTAGCTTCTTTACCAATCCTCTGGTTGGTAGACCTGTCCTTTGGTGAGAGTGGCGTGTTAAAGTCTCCTAGTATTATCGTATTGGGATCTATTTTATTCTGTAAGTTTGAGAGCATTTGTTTAACATATCTGGGTGCACCAATATTTGGGGCATATAAGTTGATGATGGTTATATCCTCCTCTTGGATTGTTCCCTTTATTAATATGTAGTGTCCGTCCTTGTCTTTCTGTACTGATTTTAATGAAAAGTTTATTTTGTCAGATATCAGGATAGCTACACCTGCTTTCTTATTGGGGGAATTTGATTGGTAGATCCTTTTCCACCCCTTCACTCTGAGTTTGTTTGTATGTTTGGCTGAGAGGTGGGTCTCCTGAAGGCAACAGATGGATGGGTCTTGTTTTCTGATCCAGTCCTCAGTTCGTTTTCTTTTAATTGGCGAATTCAGCCCATTTATATTAAGAGAAAGTATAGAGAGATGCATTGTTGTCCCTGCCATTCCGTTTTCCTAAGTTTTTCTTCTTTCCTTTCCTCCTGTGCTTGCTCAGTTAGACTTTGAGTAATGCCTGTTTGGGGCAGGTCCCAGTTCCTGGTTGCTTTCTTCAGGTTGTGTCCCCCCTCTTAGAATTCTTTGTAATGCTGGCTTAATGTTTATGTATTCATTTAGTTTTTCTTTGCTATTAAAAGTTTTCAGTTCTCCATCGAATGTGAATGCTAGCTTTGCCGGGTATATCAGTCTGGGTTGGCAGTTATTGGCTCTCAGGGCTCGTATGGTGCTTTCCCAGGCTTTTCTTGCATTCATTGTTTGTGTGGAGAGATCTGCAGTGATTCTAATTTTTTTCCCGTTGTAGTATAGCTCCTTCTTCATTTTTGCTGCATGCAGGATTGTTTCCTTATTATTCAGATCCATCATTGTTACTATTATGTGCCTAGAAGTGTTTCTCCTGGGATCTTGCTTGTTGGGTGTTCGATAAGCTTTTGTGATGTAGTTAAGATGGTCGTTTTTGAGGTGGGGAAAATTTTCATTGACTATCTTGTTAAATAGGTGTTGCATTCCCTTGCTCTGGAATTCCTCACCTTCGTCCACTCCGATTATGCGAAGGTTAAATTTTTTAGCATTATCTGCTTGCTCTTGAATTTCCCTTTGGTTTAATTTGAGTGATTTTTCCATATCTGTCACTTTTTGGTCCAGTTGGTGTATTCTGTCTTCTGTATCTGACACTCTACCTTCCATTTCATTCACTCTGTTGACCGTGGCTTCTATTGTGGTTTGCATGGTGGAAATGGATCCCTTTATGGATTCAATGTTGGTTCTCAGAGTACTGATCTCACCTCTCAATGAGGTGATATCAGTATGCATTACCTCTAATTTGGCGTTTATCTCACTTCTTACTGAGGTTTGTGCAGCTTCTATTTTTGCATCCAATTTTTGTTTGATGTCCTGTATATCTTTTGATAGTTCATCCTTGTGCTCTTTCAATTTCTGATCCATTTCTCGCTTTATTTCTTGAGTCATTGCCTCCAGCAACCCTTGGATGTAGTTTTTGTCTTCCATTCCTGCTTTGCTCCCACTGGGGCTCTCCCCTGCGTGGCTGCTGGCTTTTGAGGTGAGCTTGCTGTCCTGGGTAGTGGTAAACCTTGTGATTTTTCTCTGTGATTTTCGCATGGGGGTTCAGGAGACTGCTCTTCAATCTTGTTTTGGTGTGTCTGTCTTTGCTTGGTTGCTGATTCTGTATTGGTAGAGAGAGTCTGTGCCTGATCTGGATTCTGTTGGGAGCCTATTTCCAGCTGCTATTCACTTAGGATTCTCAGCTCTCTGCTGTAGCAATTCCCGCCTTTGGAAGGGTTGAGCAGCCTGGACTGCTTGTGTTTGCTCCTGCGGGTGCTCTTGGGAAGATCAGATGCTCTGGATGCACTCTCCCAAATACTGGAGTCTGCTATGGGCTCCTGATGTGTTTTTGTTTGTTTGTTTTGGGCTGGTTGTGGGCTTGAACTCTAGGTTTGGGTGCTGTCCCTCAGCTCTTCAGCTCAGGGCTGGCACCCTACCATTTGAGCCACAGCCCCACTTCTGACCCTTTTTGCTTTGTTCAGGCGCCGGTCCCCTGGCCTGGTTCCGGCCCCAGCCTGGAGCGCGCTCGTTAGGCCTGTGCTAATGTGTATACCACCTTGGTTATGCAGCCTGGAGGACACAGTTCAAATTTCTTCTACTGTTGGTAGTCTTGACCCAGGGGCACTGTTCCTGGCTTGAGCATTTAAGTTCCCTTCCAAGGGCGCTCTTGCTCTGGCCTGGCCAGCAGAGTGTGCTCTACCGGCTGGTGGAGCTCTCGAACAGTTCCCAGTTTTAGTGGGTCCTGTGGTCCGGGTGTTGGGGTAGGGAGTCTAGGTCAGGGTCTGGGGATTCCCTCCAGCTCTGGTCTCCCTTGATGGATTCCCTGTCCCCTGATGGGTACTCACCCTGTAGGTCGTCAGTTGTTGTTGCAGTCCGTCAGTTGTTGTTGCAGTCCGAGTTCGGTTGGGGTGGTTGCGGGCTGGGTTGAGCGGCCCCCCGCCGGGTCGTTGCGATCGCGATTGGGAGGGTGGGTCTGCAGACAGGTCCCTTTGTGGCGCTGCTGGTGCCGGGCGGCTTTGGCGGGATGGAGCCTCTCCGCTCCGGTCGAAAGATTAGATGTTTAACTATCTTATTTTTCAAAAAATGAAAAATTGTATACATTTTTTATAGTTCATAATTATATGAATTTTTTTTGTCCCAGTACTAGAGTTTGAATTCAGGGTCAGGGTACTGTCCCTTAGCTTTTTTGCTCTATAGCCATACTACCACTGGAGCCTAAGCCCAACTTCTGGCTTTTTTGCTGGTTAGCTGGAGATAATTCTCCTGGACTTTGATGTCCAGGCTGGCTTCAAACCACAATCTTTAGATCATAGCCTCTTGAGCAGCTAGGGTTAGAAGCATGAACCACGGCCACTCATCTGAAATTACATCTTGTATTAGCAAAGAATAAATTGTGGTTGTATTTGAGTCCAACGTATTATGACAATTGTCCAGAAAAGGTGATTTATTTTTTGTTTCCTTCTTCTTCCTCCTCCTCCTCCCCTTCTTCTCCGCTTCTTTTCCTCCTTCTTCTCTTGGTAAAATACTGACAGTATTAGCTTGTAGTCATCACTGTGATAGGTGTCTGACATAAACAATTTAAGGGAGGGCAAGATTGATTTTTTTACTCACAATTTCAGAAGCTGCAGTTCATGATCCCTTGGCCCCATGCACTTGGGCAGATATAATGGGTGAGGATGCAACAGAACTTGCTCTCTTCTTTGTAGACAGAAGAAGGGCTGGGGATACGGCCCAGTGGCAGAGCATTTGCTAAGCAAGTGCAAGGCCCAGAGTTCAAACCTTAGTACCACTCAAAATAATATTAAAGAAAAAAAAGGAGAGAAAGGAAGTCCAGGAAGGGGTCATGAGGGTTAAGATCTAACTTCAAGGACACAGTCCCCAAGACCTATATTTCTTTCACTCGGGCCTTGCATCCTACTTTTTACCACCTCTCAATCATGCCACCAAGGGACGAATCCATTCATTAGGTTAAAAACAACTCACCATCTGATAATTTCTGAGACCAACTTTGTAGACACACAGAGAGTTGTGTTTACTAATCTACTAGATGTCTCGGGCCATTCAACTTTACTCTCTCTCTCTCTCTCTTTTTCTCTCTCTCTGCTTGAAGTCCACTTGGCTCTTTCACTCATGGTTGGTGCTCTACCATTTGAGTCACAGCTCTACTCCTGGCTTTTTGTTAGTTAATTGGAGATGAAAGTCTATGGACCTTCCCTGCCTTCAAACTGTGATCCTCAGATCTCAGCCTCCCAAGTAGCTAGGGTTACAGGGATGAGCCAGCCATTGCTCTGCTAAGATTAAATCATATTTTAATGAAATAGTAAAAAATAAAATTTAAGGAAAAATACAGATGCACCATGGACCCAAACAAACAAGCAAAAATAACTGTTCAATGCTAGGTAGGAAATGTACTCATTACCTTCCTCATGTAACTGTAAGCCCACTGTACAGTACCTTTACAATTATATATATATATATATATATAATATAAAAAGTTAGTGTTCTGGAAGAGTCTATCCTTTCCCTGGGACGACTCTGGGGGGGGGGGGGAGGGGGGTGCTTCTGAGCTTCCTTGACAGTCAGAGTTCCCAGCAGAAGTGCAAGAATGGAACTGTGGTGTCTGTCTGCTTAGAGTTATTCCTGGTCCACCTTTCTTCTTTTTCTTCTTCTTTTTAGAACCGAAGCAGAGAATTGTTTTTTTTTTTTTTTTCCTAGATGCTCCTTGTGTTCAATGATCAGCCCAGTAATGACTGCCAGGGCTTCTTAACTTGCAGCCAGAGGCGTGAGTCAGGCAATCTGTCGCCCGCGCCCCTGCTGGGCGAGGGGTGGGGGGAGGAGAGGGGAGCGGGGCAGGTCCAGGTGTGTCGGGGTAGCAGGAGATCGGCGGGTCCAGGGAGTGTGGGTGGGGGCTTCTGCCTCTTCCCAGACCGGCATTTGTCACCTGCCATCTCGAGGGGGGCGCGTGCTGGGGGACCCGCCGCGAGCCGGTCCCCTCCCTGGCCAGGTGCGAGTGGCGGTGCCCGCGTCCGAGCGAGCGCGCGCAGGGAGCAGGTTGGCGTGTGGGTTAGAAAGGAGGTGGCGGTCGCGTTTCTAGGGGGGTGCTGGGGAGGGATCGGAGGGTGCCTGAAGCTCAAGCCAAGGCTGGGGCTTCTCCTCGGCTAGTGTGTGAATCAGAGAGAGAGAGGGGTGGGGGGAAAGAGAGAGAGAGAGAGAGAGAGGAGGGAGGAGCGCAGGAGTCCAGGCGAGCAGCAGCCTCTCTCCCAAGGATCTTCTGGGCGCCCAACCAAAGTGAGCATGGCTTCCACCGCGGTCGCCAGAGCTCGCCTCCTCCTCCTCGCCCTGCTGCTGCCGCAGCTGCTTTCCCAGCCCGGGAACCCCGGAGTAGCAGGAAATCCACGTAAGTGCAGCGAACTGGGTGGGGGGAGGGTGGGGGGTGGGGAGGGGGGCTGGAAACTTAGCACTAGGCTCTTTAGAAAACTTTGTATTTTATGACGGGTGATATTTGGATCTGGAACTGCGAAGTGTGCATCTTGTAAAAGAAAAAAAAAAAAAAACAATAATTCAAAGAGATCTCCCCCCTCCCACCCCTACTGAATTGCAACCTAAAAAGAAAAAAGAACTATTTCGTTTTTGTTGGCTAGAGACTTGCCTCTCGTGGGGAAGACAGAAATAGATTATTCATATTTGATTTTTTAATCTATTGATGCGAAGGTTCACGGAGAGAGAAGGTTTTCAGGGGGGAAAAAAAAGACACCAAAAAGGAGTATCCTGGCAAGGGATTAGTCTGCAATGTCTGTCATTGATTCTTTTCCTAGGAGCATAGTACTTTATAGGAATTAAAGTCTATCAGGGAAATTACTGGCAGGCATTACATCATACTGCATCAATTTAGACATTAACCGCTGATAGTTTTTCAGACCTGGGCAGATTTAGGGTTAAGTTGAAATTTAACTATTGGGTTCCAAATAAGGATTTAGTATCTGTAATCTAAATCTTAGAATCCAAATTTAATAACCTGCCTAAAGTAGTAAGGGCAAAAACCCTTGGAACACTCCCTTGCCAGGGACATTCATTTCTAATACTAACAAGAGTAAAAAGTTCATACTTAAAGGTAAACTTAGTCTTTCTAGTGATCTTCAAAATGATTCTTCTCTGGATGAAAATATTTTACGTTTTCCAGACTATGTCCTTGAGTGTCTGGTTTCTGATTGAGTAAAAAATTTAAGAAGCTTTGATTTCTAAAATGGGCCATATTCTCACATAGCCATGATATTCGCAGTAGTTCAATCCAATGCAATCTTGTTTTGTCCTACATCAAAACAATAAAACTTTTTTTTTTTTTGGTGCCAGTCTTGGGACTTGAACACAGGGCCAGGAAACTATCCTTGAGCTTTTGTCTTCAAAGCTAGTGCTCTACCACTTAAGCCACAGCTCCATTTCCAGATCTTTGGTGGTTAATTGGTGATAAGAGTCTCATGGACTTTCCTGCCAGGGCTGACTTTGAACCCTGATCCTCAGATCTCAGTGTCCTGAATATCTAGGCACCTGGCTTAAACAAGCATTTTTTGGCTTGGGATAAATCTCTATCTGAGAGATGTATCCTTTCTTGATTAATTTGATCTAACCATGAGATTGGAATCAAAATCACTTTCATTTTTCTGTTTACCTGCAGCCTTCCCCTCCTCCTCCCCCTTCCCCTGCCCTTTCTTCTTCCTCCTCTTCCTCCTCCTTACATCTTTTGTGAAGTCAGTAGATAAAAGCTAATATTCAGAAACTTAGAATACTGCAGTTACCAGAGTTAGCTTTCAGCATTTCCCTAAGCCATTATTAGGAAGTTGAGTCTCAAGTGAGCCTGCCCTTTGCTCACTGGACATGGTCATCCAATCACATCTACATCTGACACTTAGTACTTACTCTTAAAAATAAGTTTCCTATCTTTTGGGTCACATATTGGAGCCATGTTTCCGATTGAAATTTTATTTGGTTTTGTGAGGAGGGCTTTGTCCAATGGAAGATGCATATTGAGATCAAATGAAATTCCTTGGGTCCTGTGCTAGAAACTTTGGCTTTCCTTCAATACATACATGAAAGGGAACTGTGTGGAAGAGTAAAGTGATTGAATCGCCACCTGGTAGGATACAATCAATAAAATAAGTCACTAGAGGTCACTCTTACTACTTCCTAAAAGGTTTCTAAAAGCCCTTCTTTGAGGAAAGCGAAGCTCTCTTTCCTGGTTTTTATCCATATTGGAATTACATTTTTGCTGGAAGCATGAGTTGTTTTGCTGTTATTTTGTTATTTTGCTTAGAATCCAGTGGAAGGATTAAGAAGCCAGCAGAAGTGTTACAGTGAATGCTCTACTCTGTGTGTGTGTGTGTGTGTGTGTGTGTGTGTGTGTCACACACAGAGGCACAAACTTAGGGGCTAGGCCCTCTCCATTAGCTTTTTGCTCAAGGTTGGCACTCTACTACTTGAGCCACACCTTCACTTCTGGCTTTTTGGCAGTTAAAGATAAGAGTCTCTTTGATTGAGTGGGCTGGCTATGAACTTCGATCATCAGTTCTCAGAGTAGCTAGGGATACAGGAGTGAATCAGAGACACCCAGCACAGGGACTGCTGTTTGTGGAAGAGCAGGAGGCTGAAACTGAATAGAATACCTGGGTCAATGCTGAAAGTAGGCCGACCACTAAACTTGTGTCTAGCCATCTCTGCTTGACACAATTTCAATGGTAGTTTTGTAGGATCTTTCATTCAGTTGAGGAATTGTTGTTATCTACGTATTCAACACATTCTTTTACCATTACCTTTAGGATTGGATAGCTCTTCCAGTTACAAATATTTAACTAAGAAAAATTAAATGATCTGGATTGCCAAGAAGAGAGTCAGTGACGACATTGATGACAAAACTAACCTCCTGATGATGAAGGCACTAGGACTTGCTTGTGCAATTTATTGTGGGTTTTTCAGAAGTGAACTTCTGTTGCCCACCTTAACCTGTGGCTAAGGGCAGGAAAGAGTCACCAGCCTGAAATGGATGGCTGAGAAAGGCAAGCTAGACATGTGACATTCAAGGATTCTATGCTTCTTGATCTGTTAAACAGGGAAATTTTAGATTAGGAGTCTACCTGAAGGGATATATATATATATATATATATATATATATTTTTTGACTCTTTCATGTTTAGTCTCTTTTCCTCTCCTACCCTTCTCTCCTTCCCTCTCCCCTCTATTCCTCTTTCCTTCCCTTCTCCTCTCCCCTCCTCTCCTCTTCTTCTCACTTTTCTGAAGATGGCATATCTAGAATAAGCTACATTTTTGCATTTTAGGCTAGTGTCTGAGGACCTAAAAGCACTAAACGAGTCTCGGTTTTCCTTCTGAACTCATGCGTGGCATGGAAGTGGTTATAAGATTTTGGAAATGCCCCACTCCCTGGTAGAGGTTACAGTTTCTTTGTGCTGTTGTTGGTTCTCTCATTTGTCACCAGAGAACACGAGCAAAGACCTGACTATATGCTTCATGGTACAGCCATCTTCACCCTGTGACCTTTTCTTGCTGTACATCCGCACATGGTGGGGAGAATAGCACAGTGTACCTTGGGTCAGTCAAACTTGGTGCCTAATCCTGAAGAAGGTTATACTCAACCTGTCTCAGAGTTCCCTCTGTCCTGCCCCTGGTCCTCCTGCCTAACATCGAGTGAAAGACTACTTATTGCCTTCAGCTGGCATCTGAAAGTTATAAAAAGAATAAAAAGAACATTCTTCCTTCTCTTTATTTTGGCCCCAAGGATGCAGATTTTACAGAAATGCCCATAATTGGTAGAAACGTGGAGTAATAGCCTTTAATATGACTTTTACTTGTTTTCACTTAGTTTGTTGTTTTGAGAAAGTGTCTTGCTGTGTATTCCAGGCAGGTCTTTAACTCATAATCCTCCTGTTTCAGTCTCTTGAGTGCTGGAATGAAAAGCATGCACTACTACACCAGGCTTTTAATGTAACTTTTCAGTGGATTAATTTATTCATTGCTTTGCTAAAAATACTTTAAAATTTACATCATTTCTTGTCCCCCCCCCAAATTGTTATGTTTTCCAATTTCACCAGCCCATAGAGAAAAAAAACCTGCCATAGACTATGTGGTTTAGCATGGAAATTCATTTATGATGTGATATGGTGTATGTGGCAGGAAAATTGCTTCCTACGGCTTAGGAATAATTATTTTAGCAGATGCTTCCATTTGGACCTTTTAGTAATGCCATTTAAAAAAAGAAGAGGAATTTGCAGATGAGTAACAGACTCTTCATTTAATGTCAAATGGTACTTGATTAAAAACACAGTGCCGATTGCCTTTACTCATTTCCTCCAAACTATGGAAACTTCACAGAGTACACACAGTAGCTCACAGGGTCAGCCTTAACATTTTAATTTGATCATGAATTTGAGCAAGACCACTGGCAGCTTCTTCTCTTCTTCCTTCTACTTCTTGAATAATGTAGACACAAAGCCATTCAGTGGGGGTTTTCTGGTAGCCAGCCACTCACTCTGGGTGGCTGCGTTTCCTGACAGAAGACACTCACCGAGTGGCCAGTTTCCATCATAATTTGACTAAGGTAGAGAGGTATTTCAGACCAAAACAGGCTGAGAAATCACTAAATGCTGATTTATTATGCCAGATTCTGGACTGGATACTTAGTGTTCACAAAGGATATTCTTGGGAACTGGTGAAAGTTACTACCCCTGGCACCATGCTGATCTGACTATGGTTATGTAGGAGACTATCTTTGTGGAGGAAATGCACATTGAAGTATCTGGGAATGAGGGGATTTTTTTTAAACATAGTTTTCCTATCTGCTTTGTAAATTGGAAATTACTTGAAGATGACATACTTCTTTGTTTGAAATAATTCAAAAATCATTAAAATATAATATTGAATAGAAAATATATGTGGGGTGATACAAATTGTCTTTTTCCATGTGCACATATATTCTTGCGCTAATGGGAACAGCTGTAAGCACTAGGGAACAGGTCCAGAGTTAATTAAGGAAGCCCTCGAGCCTATGAAATTTTATAATACAGCTTGTTACAGAGCCTGAAATTTGCAAACTTTGCTAAACCTTGAAAAAGGTCTTGGGTTTCTCCAAGAGAATGGGATTTGGGTGACATTTTAAAATAGTAGCAAATTTACTTCTTCCCATTCCTATTGTTTATGAATAGTTACAGGAACCCACATAATTTTCTAAAATTGGAATGCAACTATAAATATGTCACACCCATTTCCAGATATTATAAGTAATAATTTGACTATCACTTTAATATTCCTCACGTATAATAATAAGCACAAGATACTTATTAATAAACCCAGGGCTCTCAAAGATTAGTTTCAGTGGCATAATGAGTTGTGTTGAATTAACTCTATTTTCACTTGTTTTTCTTGTAAGCAACATATTTAATTGGTGAGAAGACTGATTATGTACATTGGGTAATAATTCTTCATGGGTCTCTAATACTTCTTCACCCTTCACAAGCAAGCAAAGCATGTGATACTTGCTGCCTGGGGAAAAATTTCCATTTCCTAAACTGGAGACTCTTCTCTTTTACTGCAACCCAGTGTGTGTGTGTGTGTGTGTTGCTAGCCAGTGTAGGTATCCTTTCCCTCTTCTTTGGCTCCCTGGGAGCCCCCACCTCTGATTTTCCTCCTGTATGTTAGGCCATAATCTAAAATATCACTCATCTCCCATTCTTAGAAGGTTGTTCCCCTGGCCAGACTTTCCCCAGAAGTCTGAGTCTAAGATGCTTGAATGCACAGGTTGACTTGTTTGGAAAGTAGAAGTATGGGGACTGGAAAGAGGACACTGGAGAAGGAAAAAGCCAGTGAAGGGAAGGGAAGGAGGGCCTCTGAGCAGGCCGTGGAAGCTGCAGGGAGAGCGAATATCGTATTTCCGAACTGCCTTCCTCGAAATGGAGGAGAACCACTTACCCCCTTCTTGTCCTGTGACAAGCCTTGCCACACTGGGGCTTCAACCACTTGCTCTTGGGTGAGGAATATTGAGTGAATAGCTATTGGAGATCTGGAATCTCAGGACATCTAAGATGACAAGGGAGTGAGAGAGAGGAGAAAGAGAGTAAGAGAGAGAGAGAAAAAAGAGAGAGAGAGGAGAGGAGAGGAGAGGCTTGGTACACAGGAAATTGCTATGAAGTTACTACTGATGAGCTGGGTAGGGTAGTGTAGCCACAAAAGGGGCAAAACTAGCTGGGTATTAGTGACTCATGCCTGTCATCCTAGCTACTCACCAGGCTGAGGTCTGAGGATTGAGGCTTGAGGCCAGCCTTGGCAGGAAAGCCATGAGACTCTTATCTCCAGTGAATCATTACGAAACTGGAAGTGGAGCTGGGGCTCAAGAGTGCTAGCCTTGAGCAAGAAATTCAGGGTGAGTGCTCAGGCTCTGAGTTCAAGCCCCAGGACTGGCACCAAAAATAAACAAACAGAAAAAACCCACAAAAAAGTGGGGGAAGGTGTGAAACTATGTACAGATGACCTGATATAATGTTGCTTATAGTCCTGATGTCTGCAGAATGAATCTGTATATTTATTCAGTGTTAACCCATTGATATTTGGAAAGCAAGTTTTACCTTCATGCTACAGGTTATTTTTTCCCAATATTAATTTTAAGTGCTAGGAAAAGCAAATCAGTATGGTCATATCCTACCTCATCATCTTTTTCTGTGTTGTAACTCCCTTCTTTCATTCTATACCAATTCAGTCTTACTTCAGCTAGGAATGGAATTTTTCCTGTCACTGTAGCTTTGCATATTTTGTTAGATTTTTTTTTCTGAAACACCCAACCTCACTTTTACCTCTTGCTTATCGGCAAGTCCACAGTTCCTTGGTGGTCTCTGTTACTGCAGTAAGCAGATTGCTTTGCAAGAGTTGTGTGTGTGTGTGTGTGTGTGTGTGTGTGTGTGTGTATGTGTGTATGTGTGTGTGTGTGTGTGTGTGTTCACATGCCCATGTGTGCAGGTGTAGTCCTAGATTTGAACTCAGAGCCTGAGCACTGTTCCTGAGCTTTTCTGTTCAAGGCTAGTGTTCTACCTCTTGGGCCACAGCTCTATGTTAGGATTTTTTTGGTATATTTGGAGTCTCACAGACTTTTTATTTTATTTTATTTTTTGCCTGTGCTGGCTTTGAACTGGGATCCTCAAATCTCACCGCACTAAGTAGTTAGGATTACAGGTGTGAACCACTGGCACCTGGCTAGAGATTTCTATATTCCCCTTTGTCTTTATGAGTTTTAGCCAAAAAAAAAAGTGGTCCTGCACCTTCTTTGGTCTTGCTCTTTCTTATCAGTATGCATTTATTATTTTTTCAGCATTGTGCGTGCGTGTGTGTGTGTGTGCGTATGCGTGTGTGTGCGTGTGCGTGTATGTGTGTGTGTGTGCGTGCGTGTGTGTGTGTGCGCGCGTGTGTGTGCGTGTGCGTGTGTGTGTGCGTGTGCGTGTGTGTGTGCGCGCGCGTGTGTGTGTGTGCGTGCGTGTGCGCATGCGTGGTGGTAATGGGCTTGAACTCAGGATCTGTGCACTGTTGCTGAGCTTTTTGCTTAAGGCTAGCACTCTAGCACTTGAGCCATAGCTCCCTTCCAGCTTTCTTGGTATTTAATTGGAGATGAGTCTGATGGACTTTTCTTCCCTGGCTGGCTCTTCCTCCTGAGTGGCCAGGATTACAGGTGTGAGCTATCAGTGCCAGCCAAATTTTGTAACTCTTAAAACAAATATAAATTTAAGTTTTATTGTAATTATAAAGGAGATGTACAGAGGGGTTGCAGTTACATAAGTTAGGTAAACAGTACATTTCTTTATTGGACAGTGTCACCCCTTCTTGCGGACTCTCCCAGTTTTTCCCTCCCATTCCCACCCACAAGTTGTAGAGTTCTTTTTCAGCACCGTGTTTAGCGAGTATCACTACTTGACTTGTTCACCCTTTGTCCTACCATTACCCTACCAAAGATAGATAAATGAACAAAGAAGACAAAAAGAAAAGAAAATGAAAATAGCATGTTCTTGCTTCTTTTCCCCACATCTCCCTTTTTTACTGGAGATTTCCCCTGGATTTTGCCCCCCAGGATTTTCAGGTGGACAGTGTTCCTTTCATTCATGAGTATGAATATAGGTTGTATGTTGTGTAACATTTCCTGGATGTTGTCTTTTCAGATCAGAACACTGAAATTCAGTTTTCCTTTAAACATCATACTCAAACAATAGAGTTGGAATTCACGCACAAGACGCATTCCTATGGTTTTATGTCTACTGTTTTCCTGGAGATCTGAAATCATCCTTCTGAGGTCTGAAATATTTGTCTACTCTCAGGATATCCTGCCTGGCACAGTAAATTCTGAGATGCTATTTTGGTTGTTTTCTCAAGGACTTTTGACATTTCTCTTTTAATAATCATAGTAAAGTCAAGTACAGACTAGCAAACATGGTCTGATACTTTGTAAGTTTATGGCTTTAGGCTGAAAAAAAATGGCTGATGTCAGTCTTGCTCCTAGGGATACTCTTAAAAGTGAAGTTTGGAAAATACCTATTAAATGCAACACTATGGCCTATGAGATCATCGCATCTGTGAGTACAGACTGGATGCAGTCGACGGTCCCTTGGCAGTCACTGATAAGACCGAAGTTCCTCATCAGTTATATTTTGGTTTGGACCCTAATCCTGTCAAGTCTCAGAGATATATAGAATGTATTGTTTATTGCTATCTATTAAAAGCCCACCTTTGTTTTTATTTTGATTACTTTCCTATAGCTATAGCTATGTTTATGATAATAACAATTGATGATCGCTTTTAATTGGTTCCTATTTTAATTCTGCCCACCAATTTTATTGTGTGTTCTTTTCTGTTTCATGCCAAATATCTCTACAGAAATTCATTTCACTGTTGTTTTCCCTTTTCTATTTAACAGTAAGTCTCACAAAAAATAGACTTATTCTCACATCATATACATTAGTCAAAACATTTGCCATTAAAATTGATTTTAAGCTTATCCAAATAACAAAATATAACTACATTGCAAGACATATATATATATATATATATATAATTATTTATTTATAGTTAATAATACTGAAACTGGTCTGAACTCAGGGTATCATCATATAAGTGTGTGTGTATGTCTGTGTGTCTGTGTGTCTCTGTGTGTGTGTTGGTATTTGGGCTTGAACTCAGGGCCTGGGTGCTGTCCCTTTGTTTTTTTGGTTTTGCTTTTGGTTTTTATTTTATTTTATTTTTGCTTTGAGCTGGCATTCTACCATTTGAGCTGTGGCTCTACTCCCAGCTTTTTGGTGGTTCATTGGAGATAAAGAGTCTGGCAGACTTTTCCTGTTTTGGCTTGGCTTTGAACTGTGATCTTGGCCTCTGGATAGCTAAGATTACGGACATGAGCCACCATCCCTTGGTGCTGATATAGAGTTTTATTACCGTTACTATTTTTTTTTTAAATAGAAAAGCCCAACGTCCCTGGCACTGATACACAGTGAGCCCTCTCTGTGGGTCAGGAGCTGGGTTGGATTTTACACAATACCTCACTCTGAGTTTCTCCTCTGCTATTGTTTTCTCCTACCTGGTTTTCTACCCTGTTTCCTGCATCTCACTGCTTGTCCAAACAGTTCTTCCATTTATTTTTTTTAAACGACTACAGAGTAGATCATCAAATTAAAATGCTTAAATTGATGTACACTGTACATTATGTAATTACTTCCTTTGCAGTTCTGGTGAAAATAAACTTGGTGTTGATATGTTCTTAACAGTTTTCAGTTCTGCCAGCCAGATGTATTGAATTATGGAGAGCTTCGCTATGGTCTTAGTGAACATTGCCTAATCAAGATGCTCTCAGGACTTCAATGTCTCGGAACATTTGACTGTTTTATTTGGATTCTAGAGGGGGGGGGGAATGAAAATTATTTCAGTCCATCTGGTGATAACAAAGAGCAACCATTTATTGAATTCTTCAGTAATAGGCTGTGTGAGTATTAAATCTAATGTATCCATTTGGGTGTGGTGGCGCATGCTTATAATCCTAGTCCTTGGGAGGCTGAAGTGGGCCTGCACTATATAACAAGATCTTATCTTAAAAAATGACTCTGCATGCCACTGTACACCGTACATATTTGTTTCATATTTATTAAAACATCACAGCAAACCGCCTAAATTAATATAGCCATGACTTGCCATTCAAAAACATTTTTTTAAAAACGTGTAGTATAACTATGAAACCAGTATTTATTTGTATGAAGCTCATAGTCTAACTTTGATGGCCTCAATGTCATAGAAAACTGAAAAATCGTTCCTGGTTCAAATCGTTCATAGGCAGCATGGCCCATACCAGCAAGCATACTCGGAGCATGTGTGTAGGGAAGAGGACAAAAGATGAGTGACCCTAGACAAGGGTCCGGGGACAAGTCAAGTCCACAGAGCGGGGTGAAGAGGCCTCCAGGAGGCACAGCACCAAGACCAAATCGGCAAGTCTAGGGAAAGGGGGCCAAGTCCATCCTGGCCCACGTAGCTCTTCAAGATGGTAACTTAAGATGTGATGTAGCACGTGGTAAGAGGGATTCCCTAGCGGTTCATCTCTACTTCTCTCTCAAGCATAGTTTAACCCTTAGCTAATTCACCACTCCTATTCCACATATTCACCAATATGTATATGTGTATGTGTATATGTATGCATCTATAAAAATATATACATATATGTATATAATATAAATGTGTACTTATAAGTATAAATGTTTGTATATATATAATATACATATAGATACGATCTTTTGTTGTCACTAGTTTGTTCATTTGCTCCTTTGTTTTGAGGCAGGATCTTGCGATGCAGTTCAGCCTAGCCTGAAACTTACTAGGTAGCCCCCAACTGGCCTGCCTCTCCCAATGCTTAGGTTTTAACCTCCTGAGTGCCGGATATACTGCGATTTACTAACGTTCTGCTCTTCAAATCTATTTGTTTTGATAGGAGTACAGTTGTCAATCAGCTCAGCACTTGAGGTCTTTAAAGGATGTTCACTCTTGTTTAATAAGTATAAAAGAACCCCAGAAGTGTTCGTGCCTATAATTTTAGTGACTCAGGAGGCTGAGATCCATTGATCACAGTTTGGAGTCCAAGAAGATAAGTCTGAGAGACTTTTTAATCTCTCATTAACTAGCAAATTTCTGGAACTGGAAGCATGGCTTAAATGGTAGAGCTTCAGCCGAAAGCAAAAAAGCTGAATGAGAGCTCAAGGCCAAGTGCTCTTCCTCCTTTTTTTTTTTCCTGGTCCAGGGCTTGAACTCGGGGCCTGGAGTTATCCCTGTGCCTCTTTGTGCTCAAGGTTAGTGCTCTACCACTTGAGCCACAGCATCACTTCTGGCTTTTTCTGAGTAGACTATTGGAGATAAGAGCCTCACAGACTTTCCTGCCTGGGCTGGCTTTGAACTGCAATCTTCAACTCCCAGCCTCCTGAGTTGCTAGCATTACAGGTGTGAGCCATTGACACCTGGCATATTTTTTTTGGTTGGTCCTGGGGCTTGAACTCTGGGCCTGGGCACCGTTCTTCAGCTCATCAGCTCAAGGAAAGTGCTCTACCACTTGAGCCACAGTGCCACTTCCAGTTTTCTGAGTGGTTTATTGGAGATAAGTGTCTCGTGGACTTTCCTGCCTGGGCTGGCTTTGAACCTCGATCCTCAGATCTCAGCCTCCTGAGTAGCTAGGATTACAGGTGTGAGCCACCGGTGCCTGGTGCACCTGGCATTTTTAAAAGTATTATATTCAGTCATGATAAGCTATCATAATAATAACTAAATACAATTGGGTGGCAATGAATTCCTACCTTTAAGTGGAGAGGAAAAGTATTAAATAGTGCACATCTTTGTAACTGTGTATTGCGACCCTACAACACTCTGTTTGAGCCAGATGAAAGAAAATACAGAGAGACTTAACCAAACTTCCAGGTAAACTGGATGAAGTTTTGGCCTCTTCAGTCCAAATAGCAAAGGATATTGTTTACAGAATTTGAAATGATAAGAAAATAACAAGAACGAGACTAGGTACCAGGCATGTTCTTTTATTTGATAAAAATTTATTGCCTTTCTAAAGAGCATATTGCTTCAAGCCTGGGCCTAGAATTTTTTCATTATAGGTTGAGTCCTTGGCAAACACAAGTTATTGACTCTTGAATTTTCGAAAGGCGAAATTGAAATTTTCAATAACTTTGTTTCCAGCTCCCCTTTATAGACTCAAACCTTCATAATGTAGGAAATTACCCTAGATCAGTGGAGCACGTAGATGGGAAATTAATTAATTAAATAAATTAAGGAGAAACAAAGTAAAGGGAAAAACAGGGACATTACCATTACATCATTTTCTGACATTCTTTTGAGATCACCTTAGAGATACAAATCTTAGCTGTCTCTAGGGATCTTGTCTTTGAACTTGAATTAAAGAATTCAATCTAACAATAAAGAAAGACTAAGTTTAATTAAATTTACAGATTAATGATAATTCTATTTGTTTACTTATTCAGTTAGTAAAGGTTCAGTAGAAGTTTACTGAGCGTATACTACTTTTTGGAGTGCATGCTATTTACATTATAAAGTCCTATAAGACTTGTATTGTGCTTTCAAAGAGCTTCTGATCCCACAGGAGGATCTGAACATGTTGGCTAAGAATGAGAAGCATACTGCTAGTATGACAGCATACACTTGATTGTAAGTACAGTTAGACCTGCAAAACATAGAAGACTCCAATGTGACTGATAGACCAGATATAGCCAGACCTTCTTCAGGCCTAGCTTTGCTCTGGAATACATGAAGGAATGTCTAAGAGATGAGGGGGAAAGAGGCTGACATTGATCAAATGCATTATACTTACAACTGACACCTTGAATTGAAACCCCTTTATACATCTACTTAAAGATAATAATAAACAAAGAAATATCCAGCATCCTTAGCCCTAAAAGGAATGCAGATCAAAATGACACCGAGATTCTGAGTCAGCATTGAAATCATCAAACAGACAAAAAGCAAATGCTGGCCAGGATTTGGGGAGTCGGAAGGGAAAGGAGACATCATATGTTATTCGAAGACATGTAAATGTTGTGAGTTATGTCAGAAATTCTGGTCAGAGTTTATGACTAATAACAAATTCACAGGCGATGTCAATTTCACTGGTGTTAATTAATCAAGTACTACTGCTGTTACTTGATAGTCTTAGCCACTGACACCACGGAGTTCTTTGATTCTGATCTTAATTACTAATATTCATGCTCAAATCACACATTACACTGCACAAAGCTCAGAGGAGTGTGCTGGAGGCACTGGTAGAGAGCTGGCCCAGAAAACGTCTCTAAAGGGCACTAGATGAGAAGTCCTATGAACCACAGATGCACAGCTGTTCTGGGCCCAGGGCTGTGAGATGCAGACCTGGTGGTGAAGTGGGTGGTGAGCTCCAGTGTCTGGAAACAGAGTCAGTGAGCCTTTGTGTTGGCCGATAGGTGACTTGGTAATGGCCTGCGTGTGCCCGTCACACATCCGTCTTGGGACACTCTTCTTTTTGTAGTCCCAGATGAGGGGGTTCCACCTGAGGTGATTGATGCATGTGTCTGGGGTTCTGGTATCATTTCATATGTTTGTCAATGTGATTGTTTACTGGCACAAATAAATTATTTATCAGTGTGTGTCATGGGGACAGATGGTAGTTGGTTACATATTAATAAGCTGTGCAGTCATTCTGTTTTTGGCACTTATATACTCAATGGAGTAGCTTAGGCTGAAACTACTGTTTTAAGCAATAGAGTGGGTGAAGGTTAGGGACAACCTTAAAGCTACTGTTTTATACATCATAGAGTAACACAGAATAGGCTCAGCAGGTTCTCAGTAAAACAGTGCAGCCACTATGGAAATCAGTAGACAGGCTCCTCAATAAATAAACCCTAAAAGTTGACCTACCTTATGATCCAGCCATGTTATTCTTGGGCACATATCCAAAGGAAATAAGAGAGATACCTGTACAACCATGGGGCTCATGGCCCGGCTCACAATAGCCACACTGTACAATCAGCCACGGTGTCCTACAACGAATGAATGGATGAATACGGTACACATCCTTACACATACCACAGAGTACTGCTAAGCTATAAAGAAAAATGGAAGGATGTAATTTTCAGAAAAAATGGATAGAATTGGAGATGATCGTGTTGAGCTCAACAAGCCAAAGAGTGCAACTTTTCACTTACTTGTTTATTCTAGATCTAAAATGATGATGGTGAAGATGATGTCATGGGGCATAAATATCTTAGGGGAATACATGGGGTGAGTGGTGAGGAAGGATACCAACGGGTGAAGAAGATGGAAATATGTTACACACTTATATACAAAGACAGCATAATGAAACCCACCAAAGTGCTGTTTGACAACAAGAGGGAAAAGGCGGGGGGGGGGGGGGGGAGCGACGGGAATGTGGTAGAGGAGGATGAATTTGTTCTGAGTACGCTGTGTGTGCATGTATGGGGCTGTCACATGAAACCTCTTCATATTACAAATGCATATTAACTCAAAAACAAACGAAAACTCCAAATAAAGAAGTATAAAGGCAAAAATATAAAATGCTATGTTTTTTTTTGGGGGGGGAATAAGGAAACTTAAACTGTTTTAATGAGTTAGGTAATTACTTTTTTTCTCAGACCACTCATATATTTGCTGAATTCTTGGTAATTCTTGGTAATCCTCTGCCAGCGGATGCTGAGATTTGTGCTAGGGAAATGAAGAATGCTCCACTGGGGTCCTGCAAGTGAGGGGAACATGGAAGCCCTGGAGAGAGAAAATTTCTAGGAACAGCACTGCCTCTTTCCATGGTTGGCTTTCCGTGGTACTGGTGGCTCACGCCTGTCATCCTAGCTACTCAGGGGTCTGAGATCCGGGGATCATGGTTCAAAGCCAGCCCAGGCAGGAAAGTCTGTGAAATTCTTATCTCCAATTAACCACCAGAAAACCAGAAGTGGAACCTTGGCTCAAAGTGGTAGAGTACTAGTCTTGAGCAACAAATTCAAGGATAGTGCCCAGGCCCTGAGTTCAAGCTGCATGACAGATAAAAAAAAAACCAAATACATAAAAATTGAAAAAAGAAAGTACTTGATATTCCTCATGTGCTAAATGTTGTTTCTTGGCCAGAGAATGCTATGTATGTGTCAAAACCACAAATCCTCATGTCCAACTTATGTCCATGGAACATTGTCACTTCTAGGTAAAAATATGTAGAAAAATGCTTCCATATCAAATATTTGTATTTTTTTAACTAAGCAGTGAAATACTGTTTTCCATATTGTAGAATATATGCTTCAATATGAGTTATTGACATTTTTCCTATAACAATTGCCTTGTGTTACAATTGTTAGACAAATTAAATCTAGCAGCTTTTGAAACAATTCATATATAACGAATGGCAGAGCCAACAGAAAAATAATTCATTAATGTGGTACTGGTAGCTCATGTCTGTAATCTTAGCAACTCAGGAGGCTGAGATCTGAAGATCATGATTCAAAGAAAGCTCAGATTTGTGAGATTCTTATCTTCAATTAGCCAGCGAAAAGCTGGAAGCAGATGTGTGGCTGAAGTGGGAGAGAGCCAGCCTTGAGTGAAAAAGTCAAGTGAGTACATGAGGCCATTAGTTCAAACCCCAGTGTCGGCACCAAAGTGAATAAGTACATAAAATAAATAAAGTAGTTTCTGAAATACTCAACTGACTGTATACTCAACAGAAGTTATATATATGGCCAGAGAACTAGTTTTCCAGGAGGCTGAGATCTGAGGATCACTGTTCAGCCTGGACAGAAAAAGCTATGAGATACTTATCTCAATTAGCCAAACGCCAGAATTGTAGGTGTGGCTAAAGTGGCAGAGTGCCAGTTTTGAGTTAAGCTGATATGCTGAAGTGATACACTGAAGCTAGATCTAAAATACACTGGGACATAATACATTATACAGGTTTCTAGACATTTACGCCCAGTGAGACCAAAGGAGGATACTCTTAGGACAGGAATAGAAAGGTGCAATGCCTATGTGTGTCCGATCACATACACATACTTATGTAGCCCTTCTGTACACCACCTTGACAATAAAATAATATTGACAGAAGAAATGAACTCCAGGAAATGGAAACAAGAAGTTATTTTCTTTTTGACTGTTTTTGTTTTCTTTCTGTTCTGTTTGTTCATTTATCTGTCTTTGGGAGTGTAAGGGGACGCACAGAAATGGAAGGACAAAGGATGAACAAATGCAGCAATGGTATTCACTAGACATGATGTCAAAAATGAACTATACAGCTTGTGGCTGGAGACAGGAGGCAAAAACTGGGAGAGAGCAAGGGAAGGGGTGACAGTCCAAAAACAAATGTACTATTTACCTGATTTATGTAACTATAACTTCTCTGTATATCACCTTTATAATAACAATAGAAAAAAATTTAAAAAGGCAACTGAGTGTACAAGGACCCAAATTTAAGTCCCAATACTGGCATGCATGTATTGGTACACTCAGAATTTATGAGATGTGTCATGAGGGAATTTTGAGGGTTAATTGACCTGTTTTACATCTCCATTATGATGGAGGTTACATAGATTTATATATATGTATATATGAGATATATATGTATATATGAGATATGAGAATTGAAGTTTGAAGCCAGCCTGGGCAAACAAACCTGAGACACTTATCTTCAGTTGACCACTAAAAATCCAGAAATGGAACCCTGGTTCAAATGGTAGAGTGCCATCCTTGAGTGAAAATACTAAGGGACAGTGCTCAGGCCCTGAAGTCAAGCCCCAGTTTTGGAACACACACACACACACACACACACAGAATTGAAGAATTGCACTGGAAATTATACTGAAATAGAAATACTGAAAATTATTGGGTGCTGATTGCTCACATCTGTAATCCTAGATACTCAGGAGACCAAGATCTGAGGTTGTTCGAAGCCAGCCCAAGCAGGAAAGTCTATGAGGGTCTTATCTCCAATAAACTACTTAGAAAGAAGCTCAAGTGGTAAAGTGCTATCCTTGAGAAAAAGAATCTCAGGGACAGTGCCCAGGCCCTAAGTTCAAGTTCCAGGACCTACACAAAAGAGAGAGAGAGAGAGAGGGAGAGAGAGAGAGAGAGAGAGAGAGAGAGAGAGAGAGAGAGAGAGAGAGAGAGAGAGAGAGAGAGAGAGAGAGAGAGAGAGAGAGAAACAGAGAGAGAGGAGAGAGGATAAAAGAGAAAAAAGAAAGAAAGGAAAGAAAGAAAGAAAGAAAGAGAAAGAAAGAAAGAATGACAGACAGACAAAGTCAAAATGTTCATCCCGCCTTGTTTGAGCTTAGCTTGTGTGTTAACACATGGTGTCATTTCCTGGCAGATGACTGTGACAGTCCTCTGGCCTCTGCCTTGCCCTGGTCCTCCTTCAGCAGCTCCTCGGACCTGTCCAGCAGCCACGGCCCTGGGTTCGCCAAGCTTAATCGGAGAGATGGTGAGTGTGCTTTTTTTGCTTTATGTTGAGCTTTGGTATATCGCATTCGATTTTCCCTTAATAAAATAACGATAATCCAATGATGCTTTGTACAAGGAGATCTCTGGAACTCTGGGAATGCACGTGGCGTGAATAAATCGATCACTCTGTCACCCTGCTTTAACCAGGCCTCTCTGTACTATCTTCCTGAGCTTTGCAACAATTCACAAACGACTTTGCCAGTATTTAAACTTCCTAGATTATCATTTTAACATTTAAATATTTACTTAAGGACTTAAAATCTGTTGTGCCTTTTAGTTTGTCTTAAAGTTTTCTCTCTTCCTCCTCCTTCTCCCCTCCTCCTCCACTTCCTTCCCCTCCTCCTCTTTCTTCTTCACCTGAAGTATGTATTTCTTTTTTTTTTTTTTTTTGGGTCCGGTCGTGGGGCCTGAACTCTGGGCTGGGCACTGTCCCTCAGCTTTTCAGCTCAAGGCTAGTGCTCTACCACTTGAGCTACAGCGCCACTTCTGGCTTTTTTCTTATGGGGTGCTGAGGAATCGAACTCAGGGCCTCAGGCATGCAAGGCAAGCGCTCTACCACTGAGCCAACTTCCCAGCCCTGAAGTATGTATTTCTTGTGTACACTGCTTCAGATGATTTAAGTAGCCCTCTCTGGGTGAGAAAATTGGCAGAGTAGAGAACCTTTTTTTGTATGTGTGGTGGTACTGGGGTTTGAACTCAGGGCCTTGAGTTTGCTAGGCTGGTATTTAACGGTTGAGCTACACCTCCCACATCATTCTTCATTTAGAAATTTTTAGGATAGGCCTCTCAACTTGCTACTCTGACAGGTTTCTGCGCTGTGATCAGCCTACGTTTAGGCTTTCTGTCATTGTAAGGATGACAGGTGTGGACCACTGCATACAGTTTCCTTTCCTTGGCGGAGATAGAGTCTCAAAGAATTTTCTGCTTCGGCTGACCTGACAACATGGTCCTCCTAATTTTAATCTGGCGTATAACTTGGAGTGATTGGTGTTGACCACTGTGGTCTTGCTATGGGTTGAGAAGGAAGTCTTGTGCACTTTTCTGTCTTTGCTGGCCTCGAACTGTGATCCTGTAATCCTATTCTCCGCCTCCTAAGTAGCTGGGATTATAGGCATGAGGTACTAGTGTTTGGCTCTAAAGAAGCACTTACTCGTTTATTTTGTTTTGTGAAGCATTTTTATGGTCTTTTAAGTGGTTGTACGAAGGTGCTGCCATTCAGCAAAAGCATTAGTGAATGCAGTGCATGTTGATCAGTGTCACCCCCTCAACATTCTCACCCAACCCCCTCCTTCCCTCAATTCCTTCATTTTGTAGCAACCTTAGCCTGACAGCTCTGAAACTATAAGCCAAAATAAACATTTTTTTAAAAAGTTTATCATTTCATGTATTTTCTTACAGTAGTGGAAAGCTGACTAACACACTATGTTAATATAGGCAACTTTGAAATACACATATGAAGTAGAGGTATAATATTGGCATTTTCTTTTTGTTTTTGTCAGTCGTGGGGCTTGAGCTCTGGGCCTGAGCGCTGTCCTTCAGCTCTTCAGCTCAAGGCTAGAACTCTACCATTCGAGCCACAGTGCCACTTCCGGCTTTTTCTGTCTATGTGGTGCTCAAGAATCGAACTCAGGGCCTCATGCATGCAAGGCAAGCACTCTACCACGGAGCCACCTTCCCAGCCCCCACTGGCATTTTTTTTTCAAGCAAACACTAACACTTCTCTGAATAAATTCCCAAGAAATTGAATTTGCGCATCAACAAAAATATTTACTAGGTATGAAAAAGTTGCAAAACAGTGTGATATAAATATTATATTTCCCTATTTTCTTATTCCTTCTTTATTATAATTGTGAATTTCTCTTCTTTTTCCTTTCTGCTGCTTATAGTGTTTTTTCCCTATTTGAGAAAATTTATTGTTTTGTACCCTGGACCAAATTAATATATTATGGTGTTTTGTTACAGGCAATATGGTTATGAAATGTGAACAACTTAACTTTCCCCTTTGCTCAAAAGTATTATGCTAATACATTTGCAAATATACAAATACTATAAATATGCAAATAACATATTAGCTCAAATAGATTTAAGTCTGCTATCTCATTCATTGGTAAGACTTGGATGGTTTTTTTTTCTGTTGATAATTTTCCTGCTGAACCTAAGTGAATATGACTATTATTATGGAAACTGATTGGTACTGAGCAGAGACTTAACAAGAACAAGGGTCATTACAACCCACAGCTCCTCTTGATGTCAGTCATGCTTTGTACTTATGAGCAGGACTGAGAAATCCTTCATTATGGAGTAATTTTTCTTCTTAGTTCGTATCTCTGCAACTCATGTCATGCCAAACCATGATATCTATCTTAATACAATTTAGTTTTCTGTGACTGAAAAACATTTGGTCGATTTTATTTCTTTAGTTAGCTGTCCACTGAGTTGATTACAATTCTTTTTTTTTTTGTCATTAAAAAAAATGATTTTGATCACCCTGCCCTCCCTTTATGGTAGCTGGCTATATTCAACAAAGGAAATGCAAATTGAAGATGATTTATTAGAAGCTATAGATAATCTTTAGGGTTTTAAGATCCTTTATTAGATTTAGAATGGTTTATGGAAGCACTACTAAATAAGTATGCTGATCATAAATAATAAACCCACAAATAAATGACCCCATGTCACAGACATTGAAGCCTTTATCCTGTGGAGTATAAAAAAAATATCTCAGAGTTAAATATTAACAGACAGAAAACAAATAAACTTCCAGTCGTACAGCCTAGTACTTTGGATCTAACTGAGGGAAAAATACCCTGAAAAACAAGTGTGTTTGGGGCTGGGAATGTGGCTTAGTGGCAGAGTGCTTGCCTAGCATGCATGAGGCCCTGGGTTCAATTCCTCAGTACCACATAAACAAAAATATAATAATAAAATTATATTAAAAAGCCCAACAACCATGGAGTTTGGTACTAGCATGAGGGATGAGAGAAGTATGAAAACCATGGACTAGTTTATTACAAAGAAGGTAACTATGAAAGACTCATAGGATCAACATTCACATTGTGGATGTGTCTCTGTTTATGCTTCTTGGATTCTAAACTAGTTTGTCCCTTTTTCTAAATAAAGAATGCATGAACTGCAGAAATCAATGTACTGATAAAACCAAGTTATTTATTCTCATTTGCTAAGAAAGCTAGAAAAGATACAATTTTATCACCAAAATTTCCTACGTTATGAAGAATAATTCAAAGCTGCTTCGCATTTGCCAAGAAAGGTATTACTGTGAACTCTGGGCACATTAGAATGTAATTACTTAAGTATGTTTTTTGCTTCCTGTGTTTTTATAGTTTAGTATAATGAACTTTAATCAATCAGTTCATAGTTCTTAATTAAAAAGAATGTGCATAGTAACCGTACACATTTATGGGGTACATTGTGACAATTCATTACATGTTTTCAATGTACAAAGATCCATCAAAATGATTAGTATTCCCATCTTTTTAAACGTGTGTCTTTCCTTTATGATGGGAACCTCCAAACTCCTGTGTTTAGATCCTTATAAAATACGTACTAAATACTTGCAAATTAGAATGACTGTAGTGAAAGGGCACATTCTTGAGCTCTTTTCCTCTACCATTTTAAACCACAGAACCACTTCCAGTTTCCTGGAGCTAAGAGTCTCAGGGCCTTTCCTGTCTGGGCTGGCTTTGAATTATGACCCACAGATCTCAGTCTCCTGAGTAGCTAGGATCACAGGTGTGAGCCACCAGCTCCTGGCCTGCAAATGCACATTCTTGAAGCCAAAATCAGTGTGATTATTCTGACAGGCACCATGGTAGCATTTGCAGGTTAAGGTGGAAGTCTCACGGAATGAAATAATGATCGCGTATGTCTATAAACAGCAGACGCTGGAAATGACAGCGCAATATGCCTTTTCCAGTGCACTAGGCATATCAAAAATATTTTTGCCACCTATAATTGCATATTTGAAGCAAAGGAAGTTTAAAGAAATACAATAATTAAGAGTTTGAAATACAATAACATCATATTGCTTCCAGAGGGAATAGTCTCTTTTTTGAACCTCTCACATCTGTTCAACAGTGTCAAAATATCCCATACATGTATGAATGCAATATTATGATGTTTTAGTTATGCTTATTATTTAGTTACCACTACCGAACCTTTATATAACCGGAATTCAACCTCTCTCTCTCCTTCTCCCTGCTTTTGCTCTTACTGATATTTGAATTCAGGTCCTTGGTTGGTCCTCTACCTGTTGAACCATGCCTCCAAACCTGCTTTTTACAGCTTAATTGCAACAGAGTTTTGAAGACTTTTCTGCCTGGACTGATTTTTAACTGTGATCCTTAAGCCTCCCAAGTAGCTAGAATTAGAGGCTTGAGCCTGGCTTGGTTTTACTTTTTTTTTTTGGTGGGGGGGTTTCCAGTCGTAGGGCCTGAACTCTGGGCCTGGGCGCTGTCCTTCAGCTCTTCAGCTCAAGGTGAGTGCTCTACCACTTGAGCCACAGTGCCACTTGTGGCTTTTTTTTTCTGCTTATGTGGTGTTGAGGAATCAAACCCAAGGCCTCAAACATGCAAGGCAAGCGCTCTACCACTGAACCACCTTCCCAGCCCTTGGTTTTATTTTTTGTGTTCAGTCTGGCTTCTCCTGTAGTATAGGTATGCCTGGGTCAAATGAATTGTTAAAAAAAAACCTCATGGGCTGGGAAGGTGGCTCAGTGGTAGAGTGCTTGCCTTGCATGCATGAGGCCCTAGGTTCGATTCCTCAGCACCACATAATCAAAAAAGAAAAAAGCCGGAAGTGGCGCTGTGGCTCAAGAGTGGTAGAGTGCCAGCCTTGAGCTGAAGAGCTGAAGGACAGCGCCCAGGCCCAGAGTTCAGGCCCCATGACCGGACCAAAAAAACTCCCAAAAAACCCAAAACCAAAAACCAAAAAAAAAAAAACCTCATGTCTTGGCTGGGAAGGTGGCTCAGTGGTAGAGTGATGCTTTGCATGCATGAGGCCCTGGGTTCGATTCCTCAGGACCACATAGCAGAAAAAGCTGGAAGTGGCACTGTGGCTCAAATGGTAGAGTGCTAGTCTTGAGCTAAAAAGCTGAGAGACACCACCCACGCCCAGAGTTCAGGCCCCATGACCGACAAAACAAACAAACAAATAAAACCCCCCACCCCCACCCCTTATGTCTTATTTTAAGCAATTCCAACAACTAATGAATATTATGGACTTATTATTTCATGATTGCATTTAAGACAAAGTCTTTTTGTGTTGTTTCATGTGTTGGCTAACAACACATACTTATTTATGTGTTTGGTGCCTTGTATCTTCTCTACATCAATTTTATTAGCAGATGCAGCTAAAAGTTTATTGTTCTGTGCTTCAAATTTCCTGCTGGTTACTGTAGTCATAATGATAAGCCTTTCTAAGATGAGAACAAAGGGCTTTCTTTGGTATTTTCTTTTTATCCAACCTTGAGTTATTTTTATGCAAAATGATAGACCAAAGCTAAGTATTTATAATTTGTTTACAAGGAAATGAAACACAACTTACCTGGAGAATTTCCCTTTCCCCCTTGACCTGTGATTACTTATTCTTTGCAACTTGAAATTCCTTCAGAATTTCCCAAACTACAACAAACAAGCAACCCCCCCCCTCACCAACAGCTAAGACATTTAAACAAATTTATAATTTTGTAGTCTTGTCCAAAAGAGGCTTCCTCTGAGTTGGAATTGCATTTTAGTTTAAGTATATACTCACATGGAAAGCATGCATATTTCTCTCTTCTTACTCAGGAGGATAAGATCTGAGGATCATGGTTCAAAAACAGCCTGGGTAGAAAAGCCCATGAGACTCTTATCTCTCCAAACTGTTGGAACACTGCACACACACATACTACACACATACTACACACACACACACACACACACACACACACACAAAACAAGCTGGGTGCTGATGGCTCATGCCTATAATCCTAGCTACTCAGGAGGCTGAGATCTGAGGATTGTTGTTCAAAGCCAGCCTGGGCAGGAAAGTCCATGAGACTCTTATCTCCAATAAAACCCCCAGAAAACCAGAAATGGTGCTGTGGCTTAAATGGTAGAGTGCTAGCCTTGAGCTGAAGAGCTAAGGGACAGCTCCCAGGCCCAGAGTTCAAGCTCTATGACCAACAACAACAACAAAAAAGTGAAGCCAGAGCTGAGCATGGATGTACATGCTTCTAATCCTAGCTACTTAGGAGGTGGAAATCTAAGAATCAAGGTTTAAAGCTCACCCAGGCAGATAAATCTGAGGGAATCTTATCTCCAATTGACTATCAAAAAGCTGGCCATCAAGTTGTTACTCAAGTGGTAGAGCACCAGCCTTGAGCAAAAAAGCTAAGAGAGAGCTTGAGGCCTTGAGTTCAAACTCCAGTACCAACAAACACACACACACACACACACACACACACACACACACACACACGCTATAAACACAGAAGACAAGTCTGGTGATCCTCCAAATGGAATGACAGAAACTTCCCATGAACATTGCGAACATTCTGACATAATGGAGGAGTTGGTGGTTTTTCATGGAGTGGTATCCTAACTACTCACAGATCAATGTGATGAGTGTGATATCACATCAGTCAACTTCCAACCAACACGTAAGAGGAAAAACTTTATTTTGGCTCATGGTTTTGGAGATTCTAGTCCATGTTCAATTGGCTCCATGTGCTTGGTTCTGTGGTGAGGCAGTATACCATGGCAGGAACACATGGAGAAAATACTCAGGTCCTGGGCAGGGAGAAAAAAAAAAACACAAAGAAGATTGGGTTCCAGTTTCACAATCCCCTTTTAGGTTGTAAGTCCAATGACCTAAAAGCCTCCCACAAAGCTTTACCTCTTAAAAGTTCCACCACCACCCAGCAGTCCCTCCCATCAGGGACCAAACCTTTAACAGACAGCCCTTCTGGGAACACTTAATTTAAATCATAGCAAATACTGGTCCAAAGAGAGTAAACACAAGATTCTGTGATTATAAATATGTTCACTCCCCCAAGCTACAATGCTGTAATGTAAGATTTCCTTCTTTGCATATAAACATTCCACATCAGGCTTAAAAAAATGCTGCATATTTGGAAGAGTTGGGGCAGGGGAAGGGTGAACAATTTGAAAATGCAAACCTAGAGAATGTGGGGACATAATTAACAGCATATTATAATATCAGAAGAATGGCTCACCCTTACCCAGCCCGTCCTCTAGTGTTGTATCCAAGGGTCAAATATGAAGGAGGTTCTTTGTGTGATGTGACTCCTGGGTCACTATGTCTCATTAAAATCTCTGCTCACACTGGTTTTAGCAGGCTTCAGAGTTAGCCAGGGGCTACATTTCTTAGAGAGGAAATAAAGAGAACAGGATAAAAAAAAAGGTATAACAGTGGTGAAACACGTGGAAAATATACCCTGTTGTAGTGAGTAATTTCAGATCCTGAAGTAAAAAATTAATATAAATTAGAATATGAACATGTGTACATATATATCTTAAGGTAGTCTACATTTCCATGGTCTAATAAGTTAGACAATGTTATTATTCATGATTTGACACTCTGCAGTAGCTTCTTCTGAAAAGCGTGCAGTGAATCTGTAATAATATAAGTAGAAATCTAAGACTCTCAAGGATGAAATTTGGTATGAAATTTATTGTTGGGGGGGATAAGGGAAAAATATAATGAGTAGATTTTAAAGTATCAGGAAAAGACACATATGCATTTCTATTAAATGTGAGGGCAGCTTCTAAAATAATCCCACAAATCGACTTCTTCCTCACCCTAGACCTGGACCTAAGCACTGTCCCTTTGCTTTTCCACTCAAGCCTGGTACGTTCCCACTTGAGCCAAAATTCCACTTTTGGCTTTTTGTTAATTCTTGGTCATTGGGTTCTCAGGGACTTTCCTGCTCAGGCTGCCTTTTGAAGCTCAATCCTCACGTATCAGCCTCCGCCTGAATAGCTAGGATTCAGGTGTGAGCTATTGCCACCCAGCTTAATCTGCGAGTTTTGAAAAAGGACTTAGGAAAAAACACATAGCTTATCAGAAAAGAGTCCATGCCCAGCTATCCCACGAGAACACTGAGTGTGTGCTTGTCCGTCACTGTCAGAGGTGAAATAGTAATTTGAGTGTTCTCTCCCCAAACCTAGACCTTGGTATTTCTTATCCTTTTGTCTCCACTGTTGGCATTTCTTACTGGTGGCTACATTGTTCAGCCCTATGATCTATCTTGCAAAAAGTCTGTGTGCTTTAGATTCCTCTATATTTCCTTCTTGTAGTGGGGTGTGTGTGTGTGTGTGTGTGTGTGTGTGTACTGGTCTTAGGATTTGAACTCAGGGCCTTGGTCAAGGCTAGTGCTCTACCCCTCGAGCCACAGCTCCACTTCTTACTTTTTGGTGAATTGGAGATAGGAGTCTCACAGACTTTCCTGAGTTCAAGCTCCAGTATTGATGCGCGCGCGCACACACACACACACACACACACACACACACACACACACACACACACAAGAAGATATAAGTATAACTATATTCCAGTAGATAATAATACACTGGTTAGAATTTCAGACCTTTTGATCAGAGCCTTCAAGTAAGCAACAGAACTAGGGAAAAGTGAAATGTCCCAAGCTCTGCAGGTTGAGAATTATTTATATTGTTTCTTAAACACTGATTATTTAAAAAGTAGTGGCTCAGGAGAAATCCTCCTAATTATTTATGAGTCTTGAAAAAATAACTAACTTCAATAAGATGTTTCTTAGTGTTCCTATCTTGGCTTGAATAATCACTGAAAGTAAAATCTCTGTTCTCCACTTGTGTTCTTAATATCAAGCACTCTTATTTTTCTCCCAAAGAATGAGCAACTCCAGATCTCAGCTTCCTGAGTAGCTGGGATTACAGGTATGAGCCACCTGAGCCTGGCTGTTATAATTTATAATTGAAAATGCTTTATCAAATGTCTCAAATTTCCCCCCTGTCTACACCCCTCAGTCACTGGCTAAACACCATTCTCTTCTCCATTTGTGAGTTCAATCTTCTCAGATTCTGAGACAAGTGGGATTGGTTTTTGTTTATTTTTGCTGCTGAGGATCTAAACGAGGGTCTTGTACACGTAAAATGTGTACACCACAAATGAACGACACCTTGGGCCTTTGAATTGTTCTTTCTTGGAGCCTGGTTAGCACAGGGAACACAAGCGCTGGATTTTAGCTATGTTTGTTTACATAATCTTTATACTGCTTTTTTTCCCCCTGCAGTAGGAATTTAGTCTCTTTTGTTAGGCAAAGGACAGATTCTGCACATTGGGTATTAAATACACCCTACATGACAGGTACCTGTACCACTTCAAACCCTCACCATTCTAGGGGACTCTTGTTGTTGGCAAGTCAGATGATTATCCAGCTAACTAGGAAAGCAGTGTAGGTGTTATACATGTGTACATAATTTTTCTTTTACTTTTCTAATGACAATCTATAACTCCGTGTGTGTGTGTGTGTGTGTGTGTGTGTGTGTGTGTGTGTGTGTGTGTGTGCTGTAACTCAGGGCCTAATTCTCTAACCTGGCTTTTTCCCTCAAGGCAGGCACTCTACCACTTGAGCCACACCTCCACTTTTTTTTTGGTAGTTAATTGGAGATAAAAGTCTCCTTTTTCCTGGCATGGCTTTGAACCACAATCATCAGATGTCAGCTTCCCGAGTAACTAGAATTACAGATGTGAGCCACCACGCCTAGCTCATAACTTTCAACTTAACATTTATTTACAATCTCACCGTTTTACTACTCAAATAATAGATATATTTTAAAAATCCCCTCTTTGTTCCTCAAAAGACTCCACATAGAGCTCCCCTATGACCCAGCAATCCCACTTTTGGGCATTTACCCAAATGTTTACAAACAAGACCACACTAAAGCTACCAGCACAACTATGTTTATTGCAGCATTATTTACTATAGCTAAGATATGGAACCAACTCAGATGCCCCTCAGTAGATGAATGGATCAAGAAAATGTGGTATATATACACAATGGAATTCTATACCTCCTTCAGAAAGAATGACATTGCCCCATTTGTTAGGAAATGGAAAGACTTGGAAAAAATTATATTAAGTGAAGTACCCAAGCCCAAAGAAACATAGGTCCCATGATTTCCCTTATTTGCAATAACTAGTATATGTCTGAGTCAAGCAGAAAAGGTCAGATAAGGTGATGTTAGGAAAATGAACCCTAAGATATGTATTTAAATGTTTTTCTTTCTTTCATGCATTTGTTTCTAACGCATTTATAAGATTATTTCTTTGTTGCTTTGTATGTCCCTCCCCCAAAGTATAACTCCTGCTTTCACTGTATTTGATGTTGGTATAATTTGTGGAGGGGAAAGGGAAAAACAAGTCGTTTAAATAAGGATACAGGTGGACCCGTTGCAACGAGAAGTACAAGTTGTCATGTCGAAAACGAACTTTACAACTTTGGTGTGGGGGGAGAGGATTGGGTAAGGGGCTGGGGGAGGATGGGAAGGGATGGGAAGGGGAAACAAAGGAGGAGGGGAGGCTACAACGCTTGATAAGAAATGTACTCATTATCTTGCCCATGTAATTGTAACCCCTCTGTACAGTATTTTCACAATAAAAAATAAATAAAAATTTAAAAAAATCCCCTTTTCTTGATCACTTTTCTACTTTTTTAAAAATTCCCTAACAGGAGCAGGTGGCTGGACTCCATTTGTATCAAATAAATACCAATGGCTGCAGATTGACCTTGGAGAAAGGATGAAGGTTACCGCCGTGGCCACTCAGGGAGGATACGGGAGCTCTGATTGGGTGACCAGCTACCTCTTGATGTTCAGCGATGGTGGGAGCAACTGGAAGCAATATCGACAAGAAGACAGCATCTCGGTATGTTTTCTAATAATAACGGTGGTTCTGTGTTTTCACCTATTTGTCCTAAAAGTGTATCTTTAAGAATCATATAATAATTATACATATACATGGGGTACATGTCTACCTGGCTATAATAAGCATTAGGATATTCATCTGAGTGAATATATTTTGGATAGGATCCCCAAAGCCTAGAACAACAAAAGCAAAGGGAGACAGATCAAAGTTTTTGAACTGAAAAGCTTCTGTACAACATAGGAAACAAGAAACAGAGTGAAGAGACAACTCAAAAAAATGGGAGAAAATAATTACAAACTATATATCTGATAAGAAACAGACTCATAAACATTACACAATTTTTTTTAAGGTTAAAGTGAATTACCTGTGTTAGGAAAACTTTGAAAGGCTGAGGCTCATGTGTGTAACTCTAGCTTCTTGGGAAGTGAGATCTGGAGGATTAAGTTTCTTAGCTAGCCCAAGACCCTTTCACTACCCCCCCACCAAAAGTTAGCTAGACTCATCTTAACTAATAAGCTGGATGTGTTGCTGTGTATCTGTAATCGCATGGAAGGAATACATAGGAGAATCTCTGGCCAGACAAAAATGTGAGAATCTATATCTGAAAAATAACTAAAATCAAAAGAGGTGAGGCAAATGGTAGAGCACCTGCCTATTACAAGCAAGCCTCTGAGTTCAAATTCCAGTAGTTCCAGACATTAAAAAAAAAGAATAACAAAAGATGATCTTAAACAAAACTAAACAAAACAATGAAGGAGAAACCAACCACTTCGAAAATCCTCTTGTAATTATACCCTTACATAAAGTGCAAGTTTAAGAATAATGCAAGTCATATGTAACTTGTTTTTTCTTTTTCTGTTTAATAAAATAATTGAGCAAGCTGGGAGCCAGTGGCTCACCCCTGTAATCCTAGTTACTCGGGAGGCTGAGATTTGAGGATTGCAGTTTGAAGCTAGCCTGGGTAGGGAGGTCTGTGAGACTCTTATCTCCAAGTAACCACTAGAAAACTGGAAATGACTCTGGCTGGAAGTGGTAGAGCTCTAGCCTTGAGTGAAAAAGTTCAGGGATAGTGCCCAGGCCCTGAGTTCAAGCCCCATGACTTCCACCACTACCACCAACAATATTTGAGCATTGCCACTGAATTATTTGACATTAGTAGTTTGGGTTTATTCTTTTATTTTCTGTGTTGTAATCTCATATTTCTGAAACAAAAAGAAAATTTCAAAATTCATAAATAAGCAATTCTAATAGGCAGGTCGTTTGAGAATACAGGCTTTGAACTTGAAGAAATGTGTGTTGTTATGCAGTTGTTTTGGGTAATTAATAGACACAGATGAATTTCCTCAGAGCAGTAAGATAGTTTCTATTTCTCATTTGTATCACTGCCTCTTTGGAGAAATCTCTTTTTGTACAAACTTTATAAGTAGCATGAATATATATTATATGTAAAACATAGAATATGTAATGAATACATAGTGTCATATAGATAACATATTATATATAATATATATGACATAGACAATATATAATCTATTTAACAGTGCCTGGGCATTGTCCCTTAACTTTTTCAATCAAGATTGGCGCTCTACTGCCTTACAGCTCCACTTGCAGATTTTCATCCATCAACTGGGAATAGGTGTCTCTCTGCTTTGTCTTCTCGGGCTGGCTTTGAATCCAGAGCCTCAGATCTCATTGTCCTGAATAGCTAGGATTACAGATGTGAGCCACCAGCACCAGGCAGCTTATTAGAATTTATTTACTACAGAGGATTGGAAGTAACATAAATACAATTAATTTTTTGCCCTACATTGATTAACGATCTTTAAAATAGTGAGAATATTTTTTTGCTATAAAAATGATGTTGTAAGAGAGGAATTTTATAAACTCTGCATAGTATCTTGCAATTTGATTTTCTTCTTCCTTCCTAAGGAATATACAAAGGCGCGGGCACATCTTTTTTGGTTGTTGCTGTTCAGTTAGGCAGGGGGGAGGGAAGCAATTGTTAAGATATCACCATGTGCTGGTGTTTTCTTACTTATAAGTGTAAAGAACGTGAAGGCCCAGGTCCTCATCAATCCTCCAATCAGCGAAGGATGCAGCAAACACTGTTTAGACTCCCTGACTCCCACTGTGAGTTTGTGGAGCTCCACTGGAATGCAGGGTTTGTCTCCTCACACTGGGGTCATCCTCTCAAGGTCATTGTGTTTCTCATCTCTGCATCTCTGCTACAGGTTGATTTGTGGTCCAAAACCTGGCCTCTAGTGCCTTGGAAACATCTTTTTTTTTTATGACTAAGGTCTTTATTTAAAGAGGCATTCAAGTTGAAATGTAGGCAATAGTGTTGGTTCTGATCCAGTGTTATGAGCATCCTCATGAAGGAGGATTTCATAGGTGAATGACCTATGAGGAGAGATGGAGGGATAATCTCCAGCTCAAAGAAGACTGGAGGTTCTCAGAGCATAGGTGATGGCGTGGAACAGTCCTTCTACAGAGCCTGAAGAGGCATCATGGCCCCATGACACCTTGATTTTGAACGTCTGGCTTCTAGGACTTTGGCTCTTCGGATGTACCTTGTTATGGCAGCAGCAGGAATCCCACAAATAAAATGTCTGAATCTGAATTCTTCCTTGTAGCAACTAGACATTATGAAATTGTTGCTGAATGAATGAATAAAATCCACCTTCACCCAGGATGCCTTTCTTCAACCCCCACGCTGGAAGGGCTCTCTCCCAGCTCTACACCTCTTTTTTTTAATTGAAAAGGTGATTAGCAGGGGGTTATAGTTACATAAGTAAGGCAATTAGTACATATATTTTTAAATACTGATACCATATCCCTATTTTCTTCTGCTTACCCCACCCTACTCACCTCCCCCCCCCCCGCCCCCGCAGTTGTAAGGTTTACATCCAACATAGTGACAAATGAGTATCAGTGTTGCATTAGTTCATCCTTTGTCCTACTGTGTCTGTGATTCCCTTTTCCTTCCACCGATTGAATAATCTTATATACAAGTCACAAGCTACAGGAAACTAAGAAAACAAAAAAGAAAAAGAAAAGCTATATGCAGGACATAATAAGAACCTCTTGTTCCCAAATCTTGGAGTTTATGTTGATACGCTTCATTGTATAAAGTTCTATGCACAAAGCAATTGGGTTATTGAAATCCCCTGTTAAGAATATCATAGATCTATTCTAGTTCTTACAAATTAGGGGTACTATGCAACCTACTATATATATACTACAGCTATATATATATATATATATATATATATATATATATATATATATATATATACTACAGCTATATATATATACTACAGCTATATATATATTACAGCTTCTTGATCCATTCATTGACTGAGGGATATCTGGCATCTGGGTTGGTTCCATACCTCAGCTATGGTAAATCATACTACAGTAAACATGGATGTGGTGGTAGCTTTAGTATGGCCTTGTTTGTGGTCATTTGGGTAAATGCCTAGGAGTGGGATTGCTCGATTGGATCTACGCTTCTTTAGGACTTGTTTGAACTAAAGCAAAGATACATTGTGCCACGAGGATATGGGAATTTCCCACCATTTTTGCCTAATGATGTTTGAGGGTCAGACTTAATCTTTGTCTCTCCAACCTTAATTGTTGTGACTGGCAAATAGTTACCATTTGATGGCTTCATTTCCTCATCTGTGATGGGCTACACAGAATTTTGTGTGTTGGACAAAATGTTACAGCTACTCAAGAGATAAAACCCACAAAACAACCCAGAGATGATTATTGTGAGTGTTCAACTCAAAGACAAAGACCCCAAGAGACTTAAGAATGAGATGAGCTTAGGTAGGTCTTGAAGAAAGCTTGAAGATGTGGAGTGTTGGTATATAATTAAGAAAGAAATCCCAGAAGGCAGAAGTAATGAGAACAAAAGCTTGGATAATGGATACCCCCCAAAGCAATGAGATATGAGATGTCTGATCAGACTGAGATAGAGAAAATGGAGATTTAGATCAAAGTTGTAAAACTACAAAGAGCCAGGGTCTCAAATTTAGATTGTAAAAGCATCCGTGAACATATTTGAGTTTCTTGAAGTACTACCTAAGCATCTCAGGGAACTCTTCTTCACTCAGTCATTCCATTAGCAAATAGGCACATGAGTAGAGGATTTAGTAATATACTCTTGGAAAAGATGAACTCAATCATAATTACTATATTCTTGACTAGGTATACCCATTCTGTTTATCACAGTTGCTTTCCCCAAAAATAAAGTTCACTCATTGCTTGTCTTATTTCATTTTCTTACAGTGGTGGGCTGGTTTTGGCACTAATTCAGTCTCACCATTGATGCTTTAATAATAAATTACACATTTTATAAGAGGTCTTGCCCTTCACCTAGGCATTAATTTCAGATACAAATGGTTGGATTAAAATAAGCTAACTTTAAAAGATCAGTTTTATCTATCTTGTTGTTTCTTGATTTCTAAAATATTAACACCATTGATTAAGGGAAACTACTTGTGTTTGTGGCTGTATTATCTTTAAATGCCAACCCTGGCTCCATCACTTGCCTAGATTTGTTAACTTAGTTCATCCTCTCCCAGAAAAGCAGGATGAATTCCCAGTTCTCTTTCAAGGAGTCTTCTTTTAACTTTTATGTTAAGGACACATTAAAATTTCATTCTCCAGCCATATATGTTTCTTGGATGCTCTCCTTATCTTCTTTTTAATGGCTTTTAAAAATTCTTTTGGTCTGGGCCTATCCATTATCCACACTAATGTTTTCTATTATTAAAGATCCACAGTTGCTTATCTGTAATTCCTGATTCCAGAGGCAAAGTTATTAAAATGATAAAACCCAAGCAGACACAAACTCATTGAACAGCTAAATCTGAACATACTGATCTCAGGGCTATTTATATTCTTTATTTACCCAGCTAAATGTGAATATCCATATGTTTTATTAAAGCAATATTGGTGTGTGTGTGATTTCTACCTAGTCACTAGCATTTGGTGGATGCACTCTGTGGTCCTTTCTAAAAAGAGCACTCTGAACTTGAAATAAACCAGATAGCAAGGTTTTAGATAAGGGATATTGCACCTTAAATATAAATTACTAGCATCTACTTATCTGAGTAGATTAATATCTTAATTTATATTCTTACTGTGAGACTCACACTGAGTGCCCTAAGGGCTGACCTGGGTTTGGAATGGGAAAAAATACATGAAGGCTAGCAATAATTGCCATATTTCTAAAAATGTTCCAAGTAACACAAACTTTCCAAGGCAAAATAACCCTGCTATTTAAGCAGGGATAATTTCTAAATAACAGAAAGAAAACTTTGCTCTGCATTAGATTTTCTTTTAACCAAATGTACTTCATGACACATACTAATTTGGTCTGAAAAGGAAATATTTTCACTGGATACAGCATTTGAACAGGTGCCATTCAAACAAGGTCACAAGATTAAACAAGGTAAGAAGGCAGATAAAACTGATTCAGATTATTTTCTGGGAAAAACTCACAGTATTTTTGTTTTCTTTCTTTCCAGTAGTAGTAGTAGTAGTAGTAGTAGTAGTAGTAGTAGTAGTAGTAGTAGTAGTGGTGGTGGTGGTGTTGATGGTGGTAGTATAAAGAGCTGAAAAGAAACTGGCACTCAGGATCAGGAAAGAGGAAAAAAAAGTGTTTGGAAATTCAGCCTCACAATGACAGGAAAAGATATCAGAAACTTGCTGAGAGATTATATGATACTACTTCATAGACCAAAGTAACACTAGAAGATATCATTCCTTTTGTACAAATTTTCCCCTTATTTCTATGAGCATAAAAACGTCCTACCTGTAAGAAAATAGAGCCAGGCTGCGTGGCTCCTGTCTGTAATCCTGACTACTCAGGAAGCTGAGAAGCTAGCCCGTGCAGGAAAGTCCATGAAACTCTTATTTCTAATAAGCGAGTGAAAAGGTAGAAATGGAGCTGGAGTTCAATGGTAGTGTCTAGCCTTGATTGAAAAAGCTAACCAAAGAGTGTGAGGACTTGAGTTCAAGCCCCAGCATTGGCACACACTCACAAAGCAAATATTGTGAAGCCAGAAGTAAACAGGTGGGGGAAGTAAGACATAGTAGGAGAAAAACAAAGGAGAGGGTAACAATGAATGACAAGAAATGTACTCATTACCTTACTCATGTATCTGTAACCCCCTCTGCAGCATCTTTACAATAAAACAAAAATTAAAAAATCTAAATAAGTCCCTTATTTAAAAGAACTATAAGTACATTAGAATATAGTGTCTTTTCTCCATAGAGTTCTACACAATCCCTCCAACACACACACACACACACACACACACACACACACACACACAAACACACACACACACACCCCTGTTCTCCTCACTTCACCCATCCTCCACCCCTATCTCTTCCTTATTTTCTTATTATTTCCTGTTACCATATATGGGATTCTGTTTATTTTCTATATGTCTCTCTCCATTTGGATGATTTTATTCAAAGTAGAAAACTATCCTCTGAACAATATTGTGTGAATTGATTAAAAAAATTTCAAAGCTTTTTGGCAAAAAGTATAAATCCTGTCTTACTAGTACACTTGTTTCATAAGCATTTATCTCTTCATAAGTTTTTGTTTCTGAAGAATGGCCTCTGATGTATATTGGAACGCTGCTTACACATTTCTCAATGTCAGTCATTTGAATCATCATTGTATTTGCAGACAAAAATGATATCCACAAATCGTATGTCCTCTAGTTGTTACAAGAAAAGGCAGGCATGATATTTCAGCCCATGACAATGAATATGGTAATTCCCTAATTTCAGACCAATTAGTGACATTGTATCCACCCTCATGTATATAAAAACTCTCTGTGTTCTCACAATGACCAAATTATCTTGCGGTGCATATTCTCAACACATACATATTATGAGGCCCTATACGTGAGTGTGCTTCTATTTTTAAATTAGACTAGGAATTTGTTTTTTTGCCTGTCCTGGGGTTTGAACTCAGGGCCTGGGCACTGCCCCTGGGCTTCTTTTTCTCAAGACTAGGCTAGTGCTCTACCATTTAAGCCACAGCACTACTGGCTATTTCTGAGTATTTTTTTTTTTTGAGATATGAATCTCATGGACTTTCTTGGCTTTGAACCATGATTCTCAGATCTCAGCCTCCTGCACAACTAGGACTATAGGCTTGAGCCATTCGTGCCTGGCTCATACTAGGAATTTTTTTTTTACATTTTTTTAATTGTGAAAATACCATACAATTACAGGGTTATAATTACATGGGCAAGGTAATGAGTACATTTCTTATCAAACATTGTTGCCTCCTCCTTTGTTTCTCCTTCCCATCCCTTCCCATCTCTCCCCCTTCACCCCCATCCTCCTCCCCTGCCAAAGTTGTAAAGTTCATTTTTCTTTTTCTTTGTGAAAATACCGTACAGAGGAGTTACAATTACATGGGGAAGATACTGAGTATATTTCTTTTTTTTCAATTTTTAAATTTTATTTCAAAGATACCATACAGAGTGGTTACAGTTACATGAGTAAGGTACATTCCTTGTTGAATATTGTTACTCACTCCATTGTTTTTTTTTTTTTTTATTGTGAGAATACCGTACAGAGGAGTTACTCCTTTGTATGAGTACATTTCTTATCAAGCATTGTTGCCTCCTCCTTTGTTTCCCCTTCCTATCACTTCCCATCTCCCCCCTTACCCCCCATACCCCCCCACCTTCCCCAAAGTTGTGAAGTTGGTTTTTCAACATAACGACTTGTACATCTCATTGTTGCAATGGGTCCACCTGTATCCCTATTTAAACGATTTGTTTTTTCCCTTCCCCTCCACAAATTATACCAACATCAAATACAGTGGGGGAGGGACATATAAAGCAACAAAGAAATCATCTTATAAATATGTTAGAAACAATCGCATGAAAAAAAACATTTGAATACTTATCTTGGGGTTCATTTCTCCTAACATCATCTTATCTGACCTTTTCTGCTTGTCTCAGACATATACTAGTTATTGCAAATAAGGGAAACCATGGGACCTATGTTTCGTTGGGCCTGGCTTACTTCACTTAATATAATTTTTTCCAGGTCTTTTCCTGGAAAAATTTCCTAACAGATGGGACAATGTCATTCTTTCTGGTAGAGGCATAGAATTCCATTGTGTATCTATACCACATTTTCCTGATCCGTTCATATACTGAGGGACATCTGGGTTGGTTCCATATCTTAGCTATGGTAAATAATGCTGCAATAAACATAGTTGTGCTGGTAGCTTTAGTATGGTCTTGTTTGTGATCATTCAGGTAAATGCCGAACAGTGGGATTGCTGGGTCATAGGGGAGCTTTATGTGGAGTCTTTTGAGGAACCTCCATACTACTTTCCAAAGTGGTTGAACAAGTTTACACTCCTACCAACAATGCAGTAGGGTTCCCTTCTGTCCACATCCCCTCCAGCATCTGTTGTTATTAGAGTTCTTGATTATAGCCATTCTAACTGGGGTGAGGTGGTATAGACTGTCTAGTTGGATTAAAAAGCAAGAATCTTCTATCTGCTGCCTTCAGGAGTCACATCTTGCCCATAAAAACAAGTCCATTTTGAAAGTGAAAGGCTGGAACAAAATCTACCAAGCAAATGTCCCCCATAAACAGGCAAGAGTTGCAATCCTAATATCAGATAAAATAGACTTCAAATTAAAATTAGTGAGAAGAGATAAAGAAGGTCGCTACATACTAATTAAGGAATCTCTCCTTCAGGAGGATATTACAATTCTAAATATCTATTCATCAAACAACAGAGCACCCAAATTTATCCAAGAAACACTACTTTCCCTCAAACCTCATATAGATCCAAAGACATTAATTGTTGGGGATTTTAACACACCACTCTCCCCACTAGATAGATCAACTCCGCAAAAACTCAACAGAGAAATCAGAGATCTAAACAACTGCATAGATCAACTAGACTTAACAGACATCTACCGTATATTTCAGCAGCATCAGAATACATGTTTTTCTCAGCAGCACATGGAACATTTTCCAAAATAGACCACGTTTTAGGTCATAAAGCAAACTTGTCCAAATTCAGAAACATTGAAGTTATACCTTGCATTCTCTCAGACCACAAGGGAATAAAATTAGAACTCAACACCAAAAGCCACCAAAGAAAGTCCTGTAACACATGGAGGCTGATCAACACACTGTTGAATCACCAGTGTGTCATGGAAGAGATTAGAAATGAAATTCAAATGTTCATGATATTCAACGAACACACAAATTACCGGCTGCTCTGGGACACAACAAAGGCAGTACTGAGAGGCAAGTTTATAGCTCTGAGTTCCTACATCAACAAATTGGAGAGATTTAAAACCAACAATTTAATGAGTCATCTGAACCTCCTTGAAAAAGAGCAGCAAGATAAACCCCAATCCAGTAGATGGAAAGAAATAATTAAAATTAAATCAAAATTAAATGAATTAGAATCCAAAAAAACCACAGAAAGAAACAACAAAACAGAGTTGTTTCTTCGAAAAAATTAACAAAATTGACAGACCCTTAGCAAATCTTATCAGAAAAAGAAGAGAACACACCCAAATAAATAAACTCAGAGATGAGAATGGAAACATCACCACAGAAGCAACCAAGATTCAGAACATTATAAGGGAATACTTCTTAAACCTTTATGCTACTAAGTTTGAGAACTTGACAGAACAAGGAATTTTTTAAAAGTGATTTTAAGCTGGGTGCTGGTGGCTCACATTTGCCAATCCTAGCTACTCAAAATGCTGAGATCTGAGGATCTTGCTTTGAAGTCAGCCATGGTAGGAAAGTCAGTGAAACTGAATTTCCAGTTAGCCTAGCAAAAAGTGGTAGAGCACCACTCTTGAGCTGAAAAAGCCAATGGACAACACCCAGGCCCTGAGTTCAAGCTCCAGTACCAGCATGTACAAAAAAGTGGTTTTAGTTTAAGAAAGCTCTCTTCTCCATTATGTATTTCAAATCCCCTTTAATAAATCATTTCCAGATCAAAGTTTAGAATTTGATATTCAGCATGTATAACCACAGCCAGGAGCTGATAATTCTTGCTGCTCAGGAGGCTGAGATGTGAGAATTGTGGTTTAAAGCCATCCTGGGCAGGAAAGCTCATGAGACTCTTATCTCCAGTTAACTACCCAAAAAAGCCAGAAATAGAGGTGTGACTCAAGTGGTAGATTGCTGTCCTTGGGCAAGGAAGTTCAGGGGAAGCACTCAAGCCCTGATTCCAAGCTCCAGAACTGTACACACACACACACACACACACACACACACACACACACACACACACACGAAAGGTATGATCATCCAGACTTGGAAATCTGAAAGAAAAACACTCCCTAAACTACATAAACTACCAACTATAATACGTTTCTGTGGACAAGGTATACAAAACACACTGTTAGTAGGGCTCTCATAGAATGTGTATGTTTTCTCCTTATTGTTTCTTTTATTTTCTGGCCTAATTGGAGTGCATACAAGGGCAGCTAATGGAATAGGCAGGACAAAGGTTGGACATGAGAGATCAGACAGTCCCCTCTGAGTTCAGCAACACCTCTAATACATATGTCAGTAGGCAGAAATACAAAGGTCCTTGTCCACTCATCTGTCATTCTACAATCCTGCCAACAAATGTACTGCTCATGTCAGGCTCAAAGTCAGCTCACCTCAGGAAGCAGAGACACTGAAGTGTGGCCAGCCAGCCCTCCACAATGGCAAACATGGAAGCCAGGAAACACAGGAAGACAGGAGGAGTAGATCTGGCTTTCTTACAGCAGGTGTGGTGTCCACCTAGATCATCAGCCCAAGCTGATGATCTGACATCTCCCACCCCCTATCTCACATTTCCAGTGACTTTTATTCTACCTCTGGCAGTAGCCATGATATCGTGGCTCTTTTCCTTCTATGCCTCCACATCTCCTGCAGCTTTTCTCCATGCCACACCAGATCAGGCAAATTGTCCCGACAGACAAGCTACACATCAGCATATCTGTGCCTGTGCAGAGCACACGAAGTTAGACTGTTCTTTTCCCTAAGGCAAAGGAATTTTTCTGGATAGGAAGCAAGGGAAAAACCCAAACATTTTATCTTTCCAATTTCCCCAAATGTCATTTTGCAACATTCTACCAAGGGTTGCAGTTTCAAGGAGGGGGAGGAATAGTCTTCCAATAATAAAAGACTCTGTGTGTGTGTGTGTGTGTGTGTGTGTGTGTGTGTGTGTGTGTGTGTGTGCGTGTGTGCGCACATGCCTGTTCTAGCTTTGAACTCAGGACTTGGGCATTTTCCTGAGTTTTTTTGCTCAAGGTTAGTGCTCTACCACTTGAGCCACATCTCCACTTCTGGCTTTTGGTAGTTCATTGGAGTCTCACAATATTTCCTGCCCAGAATGGCTTTGAACTGCTGTCCTCAGATCTCAGCCTCCTGAGTAGCTAGAATTGCAAGCATGAGCCACCAGCGCTCAGCTTCCATGGATAATGTAAGTAGTCAATGTGGTATTAGAAGGGTACAGAATACATAACATTGATTCCAGTTAGGTCTGAATTTTCAAATGACTATCTCCAGAAAGCTCCCAAGGTGAATATTTTTAATCTGATGTTATTAATCATTATTCAGTTATTGTGCAGGAGGCGACCTTTACAGCATGAAGTCAGCAGGATCAGACACCTACTGTTGCAGTGAGTTAGTGAGGTGATGATTTGCAACACACCATGGACAAATAAGTGAGCATGAAGGAGTGTAGAAAAGATGTCAGCATATATGTACATTAGGATGGATGAACAATTGCCTGAGATGTGATAGAAAATCCACTGTGGCAACTGACAATGGGTGGCTGGTATGATAAGATCAGAGATGGAAGAGAAAGGTTACAGCTCCCAACCTTTGAAAACACTTGTGATGATAATCTAGAATGGAACTGATTTATTTCACAAGACACGGTTCTATTTTGTGACGGATTCTGTCCTTGGGTGGAATTTAAAATCAACGTAGCATCTCAAGTCAATTGGTTATAGGAAGAGTGAACATTCTTCAAGGAAACCTGTAGTTCCAGACTGTGAATCCTTTAAGGTTTGGAAAGCAACTTATCCTGCAATTGCACAGACCTCTTGAGAGATAACAGGCCTCATCTTTAATTCAGTGACATTGATGAATCACAGTTTGCTGGCCTAAGTCATTTTCTTTCTTGTAGTAATCTATTTCTCTTCTATCTGAGAGATTGATAAGCAAGGTTTTGGCTTGTTTGTTTGCTTTGTAGAAGTACTGGGGCTTGAACTCAGGGCCTTGTAGTCTTCCTTGGCTCTTTTTTTTTCAAGGCTGGTGCCCTACTACTTGATCCACACTTACACTTCTGGTGTTTTGCTGGCTAATGGGAGATAAGAGTCTCTTGGAGCCAGGCAATGGTGGGTGACACCTGTACTCCTTGCTACTCAGGAGTCTGAGATCTGAGGATTGTGCTTCAAAGCTAACTGGGGCAGGAAAGTTCTGTGAGACTCTTATCTTCAATTAGCCACCTAAATGCCAGAAATGGAACTATGGCTCAATTATAGAGCACTAGCCTTGAACTAAAAAGCTCAAGGACATTGCCCAGACTCCAGGTTCATTCCCCAGGACTGGCACACACACACAAAGAGTCTCTTGGATCTCTTTTCCCAGGCTGGATTTGAACCAAGATTCTAAGAGTTCAGCCACCAGAGTGGCTAGAATTGCAGGAGTGAGCCATTGGCTAAGCAAGATTCTTCCTACTGAGATTTTGGCTACAGCAACAAATTTTATCAGTAGGAAATATAACCCTCAGTATAATTAGTTCAAGTTCTACTTAAACTACAGTGAAATAGTCTAGTTTCTTAGCTAGATCTTCACTGGATAATGGCTTTCCTTTATTGAGGATGTTTTTGGTATAGTTCTGTAGAAAATTCCTATTCAATACTTTTTTCCCCTCTCTCATTGTCACTATGTCTTTTTTCTTTCACCTTTACTGAATATTCTATTTTAGGGTTGTATTTGAACATCTTGCTTTTAACGCTAGTCTTTTTAGGATCAGCTTTATTTTAAAACAATATTTGTTCATGTATTCTTAACTATCATAGGAAATGCAAATATACTTTTTGGGTCTACATTGGAGCCTGTCTGGGGTGATAGTCACACTGAACTGTCTTTGAAAACAAGATTCAATATAAATTATGTAAACTTGGGAAATTTCAATTCTCAGTCTCCTCATTTATAAAAATGAGCGTAATTTTAGGACGAAAATGACACAATCTAATTAACAAGATTAATTCTGTGCTTGGCATAAAATAAGGTTTCATACAGACTTCATTTCCCACCCTCCTCTGTTGAAACACGATTGCACTACTGGAAGCTTTCCATGTCTAGAAATATGGTCTATGCAATTCTGTATAAATTTTTATAATTTATATCATCTTATGTCAATTTTGATAAACTTTGCAGATTTTTATGCATGTTGCTATACAAAATAGAATACAGATATGCAGAATGAACTTTCTCTCACTCTGTCTCTACACACACACATTTAATGACATTTATAGAAAAAGCTTGTTTGGCCTAAGTTTCTTCAAATTGAAGCAAAATAAAAATAATTTGCAGAGACAAGTTTCAAAGCCAATATAAAATTTGGTTTGATCCTCTTAGGAGTCGATGCATATTTAAGGAGACAGCTGTAACCAAAATTCCTATCTAGATAAACAAAGTATTTGAATACTAACATACTATATAGTTGTTCTGTTCTTAGATGCAAATTGTTTTCTGAAGGTTCAGTTCATTTTTACCTATGCAGTACTTTTATACATTGATGAGCAATGATGAAAATGAGAAAAATTAACTATTGCACATGAAGAATATCATGTCTGACTGTCTGTCTACCTTCACTCCCATTTTGAATTCTAAGAGATGAGTACTTTGTGTAAATTTTCCTCCATATGGATAGTCTACGTGTGTGTGTGTGTGTGTGTGTGTGGGTGCACACACACGTGTATGTACTGGTGCTGAGGTTTGAACTCTGGGTTTTGCTCTCAAACTGAGCCATGCTGATACTTCCAGCTTTTTGTTAGTTAATTGGAGACAAGAGGTTCTTGGATTTATCTGCTCAGACAGGTTTGAAACTGAGATGGTTAGATTTTAGCCTCTTGGGTGTCTAGGATTACAGGCATGAGCTACCAGCAGTCATCTAAGTAGAATCTTAATCCATATCCACAATGGATACTTTTCCTAACATTCTTTTTTAATAGGATGAATGAAAGTAAATATTAAAAATACTATATATTTTATTAGTGTTTATTAATTATACAAAGTAGTAGTTTCAATATAACATTTGCATACATGTATGTAAAATACCTTGGTTGTTTTTGCTTCCTATTATACATGACCCTCCTCCACCCCACCCAACACTAGGGTCATCTTCCTCTTCCTTAATAGTACCATTTTTAATGAACTTCTTCTGGGTCAAAATAGAACATGCATCTGGTCATATCAGTGCATAGATCACATTGTAAAAATCTGTAGTATATGATGTTAACATATTTTCTAAATACATGAAATGGTTCCTCATAAATGGTAGAACTTGGAACTACATGACCTCTCTCTCTCTCTCTCTCTCTCTCTCACTATGCTTCTCTCTCTCTCTCTCCCATCCTTCTCCCTTCCTCCCTCCCTCCCTCTACCTCTCTCCCCTACTGGTGCTGAAAATTGAACTCAGGGCTTTCGTATGGTAGACAATGTTCTATTACCCAGCTATGCCCTTAGTCCTCACATACCTTCTCTTCCAGCCACAATTCTTATCCTTCTCTTTGTCCTTTTCTCAATATACTTTGTGTGTAATTCTTTATAATACTAAAAAACATATTCCTGCTGGTTGTGGTGTTATACAACTTTAATCCCCATGCTTAAGAGGCTAAGGCAGAAGGATTGTCATTTTAGTCAGCTTGGGCTCCATAGTAAGACCCTCTCTCAGAGGAGAAACAAAAGTACATTCCTCCTTACAAGTGTCCTGTGTAAGCGAGGTATCAGTGTCTCACACCTGTAATCTTAGCAACTCAGGAAGCTGAGATCTGAGGATCATAGTTCAAAGCCACCTGGGCAGGAAAGTCTGTGAGACTCTTTTCTCCAATCAGTCACCAAAAATCTGAAAGTGGAGGTGTGAGTCAAGTGGTAGAGTACCAGTCTTGATTGATAAAGCTAAGGGACAGTGGTCAGGCCCTGAGGTCAAGCCCCAGTACTGACAGAAAACAAACAAAAACCAAAGGTCCTAGCACAGGAAACTTATGTCCAAAAGGGCATCCTTTGGAGGAGACAAAAGGTCAAGACATGACTCCTCAAATAGTTGTAAGCAGGCAAAAAAAAGGTTATTCAAAACATCTTCACTTAGCTTTACAACCGTGTCTGTGAAACACAACATAGAAGAAATCAGCTTTGTTCTGCAGATTATAATGGAAAGTATGTTTGGATTTGCATTCCTTTATGTCCTTGTTAATCATTCAACTCAAATGGCCTGTCTTTTAGAGCCAGAACATTCTAAAGACACAATGTCATTCTTTTTAAGAGAGAGAGAAGGAGGGAAAAAAAATCACTTGAGCAAGGGAAAGAGTTTCCCCAGGGAGCCATTCTGCTGCACTCCAGCAAGCTTTATTAGCCAAACTTGTGACTGAGAAGAGAAGTGAATTCAGATTTGGAAAAGGCTTGTGTTTATCAGAAGCAAGTCTGCAAAGATTACCACAGAATGCCCTAAGAATTTGATGTCAAATTATTCTGGCAGTAGTCTTTAAGCTATTCTCTCCCCCTTGCATGATTAAAAGCTTAAAAAATTAAATTGGTCAATACATTTATATGAACAATAGATTTTCCATCCTTGAATTCAAATTAATTCCTTAATGAGTTTATCAAGCAAACTCAGATGCTCTTTTTAAAGAATTTACATATCAGAGGCACCAGGTGCCAATATAAACATTTCTAAATGGATACATATTTGGGTATATATGTTGAATTCTTATAATGTCTGTAATATTTCTTTTATCACTCTATTTAGAACCCTATTGTTGGCTGATTTTTCTCTGTCTGGGGCTAAATGCGTGTGTGTGTGTGTGTGTGTGTGTGTGTGTGTGTGTGTGTGTGTGTGCATATACACATGCAATTATTGGAGCTTGAACTCAGGATTGATCTCACACTCTTGCTTAGCTTTTTCACTTAATTCTGGGGTTATACCACTTGAGTCACACTTGCACTTGTGGCCTTTTGGGGTAGTTAATTGGAGATAAAGGTTTCATGGAGTTTCCTACCCAACATGCTTTGAACCTCAATCCTGTTCTCAGCCTTCTGAGTTGCTAGAATTACAGGTATAAGCAATTGGTGCCCAGTTGTTGGCTAAATTCTTTAAACTATGAGATTAAATACTTTGACCAAATGTTTTTTTTTTTTCTGAAAGTAAACCATGTTTTATGATGTTATCAGACGAAGCTCCAGGTATATCTGAATCAGATTCAGGAGTATGTCTTCCTATCCTTCCCAACCTTTTCTGTGACACTTATTTCCAGCATTGCCTGAAACTTCTAGTTGCTTGAGATCCTGTCATATCATGTCTTAGGTCAAAGAGTTCCTTTCTTTCAGAATTCCAAGACACTCAGCACTGAGTTAGTCATCTTCTTGTCCTACCTTTCCTTCTCTCCCCTTATCTCCCATTCCCTCTTCTTCTTGCCTTTCGTTGATTTACATTATCTGGGTTCCTTGGGTTGTGGTATAATCAATATTGCTGGATCAGCTACACTAGCTAATGTGCTTGGGGACAAAGATTAGGAAAAACCACCAGTACATCATTTCTCTTCCAGCACACTGTGCATTTTAGCAATGGATTTCTGAAAACTATGCTCCGACCTCTGCTGTCTAACTCAAGATGGACTTGAACATGAGAAATGTCAAATCAGGCAGGACAGAGTTTTTGTCATCAGAATAGGCTAATGCCAAGTGAGTTGGAGGACAGAGCAAGAAAGAAGATGAAGATGCAGCAGATCCTGTAGTAAGATGGCCCGAGTTAAAATACAGGGCTCACTCTTCCCTTCTTACATGTGCGTGAGCTACTAGCCTGACATCTGTGCCTGTGTGTGTGTGTGTGTGTGTGTGTGTGTGTGTGTGTGTGTGTGTGTGTATAGTAGGAGTTACTATACTACATACCTTTCAGGATTGCTGCACAGAAGACACAAAAATACGTCTGTTAATTCAAGACAGATGTGAGGTTACCAGAGTTTTATCAATTGATGACAGTAGATACTCAATTGTAGTGGCTTTAGGAGAAGAAACAAGAATATACAAAAGGGACAGCCAATAAAGAATATCTTTCTAAGCCAGGTGCCGGTGGCTCACGCCTGTAATCCTAGCTACTCAGGAGGCTGAGATCTGAGGATCACGGTTCAGAGCCAGCTTGGGCAGGAAAGTCAGTGAGACTCTTATCTCCACTATAAAACCAGAAGTAGCGCTGTGGCTCAAGCAGTAGAGTGTACGCCTTGAGCTAAAGCGTGTAGGGACAGTGCCCAGGCCCAGAGTTCAAGCCCCATGACTGACAAAAAAAGAAAAAAGGAAAGAAAAAAGAATATCTTTCTAGAACACTCTGGAAAGGAGAGTGGGACAGCAAATAAGAGGGACCTGCACGAGCAGAAGGAGGGATGAAGAGGAGCCTGGAGAGAGTTCAGCATGACGACTAAAGTTGTTAGTATCATAGAACAATCCTGGAGGTTGTGTGAGTTACAGATGACACAGCTTTCTTTTGGCCCATGGCTCTGGAGGTTAAAAAGAAATCCAAGAGTAGAGTGCTGGCATTTGCTCAGCTTCTGATGAAGATCTGTGCAGCTGTACTCATAGAAAAAGGGCAAAGCCAGATATATGCAGAAGAAACACAGACAAGGGGTAACCTTGCTGTATAAAAACCCGATCTCAAGGTAACTAACCCAGTGTCCCAGGGATGTCTTCCTCCATCATCCTGACAGCAAACAAATTTTAACATGTGTTTCAAAGGGACAATCTATACTCAAACTATACCACTGTGCATGGTGGTAGACACCTGAGGCTGGTGGACCAGCAAGACCCCACAGGAAAGGCCGGGAGAGGGACTCAGAATATTAAAGAAAAAGAAACTCATGAAAAGAAAGGAAACATGACCTCTTTTGAAAGAAAAGGCATAGTTAATTAGCCGTGTTTTATTTGAAATTTCTGAGAGTTTTTGTTTCTTATCCACTTGAGCTTTGAAACATTTAAGTTCTGTGATAAGAAAAATGGGGTAGCTGGGTGTAGTGGCTCATGCCTGTAATCCCAGCACCTTGGGAGGTGAGCATCAGAAAGACTGTGGGTTGAATTCAGCCCAGGCAAAAAAAAAATGTTAGTGAGGCCCCATTTCAACCAATAGCTGGGCGTGGTGGTGTGCAATTGTTACCCCCACTATTTTGGAGGTATGGGGAGGACCAATCTGAGACTGGCTTGGGAAAAATTTCAATTCCCTATCTGAAAACTACCAAAAGCAAAAATAAAAGGGCTAGGAGGCGTAGTTGTAATGGTAGAATACCTGCTTAGCAAGCCTGAGGCTCTGACTTCAGACCCCAACACTGCTATACAAGAAGTTGGAAAGCAGGAACAAAATTGGGGTAGGGAATCTTAATGTGTGTATAATGGCATATTGGGGATGGAGAAAGAGTTATGACATGGAAACAAACAAAAGAATCCTTGCATTGGAAACACCTGGATTGGTCCACTGCTCAGATTGCTTCCCATCTCAATCATGTGGTTGCCTGAGCAACTGATGGGAGGGGTACACAATGAGCATTTGTAGGGATGCTGTTGTGAGATGACTGTTGTAAGGATGTTAATGAATTAGCAAAGGAGTAAGGGGCAGAGTGTGGGGGGAGTGTGGATAAAGTACATGCAGTGTAGGAAGGGCAATCAGAACAGCAGAATCTGATAAGGAACATCAGAAAAAGTCAACTTGGTAAAGCTATAGAGGCTGAGCACCGGTGCCTCACTCACACTTGTAATCTTAGTATATCAGGAGGTGGAGATCTAAGGATCATAATCCAAAGCCAGCTTGGGCAGAAAAGTCCTTGAGACTCTTTACGTCCAATTAACCAGCAAAAAGCTAGAAGTGGAAGCGTGGCTTAAATGGTAGAGCTTCATCCTTGGTGGAAAAGCTAAACTTAAGGCCTTGAGTTCAAGCCCCAGCAGGAGCACACATGCACACACATGCACACACACACACACACACACACACACACACACACACACGGTAGATACAGAACAAGAGGAGGCAATCTGAAGGTATTGTATTCAACGTATAGAATTGAAACATCTAAGATGTCAAAGATGGCACCACCATATCCAAGTAATGGTAAAAGGTAACCGTGGGAAGGAATGAATGCCAGGTGAAGCAGCCTGAGCTCATTAGTGGAACTCATTAACATCAGAGCTCAGTAGAGCTCCTCGGGAGAGAAGAGGAATCTGTGTTAGCAACTTAGGTTGGTCATCCAAAGAGATTATAGACTTGATTGATTTTTGCTACAATGGTATATTTGAGATGGCCTTTCCTCTCTTTCTTCCTTTCTCCCTTCCTCCCTTCTTCCTCTCTCCCTTCTTCCCTCCCTCCCTCTGTCCTTTCTTCCTATCTTCTTTCCTTCTTCCCTCCCTTCTTCTCTCCCATCCTCCCTTCCTATGAATGAAGGATAGACATGCACAAAGGGAAGAATTGTAACAAGGAAGGAGAAGAGAAGTGGGGATATAGGTTGGATGCATATGAGTGCTGAGATCATGGATAATGAAAGATTGATCTGAAAATCTAGAGTAGAGGATTTGAGGACATTTCCCAGAAGGACAGGGATGAGAGGCCCAAGAGAATGTCTGGCCTCAGGGTTCTGAGTGGAATTCTGGAATGATGGGGTTTAGCTGCTGTCCAGGTGCTCTAAAACAACCCAGATGTCAAGTTGTTCAGTACCTCTGAGGATGTGGTCTCCCTAGAAAGAATGAGTGCCTAGACCAGGCATGGAGGTTCTCATGAGGTTTGAAAGCCAGCAGCATCCCCTGTTTCCTGAAGGGCTACAGATTTGTCCAAATAATGATCTAGAGGGCATCTTCATGAAGGGACACAGAAGATGATTGGAAGAAACAAGCAGTAGGTGCTTAAAGTTCCAGTCACAGAAAGCACTTCTTTTTCTCCAGCTCTGTTTTTCCCTAAACCATTCTAAACTCAGCCGGTGGCTCCTACATACATTCTCCCAGTCTGAGGGTCAGCCAGGAAAAGCAGAAAGCATAGAAAGAAATGCAGCTGAGAGTGGCAAGGGGGTAGATCCACACCCACACAATGGAAGGCAGGAGGCCAGCTGGGTGCTCCCATTTATGTCCTGTTTGAAAACTGGAGACTGGAGACCCATCTCCATGCCCTCTCCATTTCCTTCCATTTATAATGTGCTCTGTCATCGTCAAATTTCATCTAATTTGTCCCCTTTACACCTGCTCTGGGGTTGAACTTGCTTTGGTTTTACTTTTCTGCTCTGCTCCTTTTGATGTTAGTTTTTTTTTTCCATTTCTTTTTTTTTTCTTGTGAAAATACCATACAGAGGGGTTACAATTACATGGGCAAGATAATGAGTACATTTCTTATCAAGCATTGTTGCCTCCTCCTTTGTTTCCCCTTCTACCTCTTTTTTTTTTCCTCCAGTTACCACATTGTTCTCATTATTGCCATCTCCCCCCCCCCCCCCCCACTTAGGATGCTGAAGGCTCATTTTCTGCTTTCACTCACACTTATGGAAAATAATACAGAGATGTCTGCTTGTCCATTACAAACATGGCAATGTTTATGAGTTAAATCACATTCACCTTGAAAGAAATCAGGTGCTAGATAAATTCTGAGGACTGCAGCCCCTTGGGAATACATGTGCATGTTCAGATTGTTCTTCCATCTGTGCATTTAGGAGGATGGATGACATCCCATAATCTGTATTTTAATATGTTATGTGGCAGTAAGAAGAACACTGCAAGAGTTTACATCTTTTTATTCTTTTAAACCATCTACATTTTAAATCTCCCACCCAAGTCCTTATTGCAGGATATATTCTATGGTAATAGTGACAGTTCATTAAGAGGAGTGAACTATGACTTGTGATGAGGAATTGTGAGAAATGAATACTATTTCACAGGGGAATTAGCAAAAGAGGATTGAGAATGACAGCAAAGCAATCTTTTGCAGAACTGGGTAGAACTTAAGTGCAGCACTTCTACAAAGGCAAAGAAATCCTCTTGCTGGCTGGTCATGGTGGTCTATACCTGTACTTGGGAGGGTTGAGAATTCATTCAGCCTGAGTGACATAATTAGGTCCTGTTCCAAAGATAGAAAGGAAGAATGGGGAGGGGGAGAGAAAAAGGGAGGGAAGAGGAGAGGAGGAAGGAAGAGGAATGAGGAAGGAGGGGGAAAAAGAGAGGTAGGGAAAGTTAAGAAGGGGAAAGGAAAGGAGAGGGAAGGAAGAGAAGAGGAGGGAAAGAGGAAGGAAGGAAGAAGACAGGAAGGAGGAAGGGAGAGGGAAGAGAGAAGGAAGGGAAAAGGAGGGTGGGAGAGGGAGAAAGGGAAGAGAGGGAGAAGGAAGAAATGGGGAGGGGAGGAAGGGGAGAAAGGGAGGAAAAAAGGAAGGGAGGGAGAGAGAAAGAAAGAAAGAAAGAAATGAGGGGAGGTAGGAAGGAGGGAGGAAGGAAGAGAAAGAGGAAAATGAGAAAGGAATGAAGGATGGGTGAAAGGGAGGTGGAAGAAAGGAAGGAAGGAAGAAAAGCAGGAAAGAGGAAAGGAAGAAGGAAGGAAGGAAGGAAGAAAGGAAGGAAGGAAGGACAATATCTCTTTTCCCATGACATGAAGAGCCAAGCAAAGCAAAGCAAAATGTATTTCTACTAATATCACTTTTTCTACCCTGCTTCGTTCCAAAGTAGATTTGAAGGGGAAATCATGTCTCACTGTGCATCTTTCCTTGGATAAGATCCCATTGGGCTTGATCCCATTACCTCCATTTTGCGAATGAAGACATAGATATTCAGGATGACGTAACTGAAATTGCAATACTTCTTGAACTCCGAATTAGGTCTCCCAAATTAAAACCCCTTCTCCTCTCCCTTCCACCCTAAATCTGCTATTGCCTTTGTTAATTCATGAGTGGACTGGCCACAAGTGGACAGGAAAATGAAAATCCTAGAAACTTTTCTCTAGATCACATCATCTCCGACTGAAAGTCTGTCATAGTCTGGCTGATGGGGTCTGCAAAGAGAATGCCACCTGGACCTCCCCATGGGGAGACAGCCCTGGGGCTGCAGCTTTGTGAGGGATGAAAAGAGCTGGATGAGGTCTCACATCACTGGATGTCTAAAAGCTACAGTATCCTGCAGCAGCTCCTAGGTCTGTCCTGAAGCTTCAGAATCCTCAGAGAACTTCTGTGTTGTCCAGCTTGAAGCCAAGAGCATCAGCAAACAGGTTCCTGTGGGGCCTGTACCCGGCCAGAGATGTTGAGGATTCAATGACAGGAAAAGTCTGAGCCCTGCAGAGATGATATTAAAAATACCAGTGCATACCTGTAATCAAGCACTCAGAAGCAAGAATATGGAGAGTTTAAGGTCAGCCTGAGCTACACAGCAAGACTCCATCTTCGAAACAAAAAAAACAAAGCCAGGTGCCACTGTCTCACACCTGTAATCCTGCCTATTTTGGAGGCTGAAGTTGTTGTTTGAAGCTAGCCTGGGCAAGAAAGTCCATGAGACTCTTGTTTCTAATTAATCTCTATCTCTGTCGCTGTCTCTCTGTCTCTGTCTCTGTCTCTGCCTCTCTCGCTCACACACACAGAAGTGGAGATATGGCTTAAGTGGTAGAGCACCAGCCTTGAGTGATATAGCTCAGGGAGAGCTCAAGGCCCTGAGTTCAAGCCCCAGTGTCAGCACACACACACTCCACTTCCACTCCCAAATAAAATCAAATAAATAAAACGAAGTAACAACAAAACTTGGTCAATTTCCCCGTATTTAACTGAACTTTCAAAGTGTGAGAGTCAAGTTAAAAATGCCAAATCACCATTAAGATTTGCCAGTCCACTTCAGCTATGATTTTAAAAATTCTATCTTCTTTATTCATCCATTTACTGATGGAAGTTTATGTGGTTTTCACATCTTGGTTATTGTGAATCAATAGTAATGATCATGGAAGGACAAATAAATAGCTCTTTGAAATCCCGAATTCAATGTTTTTGGGGATAATATATCCAGAAGTGGGATTGTTGGATCATGTGGTAGTTTTATTTCTATATATTTTTTTTAATTTTGGGGAGTCCTAGGGATTGAACTCAGAACCCTGGCTTGCTAGGCAGGTGCTCTACATTGAACTATGTCTCTAGACCTTCCTGTTCTGGCTATTTTGGGGATAGGGTAATTATGTCTGGGAAGGAATGGAGTGCAATCTTATTTATGATTCTAAGTAGTTAGGATGGCAGGCATGTGCCACAATGCCCAGCTTTATTGGTTGAAATGGTGCCTTGGCTGGCCTTGAACTGTTATTCTTGGATCTCTGTCTCCTGAAAAGCTGGGATTGTAGGTGTGCTCTATATATTCAGCTCAGATTTAATCTTGTAAGGAATCACCACACTGATTTCCATAGCAGCTGACATTTTACTTAAATTTTTTAAAAAATTATCTTTAAATAGTAGTACAAAGGAGTTGCCATTCAACAAAGCCGTTTATGAATTCAGTGCATCTTGATCAATGTCATCCCTTTCAACATTCTCACCCCTTTTCAAACCCCTTTTCCTTTACTTTTCATAGTTTTGTGTGGCATATACAACGAATTCTCGAATTCTCTGTCTCTTCCCCTACATTCCTCTCTCCCACACCCCTTGACTCCCCACCCCCTTCTTACAAGTATAATAATATCCTGGTGCTTGTTTTGTTGGGTGTTGACCTAGTCTTTCTAAAAAATTTTCCTATTTGAGCTCTCCACAGAGTCTATTATACTTCAGTTAATTCATTTGTAACCACTTGCACTACCCCGTGTGCTTACTTATAGAGACATTCTAGCTTACTTATAGGCACATTCTAGCTACAACAGATGAGGGAAACCATGCAACCTTTGTTTCTCTGGGTTTGGCTGACTTCATTTAATATATTTTTTTCAAGCCTCTCCATTTCCTTAGGAATGGTATGATACCATTCTTTCTAATGGTTGCATTAAATTCCATTGTGTGTATATACCACATTTTCTCTATCTAGTCGTGCATTGAGGGTATCTGGGCAAATACCATTTCTTAGCTATGGTGAATAGTACAGCTGAGATGATCTATTTTAATTCTCGCCCACAGAACAAAGGATTTCCTTTCCTACACATCTTTCCTAACACTTGTCTTTTCAGGTATAAAGTTTCCAACTTTTTACCCTATGTAAATAAGTAAGTTTTAGAGATCTACTGTGCAAGCCTGTACCTATATTTAACATCAGCCACTTAAAATCGAAGAGGATAGATTGGTGTTAAATTTTCTAACCACCATAAAATTTTCTTCATCATACTTGGGTGCCAGTGGCTCATGATGATAATGCTAACTACTCAGGAGGCTGAGTTGAGGATTCCGATTGAAGCCACCCCAGACAGACAATTCTGAGAGACTCTTAACCTCTAATTAACCAGCAAGGGAAACATGCTAAAAATGGAGATGTGGCTCAAGTGGGAAAGTGCTAGCCTTGAAGCCAAAAGCTAAGGAAGAACCTGAGACCCTGAGTTCAAGCTCAGAACTGTAACACACACACACACACACACACACACACGCATACACACACACACACGCATACACACACGCACATGCACACACACAGAATCATAAAGGATGAGTAAGATTTTTCTCAATGAATATAAATCATAACCTATACAAAATAGAATCAATAGAACAATTATAGATTCTCTTCACGACTCAGCTATATTTGAAGTGAGTATTTAGCATTAAAAAAGTAATTTCCCCCCACTGTTTGCATTTGGAGTTTCTATACCAGCAGCCACAAAATTTAAAAAGAAAAACCACCTCCTGCAAAAATATAAAGAAGAATGATTACACATACTGGAAAATCTGACTCCTAATAGGTTCCACTTGTAAAGTATGAAACAGCATGTATGTTAGGTTTGCAATTATAAATTGGCAAAATGTTCCATTTTATCACACAATGGTACATTTATATTGCTTTCACTTGCTCAAAATTTTTTTATTGCTCGAGATTTTCTCTGAAATATACTTGGAGAAAAGAGCTATTCATTGTTATACCATCAGAGCCACTTTAAAATGTGCACTTCCTTGGGCATTGTCTTTGTATTTTTTTAATCCTCATATACAACCAGCCTAAGGCAAAATAATAAAGTGGGAAAAATTAGTCTTTGATAGTTCCCAGTGTCATTTATCTATTAATTGATCGGTATGTTTTTTCTATTTCAATTTGAATCAGTAGTCTTCAGGAGCAAAATACACTCGCCCAGGCCCGTCTTGTTCAGTTTCTTAATCTAGTGCCCAGCAGTGTTCTGGTTTCCTAAATATTTTGAACAAATTCATGAACCAAGTACCGATTTTTTAAAACAACAACCACAAAAGTGAATTCAAATTTTAATGCAGAACTTCATGAACTTTAAAAGGCTTCTAGATCCCAATGAGTGTATAGACAAAAGTTCCTCAGATAGTACCTATGGAGGGAATATTTTGAGGGAAGGTGACTTTTTCTTGTATATTTCAAATTACATTTTAAAATACATCAAGTAAACTAAAGTTTGGCAGCTCACTCCTGTAATTTTTAAAGGTGAGAATTGAGGTTTGAAGCACGGCTGCGCAGATATATCCTCAAGACTCCTATCTTCAATTAACTAGCAAAAATCCCAGAAGTTGAGGTATGGCTGAAGTGGTAGAAAGCCAGTTTTGATTAGAAAAATCCAAACAAGAATGAGATCCTGAACTCAAGCCCCAGTACTGGCACCATACACACACACACACACACACACACACACACACACACACACACACACACACACACACACCACAAAGTAAATAAACAAACAAAAGCAAAAAAATTGTATACATCAAATAGAAAGTTCACTTTATGTTTTATAGACCCAGAGAACCAATTGTAAAATATTCTAGGTTAAGCTGGCCACTGATGGCTTGTGCCTGTAATCCTAGCTGCTGAAGAGGCTGAGATCTGAGGATCATTGTTTGGAACCAGCATGGGCAGGAAAGTCTTGTGAGTTTTTTTTTTTTTGGGCGGGGGGGGGCTGGTCGTGAGGCCTGAACTCTGGGCCTGGGCACTGTCCCTCAGCTCTTCAGCTCAAGGCTAGCACTCAACCACTTAAGCCACAGCGCCACTTCCAGCTTTTTTTTTTTTTTTCTGCTTATGTGGTGCTGAGGAATCAAACCCAGGGCCTTATGCATGCAAGGCAAGCTCTCTACCACTGAGCCACCTTCCCAGCCCTTGTGAGACTACTCTTATCTCCAATTAACTACCAAAAAGCCAGAAGTGGAGCGGTGGCTCATGAGGTAGAGCACTAGCCTTGAACAAAAATAAATCTAGAGTCCAGGCCCTGAGTTTAAGCCTAAGGCCTGTCACACACACACACACACACACACACACACACAGAGCCATATACATACATACATACACACATACACACACACATTTAACCATATATACCTGGTTAAATAAACACACATATTAGGTTAAAATGACAAATGTGAATCCTATGTTGGCAAAATTCAGTGAAGTATCCTGGATGTGGCTGATGAACATAACCTCTGAGGATGATAATGATGATGACCACAGTGATCATATAGGATGGTAGGTGAAAACAGTCACGACCAATTCTTCTGAACTTGTTTGCTGATCTTTAAGAGGAAAAGACTGGGAACTGCCTCATGGGAGGTTACTGTGGTGGGAGAGCTAGCAGAAGGCTTCAGGAAGAAATCATACAGTCCTTCAATTATGGAATCCCTCATTCATAGAACCCAGAGTGTCAAAACCTCAATCTGAATTTTACATGTTGATTTCATGTCTCAAAAGTGGTCTCCACGATGACAACTGCAAGGTACGGGAGAGAAAATATCTGGAAGTCAGTTCTAAATCACCTCAAATCATAATGCACATTTCTTCTACCATTTAAAGATCTCATATAATAAAAGCAAACTCTGGTGGTTGAATTTATATAAGCAAAAACCGCTGTGTAGTAAAACTTCGCTTGAACAAATCACTTCTATAATTCATGCAAAGCATGTGTCTTTGCCATATGCTAAATATGAATAGTAAGTAGGGCCACAGAATGATTGTAATTAATGCTGCTTTTGTGTGGTTAGAGAAAATATTTCTAGACTCACCCTGGTAAAAGAGAGATAAAATTAGATGCTCTGAGTTCTTTGAAAGCATAGCCAAGGCAGATCTGTTCTGCTTCTCTTTTAATGGAGATGGGACTCCGGGAGACTTCCTGGAAGGAGAAGGACTTTCTCTCCTCACTGTGTACACTGAAGAACTGGGTGCAATGTGAGATGTGTTTTTTTTTGTTTCAATGTTTATTTTGTTTCAACTACATTTTATGCTTATTGAAATATGGGGAAATGGAGAGTCAGCTGGGTGAGTGTACTTTACCCTAGAGAACTACGTGTTTAGGATTCTGTGGGAGAGTTGCAATTTTAACGACTCAGTATGTCTCGCCTTCCATATTTTTCTCCTTCCTATCAAACCTTCTGTCTCAAATTTAGGAGAGTAAACTTAGACACAGTTCCTGGCCAAACCTTTCTGGCATCTTTGTGTGAAAGCACACTTCTGCAAGCAAACATGCATCCATGGAAATCCTGTCACTTGACGCTTAGTCAAGGCCATGAAAATCTGAACTGCCGCTAATCCCCTGATCTTCCCAAAGTCTGGTGGAGATCAAGATGCCAAGTTGGCTTGGAGAAGATGATATTCTATAAACTTTCCAGTCTATAAAGATTAAAAAGGGGGGCCGTGGACAGCTTCTAGGATTATTGAAAGCTTTTGTATAGTTACATCCTGAGCAAACCAGAGTTTTTGATACATATATGTGGAAAAGGACATTTTGGTGAGTCTGGACTGAAAAGGAAAAGGAAAAAAAATGAAAAAAAATCAGATAATCTTCTATTATCTTAGAAACTTAAAACTTCGAGGTAATTACTTTTTTTCTTTTGCTAAAGATGATTGGCAAAAAGAAGTAATTTAGCCAAACAAAAGATAAAAGAGGATGAATCAGAAGTACCTTCTGTACACCAGTACAATGGGTCCTGATAAAATCAGAGAAATTAATGTCATCATCTCCTTCTCCTTACGCTGTATATGGAAGCCAAGGGCAGCTCTCTTTGAGCTAGTCATGCAATATACAATAGGCTGCTGTGAACTATAGCCACCCCACTGTGTTGTAGAAAATTAGAACTTATTACTTCTGTTAGCACAAAATTAAAACGTTTAAGGAAAGGGAAATGTTACCTCTCTGACTTGAGTGCATACATGTATTGAATGATCCTATATAGAAACATACATAATGACACCACACACGAAACAATACCATACATAAGTCTCTGGAAGGACCCAAAAGGCCTTGGAAGGAGCTTTTGGACCCCCGTGTGAGGTCCTATAAGGTTCTTTTGGTCAATTCTGAGCCAGAAGCAGAAGTGAAATCATCCCATATCGATTCTCTCGGCATCTGTCTGCCTGCATCTCTTCTCTCTCCTTTTTCTTCTCTTCATTCTCTCTTCTTTTTCTGTTTGCCTTCCTTGCCACCTCTCTTTTCTCTCTGTATCTCCCTCCCTCCCTCCATATTGTCCTCCTCCTCTGAGCAGTAGAAACTACTGCCAGGGAGGGGAGAGGAGCACACAGAAGCATGGTGCCAGGTCCCTCCCAGCTTCACCTGCAGATGAAGATGCTCTAGGAAGCAAGAGGTACCGGACACACATCGGGCCACATTCAGAATGGATGAAACCTGGAGTGCAGAGCAATTAATCAAATTCCCTTGCCCCTTCTACTGGAGGGAATATGCCCAAAGTTTTCCACCACGGGCCAATGGACTTCCAAAACTGTGAGATGATAAAAACTTTTTTCTTTAGAATGAAAGCATGGCTTCTACTTTTTTTAAAAAAATATTTTCTGTATTATTCTAATTTCCTTTCTTTTTGTTTTAAGCACATAAGCGTTGTATACTATTTGAGTTACAGTGTGATAATTTCATACATGTATAAAATGTGTAATGATTAACTCTCAATAGTTTAATATTTCTAGATCTTTAAACATTTGTTATTTTTATTTTTAAAACCTTTAAAACCAAAAGTGCATATGTAATCATGTTTAGTTTGCTGATTTATTCATAGATTTGTTTAATAGATCAGTGAGGGCTAGCTGATTGGTGAGCTTATAAATATCTTTGTTTGGCTATATTACTTCTTTTTACTAGACATCCTTAACAAAAAACATAGTTTATTTCCTTTGTTATTCTTTATTTGAAATCGAACTGTATTGAAATAATCAGGAAGGGTTGTCCAAATGTGCATCTATCATGCGCTGATAGAAACAAATGCAAAGATGGCACTTACCCAAATGTAATAAAACATCAGACTAGTTAATACACAAAAATGGAGACAGTTATCTTTAATTACTTAAATTATGTGCAATTAATTCCAGTTCCCTAGGGAAACAAGAGAACATCTTTCTGAATATTGAGATATTTGCAGATTATCTTCAAAGGGAGCTTTCTGGTTTCTAGATGTGGGATATTTCCACATGACAAAGGACAAACATAGAAACAGAACATCACAAGCTCATTTTGGTTCACCTTTAGATATACATCTATTTCCCTCTTTCTCCCCAATTCAATATTTACTCACAATAATAAGCATTCATCTTTAATTTGTTGTTGATGTATTACTGCTGCTGTTTTGGATTAGCAATGTTATAGACTGATTGAACCATCTCTAAATCAGAGCAAAGACATATTAAAATATTTTAATTTAAAAAGAGCATCTTGAATAAGGGTTTTAAGCTTGCTCTTACTGGATTGTTTCTCAATATCAAAACGGACTGCTATCTTCTTGAAAGAAAAGAAACTAAGCTGTTACAGCCAGTTTTGAGAAAGAATTGTTGATTTGGGATTTCATAAGTTACAGTGATTTAACATACATTTTATGAGATTATTATTAGGAAAACAGTATACTATTTAGAGAAATTATGTTCTTTAACTAATTTTTCTTTTTTATTGATATGAGCTTATCTCAGATTAGTGCTAGCAGATATAGCATAAGCAATTCAACAAGAATCTTAATAGTTAACGATGATGTGCATACAACGTACACATTTTAAGCATTTTATTCATCATAGGTACAATGAATAATCTCAATTTTAAACACATGTGTTTGGCTCAGCACTGATGATTCACACTTGTAATCTTAGCTACTCAGAAGACTGACAGCTGAGGACTGTGGTTCAGAGCCATCCTGGGTAAACAAATCCCAGAGAATCTCATTTCCAGCTACCTGGCAGAAAGCCCAAAGTGGAGCTGAGGTTTAAGTAGTAGAGTGCCAACTTCAGGTGAAAGCTATGGGACAGTGTCCAGGCCCTGTCAAGCCCCAGAACTGGCACACATACAGAAAAAATATAATATATTTGGTCTGTCGATCAAACTCTTGAGCCTGTTCTTTGTAACATTCTTAGAAAATAAAGCAAATTGTGTTATAACCAGCTCTTTGACAACATGTTGATTATAACTCAAAAGGGTAAATGTGCAGAAAACAGTCTTGATACAAAGGGCCAGATGGAATGAGTGAAGGTAATAACAGTATCTAAAATAAATTCTGTAGAACTTGTCCCCAGTAAGAATACTTTATTATTTGCCTCATATATTTCTATGTTTTAGTCTAAGTCCTTTAGCTTTTATTCCTGTAGTTACTTAGCTTTCTTCTTTGTCATCAATGTTTACAGTCTTGGAGCTTCTCTTCAATTTCATGGTCTATTGGATTTCTCCTAAAATGTTATTAGCACACTTCTGTGTCTTTCAGATGAGTCCTATTTGTCTGAATAAGTAAATACCTACTCAAGTATGCAATACTAATTGATTAAATAAGTTCTTAGAAATGTAGAAAAGTAAGCAAATTATTACATACCAAACATGTGTGAGGTTTAAGGCCATCAATTGAGAAACTCAGTAAACTTTAAATTTTTATCAAATAAAAGCTCAGGATACACATGATTCTAATTAGTAGTCATTTTATTTATAATGAATCATTACTGAGCTAGGTGCTTGTGGCTCATGCCTATAATCCTAGCTACTCAGGAAACTGAGATCCGAGAGTCATGATTCAGAGCCAGCCTATGCAGACAATTCTGTGAGGCACTTATTTCCAATTAACCACAAAAAGCCAGAAGTGGAAGTGTGTGGCTTTATGCAGTAGAGTGAAAAATCACAGCAAGATCTTGGGCACTGAGTTGAGGCCCTAGTGCTGGCATAAAAACAAAAACCAAAAGAAAATGAAATCATTAGAGAAGTAGAGTTCAAAAACCTTGATGTATGCATAATCATTGTGGAAAGGTTCTAGAAAAGCCCCAGGAGATGTATTCAGCTGAATCCAAAAGATTCATACCATGCTACGGGGAAACCAAACCTGGCCAACCTTGCTTATGCAGGCTGAAAGACATGGCCCTCCTAATTATGGATGCACAGCCAGAAACCTGATAAGGAATTCTGAAGACCTTACACATGAGAGCCAGCCTGACTGTACAGTAGGTAAAGTATGTCTTCAGAGTAAGCTCAATGTATAACTAAAGCCAATATAACACCTGCTGACTACTTACTAAGAGTTGGATGATGCAAAATTACCACGATTCCAGTTCCATATAAATGGAGCTGAATCTCTGCTATGGCTTTATTAGCCCCATGGGCGACTACCTGCATACATTCAGGATTTGTTTTGCTCAATAAGGAAATCAACAAATTCTATACTTAGGAATTGTTGTGTTCCTTTGGGTCTTGGTTTTTTGTTTTTCACCAATAATTCAATGATAAGGATGGGGATTCTTGAATGAGTCCCTGTCCTGGGTGAATGTGTCACTTTTTAAGAAATATTGTGATGATTTCCTGGCTACTAGTAGGTCATACTTGTATTCCAAGCTACTCAGATGATTTGAGATTTGAAGATCAAGGTTCAAAACCAGCCTGGGCAGGAAAGTCCATCCAGGCTGAACTACGATTCTCCCATTCTCAAAGAGACCCATGCAATTAGGGTTATAGGTGCAAACTACCAGCACTTGGTTTGGTTCTGCATCATTTTCAATGACAGACTAATGTAGGAAATCCAGAATGTTGCTGGTAAGTCTATCTCTTAGAAGGCTGATTTCAGTCTCCTGTGTTCACAATGTACATAAAATGAAATTTCTGTTTTGGAATTGCCAGAAAAAGACTCTTTTGAGGCAGAGAAATTGGTGCATGCACAGAGATTTTTAGAAAAAGCCTACTTATAACAAACAGTTTATTTATATCTCTGGGAAGAATGTTATTCAGAAAACAAACAAAAGAACAAACAGCCATATAGAATGAATTAGGCAACTGGAGGAACAGATTAAGTAACTGAAAGTTCTTCCTTTCAAGTTTCTCATTTCTTTCCCTTGGTTCCCTCTGCTTCCTTTTATCCTTATTTGCTTCAGGCTGGGACCTTCCAGAGGGAAGTAATAACTGTCAATGGATCACCCTCATTGGCTGTAGAAAGCATGATGTCTATAAATCAACAAAGACAAATTTATTTATCTGCTCTGTAGATACACAAATTCTATTGTGTGTGTAGCAACGACCACATAGCTTAGTTTCTTACCAGCCCAATGATTTAGAAGTTTATACACTTCTGTAATGAAAGGAGGAGAATAGGGAAGGAAGAGAGTTTTATTTTATTTTTTTTGTGGAGGGGGATAGTATATTTATGGGAATTCACTGGGCTTGTGGAAATATAAAGGGCTTGGGAACAAGTCCTGTGTATCCACAGAACAGACAATGGATTGTAGATGCGAAGAGAAAAATCATATCTAGGCATATGAAGAAATTCCATTATTTTTCCTGTGATGTGAGTGTCTTTAACAAATTCTGAGGGAAGGGACCAGAAATGCTTTAAGCAGACAAAAGCCATAGATGGCTGCTCTCTGCATTTGGGATTGGTGGTGAAGAGAAACAAGATGAAGATAAAAGGTTCTTGATTTAGAGAGCCTATCTTAAGGTCTTTTAATTTCTCTCAGATCAATTTGCTCATTATGTCAAATAACAACAGTAGCATTATATTTGGGGAGGATCATTCTCTAAGATGCAGCCCTTAGGATGGCTTTTTTGGGGAAGGGACACCCTATTAGCCTTGTTGGAATATCCTGATATTGACTGCCCCGGTGCTGATCTACCTCTGTGATTCCCAGAAATGAAATATGCAAGACACAGCTAAGGACCCATAAATGACTAAAAAGTAAAATCAAATTATGATTGAGAACTCAGGTAAGAGATTGTATCTAAAAAAAATGCTTTGAGTTGTTGAGTGGTTACCCTGGTAACCGGGAGGAAAAGGAATAAAAAAGAGCAAAGCTAATATGGCAAAGCAGGAAAAGACTATAGTACAGAGCAAACCAACTCATTTTTCATCTCAACAAGAAGAAAACCAGCCCTATCCCCTTTGGCGCTTCAGTGGCTCAAATGCTAAAATGCTTCTGGTTTTGTCTCTGATTCTGCCCATTTTCTGAGTCCTTTTCTATTGCTTTGGAAGATTCATGAAAATTTGCAAAGGTACCCTGTAGAGTGTGTGTGTGTGTGTGTGTGTGTGTGTGTGTGTGTGTGTGTGTGTGTGTGTGTACACGCATGCGCACTTACGCACACACTGGGACTTGAACCAAGAGCCTGAGCACCATCCCTTAGCTTTTTCACTAAAAGCTAGTGCTCTACCACTTGAGCCATGGTTCCACTTTTAGCTTTTCTGATGGTTGGAGATAAAAGTCTCATGGACTTTCTGACCCTGGCTGGTTTTGAACTGTGATCCTCACATCTCAGCTTCCTAAATAGCTAGGATTTCAGGTGTTAACCACCAGTGCCTGACCACCAGTGTGGCATTTTTACAATGCAGAATTGTTCACACAGATTGTACCCTAGTTGTTTTGTGAAATGTTCACCTCTGGCTGACTTGCTCAGTGATGGAACAGCAGGAGGAAGGCCAAATGGCAACCTCTCTACCTCCCTCCATGCCCCCCCTCCCGCCCTGATTCCTCACATCAGAGTATCCTGGCCTTTGGAAGCGTACTACTCACCCCTGTCAATAGTGTAACCAGAATCCTAGGGCCAGAGCCCACCTCTGTGGTCTCAGACACTCACCTCAAAGATATTAGGACAATAATGAGGAAATAGTAGGAAGGGATTTTAACCAAAATGACTATTTGGCGAAGATGAAAATTAAGCATCTCAGCTCATCATCATAGTATTGACATGAGCTTTAAGTTTAAATAGAGGATGATTTGGGGTGGGGGGTGGAAAAGGCAGGAGTATATATAATTAAGTAGTTCTGGACACAACATAGTCTGGCTGATGATTATATCAGTTCTGGTCCTGCAAGATGACCCAAAGACATCCTTATCATCATCATGTTCCCATGACAGGACGCCTCTTGCTTGGGGGTGATTGCACTCTGGGGTGATGTCACTGTGGGGGTGATCTCACTCTGAGGTATCTATAAGGCCCTCCTATTCTTGGAATCCAAGGTGACTGAAGGGTTAGGGCAGTGACTGAAGACATGTAGGTGTCTTTTGGGGAGGCAGAGGGAAGGAGAGTCTAGCACAGAGCACTGTAAAAGCTGACAAACACCTCTTAGGTTTGTATGTTCATCCCTGAAGGGGGCAGGGGTAGGTTGGTTAGCTATCACCTGTGCTTAGATCGGCACTCCTTGAGTGAGTAACAGGCCCAAGAGTAGAGTTAAGCAGAAGTCTGGTTCAAAGTAAAGGAGACAGATCCAAAATGAAGGTGGGGAAGCCAGGCTTTTTACCCTGCTTTTGGACCCTGTGCTTGGTGGCAAAAACAGTTTCTAAGCACCTGTTTTCAGAACTCAAGTTGCTTTTGAGGCCTTTGGAAACCCAACAGGATGGGCTCATAATGATACTTGAATGTTATCTGCCATACTATCAGAATGTCCTAGAGACCCATGGAGGGGCATGACCCCCATTGCTTTCATCAACAGTGCAGGAAGCAATTTTGTGAATTTAGGAAAGATCAGTTTGTGACCTTGGTTCTCTATTCTTTTACCAGGACTTTCCTGTCAGGAGTTGTCAGATAAAATAAACAAATAAATAAATGGTTGGATGGCAAGGGCAGACAATTTCTCAGGTGTTGGTAAGCAGCAATTGACTTTGGGGAAAAAGACATAACCAGAAATAAAGACACAAGAACAACCACTATTACCACCACCAAACCGTAGGCTTAGAGAGCTAACTGTCCCCTTAGGAGACACAGCTGGTTTGGAGCTAACAGCAAGACACAATGTCCTGATGTAAATTCAATACATCACTGTTTGAAGAAGTGAGGATATTAGGGGGAAAAAAGAATGTTAATAGAGATTAATGAATATGTGAAAGTTGTAACCGAATTCTGATGATTTACCATCTCTTTCAGGCAATTATTATGTTTTTTTCCCCCCAAGAAACCAGACAAATATTTTTCAGGTAGAGTCTTGTGCCTTTGTTCAGGGCAGGCCTCTGACCTGAGTCCTTCTAGCCCTGCTTTCTATCTGAGAACATATCTGAGATCACAGATATGTTCTGCCACTCTGAGCTGATGAAGATGAAGTTCTGCTACATTTTTTGCCCAGGATGCCATCAAATCACGATCCTCTCTATTCCTAACTTGAAAGTACTGAGGATTGCAGGCATGAACCACCACTTCTGGCTTTCCCTGCTCATGTTCTCTCTCTCTGTCTCTCTCTGTCTCTCTGTCTCTGTCTCTGTCTCTGTCTCTCTGTCTCTGTCTGTCGCTCTCTTTCTCTCTCTCTCCCTCTCTCTCTCACACACACATATCATGTGTTCTAATTCCTTCAGCCTTTGCTCTTGTTTCCTGATACCAGAGGTGACCTTTTAGGAGGATTCTTGATGTGTATACTGTAACCTGCTGAAGTTGAAATGGGTTGGAAGCTCTTGGGAGGCAAACACTCCCATTGGCAAATAGGTGCTTCTGAAATGAAGCACCTCTCTCACCTGACACAGGAAAGTGGCAACAACAAACTACCAGCTATAAGAAATTGCTTCATCTTTATGAACCCTTGGGACGGATAAAATGCATCAATCCTATAGCTCACAACAAAGAAAAATGGTGGCATATATAAAACCCAATATTCTTTCTCTCTAGCTCAAATACAGCAAATAAAAAGAAAACTAGAGAAATGGGAATCTGATAAAGAAGGAACATAGGACTGGAGTTTCCCCCTGTAATCCCAGCTACTCAGTACAAAGATCTTACCATCCTTCCTTTATTTTTTCCCTAGCCAGGGCAAGATGCTATATGAAAAACAAAAAGACATTAACTTTGTAATATGTCCACATTATATTAAGAAAGGAACGTTTAGTAAGGTAGGTGTAACTGTAGATTTATAAGATTTTTTTTTAAAGAAATAAATGTGATGTCTTTTGGTGTAGTAATCAAGCTGGCTATGATTTTAATTCTAATATCTGTTCCAATTAAGTATTTTTCTACAGTGGATATGTGTTCGATTCTTTTCTCCCCTGTACCTTTAAATGAGGAGTCCAGGTTTCCTCTTTATATTTCCCTAGCCCAGCCTTTCAATATTTGTAGCAAGGGATCTCCCAGGGCTTAGAGATTCACCTAGAGAATACTCTCTAGGCAGTTACAAGAGAATGTAATTTTCCTCACCTTAGGGTTTCACACTAATTCAATATGTGGGTAATTTATTGATAGCAACTGACACTTTACTTGCTTATAAAAGAAGAAAATTTACCTTTCCTTTCCAAGGACATGAAGCATATCCCCCAGGTAAACTGCAGGAGAGTCAAACTTGAAGTCAAGTACTTGAACACTCATTTGGCACCCAAAGTTTATCTTAACATGTACCCAACTCTCTCAGGAAAACAAACTCACTAGTGTTGGGGTGAAGTGGGGTTGTAGTTAGTGGTGGATCCAATATTTCCTGAAGAGGTGAAGTGTCTCGGGCATTCATTCTATGAAGCATGGTCAGTACCTTTGCTGTGTTCAAGAGAAGCTGAGGAGACTTTCCAAACCTTTTAAGTTTCCACGGACTTTAGGCTTCAACCACAGACTGATGACTGTTTTGTGTTGTCAGAGTCTGTTGTTCTGGGTATGCCGGGCTGTTTACAAGCTACTCTATTTTTTTCCCCAATTTTATCTCTGTAATTCTTTATTAAAACTACTGCTTATACATACAAACTGAAAGCAGGATTAATGAGGAATAACAGGTACTGGGATCTTGAAGTTAGAATGGAACCTAGTGGTGCTTTCAAGGGAAGATATTGACACAAGCAAGCAAAATGCAAGTGTCCCTTCAAAACTATTTACAATGAAGGAAATACACTAACTGCATTTAAAATAGGTACAGGGCCAGCGTGCTGTCCCAGGTACAAAAACATTGAAATGACTGACATTAGCTGATTTCAAAGGTTATCCTTCCATGCTTTTATCTGTAATAACAGGAAGGTACAGGAAGATTATATTTTTAATTTGACTGTTCTCAGATATTAAAATCTCCCTATGGATTAAAGACTTTGAGACAACCTCTTAACTGGAATTACAGAAAAGAAGATTCTCCAGAACACTCCTAGGCAGAACTGAGAATGCTTTTGAAAACCATTTCCAATAAAACCTAAATGAAAAAGATATATGAAACAAAGCTAAGAATTATACAAATATGGATTTCCTGATGCCAACAGTTTTCTGGCTGGCAATATCCATGCAGTGAAAGTAAATCAGCTGTCCAACTTCCTAATAAGCCCATCTCAGGACTTGGCTACTGTATTCTTTCCAGTTGAAATCGGTTGGCTTTGGCCCTAGGATTCTGAACTGAGGCAAACACCTTAGGATGTCCTTGGTTGCTAGGGTAACAAGACCAAGGACCATGGTGGACCATGGATCCACCCACAAGACCTAATCCCCAAATGATCTCCCCTAGAGAGTCATACGGGTGTTGATGGACATGCGGATGAAGTTCCTTTAGCCAATTCAGTTGGTGCCAGGTCCTCATAACCACCTGGACTCATTCGGCAGCCAGAACCCATCTGCACATGCGCAGAAAGTAAGACCCATGAACCGACAGAGACTTCTTGGTCCTATGAGGCTGGAGGAAATCTCAGTTTGAGACTTCCGTCTCTCCACAAGGGGAATAGGCTCACAGCGTCTCAGGAAATCTGGGCATGCGTGATGAACGTTTGTTACATAAGTAACTCCTGTCAATCAACCTGTCCATCAGAATCCTCACCAAACCAGGGAAAGCCCACCCACCCCTCTGCAGACAGACTTTGATGCTGAAGCCAGCTGCTCACTTGCAATGTGTCTCTCTTCCTCTTTAATAAGCTTTTCTAGCATTGCATTATGGTTTGTGTCTTGCTTGAAGCAAAAGAAAGGCAAAAAAGAATCAAGGTTAAGCTGTGTACGTTTTTGGTAACATTATGAGGTTTATCTGCACGCCCTTCAGGTAACAGGACTTGCACGTATCTCATTCTGTTGCTGTTTTATAAATCCCTAAGATACAAATCTTGCAAGAGACCCACCAGAACTAAGTCTTATAGTCTAATATTCTAGGCAACAGATCTATTGCCATATCTGGACTAAATAGAGGCGTACCTTCATCTCCATCTGACAGCATTCTCTTATTCACAATGCTGAAACAAAATCGTTCCTTAGTAATCCTTACTACTCAGGAGGTTGAGATCTAAAGATTGAGGTTCAAAGCCAGCCTGGGCAGACAAATCCTAGGGACTCTTTTCTCCAATTAATCAGCAAAAAGCTAGAAATTGAAATGTGGCTCAAATGGTAGAGCACCAGCCCTGGGTGAGAAGGTAAGGGACAGTTCCCAGTTCCCTCCCAATTTAAGGGAGGGGAGGAAAGGAGGAAGGGGGTGGGGCAGGAAGGGAGGGAGGGAGGGAAGGTGGGAGGAAGAAAGAGATAGACTTATACTTTGTAGTTTTTTGTTTGTGCCAATCAGAGAAGAATAAACATAATTTGTAAAAATTAATGAAGTCAATGGCATTTACTTTAAAATAATTAATTACAACTGATTGCATAGCCAATTATAGATATTAAAAAGGAATTTCACATGCTACCTCACTATCTATAATTCTCTGAAAATATTGGTAGGAAAAACTGTCCTATTCTTGCTTAATGGCATCTGCTAGTGAGGAGCTGCTGAGCTCCTGATTGATGAAGATCAATCAGTCTGAGGAACTATGGTGAGGTGGATAGCCTTTCCTTTTCTTTTCTTTCTCTTTCTTTGTGGGCTAGGACTGGAGCTTGAACTCAGAACCTGGGTGCTCTCCTTTAGGTTTTTTCCTCAAGGCTGGTACTCTACCACTTGAGCCACAGCTCTCTTTCTTTTTGCTGGCTAATTGGAGGTAAGAGTCTTACTGACTTTTCTGCCTGGGCTGGCTTTGAACCATGATCCTCAGATCTCAGACCCCTGAGTAACTGGTATTACAGGATGAGCTGTGGAGATCAACTCCTGCTTGCCTCCCTTTATTTTTCAACTCCTGTTGAAAAGAACATTATTACAGTAAGAGGAATTGGAACTGCAGTTTTTAGACCCCAGGCTCAAAGTTTGTGTGTCCATCTTTTATCCTGCTTTTAGTTGATTTATAAGCCTAGCATTTTTTTTTGCCAGTCCTGGGGCTTTAACTCAAGGTGTGGGGACTGAGCTTCTTTTGTTCAAGGCTAAAGCTCTACCACTTGAGCCATAGTGCCACTTCAGGCTTTTTCTGTTTATATGGCACTGAGAAATTGAACCCAGGGCTTCATGAATGCTAGGCAAGTACCGACCAGGACCATTTGCGACATCTTAATATGATGGGAAGATAAGTAAGCAAGTGAGACAGACAGGAAGAGTGGACCAAAGTCATTCTTCTATTATTTTTAATCAGAAGCCTGTTGCCATGACAACTAACATCAATCCCAATGGCATTAATTTATCCGCTCACGAAGGTAGAGTGTTCACGACCAATCACCTCTCTAATCCCATCCCTTAATGGAGCTAAAATGGCATTGATTTTTGACTTAAGTTCTGGAGGAGACATTCATATAGAGACATAGAAATCAATCACCCTGTGTCACCGGTATCATCTGCCTCCTGGAGAAGTCCCCGTAATAGGCCCGAGCTATGCCCTGCTACAGCCCTTTCCTTCATCTAAGGGTCTTTCCTGGGGAAGGTAGGAGGCAAGGGGGTGTCAACAGCATGGATCTACACGCTAGATCGCTTCGTTTTCGTTGGACATCAGGTACTAAGGGTTTGGTTAGTCCTGTTCTTCAATGAGAAAGATCTTTCTTCAGTAAGAAAGATCTGGCCTGTATAAAAGAACCTATTCTTTCATTTGTTCATTCAATCATTCAATCTTCCCTCCTTACTTCCCCTTCTCTGTTTTCTTCCTTAGACAACTTATTTTTTCCAGTCCAGTTTGTTTTATTTACATGTTTTCTTTTTGTAACCAAGGTATAATTCTTCTGTTCATGCATCTATAAATCTATATGCGGGGTTGATTTAGATCCTTCATTTTGCCTTTTACTGGTTAACATTTTACACAGTGTAATTATGCTATGCATAGTATGGTGATGAAGAACATATTCTCATTTTTAATAACCTGTGAAAACATCATTTTAATTGCTTCATAAAATCCTCTCAGGTCATATGCCAGGGTAATTACATTATTAATGCTCACTACTTAGCATTAATACCATTTTTTTTCTAATAACACATATAAATTACAAAGTAACTTAATCATCTTGCTAACGGATCTTATGGAGAGCAGCCTTATTATAGCTTTTATTTGAATAGTTCCGTAGACTTTTCAATTCACTTTGACAACTATCTTTCAATGAGGTATACATTGAGTAAAGCAGTTATTACAATTCTTGAGTACTTACAGGAAGTTTGGATGGTGGAGATGAAAAACAGGTTCGATAACAGCCCAGCGAGACAAGTTAAGGAAACAGAGCCACAGTGAAGAATTATCACAAAATTGAAATGGCTTGGTGCTGTGGTCAGACACAGCAGACACTAAATCCTTATTTTAGAAATCACTGAGATTCACTTCTACAACCCAAAATTAGAAATAAAGATTTGGTGAAAAACAGTTTTCTTTGGGGGAAATCTAGCAAATACTGAGGTACACCCTTAGCACTCCCATCAAATATTCATTAAGTTAGAAATGCTTCAACAGAGCAGATCAGTAAGAGATTTCTTATAAACAATTGGTGGTGAATCTTATATTAATAAAATAAGTTTTTCTGCTTCAGGCTGGCTCACCTTGATTTTCCCCTGAGCATACTTAGGGAGTTAATTCTTTGTGCAAGGAACCACATACAGATGATCCTAAGAATCCTAGTGTACCCTGCCTGGGATTGATAGATTGTCCAAAAAGACTATGAGAAACAGAGAAACAAACCAGGTGCTGGTGGCTCACATCTGTAATCCTAGCTACTCAGGAGGCTGAGATCTGAGGCTCATGATCCAAAACCAGCCCACACAGGAAAGTCCATGAGACTCTTATCTCCAATTAACACCCAGAAAAGCAGAAGTAGAGCTATGGCTCAAAGTGGTAGAGTGCTAGCCTTGAACAAAAGAGCTCAGGGATAGTGCCCAGCCCCTGAGTTCAAGCCCCACAACTGGTAAACAAACAAAAAAAAACAAAAATCAAAAAACAAAATGACAGTTGGGAAATTTCTCAGTAGGACCCTTCATGCCTAAGCATGCTAGAAAAATGGATTGCTTCATCTAAAAAAAAAATTCACATCAAACTGAAGTGAATCTTCATTGTTCAATAAGAGGGAAACACAAACACACATACATATACTAGAATGAATGTTCTAAAATGGTGTATAATGGTTCAGATTCACGTTAGGCACTGACATTGTATCTATGTGTAAAACTTCCAGGGAGATATTATTTTTCTGCTATATAAAATACCACAGTGACTGCCATCAAGGTCACACTTCTGAGAAGGGACAGGAAAGAATTTGAAGGATGATGGGTTTTAAAGCATTCTGTAAAACTTTCACTCTCCACAGGGCTGGGCTGGGCTGGGCCTTGGCTTTGTCTCTTAATGAAGCTTTAAGCCTCTGCAGAATCTCTGATGGCCGTGGATTTCCACAGAGCTGGCTTTGCCCTGTTTTTCTGGAACCTTTGTTTTCTGACTTCAGGCATAGGACTTTATGGCTATTTGTGCTTGCTTATAAATTCATATTTATGATGGAAACTCTCAAAGCAAACTGTAAATGGATAAAAGAATACACAGCATTTTCAGCTATTAAATTTTACTGTAAAATATATGATGGTTTTAATAATAAGTCCTAAATGTTACATCAATGAAATAATACTATAGGCTCTCCCTCTCCAAATTGTATTCTTTTTAATTGTTACATTTTAACAGAGCAACAGTTTATTTGACTGGTATTTTGTGAAGCTGGTTATAATTCAAATAAAATACGAATAATGTGATTCTTCAAACTTCAAAGGAATTAATGTGACTATATATGTCCTAGACTATTTGAATGTGTTTATGTATGCAAATATATACATAAAGTCTGTTTTATATATACATATACACATAAACACGTATCTGTATTTTTTGGCAGTGCTGGACAGAACCTAGGGCATTAGCATGTCTTATTTTTTTATGCTAGTACTGGGGCTTGCACTTAAGGCCTGGGCACTGTCTCTTAGCTTTTTTGCTCAGGGCTGGAGCTGAGCTCACACCTGCACTTCTGACTTTTTACTGGTTAATTGGAGATAAGGATCTTGTGGATTTTTCTGCCCTAGCTTCTTTGAACCTGGATACTCAGATCTTAGCCTCCCAAGTAGGATTACAAGTATGAGCCACTGTACCTGGTAACCTAGCCCCTTTAATATATTTTAGTCATATGTAATAAATGTTTGGTTTCGTAAAGTTCTTATCCCTGAGTTGTAAACAATATCTCCATTGTTAAACATTACATTCTGTCTGCTCTATTCACAAATTATTGCCTCATGTCAGTATAAAATCTCTTAGAAACTATCTTGTTTGATTCGATAAAAATAAGCCATGAAATTATTTTTCTCTATGCTACTCTAGTCACATTATTTCATAAATATTTTCTCCAGAGCTTATATTTGAAAAGAAGCTTGAGAGAAAAGTAGTGTGAGGTATACAAAAACAGTAAAACAATTCTATTTGAGTAGGTTTCCTTGGGAAGATTTTTTATTATGTTGCGCATACCAAAATTTAAATCACCTTGTCAGCTTCAGGCAAAATTGATTTTAATTCTTTGAATTTTAATGTTGAAGGCAAAATGCCCAGGAGAGCTATGTCCCTGGCTTGGCAGTTTAGATGGATGTCTTAGATATTAAACCCATGGATGAATTCAATCTACACCAATTGTAAGCAAGCACTCTCTACTTCTGCCCACACTACAGCAGTCAGAACCCCAAAACTCTTACCTTCCGTCAGGTGGTGAGCACAGTGCTAATTAGCTCAATTATTGTTCCAACCTTTAGATTTAGTTTTTACTAAACTAGCTTTATAGATAAGGAAACTGCACTGTGCTGAAAAATAGCACTAGACTGGAGTTTGAATGGGTGGTGCTACGATGTGACTTTTCCTTCTTCTTCTTCTTCTTTTTTTTTTTAGGTACTAGAATTGGAACTTAAGGCCTCTTGCCTACCAGGCAGGTGCTCTTTCCCTTGAACAGTATTCCCTGCCCTTTTTGCTATAGTTACTTTCTATATATGGTCTTTGTTTTTTTTGTTATTTTTGCTGGAGGCCTGGACAGTTATCCTCCTCCTTATATATACCTGGGATTACAGGCATACAACACTATGCCCAGTTTCTTTGTTGAGTGGGCATCTCACTATCTCTTGCCCAAGCTGACTTGTTTTTTGGTTTTTGTTTTCTTTGGTCTGTCGTGGGGCTTGAACTCTGGGCCTGAGCACTGTCCCTCAGCTCTTCAGCTCAAGGCTAGCCCTCTACCACTTGAGCTACAGTGCCACTTCCGGTTTTCTATTTAGTATTCTATGTTTTTACTTCCCAGTGAATGGTTTAGTGCATAGTTCTTACCTTATTTATTGAATTCATTGTCTGTCATTTAAATGGTGATCTAAAATAAATTTATGTGTGCATGAGAATCAGTCTTTTTCTTGTCCTCACATGTTATCATTTTTATTAGATTTTGATTTTTTTGGTGGTACTGAGGTTTGAACTCAGGGTCTTGCTTTTGCTAGGCAGGGGCTTAACCACTTTGTCCCTTTTCTCTCTGGTAACTTTTGAGATACAATCTTGCTTTTTGTCCAGGTCAGTATAGCGTTCCTCCATTTTCCCAGTTCCCATTGTATCATCAATGCCCAGCTATTTGTTAAGATGGAGGCTCACATAAAAGAAATGCAAATCAAAACAACATTGAGATACCACCTTGCCCCAGTTAGAATGGCTATAATCAAGAACTCTAATAACAACAGATGCTGGAGGGGATGTGGACAGAAGGGAACCTTACTGCATAGCTGGTGGGAGTGTAAACTTGTTCAACCACTTTGGAAAGCAGTATGGAGGTTCCTCAAAAGACTCTACATAGAGCTCCCCTATGACCCAGCAATCCCACTGTTCGGCATTTACCTGAAGGATCACAAACAAGACCATACTAAAGCTACCAGCACAACATGTTTATTGCAGTATTATTTACCATAGCTAAGATATGGAACCAACCCAGATGCCCCTCAGTAGATGAATGGATCAAGAAAATGTGGTATATATACACAATGGAATTCTATGCCTCATTCAGAAAGAATGACATTGCCCCATTTTTAGGAAATGGAAAGGCTTGGAAAAAATTATATTAAGTGAAGTAAGCCAGGCCCAAAGGAACATAGGCCCCATGGTTTCCCTTATTTGCAATAACTAGTATATGTCTGAGACAAGCAGAAAAGGTCAGATATGTTGATGTTAAATGAAATGAACCCCAAGATGACTCAAATGTTTTTTCTTTCTTGCGATTGTTTCTAACACATTTATAAGATTATTTCTTTGTTGCTTTGTATGTTCCTCCCCCACAGTATAACCTTTGTTTTCACTGTATTTGATGTTGGTATAATTTGTGGAGGGGAAGGGAAAAAACAAATTGTTTAACTAGGGATACAGGTGGACCCATTGCAACAATGAGATGTACAAGACGTAATGTTGAAAAACGAACTTTACAACTTTGGTGGGGTGGAGGAGGGGAGCCTGCAGGGGTGGGGGGGGGCAAGGAGAGGATGGGAAGGGATGAGAAGGGGAAACAAAGGAGGAGGCAACAATGCTTGATACCTTGCTCATGTAAATTGTAACCCCTCTGTCTGGTATTTTCACAATAATAATAATAAAAAAAAGATGGAGGCTCACAATTTTTTGCCCAGGGTGGCTTTGAACCATGATTCTCTCTATTTTCATTTTCCAATTACTTAGAATTATAGATATAAGCCAACAACACCTGTCTTAGCTTAGATTTTTAAAGATTAGCATATATTAACATTTTCATGTTAATGTTGATTTTTACATGTCAAAGCAATGCTTCCCCATGTACCTAAAATGTGCACTGCTTAAATCTAACCTTGCTTTATCTATTACCTCCCACCTGACAATGGTCTGGTGCTTGGTAGTGTTCAGATAACAAGACTGAAAATAATTATTCCCCTTTGTCCTCAACACATATGGTGGTGGTATGCATTTCGCAAGTCCCCCCCAAAATAACTGACCAATGGAAAGTTCACTTATTAAGTGTAGAGGTGTAGGAGTCCTACACTGGAATGGAGTTTTGTGTGAGATGAATTCCACCTGATAACATGAGATAAAAACCCTGGGCAACATATAGAAGCTCGATCTAAAATATACCAGGACATGATATAGAACTCTAGGCCTTTACACACAGTGAGAGAAAGGACACTCTCAGGAGAGAAACACAATAGCACAATGCTTTGTGCATCTGATCACATAAAATAATATTTACTGAAATGAACTCCAGAAAATGGAAACAAGAAGGTTTGTTTCCTTTGTTGCTGTTTTTGTTTTCCTTTCTTTCTGTCTTCTTTGTTCATTTATTTATCTGACTTCAGGAGGGTAGGGGGCACAGAAATGGAGGGGCAGATTGAACAAATGCAGCAGTGACACTTACTAGACACTATGTGGAAAATGAACTATACAACTGTGTGTGGACATGGAAGGGAAAAACTGGGAGAGAATGATGGGAAGGAGTGACTTTTTCCAAAAAGAAATGTACTTTTTCTATTTGTGTATGTATGTATTTATTTATTTGTTGGTCATGGGGCTTGAACTCTGGGCCTGGGCACTGTCCCTCAGCTCTTCAGCTCAAGGTGAGTGCTCTACCATTTGAGCCACAGCGCCACTTCTGTTTTGTGTGTGTGTGTGTGTGTGTGTGTGTGTGTGTGTGTGTGTGTGTGTGTGAGTGTTTTAATTGGAGATAAGAGTCTCATGGACTTTCTTGCCCAGGCTGGCTTTGAACAGTGATCCTCAGATCTCAGCCTCCTGAGTAGCTAGGATTACACTGCCGCCTGGCTAAGAAATGTACTTTTTATCTGACTCATATCACCTTTATAATAACAAATACAAAAAGTCAGATGTAATCCTCCCAAACTATATGATAGCTATTGTGTAGCATTTTCCCTTGCTAGCTTGCTGGTCCTCACCTGTAACTTGAGAGAATGAAGTCAGAGGAATGCCTTGTCTGATTCCAAGTTCTAGGATTCTTATCGTAGATCCCTTGATCTGGTGTTTGATCACTCTGGAGAAGGGGCTTTCTTGGGGGAAATCCTGACCACTTGGAGGTTGGTGGGGGAAGCAGGTTTAAGAGGATAATTGTAGCAAAGCAAACTTGACAGAGACCTTCCTGCCTGTCAGCATTTTAATGGTGCGGGTGGAATTCCAATCACCCCTGTGTTGTACATCAGCAGAGTTTCTTGAAGGAAGGCAGCCGTTGCCTGGGGACCGATACTGTGTGCTCACTCACAGTAACCCGGACAGGATCACGGAGTGAAGATGCCATTCTGCAGATGTATCGATCTCTTTCTCTGCTTCCTTCCAGGGATTTCCAGGAAACGCCAATGCAGACAGCGTTGTGTCCTACACACTCCAGCCGCCCTTCGAAGCCAGGTTTCTGCGCTTCCTGCCCTTGGCCTGGAATCCCAGGGGTAGGATTGGGATGCGGATCGAAGTGTACGGATGTGCATATCGTAAGTGGTACTTCTCTTCACATGAGAGCATTCACAGGTGCAGTGAAGTGCAGTAAAAGCCCCAAGCCAGACTGCTCGCTGAACTGATCTTCTATGACTTTAAATAACTACGTAAGAACTGATGTTATGTAGGAAGTCAAGGGTCTTTGTTACCCTATAACAAACTGGACTTCCAGTATTGTCTTTTATAGTTGACTTTAGAGGTGGACTTGAACCAAAACGTGCTCATCTTTAGATTCTCAGATTTTTTTTTTAAACGAAGTGCCTGTAACATTGTAGACAATATTAATGTGAATACAATTTAAATTACTGAGCAGAGATGCTGATGGCTCCTTGCCTGTAAATCCTAGTGATATAAGAAACTGAGATCTGGAGGACTGCAGTTAGAAGATAGTATGGGTAGAAAAGTCTGCAAAGCTTCGTCTCTAAAATAACCAGAGACTTGGCTCAAGTGGTAGAGCACCAGCTTAACAAATGCCAGGCCCTGAGTCCAAATCCAATTACTACCAAATGAAAAACCACACACACACACACACACACACACACACACACACACGACAGACAATGCTGTTTGGTGAAGCAGCTTAAATGATATTCCATGTGGGAACAAAATACTGGTTTTTCTCATGCCCGCACCTGCTCTATGATGTGTCTGTTTTAACTCATCTTTTCTCTATGACCATTACCATGAAACCTTTTGTCTAGCACACTTGATCTTTACTTGGTGCGTGTATATGTTTAGTTTATGTACTGAGCCAGCTTATTGTCTCTTCCATGAACAGTAATCACCATAAATGAGTAGATCCTACATGAAAATAACACAAACATTAAAAAAAAGTAACAGGGAAATCATGTGGCAGGATTCTATTCGACAGTGGTCATTTGGTGTCCCACAGTATACTTGGGATGTTTCTTCACATAATCATTATCATGTTTCTAAATTATTGTCAGCATAGAAGAGCATGAAAAGTACTGCTATAGCAGTACTGGTGGCTCATGCCTATAATCCTAGCTACTCAGGAGATTCTGAGGATCATTGTTAAAAACCAGACAGGGCAGTAAAGTCCATGAAACCCTTATCTCCAATTAACCATCAAAAGTCAGAAGTGGAGCTGTGACTCAAATGGTAGAGTGTCAGTCTTGAGTGAAAAAGCTGAGGGAAAGCACCTGGGCATTAAGTTCAAGCCTCAGTACTAGCACACACATTAAAAAAATACTGCTGTGTAGAACTGAAGAACAATCCAAAGATTAAACTGAATGAGCACATCTTAACACTTCTTAGATTTGGGTCTGCATAGGTTTTTTTGGTCAGGATTTTTTGTGCATGATCAGCCCTATTCTTTGCTGATTGTACTTTTAACCTTGCCAAATGTAATTTCCTAAAGCATAATAATAATAATAGTAATAATAATAATAATATACCATCCAGGGAGTATTTGAAGTCACTGTTAAAATTCTCATTTGACCTTTAGCCAAGCAAATTAATTCCCTAACTTGGCCTCTAACTCGGCCTCTGTTTTCTAATGTTAACATTTCCACAGGATATTAAGTATCATAGGGTGTCTTACTATCAATTTTTCTCCTGTTCCCCTTGGCCATCGACTTTCATCTCTGTGTTCATTTCAATATTTAATTGTGCTCACCATAACAAGAGTTCCTATGCCTCTTATCTCCAACTCTCTCTGTCCCTCCTTCCCTTCCTCCATCACCCCCCCACACATACACACACACACACACACACACACACACACACACACACACACACACACACACACACACACACACACACACACACGATGGTACTGGGGCTTGAACATTAGCTTTGTCATTCAAGACTGGCATTCTACCACTAAAGCTACTCCTCCACTTCTAACTTTTTGCTGGTTACTTGGAGATAAGAGTATCTCCCATTTATTTAGCTCGGCTGGCTTTGAACCACAGTCTTCCCAGCCTTCTGGGTTATAAGCATGGAGCCACCAGTACCCAGCTGCACTTGTTTTTTGATGAACTGAATGTTTAGGACTTCCATAGTGAAATTGTAAGAGACTTGTCAGAGATAGAAAAAAAAGTGTGTGTGTGTGTGTGTGATTACAGTTCTGACAGGCTATAGGAATGCCCATCACAGTACTATAAAAGTCCTGTGCCATCAACAAAGTCAATAAATAGATAAACAAACAAGCAAAACTATGTGCCTTTGTTAGTTTTCCTGAGAAACAAAGCTACAACATACGTTTTTGTATGTGTGTGGCCACATATTGTATAAGCAGACAAAATCCTAAAATGTTGATATATGGGTAACATGGGTGGGTAAGATTCCATGAATAATGACTTTCAACAATTAATAGAGAGCTTAAACAAAATGAATTTTAGAGAGCTGACACATGTCTTGACTGGGGAGGGAGGCTGAAAGAAGTAGCAGTATAGGAATAGAAAGAGGAAGCTAGATTTAGCTTAGAAACTTACAAGTAAATACGTTGGGTGGTATGCAAATGCATTCAAATGTATTAATTGAAATATGGTCGATTCAAGGAACAACTCAAACAGAGCAGTTCCTCAGAAAGCCAGAATCAAAGGTCAACAAAGTAGAACATCATGCAGTGGGTACTCGAAAGGGGTGATGTAGGGTCAAGGGGAAAGGGGTAGACAAATGAAGAAGAGAGGAGGGGGAAGATGCAGATAAAAATTCAATGTTCATCTCACAGAATTAAGAAGGGTAAGGGAAGGGCTGGGTAGAGAAGGGCTGGGTGAGAATGTGCAAAGGGGTGACATTGATCAAGATGTATTGTATGCATAAACTGCCTTGTGAAATGGCAACTCCTTTGTACAACTCCTTAACTGTAATTTAAAAAGTGAATACAAAACGAAAGAGGAATGGTGGGCAGATCCAGCCACCATGCTCAAAGTATTTCATGATAGAACTAAGAAGCTTGAGGGGATGGGCGAGTTGGGATAGCTGAGAGGGAATGATGGAGGAGTGGCAATCAATGGTCAAGACGCTCTCTACACATAAACGAACAAGTTAAACGGAAGCAATCATTGTACTATTTGCACAACTGTTTGAAGATAATAGTAATAATAATAGAGTCTCAGAGGTATGCACAATAAATCCTCCTAGACCACCTTCCCAAATCCTATAGAGTTTCTAGTTTTTGGTTCGTTTTCAACTTCAAAGGAAATTTATTTATTTATTTATTTATTTTGGGGGGGGGTCTGGTCATGGGGCCTGCACTCTGGGCCTGGGCGCTGTCCCTCAGCTCTTCAGCTCAAGGCTAGCACTCTACCTCTTGAGCCACAGCGCCACTTCTGGCTTTTTTTCTGCTTATGTGGTGCTGAGGAATCGAACCCAGGGCCTCATGCATACAAGGCAAGTGCTCTACCACTGAGCCACCTTCCCAGCCCAGAAATTTATTCATTTTTTATTGTGAAAATACTGTACAGAGAGGTTACAATTACATGGGCAAGATAATGAGTACATTTCTTATCAAGCATTGTAGCCTCTTCCTTTGTTTCCCCTTCCCATCCCATCCCCCACCCCTCACCAAAGTTGTAAAGTTCGTTTTTGACATAACGACTTGTATGTCTCATTGTTGCAATGGGTCCACCTGTATCCCTATTTAAATAATTTGTTTTCTCCCTTCCCCTCCACAAATTATAATAACATCAAATACAGTGAAAGCAGAGGTTATACCGTGGGGGAGGTACATACAAAGCAACAAAGAAATAATCTTATAAATGTGTTAGAAACAATCACATGAAAGAAAAAAAATATTTGAAAACCAGCCAGTCAACTCTTGCATTGTTTTCCCCAAAGAATAAATACTGATTTTAATGTCACAGTAAAATATTAACTATGCCTATATTCAGGCTGTGCAAATAAAATAAAAATAAGTACATATGTAAGAAACAAGAGAAGTCAAAGGTATGGAGAATGAATCAGCCATTTAAATAGAGTGATACTAATATTTAATATAATACTAATATTAAAATTAAAAATTAATGTCATAATAAAGCAACATTCAGGGTGAGAATGTGGCTCAGTGGTAGAGCACTTGTCTTGCATGCATGAAACCCTAGTTTTGATTCCTCAGTACCACAAAAACAGAAAAGGCTGGAAGTGGCTCTGTGGCTCAAGTGGTAGAGCACTAGCCTTGAGCTGAGGAGCTGGGGGACAGCTTAGTGCCCAGGCCCAGATCAGGCCCCACGACCGACCAAAAAAAAAAAAAAAAAAAAAAGAAAGAAAGAAAAAAACTAAGAAAATGTAACATCCTTCTTGATTTTCTCAAGGATGAGAAGTAGACCACTGTAATACAAAGATAGTGGCAACTGGGAGAAGGTTAATAAGAATACTTCTAGATGATAATGTTAGGAAAAGTCTAACAGCAGGTAGCAGGTATGAGGTATATCAAGTCAGATTAGCAACAGAAAATACATTATTGTCAGTTTTTCTCCTTTGATGAATAGACTTAAAACATGACTTGTGCCTACGTGTGTGTGTGTGTGTGTGTGTGTGTGTGTGTGTGTGTTGGCATGAGTCACAAATTTTCAACATGTTAAAGTGCAGAAAGTCTACTTTCTAAGTTCTGTTTTTCAATATCTTCTTTTCCAGGATCCGAGGTGGCTCATTTTGATGGATACAGTGCCCTGCTCTACAGATTTGATGAAAAATCCATCCGACCAATGAGAGATGTTATTTCTTTGAAATTTAAAGCCATGCAGAACAATGGGATTCTGTTCCACAGAGAAGGACCAAACAGAAATCATATCACTCTGGAACTAATTAAAGGACAACTTGTCTTTTATCTTAATTCAGGTAAAAAATACTTGTACACTTATGCCAGTAGTTTTTTTTAAATCTGTTTAGCTATAAACAGATCTGTTTATAGTGAATCTGTGAATCTTTTCAGTTAAGTAAAGGGGCCATACAATTTATCATGCCAACCAGAATACTTTTGAGAAATAAAAGACAAGTTACTAAGAGCCACACTAGGATAATTATTGCAAAGTAGAATTATCATGGGAAAATGTAAAAGGAAGTTTAAGAACACTGCTAATGAATGCAGGACTTACATAATTATCGTGTGTGTGTGTGTGTGTGTGTGTGTGTGTGTGTGTGTGTGTGTGTGTGTGTGTGTGTGTGTGTGTGTACTGGGACTTGAACTCAGAGCCTACATGCTCTTTCTTAGTTTCCTCTGCTTAAGGGTGATGCTCTACATCTTGAACACACCTCCATTTCTTGCTTTTTTTCTGGTCAAGTGGAGATAAGAGTTTCACAGATTTTATATGCTCAGGCTGCCTTTGAACCGCAACACTGAGATCTCAGCCTCCCGGTTAGTCAAGATTACAGGTCTGAGCCACCTGCAATAAGCCAAAAGCATATATTTTGTCAACAGTGAAAGGTAATTATAAATAAATACATAAGGTATAGTTTATATTGTGATAAGATATAATCGTACAGATAAGAAGAGGTTACTGCAAAATTCTGGGATTGTATTGGTAATGATATTCCAATGCAGAAAATATTTTCAAGGTAAACGTGAATCATGTCATGAATAGTGATACAAAATAAGTAATTAAGATGAAAGAAAAATGTTCAACCAGGTACTACTGTTTCCTAATCAGGGAGGCTGAGATTGGAGAACTGAGATTTGAAGCCAGCGAGGGCAGGAAAGTTTGTGAGACTGTTATCTGCATTTAACCACCAAAAAGCCAGAAATTGGGCTGTGGTTCAAGTGGTGGAGCACTAGCCTTGAATAGAAAAGCTAATGAGTTAAGAGACAGGCTCTGAGGTCAAGCCTCAGTATCAGTAGCAAAAAAAATAATGCCGAGAACATGACTTAGTAGTAGAGGCCTGCCTAGCATGCATGAGGCCCTGAATTCCATTCCTTCGTGCCACATAATCAAAAACCAAATAAATTAAACAAAAGAAATGTACTCATTACCTGACTTAAGAAACTGTAATCCCTCTATACATCACCTTTACATTAACACTAAAATTAACTAATCAGTTAATTAATTTTTAAAAGAAAAAATGTTTTAAAAGCAATAGAAATAAACTAAGTGAAAAAAGCAATTTCAACATTGAATAGAAATGAATTGTAATAAGAAACCATAAAAGAAGTACACTTTGTGTACAAGAGGAAGTCTGACCATCTATAGGTGAGGGAAGACTGAAATATAAATTTCAATGCTCATCTCACAAAGGGAACCCATGATTTAGAGCGGAGCTAACTGGGTGTGGTGGTTGTTCTCTTTGAAGGCATTGCAAACCTGTCCTCTACTAAAGCTCCCACGACCCTCACCTTGGGCAGCCTGCTGGATGATCAGCACTGGCACTCTGTCCGCCTGGAGTTCTTCAACACCCACGTCAACTTCACCTTGGACAAGCACGCGCATCACTTCCGTGCAAAGGGGGAACGTACTTCCTTAGATCTTCACTTTGAGGTTATTACACAATGTATAATTTCAATGGCCTGTAACCAGAACCCAGTTCTATGGAGAAATGCATAGCAATTCAGACCTCTGGTGGTTGATATAGAATTCAGGCCCCAGTGAACAGGGTACTCCTTTAAATAAGTCCCAATTGATTACTTTATGATGATGGATCATTCTCTTAGCATGAGAGGCATGTATCCAGGCCTAGTGTGATGTAAGGTTAAGGAGATTTTTCTGCAAATGAAGTGATCTAAAGACACAAAATGATGTTCAATAGATTCCTTTTGAATTGTATCTAGTATATTACATTTGTTGTTAGGCTATAACAGATTCCTGAGGGTGGAATTTTGTATGGTATGAGCACAGTGAACACAACATTATATGAGATCTCTTGGAAGAGTTTGCATCGTATATATCCATAAATTCATTAAATAGCAAGACGGTCAAATGAACCCATGTTAACTACACATTAACTTTCTTAAGTGGTTTTTAGCAAATGCATTACCAATATGTCTCAAAGCACACAATTCTGGAAGTTCTTCATAGGACAATATCAAATGTGTGAGGATCAGGAAAAACTGGGGTAATTTATGTAATGTAATTGATTGTGACACATAATATGCAGAGGAGCTCAGTGCTACCCCAGAATATCCACAATTTTATTACCTTAAGTTCACCATATAATGCCAAAACATAAGCTTATTCCTTACATAAAAGGATTTTTTTCCTCTCTCAAGGCTGGAATTCTACCACTTGAGCCACAGATCCACTTCTAGATTTTTAGTGGTTAATTGGAAATAAGAATCTCATAGGCTTCCCTGCCCTTACTGGCTTTGAAGACTATTCTCAGATCTCAATTTCTTGCATCGCTAGATTGCAGGGATAAGCCACTGGTGCCTGACATTTTTGATTTTTTTTCTTAGAACACATAACAAGTTTCTAAAAATGAGCCCCATGACTACTTCCTTAAAATGGCTTAGTTGAGAAATACCTGAGAGACCAAGTAACTAAAATATGTCCTATGTAGTCTTAAACTGTTTACTATGTAATCTTTTCAAAAACAAGTTTATTGACCCTTTTTCCGAAGTCTGTACACCAAGTCAGGAATCAAGCCATCGAATAATGTTATGATAACCGAACGTTTCATTTAAAACAAACAAGACAGAAACAAAAAATGATGCTGCTGGATTTGTGACCATTAATTTAATACCTGTTAGACATCTTTTAAAGGGATCATTTCACTTAAATATCACTAAAAATGTTATTTTTCTTTATGTCATTTTTCTCTCAAAGATCAGCTTTGGAGGAATTCCAGTACCTGGAGGACTACTGAATTTCTCACATAAAATGTTTCATGGATGTTTGGAAAATCTTTATTATAATGGAGTGGATATAATTGAGTTAGCCAAGAAGCACAAGCCACAAATCCTCGTTATGGTAAGGAAAGAGCAAGAAAAATAAGTTTTTTGTTTTACTTTTATTGCTTTTAGGCCTCCATTTGTCATAATATTTTTTTAAAAATCAACTCATATTTTTTTTTTTTGTCGGTCATGGGACTTGAACTCTGGGCCTGGGCGCTGTCCCTCAGCTCTTCAGCTCAAGGCGAGCACTCTACCACTTGAGCTACAGCCTCACTTCCGGTTTTCTGGTGGTTTATTGGAGATAGTCTCATGGTCTCTCCTGCCCAGGCTGGCTTTGAACCGCAATCCTCAGATCTCAGTCTCCTGAGTAGCTAGGATTACAGGCGTGAGCCACCAGCGCCCGGCCTCATACGGGTTCTGGGGTTTGAACTCAGGACCTGGGTGCTGTCCTTGAGCTATTGTCACTCAAGGCTAACATTCTACCACTTGAACTATAGCTCTACTTCTGCCTTTTTGGTAGTTTGCTGGAGATAAAGAGTCTCACAGACTTTCCTGCTCAGGCAGGCTTTGAACTGATATCAGATCTTAGATCTCGGCCTACTGATTGCGTAGGATTACAGGTGTGAGCCTCTACACTCACCACTGGAGTAAAGCTCGACGCATACTTTTAAACAGCTTCTATGTAATACCACAATTTTATTATGCACATGAAGTTAAAAAGTAAATATATTTCCTGGCGCATGGTTATTTAATATGAAGTAAAATGAACATCTTACTTTTATATTGAAATAAAAATTCATATACCTTGTGTGTTTGGGGTATTATTAGTCTCAGGAGATCAATTGTTTGGCAATAAAAATCCCTAATGAGCGATTCCCTACTCAATGGTAAATGTTTCCCAGTAGTTAATTAACTTCTTTCCATTAAAAAGAAAACAAAACGATCTGAGTTTTGGGTAACAGGTAAATTCATATTGCCTGTCAGTAAATCTCAGAGACCATTGTAGGAATATTCATTTGTGTTGTTTTGAAAAATATTGCTTCTCATTTTTGTGCTGCAAGGATTGGAGGCCTTGATTATATTGCCCACACCTGGAGGAGCTCTCTTCAGCTCCAGGTTGTGTGCTGGTGACTAACACCCAATCCTAACTACTCAGGAAGTGGAGGAGGATCTCAGTTCGAAGCCAGACTGGGCAGACAGATCTGTGAGACTTTTCTCTCCAGCTAACCAATCAGAAGCCATAAGTGGAACTGTGGTTCAAATTGTATATCACTTGCCTTGAATGGAACAAAGCCCAAGGCTCTGAGTGCAAGCACTGAGTGTGCGCACGCGCGCGCGCACACACACACACACACACACACACAAACACACACACACACACACACACACACACACACACACACACCACACCTCTTTAGCTCTTGATGCACAGGCTACAAAATGAATATATATCACTCAGGTTAGCATGTGATAGAGGGGAAGACTAGCCATGAGTCCCCTATTCCAAGAAGGTTATGTAAATAAAAACACACTCACAAACAAACAAACAAAAGAAAAAAAATGATAGCTCTGAAGCCTTCTTTGAACAGCCCTGTGCTAGGATAAAAACGAATGAAAAATGTCATGAAGATTCATGAACAGAGAAACACCAAAGGGAAGAGGGATAAAAAGGCTCCACCGAGAGATGGTACCTTGGACAAGATTAAAAATAAATCAAAAGGAAGGGGATAAATGGATCGATCTGCTATCTAAAGTTTCCTTCCGAGAAGAAACTGAACTGGACTTGGCACGAGTTAACCAGATCCTAATCTCACAAATTAGACTGGGTTTAGTGGTGGGCATGTGCTACTGCAGCTATCCCAGAGGTAGAGGTAGTTCAAGGAGAGCACAGTTTGTAAAAGCACGAGACCCTACCAAAACCAAGCTCTAGGTGAAAAGGACTAGGAGCGTGGTTCAAGTGGCAGAGTGTCTGCCCAGCAAGGGTGAGACCATGAGTTCAACCACCCGTACCAAATAAATACATACATCAATAAATAACCAACTCATTAAATTGAGAGAAATGATCAAAATAAGTTGGCATGAAACTGATTTTCAGGAATGACCTTTAGGAAGATCTAAATATTAAACAGTATGGAACTATCTGTTAATTGTTTATAACCTCAGGCCTAACAGAGGACCTGGAAATTAACTGCCATAGCACTAACTCCTACTCAACTGTAGTATAGTAAGTGTTATTTGCTAGTATAGAGAAATATTAAGGTAGAGAATTACACACACACATGCACACACACATGTATACATGCATACACACCATAGATTTGCCTATGGATGATAATATTTACATTAGGAGAAAAGATAAAAGACATAACATTAAGCATTGTCATGTAGTCTAATTCATAAAACTCTAATGAGAGAAAGCTTATGTATATTTTTGCCAATATGCCTTTAATTAGAGAGGAGCCCCATTCATTGGAAGGTCTCTCAATGTTGCCCTTTTGTTTTATTTATAGGGAAATGTCTCCTTCTTGTGTCCACAACCACAGACTGTCCCCATGACTTTTCTGAGCTCCAGGAGCTATTTGTCTCTGCCGGGCAGTTCTGGGAAGGACAACGTATCGGTCACTTTTCAGTTTCGAACATGGAACAAAGTAGGACAGTTGCTTTCTGGTGAACTTTGGCGTGGGTCAGGAAGTTTTATCCTGTTTCTTAAGGATGGAAAACTCACACTGAGTCTCTCACAGATGGGCCAATCTTTGAGGAACATCACAGCAGGTAAAACACCTATTTTCATCAACTGTACCAACAACCAGGCCACGAGTCATCTTGTAATAAGTGAAGTAATGAGTTGCTACTTGCTCTCATTTGGAAGAACAAGTTGCCCTCTCCTTTTTCCTTTGGCTTGTAACTACATGGAACACACAATCATCATCATGATAGGGATCTTTTGATCCCAAATGATTCTATACAAGAAATTAAGAAACAGCTGCATGCTGTTCTTTTTTCTCTTCCTCCCATTCCCTCTCTCCCTCCCTCCCTCCCTCTCTCCCTCCCTTCCTTCCTTCCTTTCTTTTTTTAGTATATATTTTTTATTGTAAAGATACTATACAGAGGGAAAAGAAATGCAAATCAAAAAACATTGAGATTCCACCTCACCCCAGTTAGAGTGGCTATAATCAAGAACTCTAATAACAACAGATGCTGGAGGGGATGTGGACAGAAGCGAACCCTACTGCATTGTTGGTGGGAATGTAAACTTGTTCAACCACTTTGGAAAGCAGTATGGAGGTTCCTCAAAAGACTACACATAGAGCTCCCCTATAACCCAGCAATCCCACTGTTGGGCATTTACTCAAATGATCACAAACAAGACCATACTAAAGCTACCAGCACAACTATGTTAATTGCAGCATTATTTACCATAGCTAAGATATGGAACCAACCCAGAGGCCCCTCAGTAAATGAATGGATCAAGAAAATGTGGTGTCTATACATAATGGAATTCTATGCCTCCATCAGAAAGAATGACATTGCCCCATTTGTTAGGCAATGGAAAGACTTGGAAAAAATTATATTAAGTGAAGTAAGCCAGGCCCAAAGAAACATAGGTCCCATGGTTTCCCTTATTTGCAATGACTAGTATATGTCTGAGACAAGCAGAAAAGGTCAGGTAAGTTGATGTTAAGTGAAATGAACCCCAAGATAAGGACTCAAATGATTTTTCCTTCTTGTTATTTTTTCTAACGTATTTATAATGCACCATGTGTACCATGTGATATTTTTGTTGCTTTGTATGTTCCTCTCCCACGGTATAACCCCTATTTTCACTATATTTGATGTCAGTGCCCTGCATCTTGTATATACACTTCTTTAATTCAGGAAAGGGCAGGGAAAAAACAAAATGCTTAAATAAGGATACAAGTTGACCCATTGTAACAATGAGATGTACAAAACACTATATTGAAAATGAACTTTACAACTTCAGTGGGGGTGGAGAGTAGGGAGGTTGGGGAGGGGTTTAGTTGTGGAGGTGGGAGGGAAGGATGGTAGGGGGAAAACAAAGGAGGAGGCAACAATGCTCAAAAGGAAATGTACACATTACCTTGTTCATATAACTGTAACCCCTCTGTACAGCATTTTTACAATAAAAAATGTACAAAAAAGATACTATACAGAGGGGTTACAGATACATGAGTAAGGTAATGAGTACATTTCCTATAGAGCATTGTTACCTCCCCTTTTGTTTTTTCCCTACAATCCCTTCCTTCCCCTCCCCTCCCCCCCCAAGTTGTAAAGTTTGTTTTCAACATAGTGTCTTGTACATCACATTGTTACAATGGGTCAACCTATATCCTTATTTCAGCATTTTGTTATTTCCCTTCCTCTCCCTAAATTAGAAAAATATATAAACAAGATCCATGGCACTGGAATCAAATACAATGGGTTATATCATGGGGGAAGAATATACAAAAGAAACAAAAAATATCACATAGTACATTATAAATACATTAAAAACAACAGCAAAAAAGGTAATTCCTCTTGTGTCCCTATCTTGGGGTTCATTTCGCTTAGCATCATCTTACATGGTCATATGTACATAGCTTTTGACCTTTTCTGCTTGTCCTAGACATATACTAGTTATTGCAGATAAGGGAAACCATGGGACCTATGTTTCTTTGGGCCTGGATTACTTCACTTAATAGAATTTTTTTCCAAGTCTTTCCATTTCCTAACAAATGGGGTGTTGTCATTCTTTCTGATGGAGGCATAGAATTCCATTGTGTGTGTGTGTGTGTGTGTGTGTTTCACATTTTCTTGATCCATTCATCTACTGAGGGGCATCTGGGTTGATTCCATATCTTAGCTATGGTAAATAATGCTGTGATAAGTATAGTTGTACTGGTAGCTTTAGTTTGGTCTTGTTTGTGTTTGGGTAAATGCCCTAAAGAGGGATTGCTGGGTCAGATGTGTACTCTTTTGAGGAACTTCCTTAATGCCTTCCAAATGGTTGTCCCTTCTCTCTTTCCTTTCTTCCTTCCTTCCTTCCTTCCTTCCTTCCTTCCTTCCTTCCTTCCTTCCTTCCTTCCTTCCTTCCTTCCTTCTTTCTTTCTTTCTTTCTTTCTTTCTTTCTTTCTTTCTTTCTTTCTCTCTCTTTCTCTTTCTTTCTCTCTCTCTTTCTCTCTCTCTCGCTCTCTCTCTTTCTTGCTTTCTTGCTTTGCTAGTCCTGAGGCTCCAATCATGGCCTGAGCAGTGTCCCGAGGTTTTTGTTCAGTTAGTCTTCTACTACTTGAGTCACAGCTTCACTTCTGACTTTTTGGTGGTTAATTGGAGATAAGAATCTCATGGATCTTCCTGCCCAGGCTGGCTTTGAACTGTGATACTCAAATTTCAGCCTCCTGAGTAGCTAGGATTACAGGCGTGAGCCACTGGTTAGTTGAGAGTTGTGGTTCTTTTGCTGAAGCCTGTGTTGTTTTCTGAGATCCCTTGATACCAGAGAAGAGCTTCATCTCGGATTCCTGATGAGGAAAACCACACAACCTCCTCAGCCTCAGCCTGAAGTGGCAACCCTTAGTTAGCTCTTTGCAGGGAGAACACTAGGACAGAAATCTAATGTTCTTAACACAGTGGCCATCTTCATACAACCCTTTCATGATGCTATGTCTATCGAAACTTGGGTATTTTGGTCAGGAAAATGCTTTTTCCTGGTAGGTTAGGGGCTCAAAAGTCCATGAGACAAATTTCACAATGGATTGAATGTACTCCCTGTATGGTATGGGCACGTTTGGTAACCACTGAGTTGATTGAATCTGCCAATGTGAGACATAATTTCATTACCACTGGAATAATCCAACAAGCCCACATCTTAGAATCTGTATCTATCCACCTCAGATCACAGGTGAATCATGCATGATAAAACAGAATTATTCAGAGAAGAACTAATCTATTTTTTTAATCTTTTACTTATTTTTATTATCTTTAAGTAATAATACAAAGGAATTGACATTTATTAAAGCAGTTTATGAATACAGTGCATCCTGATCAACATTCTCACCCATCCCTCCCCTACCCACCCCTTCCCTCACATTGAATTCTTTATTTTGTAGGATATATATTGAATTCTGCATTTTCCCCTTGTCTGCTCCTTTCCCCTAACCTCACCCCACTCCTTTCAAGTACCCATTTCCTGGTGTTTTGTTTTGCTGAACTTCAAAGTTCAGTGACATATAATAGAATCTTCTTGTTTCCCTGCCAAGATTCCATTTTCCCCTAAGACACTGTAAAATCGCAACATGTATTCGTAGGCAAAGCACACCTGTGTGGAAGATTGTATTGGACCCATTCATTAATGAAAGGATAGTTCTGGTAAAGTAAAGATTAAAATCCCCTACCCACATAGTGCATCTTCTTTCATAAGGAAGAAAAGGATGAAATAGCTATAGTAACGAATAAGAGTGCAAGCAGACTCAGGTGACTTCCAATGTGATTACAAAGGCAGAAAGAAACCTCATGCTTCCACGTAGCCAGCCAGATATAGCTAGTGCATCCATGCCCTCAGGAAAAAAGATAGTTTGTCTCCAAGTAGAAGGACTGGACAGGACATTTCTAGCTTACAACCTATCCTCCATTTGCCTGATAATTGGAGAGTCGTCTATAATAGGTCATTGTCTTCCTCAAAAACAAAACAAAACAAAACACCCCAAACCAAAAAACAAAACCCTTAAAAGTCTTCATCTCTCTGTGACAAGCAGCAAGCCAACACCTAAGCTAACCTGCTTCAGAGACAGGCACTATCTTTATCGATGCCTACATTTCAAAGTAATATCTCTCAGGACCTCAAGAAACATGTTTCTGGGTTATAAATCTAGAAAGGGGCTAAAGAAAATTGTAACAAGGTATTCTTTTAACTGAAACGTTGTTTTAAAATGAAGTTTCAAAAAGATTTACATTCTGATAGGGAGCAGAGAAAGAATTTACAATTGCCAAGTGTTCAAAAGAAATGCTCTTAGAAAAAGCAGAGAGTGAGTCTCTGGCACTGAGGAGAATTTCTGTTGGGTGGTAATTGCACAAATGGGGTTTCAATGAAACATATCAGTTTGAGCACAATAGATCTTGATCGATGTCACCCCTTCCATCATTCCCCCCTCTATCCCAACCCCACCCATTCCTTCAAGTTACCTACCTGGTTCCATTTTCGTCGATGTACACTTAATGTTATAATTGCATTTGCCTACCCTTCCTCTCTCCATTCATCTCTCTCCCCTCCCCTCGACTTCCCCCCCCCCCAACAATGTAAGTCCCAGCTTCCTGGTATTCCTTTTCTTGAACTGTAAGTTATTCAATGGGGTTGAGCCATTGGAATCCTCCCCTGCACAAACCATATTTGGTTCAGTTTGTTTGTGTCTATATGTATACGGCCCTTGTATATGTGTTCTAATATGTTTATAATTTAGACCTAACTCTCTCCTATGAGAGAAAAAAGGATAGAAATATTTTATGGTCTTTAAGCAGTTGTACAAAGAAGTTTAAAAATACAGTGCATCTTGATCAATGCCACCCTTTTCAACATTCTACCCCAATCCTCCCCACCCACCCCTTCCTTCACCTTTCTTACTTTTCTAGGATATTTATTGACTTTTTTATGCAATGTATACAATTTTTTATGCAATGTATACAATTTTTATGCAAAGTAATGTGTACAATGCATCTTGATCTTGGTATAACCAGTAAAGCCAGTTACGAAAAGAATTCCAAGAGCTAAGCATATAACACGATGAAATGAAATTACAAATAAATATCCTCCTATTAAAAATTGTCAATAACCATACGCAGAGGGAAATCAGTTGCTCAGTCTTTGTGTGGACTGGGTATCTATGGACAAGTTGTTTTTTTCTTTTTTTTGTCGGTCCTGGGGCTTGAACTCTGGGCCTGAGCACTGTCCCTCAGCTCTTCAGCTCAAGGCTAGCGCTCTACCACTTGAGCTACAGTGCCACTTCCGATTTTCTGGTGGTTTACTGGAGATAAGAGATTCACAGACTTTCCTGCCCGGGCTGGCTTTGAACCTCAATCCTCAGATCTCAGCCTCCTGTATGGACAAGTTTGATGGAGTTCATATCACCATCTGTTTTCAAAAAGTTAATTCCTGTTGGTGCATAGTTACAAACTCACCTAGTCAGACATAAAGGTTTATAACCATGTCAAAATCAGATGAATTCTTCCATTGAAAAGATACCTAGTAATCTCTGCTGTCCATTTCAAGGACTGTTAAATGTTTTCCTGCAGTAGTTATGCAGTATGGGTGCCTTGAAGACCAGAAAAATATCCTCTCCAGGTCTGGTTTGCATAACAACAATTACATATAATAAAAATTGTTAAGTCAAATTGACATTTTGCTTTAGACCACAGCCTTGCAAGAGTGATATTTTGCCTCTGAATTTTTAAAATGCTGTTATTTTGGACAAGAGATCATATGCAAACATGTTTAAAATAGTACAAGTTGCGGACAGTTGCTTAATTAAGTTGATAGTTGATCAGATTAACATGCCTATGGATTCTACTGTATGCGATTTTTTTCTGAGTATAAACAATAGTCAAAGGCAAGTTATAACCTAATAGGGGAAAAGTTATTTTGATAATCACTAATGAACATTAAAAATAATCTGTACGGAGGGCTACTTCGCTCTTTAAAAGATATTTTAAGAGTACAGCATTAAGACTTTACAAAACGATGACACAAACAACATATTAATTTTTTAACATTAATTTAATTGAAGAGCTAACTTCAAGGGATAATCCAGGCAATCACTGATATGTACAAAGGAAGTGACAATGAACTCACATGTAATGCAACACTAGCTTCTTCCTTAGCCTGGGTAGTAAGATTAATGTGTCCCCACCAAACAAAACATATTTGCATGTCTAGGGATATGAGCTCTTTGCTTACTTTGGCTTTTCTACAGCCTACAGAATGGCAAAATAAAATGAATAATAAACACTAAAAGAACAGGAAAGGCACTAAGATCCATAGAATCAGACAATACCTCGAAATTGTATTTAGACAATGCCTAGTTTTACACTGAAAGCTTCAGTAATTCTGACTGATTTAAAAACACGGTTTTGCCCTTACATATTACTTACTCTTAATTACTTTCCTTCCAGATTCACACATCACCGAAGGTTAAGAGGGAACACTGAACTATTAATGTTAATTTTTTTAATCGCAAGAACTACCACTTGCATCTGAAATGCTAATGACATTAACTTTACAAAAATGCACGTAGGGAGGAGAAATGAATTAAGTGCAGAATAATCTTAATAATTAGCAGACTTACTAAGACCATCATCTAAAAAGTTAAATTTAAAAGAAATATTTCTATAATCTAGAGTTTATCACTAGGTATTAAACTTCTGAAATTAGTTTTGATCTTGGTCTAATTTTAAGAATTGGAACAATGTTTAATTTCACTTAATAGGCTAATTTTACTTAATAGACTAATTTCATTTTTAATAGGCTAATTATTTCATTTTTACCCATTTATCAGTATGCATCTTTGACATATTGCAAGATGAAAGTATAAAATACTTCCAGTGATTCTTTCAGTGTTTCCATCTTTAAATTTATCATCAAAGATAATTTACTGTTATATTATTTAAAAAATAAATATTGAGAATAGAATAATACAGATATGAATGTAAACATAAAAATAGTGTACTTCTGTAGGTAAAGTATACTTCCAGCTATTTTGTAAGTATTTAAAATCAAATGTTAAGAAGTGATGTTTAAAAGTTGGAGCTAGTGGCTCAAGCCTGTAATTCTAGCTACTCAAGAGGCTAAAATCTGGGGATCATAGTTTGAAGCCAGCCTGGGCAGGAAAGTCCATGAGACTCTTATCTCCAGTAAACTTCTCAGACAAAGCTGGAAGTGGTGCAGTGGGTTATTCAAGTGGTAGAGTGCCAGCCTTCAGCACAAAAAAGCTCAGAGATAGAACCCAAGCCCTGAGTTCAAGCCTCAGGATTAGGGGGAAAATGATCTATAATCCTAATGTATTTGTTCATAGAACACATGAGCACAAGTTGATTTTATATACCTTATTAATTAATGAATAAAACAATAAGCTTTTAGGGTCAGTTCAAGGGAGAATTCAAGGTACTACAGATGTGGATAAAGAAGAGCAAAATTCATTTATTAGTAGATACCAAACAATTCAAAAACCAATCGAATACCCCACTGTGTCTCCTAGACAGAAGAATTAGCATTTGTCAGACAAAAGCATCTTGCATGATTCTGAATTCTCTCCAGTTGACAGCATTGTAAAGGAACCACACGGTGAAGGCAGAGGAAGCCTGAATGGGGTGTGCCATGTGGACTGAAAGCCTAGAGCTCTTTCTTCTCCATTCAGAGACGTCCACGATCACTTCCCACTCAGCTCTATCCGCTCCCCCAACCAGTTCTCTGACAGCACTGCTCTTTGTTAAATTTCTGTGAAGCAAGTAAAATTTGTCTCTGAATTAAACTGCCTTTCCAGTCCCATTGGTAAAGGCTTTTTGCTCCTTGCGTGGGAGATTGCTCCTTGAAGCATATTATTTATGCGAGTGACTCTATTGAAGAAGTCATTCTTTTTGATGTATGTATTGCTATCATAATACAGGAAATCTTCTTAGGAAGGAAAGGTGGCTGCGCTTTTTATCACCCTCAGTGAGGTATCTACACATAAATACTGTTTTTCTCTGATTAACTTAGTGATCTGAAAAATTGTTGTCAATCGTTTGTGAAGCTCAGGATTCAGAGTTGTCTGTAATTAGTTCTGTCTCCTCCAGGTGTGGAGATCAGCGATGGCCAGTGGCATTCTGTGTCTTTGTTTGCTAAATGGAGCCACCTGAGCATGGTGGTTGATGATCACTCAGCTGTTCAACCCCTGGCCCCCATGCCCATCCATTCAGGGGATGCCTACTATTTTGGAGGTGAGTGAGGGCAACTGGATTTGTACTGGCCGACAGTGGAAGTTTTGTTTATCCTCCCTGCCTTGTGTTCTGGGTCTCTCCTCATATTTACATCGAATCAATACAAAGAACTGATTTCTTAGCTAGCACCTCATAGTTCATGCCTGTAATCCTAGCAATTTAGGAAGCTAAGAATTGAGGATTCTGGTTCCAAGCCAGTATGTAGGCAGGACAGACCTGAAGATGTCTTTTCTCCAATGAACCAGCAAAATGCCAGAAGTGGAACTGGGGCTCAAATGGTAGAGCACCAACCTTGAGCAAAATAATAACAACAACAGAAACAATTATAATAACAATGGACAGTGCCCAGGCCTTGAGTTCAAGCCCCAATATCCACACCAAAAAATATTCTATTACATCAATGTCTTTCTGTTTTGAAGGAACATAAAAAGTTGGTTCTTTCTGTACTTTAGAAACAAAAAGAGTTGGTTCTTTCCAATAAAACATAAATATTTTCAGAAAAGTTATTTCCTTTTTTTTTCTATTTTGTCCAGGCTGGCTTTAAACGTTGATCTTTCTATCTCTACCTCACAAGGAATTGGGCTTATAAGCACACTTAGTCCATTTTTTATTTATTTATTTATTTATTTACTCATTCATTCATTATTTTTAAAGCAAATAATAAAATTTCTCAATTGTGAAAGCTCATTCAATTTTTTGTGTTCTTTAGCATGAAGATATTCTGAAAGGAAGTAGCTCCTTGCACATTAACACTAAATACTTATTTAGATTAGAAGTAGACATACTGTGGCCTCTAACTTACTATTATATAGTCTCAATTAAAGAATTGCTATACATTTTGAAAGTTTCTTAAAAATTTTCTAAGAATATCTGTCAGAGACCTTATGATGATCCACCAAGCCTTAGGCATGTACTAGCTGGCTTTTTAAAGAAGACATTTGCAGCATTTGATGAAGATAAATGCTTTGTGATTTTACTTTGCACTTGTCTTTAAACAGAAGGCCATTTTACAATGATTGCATTCTCTTTCCTTAACTGTAGTGGGTTTGTTTGAGGGATGCATGAATCAAAGTTCTGTTATTGGGCTATCTGATGTAACTCCATAGGCAGTGGAAGAAACTTCAAGTCATTATTTTTTTGTGTATGTGGATTAAATATGGAGATAAGATCGCTTAATCTAGATCAAAGTCATGCAGTGATGACCTTACCTGTAATGTTATTTTTGAAAGTAGTACAGGTGTTTGAACTCAGGTTCTCACACTTGCTAGGTAGGCACTACTCTACCACTTGAACCATGATTTCAGTCCCTTTTGCTCTGGTTAAATTTGAGATAGGATCTTGAATTTTCCCAAGCCAGCCTGGACCATGATCCTCCTATTTATGCTTTCCTAATAGTTGGGTTTGACACATGTGTGTTAGCACATCAAGTTGAGATGGGAGTCTTAAGAACTTTTGTGGGCCTGAACTCTGGGCCTAGGCGCTGTCCCTCAGCTCTTCAGCTCAAGGCTAGCACTCTACCACTTGAGCCATAGCACCACTTCTGGCTTTTTTTTTCTGCTTATGTGGTGCTGAGGAATTGAACCCAGGGCCTCATGCATGCAAGGCAAGCGCTCTACCACTGAGCCACCTTCCCAGCCTGTCTTAAGAACTTTTTATAAAGACTGGCCTCCACCTGCTATCCTCCTAATCTCTACCTTTTTAGAAGCCAGGAGCACAAGTTGTGAGTTCAGCTTTGCCTATACTTCTTAAACATTATTTCTATTCTAAAAAAGACCACACAAGAATATCATAAACCTTGCTATTTGTAATGTAGGTGGGATAAGGCCTTCAGCTGTACTTAATTTCTTCCTTCCATCCTTCCTTCCTTTCTTTTCTGTTGGTGCCACTCCCAGTTTTCTGGGAATTAATTGGAGATTAGGGTCTCTCAGACTTTCCTGCTCGGGCTGGCTTCAAACCACAATCCTCAGATTTTAGCTTCCTGAGTAGCTAGGATTACAGGTGTAAGCCACCAGTGCCTCTACTTAATTTCTAATATTCGAAATAATTATATATCTGGGTTTTTTTATTTCTAGAATAGTCTATTCTGCTGTTTTTTCATTTATCAGCATGTCCCTTGGTAACTGGCGACTTTTTATGTTGTCAACACTATCCTATAGTATTTGGTTATATGTTTGACTGAAGTACGAAATACAAAAATTACTATTAAAAAAAAAATCTGCCTGATGCTGGTGACTCATACTAGCTAATATATTAGCTAGTAATATTAGCTAATCAGGACGCTGAGATCTGAGAATCTCAGTTCAAAGCTAGCCTGGTCAGACAAATCCAAAAGACTCTTATCTCCAATTAACCAGCAAAAAGCCTGAAATAGAGGTGCTGTTCAAGCAGGAGAGTCCGAACATTGAGTGAAAAAGCTGTGAGCACAAAGCCCTGAGTTCAAGGTTTGGTACCAGCAAACTCCCAAATCTAAGATATTTCTATTCAGTCAATATAAGAAGGTTTTAAAGTATGCTCAAATACACACTCCTACAAAATATCTATTTACCATAGTTTTCGATACCTGAAAATCTCCAACTACATTTTAAAAGTAATATTTTCCAAGCTTCTCCTAAATGAAATATGGGATAAGAGGGACATTATATTTTAGTTTTGTGTCTACATTATAAGCATGAAGCTACAGGGCAGTTATGTCTTAGGTGAGATTTTAAAAAGGAAACAAACTTCACCAGCTATGCAATCATTCATATTATAGGAATTTAAAATCTTAATTTCATCTTACTTTTTAAAAAAATCCTGGGTTCCAGGCAGTAGCTTGCATTTCATCAGCTCTCACTTGTATCCTTACTGCTTTTACTAGAGAGAGATCAACCCATTGCCTCATGCATTCATTCCTCAAGAATCCGTACACAAAGGGAAGAAAGGTCTCATAGCAAGAGCTGTGAAATAGGTTCATGAGGGGTGTTGATTTTCCCTTGTCCCTGTGTTTCTCTCTTCAGGCTGTCCCCACAACAGCTCTGGCTATGGATGTGAAAATCTCCTGGGAGGATTTCAGGGCTGCCTGAGGTTCATCTCCATTGGTGACAAAGCGGTGGATCCCATCTTGGTACAGCAGGGGGCGCTGGGGAGTTTTAACGACCTCCAGATAGACTCATGTGGCATCACCGACAGGTAAGAGCCATCCTGGGTCATGTAAGCATGCTTGGTTTCCAAGTGGGGAAAAAAAAAATTCCCCCTCTCATTTTCTATTATCTTTGTGAGGATTAGAAAACAGGCAGACATATTCACCATGGTTTATTTTTTTAAATGATAGTATAAAATACCTTATACATTTTCACTTAACTTGGTGAGTTATCCAGCTAAGCTTTTGTAGCCATGGCTGGCAGTGAAGTAATATTCTGAGTATAGAAGAATGGAACAAGTTGCCAGTCTTTTTGTTATAGCATCAGCCACCAAAATGCCACCTCTTCTAGAGAGGAAACAATTATCCTGAATAGATAGGATTATAGGCGTGAGCCACTGGTGCCTGGCAAAAGTATTCTTTTTAATTGAAACTTCAACATGAACAAAATAGTTGCTGGTTTATGTTTGGATAGGTTTTTAACTTCCAAATCATGTCTGACATCAGACTCTTAGAATCTTACTGTGACAAAAAAAATCCTTGTTTTATCTATGTTTGGCCTAGATTCCATGAGTTACAGTTGAAAATGGGGCTCTATGCTTTATTACTATCGGGACTCTTCTGCCACCTAGGACAGAAAGGTCGCCATTTTCTCACAACTGGATCTCACGCTTGCTTTCCCTCTGCGTGGCTCTTCTTTATGCTGCATGCCTTTAGTTTGAATTCCATATCAATTTTTTCACAAATAATGTTACATTTAGTTGGGGAAAAATCCACTATTATATACCTGTTGATATACCTTGCTTGTTTTTAAATAGTTCTTATTTCAAATATTTTTTAAGCAAAATGACATTCTCCCTGTTGATATCAAACTTCAAGGTTGTTTTTTTTTTTGTTATCAATTCAAAATTTGTGGAATCTTTAAGTCAGGTATGATCTCAAAATTGCCCACTGTGTTATGAAGAAGGAGATAGCCAAGAAAACCATGAAAATTCCACCCCCCCCCCACACACACCAGTTTCCCACTTGTTTTTATTCATTTCTAAAGGTCTCCTTTCACACATACTTTACCATATCTTAACCCTCATTTGAACAAGCTGTGGCTGTGATTGCCTATATCTACTCGTCTCTAAATAAGATTAAGCTCCCATTCATTAACTTTGTATAATTAGTCCAAGTTTGACCTTAAGTATGTGGTGCATGTTGGGGTGCTAGAATGCTTGGATGTTGGGGTTATGAGTAGGCCAAAGGATGTTGTGATTTTTTTTTCCCCAACCCCTTAGATTCTTCTCTCCAAGGATTGCTGGGGGCCGGGGGAGGTAAAGTAGGAGAAAAATGAGGGAAGTGGTAACAAGTTTGACAAGAAATATACTTATTACTTTACTTCTGTAACTGTAACCCCTCTGCACATCATCTTGACAATTAAAAAAAAAAAACAAGAAAAAAAGGATTGCCAGAGGGACAAATATAAACCTCCTATCAGCCTTCATATCCCAGATCTGGTCTCAGACCTCCAATTAAAACCAAGTGGCCTCATTTAACATCCTCCCAGCTCCTCTCTGCCCTTCTGGCCATTTCCCCTTTCAGCCTTTCCTCCATGTCCTGCACCTACATCCTGGAAAGTAAGTGGCTTTTAGGCCACTTCCATTCCCTTCCATTCCCTTCCTTTCCCTTTCTTTCCCTTCCCTTCCCTCCTCCTCCTTCTTCTTCTTTTTTTTAAAAAATTTTTATTGTGAAAATACCGTACAGAAGGGTTACAATTACATGGGCAAGGTAATGAGTACATTTCTTATCAAGCATTGTTGCCTCCTCCTTTGTTTCCCCTTCCATCCCTTCCTAACCCCCCTCCCCCAGACATTATGTTTTTTGACGTAACGTCTTGTACGTCTCATTGTTGCAATGGGTCCACCTGTATCCTTATTTAAACCATTTGTTTTTTTTCCTTCCTCTCCACAAATTACACCAACATCAAATACATTCTTTAGTGATATTATCACCTAGGGGAAGAAGCGGGGCAGAGGCAGAGATCACAACCTCATGGCTGTGAGATAAATAGCGTGATGGTATTTAACCAGGTCTCTGGAAGTCTCTACTTCTTTCTGATGCTGCTCTGTGGTCATAAGCTTGCTAGTTTAAACACAGGGCTTCCTTCTCTGACTTTTCCTTACAATCCTGGAGGCAGGATTGGCTGGAAGACCACCATAGTTTAATAATTGGGGGTGGGAGGAAGCCAGAGAAAATTCTAAACTGTGACTCTTCCAACTTTGTTGTTGTTGCTCCCTCTCCCCCCTCCTCCTCCTCCTCCTCCTCTTCTTCTGTGACCATTTTGGCTGTCTGGTGTCCCAAGGATGGGATTTTTCTCCTTATTTTTGAAGCACAACAACCAAAAATGCCGTTGAGATTTTGATAGAGATTGCACCAATTCTCTAGAGAGGTTTGGGTAGAACTTACAACTTAATAAAGACCAAGTTTTCCATTAACTAATCTCTCATTTCACATCTAAAAGACAGCAACAAGCTGACCTAAATTAAATGTTCTTCAAAGTGGTTGGGGCTTTGTTACCATGTAATGTTTTTATTTTCTTCCCTGCCTCCCCTTCTTTCTTTAAAAAAATGTCCACAAATACTTACCGAGACTAGCAACTTTTATAATTTTATGCATCAAATCAATTTTGCTAAACCACATATCAAGCTATTTTGTCATTCTGGATAAAAAAGAACAAGAATTAAGATGTATTGAAAACTCTACTATCACACATCCATAGTAGTCACACGCCGATATATGTACTTACGCGAAATGTATCATAATCAGGAAACCACCCTGGCAGACTCATCAGCCATCACGGGGAATTTTTTTTAAATTTTAAATTAACCTAATTTTCCCAGGGAAGTCACTGGTTTTCTGATGACCGGCCAAGGATGACAGTTGTGTTTGTTCTCTGGTAGGTGTTTGCCCAGCTACTGTGAGCATGGGGGTGAATGCTCCCAATCGTGGGACACCTTCTCCTGTGACTGTGAGGACACAGGTTACACCGGAGCCACCTGCCATTCCTGTAAGCACCATCCCCATTGTCCTCAGTTTAGTGATTTTATTTGTATCTGTATATTTGCAATCAGGCAGACACATCAGGATGTTTTAGCATCCAGGTATTTCTGGTTTATAACCCATTCATCCATCCACCCATCCATCCACCCATCCATCCATCCATCCATCCATCCATCCATCCATCCATCCATCCATCCATCCATCCATCCATCCATCTATCCATCCATCCATCCATCCATCCGTCTATCCATCCATCCATCCATCCATCCATCCATCCATCCATCCATCCATCCATCCATCCATCCATCCATCTACCCACCCATCCACCATATCTATCTATCTATCTATCTATCTATCTATCTATCTATCTATCTATCTATCTAATCTAACTTATCTGTCTGTCTGTCTAAGGAGCCTATTTTACAGCGTTGAGAATTGAACCCTGGACCTTGCACATGCTAGACAGTGCTTTTCCACTCATCTCTGCACCCTTAAGCCCAGCCTCATTTAATACAAAAGTGTTGAAGGGGTCCCATGTTTTTAAGTACTCAGAAAAATGCATGCTTCTGTCATCATTTCCTTACAATTATTTATTATCTCCAACAAAGAAAACCACAGTTATAAGAGATCTTAAGTACCTCTTCTAGAATTTTATCAGGTGATATACCCATCCAGTGTTTTTTTTTTATTTCCATCTTTAATTTTATTACATTTGAACTTGAAAAACTGGCAAATGAATGTTTTTCTACCTTTCTCCTGTAGAATGGCTTCTTAGATCTAAAAGTACAGCAGAGAAATACAAGGTTACACCACACATCTTTGTTTTCATTTTGTTTTTTATTCTGTACTAGATATTATTCAACTGTGCTTATTTTACCTTGCCTACCAATTTCCTTTTTCCATTCTACTTAACACCATTCATGTTCCTCCTTTGGGCTTTCCTATCAGTCAAGAATAAAGCCAACCTTATCAACAACAAAGGAATTTACATTTATTTGGGGCTAATTAGGATTACAGTCTGGGAAGACACAGATTCTAGCTATCTTGAAAATGTATTCTGAAGTTTTGACAGCAGCCTGTGTAGATTCAAACCAAAGGGGATTAGAAATTCCACCACTTGTTAGTAGGAATTGTTATCGATGCTGGTTAAAGTAATCCTAGTTACTCAGAAGGCTGAGATCTGAAGCCAGCCTAGACAGAAAAGTCCATGAGACTCTTATTTCCAATGAATCACCAAGAAAAGCTGGAAGTGGAGCTGTGGTTTACGTGATAGAGTCCTAGCCTTGACCAAAAAATGCTCAGGGCACTACCCAGACTCAGAGCTCAAGCTCCAGGATGGGCACACACACCACACACACACACACACACACACACACACACACACACACACACACACACACACACACACACACACACACACACACACAGAGTTAAGGGATTTGGTGCAGTTCAGTCTCTGGGTGGTTTGGAGAAGGGTTGATTGAACAGGTCAGCAGAGCTTAAAAAGGGTTCAAAGGTCAACACACATGGCAGCGTGAGTACACATGTGCAGCCTCATTCGATTGCTCAGCTACAGATATCTCTGAGACCCAGTGGTCTTATTTTAAAATACACTGAACCATGGTGTTCCTCTTTGATTTTTTTCCCCTTGATGTGCTTTTAAGTATTTGGAAACATTTTTCAATTAATATTTATGGATATATACAAGGGCGATTCAATATAAAATGTCCTTATTACAAAGGCATATATCTATTTCCTTTTTCTTCCCATTATAATGATCCATTTTTTCTTAGATTTCATTTCTTCCTTCTATTTGCCCAGCCTTGCCTGTGCAGATGCCAACACTGGCTGTTGAAAGGCACCTTTGAACTTTAGGACTCCATTGAAATTAGACCCCAGTTCCAAAAATCTGAGAGTCCAATATTAAGCCTGACCACTCCCTGCCCCGCATATGCCAAATAAGGAAATATGATGAAGGGCAGAGAAAGGAGATTTATGGGAGATAGCACTTCAGAACATCTTCAGGGGTTCAAACACCAGCTTCAGGTTAAATAGGGAGTGAGGAAAGGGTACTAAGTTAAAGGTATGGATTGATTGACCATTAGCAAAGTCTTTTCTTTTCCCGGGAGGAATACTGGAGAAGTTATCACTTTGTTACTGGAACATGACCAGAAGCCAGGTGGTTTTGAGTTTGACCCTGTTTTCTTTAAGATGATAAGAAGACACTGCTTGTTTGAAGACTTGCCTTCCACATAAGATTGCTTGTTTGTGAATCTAGTCGTTTTTGGAGGGCCTGGTGTTTACCAGGCTGACTGTTGCACAGAATAGGTCAAATCAAAGGGCACAGATAGAAAGTTGGGAGACTTTGAATTAATTCACGGGACCCAGCAAAAGCATTTTCTAAGTTGCTTCTTACATAACGAGCAGATCCACCACACTTACCATCTGGCATGTAGCTTCTCCTAGGAGTCATTAGCATCTTTCAGCTTTTCCAAATGGGTTCTTCCCTGTAAGCTGATCTTTCTTTTAAATTTATGCTGAAGATTAACCATGTTCATTATCTGCAGGTGATAATTCCATATCCTGGCAAAACATTTACTTGCACAAATGAAAATATTCAATTATGTCAGAATAAATTAACATTATATAGGGACATTGCTCCTCAAAATCTTTCCTCTTCTTGTTTTGAATTTGAATTATCCTGATTTGTCATTTGCAAAATACCTGAGGAAGTCACTTTTAGAAATCAGTTTTCACTATATTTTAATGAAGAGAAGTTACTGGCTTCTAAATTATGTCTTTAGAATGTTCATTTGTAGATTGTTTTTAAGTAAGAAAACGATGTGATTACTGCATTATTAAAAAAAAAATTCCAGCGTGCATGTTGTGTATTACAAGATGACGTAGGTAGGTTTAAAAAGATGAAACTTCACTGGATGCTCAGTTATTATTGAGAGAATAAAGGTTTCTTCTTTAATTGTAGCTCTTGGTTCTGAAGTTGCCCTGAATTTGAATAGAATTACATAGCAACAACCTGTACAATTGAGATTCACAGTTTTTCTGGAGTAAATACCTCTTCTAATCTTTTTCACTGCACTTCAGAATCTACACCTTTCCTCACACAAAGGCAAAAGAGAACATGCGCAGGAAGAAAATGCAGCCCCTACTTATCAACACATTCCCACCATGACACCTTCAACTTCTTCCCCTTCCTTCTCGTTCCTTGTTGATTCATATATATTTTTTCTTAAGCAGTTGATGAATCTTGACCAGTGCCATTCTTTGCAACATTCTCATTACGCCTCCCAACTCACTCTTTCCCTCACTTTTCTTAATGTTTTAGGAAACGTATTTTTTTTTGCCATTTAACAAAGCAGTTTATGTATACAATGAGTACACATTGCATACACCCCTACAACATTTTCACCCTCCTTCAACCTACCCTTTCCCTTATTTTTCTTAATTATGTGGTATATACAGTGAATTCTTGACTGAAGTCTACTTCCTTTCTGCCTTCATTTGTCTTCCTCTATCCTTGACCCAAGTACCTATTTCCTGGTACTTATTTTATTGGGCTTGACTTCATGGGCAAAATAGAACTCTATTATATTGTTGGTAGGTATGTAAGCTTGTTCAACAATTCTGGAAAACAGTATGGAGGTTCCTCATAAAACTAAACATAGAGCTACCCTATTACCCAGAAATTCCACTCCTGGGCATTTGTCCAATAGACCACAAACAAGGCTGCAGTAAAGCCAGCAGCACAACCACATTCATTGCAGCACTAGTTACCATAGCCAAGATACAGAATCAGCCTCAATGGAAAAATGGATCAAGAAAATATGGTATATACACACAATGGAATTCTACTCATCCATCAGAAAGAATGATATTGTACCATTTGTAAGAAAATAGAAAGTCTTGGAAAAATTATATTAAGTGAAGTAAGCCAGAACCAGAGAAACAAAGATTGCATGTTTTCCCTCATTTATAATAGCTAGAATCTAGTGCCCATAAATTTATTAGTAAACACACTGTGTGGAATTCAAACAGTTACAAATGAATTAACTTAAGTATAATAGTAGTTAGGGTTTTTTTTATTTGTGATCTCTATCAAGCTAGCCAAGAACTTATGATTTACTTACTCTCTTCTCTCTAGTCCTGAGATGACAGCCATGTACCATCATGCCCAACATAACCTTCATTCTTAATCACCAATACACAATTTCCTCTTCTCCAAAATATACCTAATCTAATAACATTCAGAATTTAAATTCATCTTGACTAGATCGTTTCGTTTTCATTTGTTAATAAAAATGTTAAGCTTTTAGATGTCATCACTAAAGAAATTCCCAACCAAACATGGTATTATAGAAATGAATAGAAGTATCATTGGGTAACATGCAACCTTTCTGTGATTTACAAATGGGAAACATTTGGACATTCATTTAAGATGGTGAGTAAGGATGTTGTTCTGTGTCTAATGCCTGATGTTCCTCTGCAGCCACCCATGAGCAGTCGTGTGAGGCCCACAAGCACAAGGGGAGCCCTTCTGGGCTCTATTCCATCGATGCAGATGGAAGTGGCCCTTTGGGACCATTTCTTGTGTACTGCAATATGACAGGTATGTTATTAATCTTTAGATTTACATAACAGCTGTTTACACATAGCATCCAAAGACACTGTGAAATTTGCTTAGTTGAAAATATGATTAAAATGTGTAGTTTGATCACTGTATAATGCTATGTGTAACTGCTACATATGGTATTTATTAACTTAGTTGTTAATTCCATTTTCATGCATTACTTGTTTACCTTGGTTGGATTGCAGGCAAGGTTTAATGCTGTGCAAGATCACCCTATGGTGCTATACATCCCATGATTCTGTTCACATGCATCATGATAAAATGGAGACTTTCAACTTAGAACCAAATGGAGGTCTTTAACTATGCTAAAATATCATATATAAAAGAATATATTGAATATATGTGTGCAAACAATTTTATACATATGTGTATATATATATACCTTATGTGCTGGTAGTTTATGTACATCTTAGATAATGTAGTGATTTGCATGATATGCTGTTTTCTCATAATCAAAGAAATTTGATTTTTGATATTATAAATCATTCCTGATTTCAATATTATTACAAATAAACACAGCTTGATTATGGAAGATTGCATTAAAATTCCCCTTAGATAATTAAACTTTTTAAAGAGAAATTTCATGCTATTTCCCTCTTCCAATTCTCCAGAAAGAGGAAACATTTTTTAAGTTCTTATATAATGTGCTGAGAAAAGGTTCTGAAGTTTCATAAATTTAGATAGTAACCAAATAAGTCAATAAGCACCAAGAATTTAAAAAGAACCACACAAATTCAAGTACATGTAAATTTTAAGTGTTTTGGGAAAGATTACCAAGCAATACTAGAGCAGCACCTGGACAGCAGTGTGCTGAAGAGAAGGCCTGCCACAAATTCCACTAGTTGCCTCCCTGAACCAGATGATCAGATGAAAGTGAGAATGTGCCATCATGGTTAGCCTCAGTTATGTAGCTTTTCCCAGGAGCCATAAGTATCACTCAGCTTCTTCCTCAAATCCCTCCCTCCCTCCCTCCTTCCCTCTCTCCCTCCCTTCCTTCCTTCCTTCCTTCCTCCTCCTTCTTTCTTTTTTCTTTCTCTTCCCTTCCTTCCTTGCTTCCTTCATCTTTCTTTCCTTTTCTTTCTCTATTTCTTTCCTTCCTTGTCTCTCTTTCTCTGTTCCCTTCCCTCCCTATCTTCTTTTGCTTTCTCTCCTTCCTTCCTCCCTCCTTCCTTCCTTCCTTCCTTCCTTCCTCCTTCCTTCTTTCCTTTTCTCCTTCCCTCCTTCCCTATTTTCTTTCTTTCTTTCTTTCTTCCTTCCTTTCTTTCTTTTCTTTCTCTTTTTCCTTCTTTCTTTCTTTGTCTTCTTTCTTCTTCCTTCCTTCTTTTCCTTTCTTTCTTTCTTGCTTGCTTGCTTGCTTTCCTTTCTCTTTCTTTCTTTTCCCTTTTCCTTCCTTCCTTCCTTCCTTCCTTCCTTCCTTCCTTCCTTCCTTCCTTCCTTCCTTCCTTCCTTCTTTCTTTCTTTCTTTCTTTCTTTCTTTCTTTCTTTCTTTCTTTCTTTCTTTCTTTCTTTCTTTCTTTCTTTCTTTCTTTCTTTCTTTCTTTCTTTCTTTCTTTCTTTCTTTCTTGCTTGCTTGCTTGCTTGCATGCTTGCTTGCTTGCTTGCTTTCCTGCACCCCTTCAAATGGGTACTTTTTATCGCATGATCTTGGCAAAAGTCAAGTCATATTGGGTTAGGCGGGAGTTAAAAAACCTGAAGACTGAGAACTATGGTGACAGGAATCATGCCTTGGACTTGAGATGTTAGAGGAACAACTTACGACATACAACTTGCTTACCTACAACCCTATAGCTCATGGAAAATGACAACCCTGTTCTGACTATCCATGTCTAAGACCTTTCCAGCGGCCATGAGACTTCTAGTGTTGGGAAGTTAATGAGCTGTTCATCCAGCTCTCCCCTGCAGCCTCTGATGGCCCCCTTTTCTTCATGTCTGTTCAGCTGATGCTGCGTGGATGGTGGTACGACCCAGCGACACTGATGTGGTGATGGTCAGAGGCTGGCCCCAAGGCCGCACCCGCTCAGCGACCTTCACCTATGCAGCAGGTGCAGGGCAGCTGCGGGCAGCTGTGCACATGGCCGAGAGCTGCGAGCAGCAGTTAGCCCTGCGCTGTCGCACCACCCAGCTCTCCAACTCCCCAGGTAAGAGCCTTGGTGATGATCTTGCTGCTGCAAGGGTGTGTTGGGCGAATGTGAGGTACTAGAGGTATGGAGATGCATTTCCAGGGAGTAAAGAGTTAGTGCTGATGAGGCTGTATGAGGTCTCACCCGTCCTCTTCCAGACCAGCTGCTGCCCCTTCCCACTTTCTCAAATCTACCTCTATTTGTACGATTTTGGTTTTCCCTAGGCAGGTTCTCTTACCATTTTCACCCCCATCCTACCTCTCCCACTTTGGTCTATAATGAAATTACTATTGATGCTCTTTATTCCAAGAGTTTTACTACCCAAGTCGTCTGATATAATTAGTATCTTAATCCTGAGAAATGAAGCTTATCTTTAAGAAGTTCTGCCTGTCCCAGTTAGACTTTTCTCTTTCCTTCCAGGAACTCTCTCCATCTCCTACAGAAAACTCCACTGTTCCCCCAAGACATCTGTTGTATGATTTATTGCTAGGATTTTATTATCAATGATAAATACTGAAATTTGCTTTAAGTTTTTCAAATGTATCAATCAAAATAGTATATGCTAGCTGGGCGCCAGTGGCTCACGCCTGTAATCCTAGCTACTCAGGAGGATGAGATCTGAGGATCGAGGTTCAAAGTCAGCCCAGGCAGGAAAATCTGTGCGACTCTTATCTCCAATAAACCACCAGAAAACCGGTAGAGGTCCTTTGGCTCAAGCAGTAGAGTGCTTGTCTTGAGCTAAGGAGCTGAGGGACAGCAACCAGGCCCAGCGTTCAAGCCCCACAACCAACCAAAAAAAATAGTATATGTTAGCAGTCTAATAAAGCCCACTCAGATTTCACCCTTTTTTCATCCAACAATCTTCTATTAAAATGAGTTGAAATTCTGTGCTGATGGCTCACACCTGGAATCTAGGCTACTTAGGAGGCTGAAATCTGAAGATCACAGTTTGAGGACAGCTCAGGCAGAAAAGTCTGTGACATTCTTATTGCCAGTTAATCAACAACAACAAAAAAGTGGAGGTGTGGCTCAAGTGGTAGAGCTACAGCTTTGAGTGACAAAGCTAGTAGAAGATTGTGGGTTGAACTTAGGCCCTTGGTTCAAGCCCCACTACACACACATCCAAGTGAAGTGTTGCTGGGGTGCACCTCAGCCACAGGTGTGGCATTCAGGACCATCGATGCATACTTGCATTGCTTCTACTCATTTCTCCTGGCCAGTCAGCCCCTGTGGAATATCACGTTCTTCTGCATGCCAGAAGTTTCCTCCACCTGCTTGGTTCACTTCTGCCTTACCCTTCACTCTTACCCAGGGTGCTAGACCTATGCAAACTTTCCTTGGGCTCCTTCTCAGAGTGATCTGTACCGTCTCAGGATGCCTATCAGCTATTTCGAACTACAAGAAAGAGCAAAAGGCTCTTCTGTTTTACGGCCAAGTGTGAAGTCCAAATTCCAAGCCTTTTGCTTAACCAGCTGCAGAAACTGAAGCAAATTCTTTCTCAGTCTCTGTTTCTCTCCTCAGAAAAAAGTCAGCTCAGAGATACTGATCTCACGAGACTTCCCACCATAAATGTGATTAGATTATCTACATAAAGTTTTAAGACGGGGGCTGGGAAGGTGGCTCAGTGGTAGAATGCTTGCTTTGCATGCATGAGGCCCTGGGTTCGATTCCACAGCACCACATAAGCAGAAAAAGCCAGAAGTGGCATTGTAGCTCAAGTGGTAGAACGCATGCCTTGAGCTGAAGAGCTGAGGGACAGCACCCAGGCCCTGAGTTCAAGCCCTATGACCAACCAAAAAAATAAAATAAAATAAAATAAAAAAAGTTTTAAGAACTAGGAAATAGTCACTCCCAGTGATTTTTAAAAAATTATAGTTGGCATTACAAAGTTCAATCATTTGTTAGTTCATCTAGGTCATCACTGTTGAATTTTAATCAGGGAGAAAGGTAATGCAGCAAACGAAAGCAGGTCTGTAGAAAAAAAATCTGCTGGTTAGTTAACCAGGTAAAGCTAAGGGAAGAGAGGGAGTAGGTCACAGGGAACAGTGTTCTGATGGAATCAGAAAACACTCCGCTTAATCAATCAGTCAGCAAGCACCTCACTGGTGAAGTAGCCCACAGCCTGAGCACCACGCAGATCATGAAAGGCCCTGCCCAGCAGGACTAGCATGCTTTTCATGAATATATTTGCTCGTGAGTGTGAATTGGCTTTACTCCTAGACAAACAGCCAAAAGAAAACCATTTTATTACTATTACTGTCATCTTTAAGTAGTTGTACAGAGGAGTTGCCACTTAATGAAGCAGTTTAAGAATACAGTAGTATATCTTGATCAATGTCATCCCTTTCAACATTCCCACCCATCCCTTCCCTACTCACCCCTTCCTCACTCTTCTTAATTTTGTAGGGTATACATTGAATTCCTCACTATTGTAGGCTATACATTGAATTCTTTTTTTTTTCATTTATTTACCATTTCTTTTTTTTTTTTTTATTGTGAGAATACCATACAAAGGAGTTACAATTACATGGGCAAGATAATGAGTACATTTCTTATCAAGCATTGTTGCCTCCTCGTTGTTTCCCCTTCCCATCCCTTCCCATACTCTCCCCTCCCCCCCACCCGACCCTCTCCCCACCCCCCACCAAAGTTGTTAAGTTCGTTTTTCGATGTAATGACTTGTACATCTCATTGTTGCAATTCTTGACTGCATTCTCCACCTCTTTATTCATCTACTCCATTTCTCCTTGACCTCAGTCTACCCCTTTTCAAGTACCCAATTACTGGTGTTCATTTTGTTGAACTTTGACTTTGCCTTTCTAAGGAATTATACTGTTTGAGGTCTCCTTTGAATCTCCCATATTAGTTTTATATGTTTTCATAAGACAGACTCCAGAATGGAAGAAGATTTTTGCCAGCTACACACAGGAAAGCCATTTTTAATTTGAAGAATAGATGATTGCAAGTGAAAACAGGACGAAGTTGTTAGTAACAAAATATTGGCACTTTTCTATGCACATTCAAAACTCACATTCTGTATTTGCATGTCTTATAGCAACCATTATATGGCTGCTGGTAGAGAATTTTAAATATAAACCTTCTTTTTAAAGTGAATAGATCTTTTATTGAATTAATAGGATATGTATATAATATATAATGTACCATACATAAAATTAAATGAAATAATAAAAAATACATTATATATAAAATTATATTTGCTATATTTTATATATTTGTTATATATTTATTATGGTATATAATAGTAAAGTAATATGTTATATGTATTTACATATGTAACATAAACAATGTACATGAACATATAACATATATAAATATTAATAAGAAAGGCTGACAGATATAATGTGTATATAATTATATATACATATATATGAACATACATATATAATTTATATATCAGACATATATCCTGAATTACCAACATCAATGCATGAAGATATATAATGTTCATAGCACTCCAACAGATTTTCTCTGCCTGTTTTTTAATCCATACTTCTTTCAAATTTTCATGTGTATGCACACGTGCACATTGCGCTTACAGCTTTTTGCAGATGAATTGGAGGTAAGAGTCTCCTGGAGTTTTCTGCCTACGCAGATCTTCAGATCTCAGCCTTCTGAATAGCTAGGATTATAGATGTAAGCCACCAGAGCCCTAGACAAACATCTAAAATGGACCTAGAATTTCCAGAAGCTTCTGATTAGAGTAAAGATGAAATGGGAGTTGAAAATAGCCTACATTTTGCTCATACCACCCACAAACTTTGACCTGCTTTGCTTTGCTAGTGGACATTAGCCAGTCAGGAGAATCTTATACTGTACAACATTGTAAAAGGAGGTCATGTTTACCTCTGCAATTGTGCTGATGCCTGTGCTTTATACCCGGAAATTATGATGTAATTGGTACAACAAACAGAGTGGGCTTAGGAAGGCTTTATTTTTTTTTTTTAAAGATCACTGAAAGATTTTCCCTCCACCCCCTCTCTCCCTGCCAATTTCTGTGCTATGGGTTGAAATAATTGAGGAACTTGAACGTTCTATTTCAGACATTGACAGTTTCCCCCACCTTCTGCTTTCCTTTGGAAAAGATGATATAATTGTCCCTTATGATTTTATTGGAGTTTAAAAAATGGTTAACACTTTTTCACATCTTAAGATAACTACAGGGAGAGAGAAAGAGCCTGAGGGAAGTGGAGACACTGTCCAAAAAGAAATGTACTCATTACCAGACTTACATAACTTAACTCCTCTGTACATCACCTTCTATAATAACAATAAAAATATACACAATGACAGCAAGCAAGCAAGATAACAAGAGTCTCATCCACAATCGTGAAAAATAATTGAAAGAACCCGAGTACCCTATATCCAGTTCCCCCAATGGTGACTGACGTCTTGTGAAGCTGACGTTCAGTATCAAAGCCACACACTGACATTGATGACAGTCAAAATACACAGTGCCTCCATCAGTACGAGAATCCCTTCCATAACCACACCTTCTTCCCCTTCCAGCCTTCCAGTCCAGGCCACCACTAACCTATTCTCTATGGTGCTGTCATTGCTGTTTTCATTCAAAGTATGTCACATAAATGGAATCCCAGAGTGTGTCCTTTGGGATTGACTTCTTTTACTCTGCATCATTCACTGGAGATTCATGATCACCGTTGCCTATCAATAATTTGTTCTTTATTATTACTGGATGACAATCCACAGTATGGATAAACCATTCACTTACAGAAAGACATTTGGCTGTTGGCCATTTGAATGTGTGAACTTCACTTGTCATTTCCCTGTGGTAAATACTAAATTCCAAAGGTTTTCTTATTTTTTCTGTATTGTATTTTACTTTTGACTTTACTATTTACTTCTTTGGGATGTTTTTTATATGTACATTTGATGAATATAAATAATTTTATCATGATTATTGATTATATTATATATTACATAATATAACATATAAGTATATATTGCATAATTGTAATATATAATGATTATATATAATTACATAAACATAATGATTATATTATAATTATTGCATAACTATAATAATTACATTATAGTCATTATTATATAATTTATAAAATGTAAGAATCATCTCTCTCTTTTCCTCTTTTCTTCTCTCTGCATTAATGAAGGTCCAATTGCTCTAAAATCTTATTTGTTAAAAGACAATCCTTCCTCTATTGAATTGTAATTTCAACATTCTCAAATATCAGATAGTTTTGTGTGGTGCATCTATTTCTAGTTTCTTCATCTGTTTCATTAATCTTTATGTCTGTCCCTCTACCAATATTATCACAACATCCTGAATACTATATCTACCTAGAGCAGGGTTAGTTCCCATTCCTCCCCTGCCCCCCTTTCACATTCCTTCTTTCCCCCCGCCTCGCCCCCAACACACATTTCAACTAACTTGAGTACATGCCTAGGAACATAATTGCAGGATCTTATGATAAGACAGTTAAGCTATTAAATAGGTACCACACTGTCTTCCAAAGTGACTTTACTCTTTCACACTCCTGCCAGCAATGAATGGGGGTTCCTGCTACCCCAATCCTTGTCAGCATTTAGTGGTGCCCGTGATTTGGATTTGGACTGCTCTAATAGATGTAAGGATATAGACAGACATTCCATGCTAGCACTAACTAAATGAAAGCTAGAGTAGTGGAATTAATTTAAAGATAAGAGTAAGGAAAGTCATTAGGGATGAAGAAGGGGGTTACACAATGATAAAGGCATCCGTTTTCCAAGAACACATGACAGTGCTTAATGTTAATGCACCTAACAACAAAGAATCAGAATATATGAGGCAGAAACTGACAGAACTCCAAGGACAAAGAGACAAATGCACTCTGACCCCTGGAGGCTTCAATACCCTCTATCACTAATGAACAGATCCAGCAGGCAGAAAATCATTGGAGGATGTATTTGAACTAAACACCACCATCAGTCAACTGGATCAAAGTGATATGTACAGAATACTTCACACCAACAATTACAGAACTCACGTTCTTCTCAAATACATGAACACAAATATAACCATAACATACACTTTAATGAACTTGAAAGAACAAAATTATACTACAACATATAATCTCAGATAGAAATATAACCAGGCTAAAGATAACAAAGGATCCCTCCACCAGATAGCTTCTTCAAGGTCATACCACCTCCCACACGGGGGGCCAAGCATTCACAACTTGAACCCTTGGAAGCAATTGTCTTCTTTTATACCCTCCTGCTTTCCCACCCCTTTCCTTGCTTTGAAATCTCTTTATATTTTCTGCTTTTAACTGAGTTTCTTATATGATGTTATATACCATTTTCTCATTTTCAGCATATAATTCTCCTTAACCTTTAGATGATTTCACTTGAGTAGGAAGTATGTAACTAATATACTATATAATTAATATATACTATATATTATAACTAATCTATACTAATATACTAGTATATACTATATGCTAAGACTAATATATACTAATGTACTGTATATAACTAATCTACATCTATGTTCAAATGGCACTGTTCCACTTAAAGATAATTCTGGTCCTCAATTTCATAACACACACATATATATATGTGTAATATATGTTACATACACACACTGGTGTATATATAAGCATATATATGTATATACATATATATCTTATATTTATATATATCTCACTAGAGCTACAGCTCCACTTCCAGATTTTTTTTCTTGGTAGTTAATTAGAGATAAGAGTCTGACAGATTTTCCTGCCCTGGCTGACACTGAACCACGATCCTTAGATCTCAGCCAACTGAGTATCTAAGATTACACTTATGAGCCACTGGCACTCAGCAAGATTTAATATATTATTTATTTATTTATTTAGTCAGTTGTGGGGCTTGAACTCTGGGCCTGGGCGCTTTCCCTCCCTCAACTCTTCAGCTCAAGGCAAGTGTGCTACCACTTGAGCCACAGTGCCACTTACGGTTTTCTAGTGGTTTATTGGAGATAAGAGTTTCATGGAGTTTCCTGCCAGGGCTGCCTTTGAACCACCGTCCTCAGATCTCAGCCTCCTGAGTAGCTAGGATTACAGGTGTGAGCCACCGACGCCTGGCTTGTTTAATGCATTTTAAAAAGGCTCTAGATATTGCTTTCTTCATAAACTTCTCAGAATTGGTGTTTTGTATTTGAAGTGGTAGTAAGGAATACAGAAAATCTTCACTAGAAACTAATTGTAATAAGCAGTAAGTAGAAACTAAGTAAAGTTCCAGATCTTGATGTAGCATCCAATTGTAATAATATATAAATTTGAAAAATGGCACCAAATGGTAAAGCGCTGTTTAAGAAATAGATTGAGTTAATCCAATTCCATTTCCCTCATGCTCTAATTTGGTGATGGCTGCAACCTGTTGTCGGCCACTTTCTCTCTCTGTTTGGGATAGATAATCTTCCTGCTTCTGTATGCTAGCTCCCACACTCAATGGCTGGCCTGCCCTTCCTCCCTCCCTCCCTCCCTCCTTCCCTCCCTCCCTCCCTTCTCTCTCTCTCTCTCTCTCTCTCTCTCTCTCCTTCCTTCCTTCTTTCCTTCCTTTCCTTCCTTCTTTCTTTCTTTCTTTCTTTCTTTCTTTCTTTCTTTCTTTCTTTCTTTCTTTCTTTCTTTCTTTCTTTCTTTCTTTCTTTCTTTCTTTCTTTCTTTCTTTCTTTCTTTCTTTTTCTTTCTTTCTGTCATGGGGCTTGACTCAGGGCCTGGGCACTGTCCCTGGCTCTTTTCCTCAAGGCTGGCACTCTACCACTTTGAACCATAGCATCACTTCTGGCTTTCTGGTGGTTCATTAGAGCTGAGAGTCTTACAGACTTTCCTGCCTGGGCTGGCTTTGAACTATGATCCTCAGATCTCAGATCTCAGCCTTCTGAGTAGCTAGGATTGCAGGTGTGAGCCACTAGCGCTCAGGCCTTAGTTGCACTTCTGATCTTAACATGTGATTCTGTAGAACAAACTAGTATCTGGCATTGTCATTTAATTATTGCTAGTGCCCAGAGATGGTGCTGAATATCTGTACTGGTCAGAATATTAGTGACCCAGGGTACTTTTGTTTCTGAGCATAATATTCAATTCATGAATATTTGTGGCCTGAACAACATTTACTAGTGCTATGTGTTAGCATCTCAATGAATAGCCAGGCCATGTAATGCAAGCAAAACACATCCCACAACAAAAGTGTATTCACTTATGACAGGGAATACCATGTTTTAGGAAATCCCATACCAAATGTGGAATCTATAACAAATGTCCTCACCAAAAATATGGGATGAGATAGGCCAATAAATCAGCATTTTATCATCTCAAACAGACTCTTCCGGATATAAATTCTTCTTGAATCTGTTTGGATGGTGAAATTTTTAAATGTTAGTCATATGGAGAATGTGTAATATTTCCAAATAAGTTAAGGAGTCATTGTCTAATAAAAGAAAAATAGATGGTAATAATTTAAGCCTACCTTTTGAGACCCGGGACTGGATGAAGGGAAGAGAGTTTGATCAATATCCTTAAAGAATCTATATCTATGATGGGGGTTAAAATATCTTCTCAAATGTATTCTTTTTTGCTTCCCTCCCACCCCTCCTCTTCTTTCCCTTCTTTCCTTCCCTACCTCTCCCCTTCCTTTTCTCTTCTCCACTCCCTTCTTTCCCTCCCCTCTCCTCTCCTTCCCTCTCTTTTCCTCTTTTCCTCCCCTCTCTTCCCCTCCTCTCCTCCCCTCTCTTCCACTGCTCCCCTCTCTTCCACTGCTCCTCTCCCTTGCCTTCCTTTCCCCTCCCCTTTCCTTCTCCCCACACAAAATCTGGGAGTGAAGGGAATACATTGGAGTGGGAATGAGGGGCAGTATAGATATGACCTTTCTCGTCCTTATCTTTCAGGTGGATCTCCACTGAGCTGGTGGGCTGGAAGGACCAATGAGACGCAAATGTACTGGGGAGGTTCTCAAAAGTGCACTTGTGGATTAGAAGGCAACTGCATTGATTCCCAATATCACTGCAACTGTGATGCTGACCAGAGTGAATGGTGATTTCCACGTGATTTCCCTGTGCATAAAAGTAGTTTTTAATCCTTAAAAACGTTCACATGAGCTGGTATAAAAAATAACTAAAGTACATTCATGCATTAAGTATGCTCATAGATAAAAATATATGTTTTGCTGAACACCAGTGGCTCAATTCTGTAATCCTAGCTACTCAACAGGTTGAGATCCAAAGGTCACAGTTTAAAGCTAGCCAAAGCAGAAAAGTCTATAAGATTCTTATCTCCAGTTAACCAGCAAACAGCTGGAATTGGATCTGCAAGTACATTCATGAGATGCTTTATTCCAATATAGTGGTATACAATCTCACTGCAACTTTACCTCAATAAAAAACATGAGTAAGGGCTGGGAAGGTGGCTCAGTGGTCGAGTGCTTGCCTTGCATGCCTGAGGCCCTGGGCTCGATTCCTCAGCACCACATAAGCAAAAAGAAAAAAAGCCGGAAGTGGCACTGTGGCTCAAGTGGTAGAGCGTTAGCCTTTAGCTGAAGAGCTGAGGGACAGCGCCCAGGCCTAGAGTTCAGGCCCCACGACTGGACCCAAAACAAACAAACAAACAAAAAACATGAGTAAGTATAGCAAGCAATAGGGGGAAAAAATCTCACTTACAATTTCAATTTGTTTTACTAGTAATTCCAGATCTTAAATCACCTTCTGTCAATTAAAATGTCTTTGTAAAGGTTAAGATATACAACATAAAATACCTGATATTGCAATTGACTGACACCTATTAACTTTGGGCTCCATATGGAGATGCACATCTAACTTCAGTTCCTGAAAGTTATCTCTTTTAACCCTTGGGATTTTCCTTTGCTTCTTTCCACAGCTCTTGATTGTCAGGCTCCAGCCTCCAGCTGTGGGCAGCTCAGGAGACGGAGGCCATTGGCCCTTTCCCCATTTGTATAAGTCAAAGAGAAGAGATTTCATAGGGTGTTGCAAGAACATCCAAATTGTCTACCTCCCACTAGTTTTAGAAAGTAGTTTGAAGAACGCTAGAAATTTCTCTTTTTAAAATTATAGACCTTTCTATCTTTTAGCACATACTTTAGTGTGGACCACATTTGCTTAGAGCAGGAACTAAAGGAACATGTCACCATACCAACACAGCCTTCTTTGTTAAATGACCTTCCTGATGAGTGGAGGGGACAGAAAGCCCAGGAGACTCCAAATCTTCTGATACCTTTTGAATGTCTTCCCAGTCCTTGGGAGAAACAAATTGCTGAGACCTGGGCTTTCCATTGTTAAGGACATTTAGGGAAAAAAAACTTGGGAAAAAATCAAATTCTGATTTAAAAAGAAATGATCATAGAATTATTTGTATTTTACATTTATTTACTTCAATACTGCGGATACACAGATCTTATTCATGCCTAAGAATACACCATTATGAATTGTCTTCCCATCCCCCAAACCATGATTTGCAAATGATTGGGTATATAGAACGCTTACAAGGAATTCAGTCTCTTAATTTTTCAAGTCAAATTGAAGTTTATAACAATGGAATTTACCGGTCTTACACATAAGGATTTTGCAATTAAAGTTACATGTAAAGATAAGATGGGTGATTATGTAGTCCTGATTAAGATGTAAAAATAAGAACATTAATCCTGCTTTTTAATTCAAAGTCTTTGCTGTAATAGTTGAAATGCTTTGTCACTTTTTCCTGATGGGGAATTTTTTTTTATGGAACAATATTTTTTCAGGAATAGAAGCAAGTGGGAAAGTTATTTTGTTATCTATCAAATCATGTGCATATGCATGAATATAATCAGTAGCATTATAAGTATTTTTCTGTAACTTGTTCCCAGTCAGTAGCTTATTTAATACATGTGAAAAAAAAAAACTTCATGATCAAAGCACAAAATTTCTACTGACTTACTGCAGTAATTACAATGTACCAAACATCAATTGTAAATCTAATCTATATAAAAGTACTATAATAACTTAAGATGGGTACTGCTGTCTCACACCTGTAATTCTAGCTACTTAGGAGGCTGGGATCTGAGAACCACCATTTAAAGACAGCCTGTACAAAAAAATCAAGACTCTAATTAACCAGCAAAATGCTGGACTAGAGTTATGGCTCAAATGGTAGAGCAGAAAGCCAAGCAAGAGCACAAGACCTTAAACTCAAGTCACCAAATTGGAATAATAATAACAATGATATTAATAACAATAACAATAATAATTAAAAATATGCTACAACCATTAAGTAATGTTCAGGAGACCTATTTACTTTCTGCAATAGGCAGACCATTATTGTCTTAAAAAAATCCACGAGTGAATTTGTTATAATAGTCATGCATGAAGATTTAATATTATTTTACTTCTAATTGATTATTTCTGACCTTTAAAAAGCAACAAATAAAGCCAGGCACCAGTGTATCACACCTGTAATCCTAGCTACTCAAGAGGCTGAAATCTGAGGATTGCAGTTTGAAGCCAGCCCAGGCAGGAAAGTCCATAGGACTCTCGTCTCCAATTGATCACCAAAATGCCAGAAGTGGAGCTGTGGCTCTGGTGATAGAGTGCTGACTTAGATCACACACACACACACACACACACACACACACACACACACACACACACACACACACAAAACCCAAAACTTAGAGAAAGCACCCAGGCTCTAGTAAAAGTTACTTGCAATGTGAAAAGCTATGAAGTTCTTTAAAAAAAAAAAAAAACAATTAGAATCCTTTCATGACCAAAAAATCAGAAAACTTTAAGAGAATTAGGACACTGGTTAAATGTATTGATTCACACCTCACAGATATCAGGACTTCTTAGAACTTTAAACCCTCACACCAGGGGATATTTAGCATACATTGAAGACATTTTTGCTGTTGAAAAGACAAGGGCTGTTTCTGCTGGCATCTAATTAGCAGGAGTGAGGAATTCTGCTAAAAATGCCCCAAAGGCCAAGAAAGTCACTTCAGCAGAAATTACACAATCCACAATATGGGCAATCCATTGACCAGTCTCTTTGAGGGACATCATTCCCTTCAAGTCAATAATTAGTACTCAAAGTGTCATTGGGTTGTATACTTTTGGGGTGTCATGGACTCTATTTTTCACACTGCATCGTTAATGCCTGGCACAAAGCTGATCAATAGAAGATGACCTCTATTTGTCTGGCTGTCCTGATTCTGGATCTCACATTGAACAGAATAATTTCCCACACTTAGTCTGGTTATTCCTTAAAGCAGGGATTGTATTGCTTCTAGTTTTGAACCTGTGGGCTCGGTTTTATAGCTCATGATATTATCAAGGAAACAGACATCCAATAACTATTAAAAAGACCTTTAAAGTTTAACAATAAAATCCTGTGGCTAGTGCTGGGTAGGTGGCTCAGTGGTAGAGCGCTTGCCTTGCATACGTGAGGCCTGGGCTCAATTCCTCAGCACCACATAAGGAGAAAAAGCCGGAAGTAGTGCTGTGACTCAAGTGGTAGAGCGCTAGCCTTGAGCTGAAGAGCTGAGGGACAGCGCCCAGGCCCAGAGTTCAGGCCCTATGACCGATGACAAAAAAGTTAAAAAATCCAAAATCTAAAGTGTTAACTGTTTATATTTGTAATGAATGATCATTACAGTATTATCTTAAGACTTAGTTTTGGAGAGCAGTTATCAGCTTAGTTATCTTTCAGATGCCATCCAAGGTCATCTCATCCTCCTTAATTTGCTCCCCCACTTTTTCACGGTGTGGGCAGTGACGTCAGGAATTGGCGAATGGATCAGGAGTTGCTCACCTTTCACAGAGCCAACCGACCATGGATTGAAACCTTGGAAACCAAAATGCTTATTTTGGTTCACTTTTAATTCACTTAAGTATGTGATCCCACTGATCAAAAGCTAATTAACCTAACACATTTCTGACATCTGTGGGTCAAGTCCATCCACTGGCCTGTTTTTAGATGTCTGATGAGCTAAGAATTTTGACCTTTCCAAGTGCTGAAAATTAAAAGGAAGACTATTTCAAGACACATAAAACTTGCCTGAAGTTCAAATCTCAGTGCTCATAAATTATCATTGCAACATGATCTTGCCCTTTTGGCAGGTTGGTGGCAGAGTTCAGCAGTTGTTAGAAAGGCTGCATGGCCCGAGAAGCCACTACATGGCCCCCGATCAAAAATAAATTGCCAATTTTTCATGTAGATTCTTAATAACTATTTGTATGTCAATGGTGGTTGTCAAAATACTAAATTTTTTAAAGTATTCCATTAAGTCTTATAGTGTCAGTTTCAAATTGCTATATGATACCATCTGTTAATTGTGTCCTATATTAGTGAAATAATTTTAAGGGTTTGGGTTGCTGTTTTGTAGGACCAGTGACACAATTGTCCTTTCTCAGAAGGAGCACCTGCCTGTCACTAAGATTGTGATGAAGGACACCGGCCAACTACATTCTGAAGCTGCTTACACCCTGGGGCCTCTGCTCTGCCAGGGTGACAGTAAGTACTGAAGAGATTTTTTTTCTTTCTCTAATAAGATATTTTGATCCTAAAAAATAGGAAAATATCCTTATTTTGGTCACAGAAAACAACCAGTGTCAATGCTTCAGACCTGGAAAAATGTCAGAAATGTGTTAGGTTAATTAGCTTTTTAATTAGTGGGACCACATACTTCAGTGAGTTAGAAATGAACCATTCATGGTTTCTGAGGTTTCAACCCACGGTAAGCTCTGTGATGACTGGGCTTGTAGTGAGGTGGAACCATGTGGTAGAGCAAAAGTTGCTTGCTTCATGGAAGTCATCTTCAAGGCCATGCCCCCAATGACCTAATGTCCTACCATTAGGCTCCGCCTCCTAAAGATTCCACCACCTCCTACTAAACTCACAAGCTAGTAACCCAGTCTTTATCACATGAGCCTCTGCAAATATTTAAGATCAAAATCATGAACTGAGCATAGTGCCTCATGCAAATTCTAGCTACTCAGGAAGGTAAGTTCTGGAGGACAAAGATTCAAAGTTAGGTTGGATAGACAAAAGTCCTCATTAAGAAGTCAGGCTATAGGTGTGGCTCAAGTAGTAGAGCACCATAGATGAGCAAGCAAGCAAGTTCAAGTCGCAGTACTGAAAACAGCATAAAACAAAATATTTGAAACCATAGCTATGAAAGCATAAATAAGAAAATGCAGAGATATAAAAACAGATATGAAATTGTCATGTTTGCAAAAGGTCAATTTTTCACTGGTGAAGTGAAATTTAGCTCTACTTCATCTGAAATACTTGGTGCCAATTTTCCAGATTTTGGAATACACAGCACCACTTTTGGCATTTTCTGCTTATGTGGTGCTGAGGAATCGAACCCGGGGCCTCATGCATGCAAGATAAGCACTCTACCACTGAGCCACCTTCCAACCCCTGGAATTTTCACTTTTGATGGAATATCAGTACTCAGAAAAGTTGGATTTTGGAGTATTTTGAATTTGGGGATTTTTGAATTAGGAATATTTAACCTGTATTTATTTATAAATAATTGTATTTATTAGTTGGCTAGTTTGTTGTTTTTAATTTGTTGTTTTTCTTCTAACAGTCCTTAAGTGACACCTATTTCCCGAGTTTGCGAACACTTTGGAGTATTCATGCATTATCCCTCACTCTTAGGACGACTGGACTAGAATAAAATTCTTGAGTCACACTGCATTTTTCCCATTCTGAGTGATATTTTTTCAAATATAATGGATCTGAAATTGTAGAGATTTCAAAGTTAATAGATCCAAAAATATCAAATTTGCTTCTTCAAAATTATTCCCAGCCAGTCGCACCAAAAACCTTGGCATCCTCTCTGACTGGCCTCTTCTTCTTGTGTTCTACATTTGTCACCACCTCCCAGGGTGGTAAACCACCCTACTTCAAGACACTACTGTCCCTTGCCACGAGGTTGGTGTGGTAACTGGTGACAATCTTGCTTTGCCTTTTCTCCAAATAGAATCCTAGTCCTCAAAGTACTCACAGTTTGGATAGTGACAGCATGGTTATATGATGTATTCTTTACCACCCCTCCGGTGAGGACCTACATCCCTTTAAACATGCTCAGCAGGAAAAAACGATCCATGACTGTTTTGCCTTTCCTACTAGAATCATTTTGGAATTCAGCTTCCTTCAACACTGAGACGTCATACCTTCATTTCCCTACTTTCCACGGAGAACTGACTGCTGACGTGCATTTCTTCTTTAAGACTACCATTTCCTCTGGTGTGTTCATGGAAAACCTGGGAATCACAGACTTTATCAGGATGGAGCTGCGTGGTACGTTGCCCCACGGCGGGAACAAAGCACAAATACCAATTATTCTAGTCACAAAAATAAACCGATAGCTAGGTGCCTATGGCTCATGTCTGTGAACCTAGCTACTCAAGAGGCTGAGGTCTGAGGGTTGTATTTTAAAGCCAACTTTGACAGAAAAGTCAAAGAAACTCAATCTTCAGTTAATTAGCAAAAAAGCTGGACTGGAGGCATTGCTCAGGTGATAAAGCAGCAGCTATGAGTAAGAAAACTCAGAGCACAAGGCCCTGAGTTCAAGCCCCAGGATCAGAATTAAAATAAATCAATACATAAATAAATAAAAATACAAATAAATAGCAAGTTGAATAAAATTTTAAGTTATTGTCATCCTTACCTTATAATTATATATTTTTTAATTAAACTGTAAGATTCTGTGATTTAAAACAATTATTTTTTTTGGGGGGGGGCTGGTCATGGGGCCTGAACTCTGGGCCTGGGCGCTGTCCCTCAGCTCTTCAGCTCAAGGCTAGCGCTCTACCACTTGAGCCACAGAGCCACTTCCAGCTTTTTAATTTTTTTCTGCTATGTGGTGCTGAGGAATGGAACCCAGGGCCTCATGCATGCAAGGCAAGCACTCTACCACTGAGCCACCTTCCCAGCCCAACAATTATTATTATTTTTTGCCGGTCTCTTGAGATTGGAACTCAGGGCCTTGGGCACTGTCCCTGAGAGTCTTTTGTTTAAGGCTAGCACTCTATCACTTGAGCCACAGTGCCACTTCTGGCTTTTCCTGTTCATGTGCTGAGGAATTGAACTCAGGGCTTCAAACATGCTAGGCAAGAACTCTACCACTAAGCCACATTCCCACAATCAAAGTTTAACCAATTACTGACAACATTTACATTTAGTGGCTTCTCCCCTCCCTCCTTTTCTTTTTCTTAGTTTCTGGGGTTTGAACTTGGCTTGCTTACTTGGCTGCAGCTTTACCCCTTGAGCCACTCCTCCAGGCCAGCATTTGCTGGTTAATTGGAGATGGAATCTCACACACTTGTCTGCCCAGGTTGGCTGGTTTTGAACTGCAGTCCTTCAGATCTCAGCTTTTCATTAAACACTGGCATCTGGCTTACATTTAGTGTCTTTTAAATTGGAGGAAGCTTTGAACCATTTGCAAGTAAAACTTGTTTATACACCTGAAACAAATTATATTCCATATTCTAGCTAGGGATATATATCTCTGTATTAGCACTGAGCCAGATTGAGTCCGGACTTAGCAAGACTGAATAGTAAACTCTAAGGATAAATGTATCAGTTTTCCTCCTGGGTATTTTGTTCCTTTTCCCCAAGTCAGTCATATTTTTCTTGCATTGTGTTCTCTGGTAATGAGCATGTCATCATTTTTTTCCAAAGCCTGCTCAAGATGTAGTTTTGTCCCCAGTGAATTAACTTGGGCAAGATTCCCATGTGATCTTTGCAGCTCCTACAGAAGTGACCTTTTCTTTCGATGTGGGAAATGGACCTTGCGAGGTCACAGTGCAGTCACCCACTCCTTTCAATGACAATCGGTGGCACCGCGTGAGGGCAGAAAGGAACATTAAAGGAGCATCTCTTCAAGTGGATCAGCTCCCTCAAAAGATACAGCCTGCCCCAGCTGACGGGCATATCCGCTTACAACTCAACAGCCAGCTCTTCATTGGTGAGTGCCACTGGTTTATAGTGGAACATGTGGAGGGGGGTGGTCTGTAGCGATGGGCCAAGAGACAATCATAATGATGAAAGTACCTTCAGTAACAATTGCAAATGGCTACTGCCTTGGCTCTGTGTAGTCATCATCTAGAAGGTTCCATGTGCTTGCTATAAGCTTCTTATTTGACATGTCATTTTGTAAGCATTATTACTGTATTTCCTGTTGACATATGAGACAACTAATATATGGAATCTCGACTCAAGATATCTGATGCCCAAGTCTGACTGGCATCTGTGACTGCTTTGTTTTATCAACACAATTTTATTCCTCCAGTGTCTGCTCAAAAACAGACCATAGGGGGTTCTGGGAAGGTGGCTCACGGGTAGAGCGTTTGCCTTGCATGCATGAGGCCCCGGGTTTGATTCCTTAGCACCACATAAGCAGAAAAATCCAGAAATGGCTCTGTGGCTCAAGTGGTAGCGTGCTAGCCTTGAGCTGAAGAGTTGAGGGACAGCACCCAAGCCCAGAGTTCAGGCCCCATGACCAACAAAAACAAACTAACAAATAAACAGACCAACCCTAAGAAACTGAGTCCATAATGGGAGCACAGTGCATCTGCCCGTGGTAGAACATTCAGGATCTCACTCCTTTCTTCTTCCCTTCCACTCTCCTGTCACACGCTTTTCCATCTCGCGCTTCTTGCTTTATTCTTGCAGTTTACTTGCTTAAAGATTCTAGATCTGGATAGTAGAAGTCTTCCTTCTAATTTGTTTATTCATGGTTTTGTCATTGTTTTTATTTTTCTTAAAGGGAAATATATCTTGCTATCTTCCTTTTCAGATTACTCCATTCAAGCTTAGAAACTAAGCAAATTCAGACTGTAGCATTCTCTCTTGTTGATTTTGTATGCATTTTGAAGAAATTAAGGTCTCAATCTAAGTAGACACTGGCCTGAAGCACAGATTATCATGTAGCCTATTTTTACTAGAAAATACACACAACTCCTGGGCACTAACTGCCTCACAATGAATTCGAATGTGTAGGTCTGTTTGTGTGTGTGTGTCTTTGACGGGACAGTTTATACATAGTGGTTCCATAAAATAGATCTTAAAGCCTAGTTGGTTCTCATATTAGATGAGAAGCAAGCCTCTTCAAAGGCCTAAAAACCATCTAACTACCTGATAGAAAGAACAGGCACATAATCTGTGTTCATCTACTTATAAAGATAGAAGAAGGAAGAGGAGGAAGGTGAGGAAGAAAAGAAGGAAAAGAAGAAAGAGGAAGAGGAGAGACAGAATAGAAGGCAAAGGAGGAGGAAGAAGAGAAAGGAAAAACAATTTTAGTATGAATATTAGCCAGTTGTAACATGCTTAAAAGTTGTGTGACTCATGTTTCACTTACGACCACTTAGGTTTCATGAAATCTGGCAAAATGTGTTCTTTTTAAAGTTATGTGTACTCACAGCACTTTTGGGAAAAAAGTCAGTACTCACCCCCTCCATAAGGCCTGATTTTGATATAGACATAAAATCCTGAATAAAATACCAAGGAGCACATTTGTATTTTCAGTGTTTTGCTTGTAGGGGGAACTGCCAGCAGGCAGAGGGGTTTCCTGGGCTGTATCCGGGGCCTGCGGCTGAATGGGGTGGCCCTGGACCTGGAAGAAAGAGCCACCGTGACGCCAGGTGTGGAGCCGGGGTGCGCAGGCCACTGCAGCAGCTATGGCCATCTGTGCCATAATGGGGGAAGATGCCTAGAAAAACACGCAGGGATCCAGTGTGACTGTGCCTCCTCTGCCTTCGAAGGACCCTTCTGCTCGCAAGGTCAGTAGGACCAGAAAGTGGATCACAGAGCACGTATGTGCTGGTACTGGGGATTGAACTCAGCAGCTGGGTGCTGTCCCTTAGCTCTTTTTCTCAAGGCTGGCATTCTACCACTTGAGCCATCCCTCTACTTCTAGATTTTTGCTGGCTAGTTGGAGATAAGAGTCTCTTGGACTTTCCTGCCTAGGCAGGCTGGTTTTGAATCATGACCCTCAGATCTTAGCCTTCTGAGTAGCTAGGACTACAGGAGTGCGCCACAGGAACCCAATCAAACTTTCCATAAGGGATATAGCCAAAACTTTGACATTGTTAAGAAAGAATAAGTTTGCAAGGTTATTTGACAATAGAGACATTTCTGTCCCAAATTCTTCCATTATATTAGGAATGGGATGTGAGTATTTTTAAAAGCTTAAATCTCCTAAATGCAACATAATTCTCTATGTTATTTCTATTTTCTGTGCAATGCTAACATTTTCAAAATAATTACTTTTTTTTTTCTTGTTGGTCATGAGGCTTGAATTCAGGGCCTGGGTGCTTTCCCTGAGCCTTTTTGCTCAAAGCTAGCACACTACCACTTTGAGCCATAGTGCCACTTTCAATTTTCTGGTGGTTAAGTAGAGATAAGAATCTCCTGGACTTTCCTGCCTGGGATGGCTTTGAACCACAATCCTCATGTCACAGCTTCCTGAGTAGCTGGGAGTACAGGCATGAGCTACCAGTGCCCAGCTAAAACAATCAGGTTTTTCAAAACGCTCTTCTGTGGTTTCAAGATATTTTTTGACCCAAATGACTGATGTCATGCAAGAATACTTTTAAAAATTGCATTTTCACATGAACAAACATCTGATCTAGGAGGGGAAAATATGTATTTAAATATGACATGTCATGATTACAGGACCTGCCAGCCAGTTTCCTGTTTATTATTTGACCATTTGTTCTTGGGAGAATGTCATAGGACAATCTTGTGCTTCTCAGGTGTTCTGAAAGGAAGGGACGGGTGTGAGTACTAAATACACTGTGCTGATTTCTTGACTATACTTGCATTTATAATACTTGTATGGAACCTTCTAGAACACTGAGAAGTCAAAATGAAATGTAATGAAATTTTCAGGGTCTCTGAGTTGTCACATACATTATGTTTAGGAATGTGACTGGCTTTAACTGCTACAAAAACAATTGTGTGACTTTTAAAGAATTTTTGAGAATTACTTATCTATAAGTTATTGAAAAAGTTTTTCAAAATGTACCTTTGAAAAGTCTTCCATACATTTTCTTGAATAAACTATCATTTAAGACCTATCAGTCATGACTAACCTAATAATTCTAGGTCAGATACAGAGCCCCCTGCATGACAAGCTATCTCAAAGATGAGCCTCTTTTCAGGAGCACTGTGATAACTTCTAAATAACTCCAGTCTGCACTGACTAAAAGCAATGCAAATACCATTTTAAAACCTAAAGATATATGAGACATAGATAGTATGTTTAGTTGAATGGGAAATGGCCCTCTAGTAGTAGGGTAGAAAAGAAGTTATAGTTAAGTTTCCTAATCAAAACAAGAATAATTTGGATTTTCAGTGAATTTATTTTATTTAATAGAAATAGAAAAAAAATGACCAAGACAATGATCACCTCTCACTATCTTTACGATATCCTGACCTGTGTTGTTCTGAGTAGAGGCCCCAAAGTAATTTTATATCAGATTAATCTCCCCAAATATATTTAGTACACACATATACGTACACAGACAGAGATAAAGAGAAAGAGAAGAAACAGAAAGAGGGAAAGAGAGAGGGAGAGAGAGCAAGAAAAAGAGAGAATTAAAAGTCTACATCCTTAAAAGGAAGACAGTAAGAGGAGAAAGAAAAAAGTTATCTGAATTTCATCAAAATTAAAAAAAACACAACTTTTGTAATTCAAAGGGCTCCATCAGGAAAGTAAAAACTCCAAATAATGTAAGAAAATGTTTGCAAATCATTTATCTTATGAGGGCCTAATAACCAGATTACATAAAGAGCTCCTACAATTTAATTATAAAAACACAGATAACCTAATTAAGCAATGGACAAAGTGTTCCCATAGATTTCTTCATCAAATACATACAAATGGCCTAAAGACACCTGGAAAAATGTTTGGCAACATTAACCGGTAGAAAAATGGAGATCAAATTCACAATGAGATAATGACTTTACATCAATTACAGTGACTGCATTTATATGTGTATGTATGTGTGTATGTGTATATACTTGACACATTAATTATGCATATTTCTGGAATACTTCATGCATATTTATGGAGGACAGTGGTAGCTTAAGTATTGATGTATTAAATGATACAATCTATTGATGTATACAATGATTAGATCGTAGTAAGTGATGTATCTATCACCTGAGATATACATCATTTCTTTGTATTAGAAATATTCAAGATCTGCTCTGCTATTTTGAAATGTTTAATTAGTGGTTGTCAACCATAATTGAAGCTAGAGTTTGTAAGAAAGAAAATGACAAAATATTCATGAAGATGTCGAGATATTGAAATTCTCATACATTGTTGTTGGGAAAGGTAAAACAATGCCGTAAATTAGAAACAAAATCACCAAGGCTAAGGATGTAGCTCAGAGGTAGAACACTTGTCAAACATGCACAGGACCCTGGGTTCAATCCCCAGCATGGAAAAAAACCCAACAACTTGCTAGTTCCTCAAAATGTTAAAAATGTAATTATCCTAAGACTAAATAATCCCCTCTGAGTACATATGAAATGAAAATATATGTCCGCACAAAAATCTTACATATGGGTATTTGCACCATTATTCACAATAGACACAGAGTAGAAAGAATCTAAATGCTTATTAACTGATAATTGGATATGTAAAATGTGTCACATCCATCCATTGATAAAAATGAGCACGGTACTGATACATGCCACAGTGTGGATGAAACGCGAAAGCATGCCAAGTGAAAGAAGCTTCTCACAACAGTACACATATGACTCAATTAAAATACACTCTCCAGCACCAGAACATCTGTGAAGATTGACAGTATATTCATGGTTGCCTGGGGTGTAGAACTGGGGATGATGGAGGGATGGAACAGCAAGAGAAGAGAGATGATGACCATACTCTCAAATTGATTGATAGTAGCAAGTCTGTGAGGATGTGACTCCATTTTATGGTTATGTTTTAGTAAGGATGTTAACACAGATTAATATTCTGAATAAAAGTTGGAACCCAAGGCTGAGAGCAGTGGCCTTTACATTATGCATTAAAACGGAACAACTAGCCTTATGCAACGCTAAAATGAAAATGTGGAGAATTAAGTGAAATTGTTGCTAGAGGTTATGCAGTTCTAGGTTTTGACGGTGTTAGAATCTGTTACCTTTTAAAAATATTATACTGTACTTTTGTAGAGAAGCCTAATATTTAAAAATTACTATATATATACAGAGAGAGAGAGGGAGAGGAAATAAAATATTCCAATACTTTATCTACGCAAGTATTTAATGACTAGATTCATTCCTTAAATATTTACTTAAAGACTCTTGTACTTCAATTGTGTTACGGTAACAAAGATATGTTCTTTATTCCAGAGATTTCTGCTTATTTTGAGACCGGCTCTTCAGTGACTTATAATTTTCAAGAGCATTATACCCTAAGTGAAAACACTTCATTACCCAGAGACGTTTCGTTGTCAAGTGACTTTGTCACCCTAAGCTTCCGGACCACTCAAGCTCCGAGTTTATTACTTTATGTGAGCTCTTTCTCCGAGGAATACCTTTCCATTTTCCTGGCCAACAACGGTGAGTATCAACAACAAACCAGACACACTGAATTAGAAAAATAGGATTGTAATGACATGAGTCTTTTAGTGTTTACACTTTGGAAAGAAATTCTCATACCTCCCAACATCTTTGGTTTCTCAGTCCCATCCATTGTGGTTACTGTAAAAGCTAGTATTTTAAGAGTAAATTGAAGCTAGCCATCAGTGGCTTATGTCTGTAATCTTAGCTACTCAGGAACCTGAGATCTGAGTATCACGGTTTGGAGCCAGCCAGGGCAGGAAAGTCTTCGATTAACCACAGAAAGCTGGAAGTAGGGCTCTGGTCCAAGTGGTAGAGCACTAGCCCTGAGCACAAATGCACAGGAACAGCATCCAGGCCAGGAATTCAAGTCCCAGGACTGGGGCGTAAACACTCTCTCTCCCTCTCCCTCCTCTCTCTCATGCACATACACACTCACACACACAGTTTCCTGGACATAGCAAATTTGTAAATGAACAGATTTGCCATGTGGTTCTATTTAATGAGAAGATATCTTTAATATTCCAATAAAATTTACTTTGCAGGTCATTTTGAAATAAGATATCTGGCCATTTGGCATATATTATCTCCTCGTTCTAAGTTAAATAGATTAATGGGGTTGATACAAGATTATGTAAAAGCCAATTTTCACCAACAGCTGATAACTATCATTGCTCTTTCTCTCCTCAGTGGTTTGAAAGCCAATTAGAATATAGCCACCTAAGAAGAAGAGGTGCCCTCCAAGACTGACAGTTGGCCGATAAATAAGGCCAGGCTAGGTAGTGAGTCAGGACAGCAATTTTATTTCTAAAGAAATCCTACTAAAGATTTTAGTATGGAATGTAGCAGAATTTCATCAAATAGGGATTATCACTATCAGAGAGCATTGTGTATGTTAGAAGATGTAGATGATACAGAAAACTTGTTTCAACAGAATCTTCTGTGTTTCAGAAACACAGAAACTATAATCAATAAACAATACTGGTTGTAAATTTTTTAAAAAAAATTGTACATGTCAGTAATGCATTGTCTTATTAGGGGTAAAGGCATGGCTCTGATAGAGCAGCTGTTATAATTATAGAATTGAATATTGATCATGGATCGCATGGGTTTTATTTAAAGAAAGTCATTATGGAAGTCTGAGTTTTCATATGCATAACTGGAACCTTTTCACTTAAAAGACATTTGAGAGATTGTTTAACATCAGTGGGCTTTTATCTCTACTTTAACACAAAGAATGGAATCTCACTATGGGGGCAACAGGGAGGGGGAAAGAGAAAAATGAAAAGTGAATAATTTTGAAATATGTTGCAACTATGTATGGAGGCAGCACAAAAAAATCTCAAAGCCCCTGGGTAGGGTAGGCAGGGAAAGAGAAGGCAGTAGAGTGGGTTCTTCTGATTAAAACATAATATAAGCATGCACAATAAAAGAATATAATGGGAATCCTAGTGTAACATTGGAGTAGTTGTATTCCAGAATAGGTGGCTGCTATCTGAGGCAGTGATATACAGATTCCAAAGTACACTCAGAGATCAAGAGAAGAAGATGCTCTAGGACCTAATTGAAAGCTTTGTAGAGTTTCATTTTAATTTCAGACACCATTTGTTTTCGTCTTCAGGAAGTTTGCAGGTTAGGTACAAGCTGGACAGACATCGAGATCCAGATGCTTTCCGCTTTGACTTTAAGAACATGGCTGATGGACACCTTCACCGGCTGAAGATGAACAGAAAGGAAGCCATGGTCTTTGCAGAGGTAATGCAACAGCTTCCAATGTCAAAGGAACTATTAGGAGCTTGAGAATGGAATCACAGAATGCCAAAATTGGATATTAAGCCTGGGTGCCTGTGGCTTACATCTGTAATCTTAGTTATTAAGGAGGCTGAGATCTAATGATCACAGTTTGAAACCAGCCTGGGCAGGAAAGTCCATAAGACTCTTATCTCCTACTAACCAGCAAAGTGGGAAATGAGGTGTGGCTCAAGTGGTAGAGCATCAATCTTGAGGGTAAAAAGCCAATTAAGAGTATGAGGCTCTAGAAGTGCATCAGTGGCTCACACCTATAACCCTAACTACTCAGAAGGCTGGGATCTAAGGACTGTGGTTCAAAGCCAGCCCTGGCAGTAAAGCCCATGAGACTCTTACCTCCAATTAACTACCAAGAAGAGGCTGGAAGCAGTGCTGTGGCTCAAATTGTAGAGTTCTAGCCTTGAGCACAGAGAGGCTCAGGGCCCGGGCATGGAGTTCAAGCCCCAGGACAAAAAAAGAGGCCCAACAAGAGACTAAAGAAATTGTTGCTAGTATTAGAAAGGAAAATAGGTTTTAAGCTTGAACAGAAAACTATTTTTCTGTTTTGGCTGTTGGTGTCAATTATCTTCCCGAATAGCTGATTCTATCCTTTTATCGTAGATATATCATGAAGAGTAGAACAGGGGGAAGGTGTGAATCCTGGTTGGGTATGAAACCAGATGGCTTTCAGAGGTTGTTTATAAAATAACTTGTTTGAGGGTGTGTGATTATTAAAGCTTTCATTATAACACTTGCAAATGATTTATTCTTATTTTATCTTTCCTATTGCCCCTCTGTTTCTTTCCATTAAAATGGTCGTACTTATTTTTGGATGCTTGTTTTCCCATGGGACATGTTACAGGTTAACCAGAGTGCAAAGAGAAAAATCATCTTGTCCTCAGGGACAGAATTCAATGCTCTCAAGTCTCTTTTCTTGGGAAAGGTTTTAGGTAAGTGATAGATTCCCCCCCCCCTTCCCCTCCCCTGTCAAAATCATGTCATGTCACTAACTCTGGAAGCATTCATCATGCTCAAAGGAGCTCCTTGTCTTAGGTGAATAATAATTTCCCAGTGAGTGACAATCAAGGTACAAATCGTACTCTTGTCTGAGTGCACATATAATCACAAGCAAGTACTATCTGGTACATGAGCGAAGGGCTCCTTAAAAAAAATTCCTGGCCGGCACGTATCTTCTCCACTTGATGATTACGAAGAATGAGTCACAGTCTTTGTCTAACACTCCTTGAGAAGTGAAATGTTCCCAAAGCAGACACACAGTTTCAGCACCAACTTCAAGCACTTCCATTCAGTTTTGAAAGTACCTTTCAGCTGGAGAGAAAGAAAAATAGTCTTGGCTTTCAGTGCGGAGAAATCCAGCTTGCCTTCTACCTGAGTCCTGCTTGGCCTAAGGTTTCCATTCTCTGTAAACTCCTAACAGACGAGATAAGGCATTTGCATAAATGTCTGTTACACACGTTGCAAGATGTAGTAAATTATCTGTGATGTTAATAGCGGAGCCTTGTTTTTAAATCACAGCTTAACTTTAATGTCATAGGTCTCTTAAAAAAATTACTCATTCATTGGGCTGGGAAGGTGGCTCAGTGATAGAGCGCTTGCCTTGCATGCCTGAGTCCCTGGGTTCGATTCCTCAGCACCACATAAGCAAAAAGAAAAAAAAAAGCCAGAAGTGGTGCTGTGGCTCAAGTGGTAGAGCGCTAGCCTTGAGCTGAAGAGCTGAGGGACAGCGCCCAGGCCCAGAGTTCAAGCCCCAAAACTGGACCCCCCCCCCAAAAAAAAATTACTCATTCATGCGCTGGTGGCTTCCTTTTGTAATCCTTACTACTCAGGAAGCTGAGATCTGAGGATTTGGGTTGAAGTCAGCCCAGGCAGGCAAATTTTAGAGACTCTTGTCTTTTATTAATCAGCAAAAGGCCAGAAAAGGAGTTGTAGCTCGAGTGGTAGAGCACCAGCCTTGTAAGAAAATGTCAAGGGGAAATGTAGAGTCCTTGAGTTCATGCCCCACTACTGGCCTGGTCTAATTCCCAGTTAAGAAAATGAACTGCATTATATTAACTCTGAAGAGGACCAGAACTTACAATAATAGTATTTGCTATGTAAGTTCTTTAAATAAATAAGTTCGTAAAATTGAAAGCCTTAGTGTTTTTTTATTCAAGAAAAGTATATTCAAATATATGAAACCTAGGGAATAAAAAGCTAATGTTCACAGCCAGTCTGGGTAGCATTTGCCTTTAATCCCGACATTCGGGAGACCAAGGCAAGAGGATCTTCTGTTTGTGGCCAGTCTAAGCTACGTAGAGATTGATAACTCATAAAAAAGAACACATTTAAGTTCAAATTAATCATATGAGTGAGTTGTATAGTGTGGAGGAACTGACCTCAGAAAATTATAAATACTCATTTTCTCTGAGCCTGAAGATAGGTACAAATAATAACCCGAAATCCTTACCTGGATTCTGCCAGGTAAGGCTTTTTGCTACTCTAAGACCATTTAATAATTGGATTAAGATGATTATTTTATGTTGACATTTGGAGCTATGCAGGAAGTACTTTTAATTGCTTTTAATTTACAGTAAGATAGACCAGACCAATCAAATGATGGATAGAAAAGCTAATTTTTCAAAGAAAATAATTCAAAGAACACAATGGTAGGTCATTAAGATGAATTCTCATAACTCAAGGAGATCATTAATCTATTCACTGAGAACTTTTACATCCTGTGAATGTTTGTGGGTGAGGCACATCCTGTCTTATCAATAGGGAACACAGGCTGGTATGTAAGTAATTACAATAAACAGATGCTTTAATCTAATTTATGAGTATTTACCATGCTTCAGAAAAAAGAATAGACCAGCATTCACTGTAACTAATATGTCCTGTCTTTTCTTGCTGTGTCTGTATACTTTTCACTTCATGAAGAAAATTCCAGTTGGTTATCTCAAGATGGACCTACTTTGGTGTACACTCTACACGCAAAACGATCCACATAGCTTTGACTTTTATCTGATACGGAGTCTAAGAATGTGAATAAAGATGAGAGGACAGTGGAAGGGGAGGTATTAGTCAAGATGCATTGTGCTCATCGACTGCCATCATGGATTGAAACCCCTTTGCACAATCGCTTTAAGATAAAAGAAGAATGTCGACTTTTAAAACACTAGAATCCAATAACTGTGAACCATTGTTTTTGTTAGACTTTGTTCTTTCACTCATCTCTCCCTCTTCCTTCCCTGACTCCTCTTCCTTCCTTCCTTCCTTCCTTCCTTCCTTCCTTCCTTCCTTCCTTCCTTCCTTCCTTCCTTCCTTCCTTCCTTCCTTCCTTCTTTCCTTCCTTCCTTCCTTCCTTCTTGGTTATTTATGCATGCAATTAGCACAATGAAAAGCCTCTCATTGCAGCAATGCAAACGATTGCGTGCTGGTGAAGGTTTTCACTAACGCAGGCAGGGACATTCTGGTCTCTGCTACATAGATACGGGGGTGATCTTCCATTCTCCATCTTCTGTCCTTGTACCTTAACAGCGTGTCCCTCCCCTCCCCCCTTTTGTCCCCAGAGCCCCTGGACATGGACTCTGACACCCGGCGGGCAGCGACGCGTGGCTTCACAGGCTGTCTCTCTGCAGTGCGCTTTGGGGGTGCTGCCCCCTTGAAGGCCGCTCTGCAGCCCGGGGGACCAGCGTGGGTGTCCATACGGGGCCGGGTGACCCCAGCATCCCGCTGCACGGAGGGGGCGGGGCCTGGCTCCCCAGCGCGGGAACTGGCACCCAGGCTCTCGGGGAGCACAGGTGCTTGCACCCCCTAGCCCCACCGCACCCTGCATGCTCCCAAGCTGCCCGGCTTTCCCAACCGCTCACAGTCTTCCTTTGTGCCCTTCTCTGTCCTTCCTCCTGCTTCTACTCTAGGTCATCTGGGGCCAACAGATGAGGGAGAACCCTTCCTTAACGCAGACCATAGTGACTCTGGGGTCATTGGAGGTAACCGATCTCTCTTTCCTGTCATTATGATCACTTTTGACAATGAATTCATTATTAATGGAAAATAATATAATGTACGACTCGGTGGTGAAAGACACCGTCTGCACTGTGCTGGTTTTCTGAGTTCATGCTCAGCTAATTTTAACTCTCCCCCCCCCCCCCCCCCCCCACCTCAGAGGCTCAGGGAAGGAATCTCCAGTGAGCACCATTTTAACAGAACAGTTTTGCCCAGCAAGCGTGGTGGCTCATGTGTATAGTCCTAGCAACTCAAGAGGCTGAGATAGGAGAGCCACAGCTTCCAGGCAGGACAGTCTTTGAGAGTCTATCTCCCATTAATCAGCAAAATGCTGAGCTGGAGGGATGACTCAATTGGTAGAATACCAGCCTTAAGCAAGCTAAGCAAGTGCAAGAAGTTCTGAGTTCAAGTGTGGCACCCACACACACAAAGTTCAATGTGTGTAACACTAGTTAAAGCGCATTCTTTTAATATGCGCGATTCCGTGTCATTATGTACAGTTACCATGTTGCATCGAAAACGAACATTTCCCTTGTAAAAATGACAGAAAACAATTCAACTATTATAAAGTTTTCAGTTTCTTTTTGGATGTATTAATATCCTATCTGCACCTCAATTATTTTTCTGTTTGAAATCAATAAGGTATTAAAAAAAATACATGAGCCTTGCTGGACACACACCAGTGGCTCATTCTTGTAGTCCTGGGAGACCAAGATCTCAGGATCGCCATTCAAAGACCATGAGGCTTTTATCTCCACTTAACCACCAAAAAGTCAAAAGTGGAGCAGTTGTTTAAGTGGTAGAGCACCAGCCTTGGGTGAAAAGCTAAAGAACAATGCCCTGGCCCTGAGTTCAAACCCCAGTATCGGCACAAAATTAATTAATTTAAACATGTGTACACACTTTTTAAAAACTTTTTTTCAGTGGGAATGTGGTCAGTAATGCCTATCAAATGTAATACTTTTGTGTTAGGTTTTAAATAAAAATTGAATCTTTCCTAAATCCTCATGCCTCTTCTTCTTTTTCTTTCTTTTTTGGTCCGGTCATGGGGCCTGAGCTCTGAGCCTGGGCGCTGTCCCTCAGCTCTTCAGCTCAAGGCTAGCGCTCTACCACTTGAGCCACAGCGCCACTTCTGGCTCTTTACATTTTGCTTATGTGGTGCTGAGGAATCAAACCCAGGGCCTCAGGCATGCAAGGCAAGAGCTCTACCACTGAGCCACCTTCCCAGCCCCGTTCTTTTTCTTTTTCTTCTTCTTTTTTTTTCATTACAATGACAAAACAATTTCAATATGCTTGTCATTTTCAGAATCCGTTCCCAAGTCTTACAACTGTTTGCACAATGTCAGAGTTAGCTCGACTTTCTGTGAGCTCGGGTAGTGAGCAAAAAGGTCTTATCTTTGCAATTTTCCTTGCTTCTAGTCAAATATCATTGGCAAGACTTCCTGAGTAATGCAAGGATTTGTTGCTATTAAACATTTACGACCCATTTACGGCCTGGTCCTGGAAGATCTCGTTTTTTAGCCATGGCCAGCTGGAGGCAGAAATGAACATCTTTGGGAATCACCTTGTTTATTAGTGGAGAGTGGAATCTTGTCCTTATACACATGGATTAGTTTTTGCATAGATTTGCCTTTTAGTCCTTGCTAATATTATGTATCTAACTTCAGCTCTCTGTGGCATGGATTAGTGCTGCAGCATTCTGGCTGTGAATTAAAAGCTAAACTTTAAGAGACTGGTACCCAGGCCTTCTACTCTCTTATCTTCATCTCCTGACTGTACCCCTCTGAGTGGCGTATCATTGGTATACAGAGGTTTTAAGAAATGTAGAATCTTCTCACCTATTCTTTTAAATAATCCACACTCCACATAAATAAACTTAATTTTTGGCAATTAGAATGGATTATGTGGTCATAAAAGTATTTTAAAAATAATTTTTATTAAAATCTACCTGTTTAACTATATTAATAACAATATTCTATACTGGCACTAACTACTGGATCCTAAAATAATTTCAAATTTCACAGCTGTTATCAGAAAATTATATCTGATGTTAGGGATGTATGAGTTCACACTTTTCAATCTGAAAAGTAAAGGATTATGCCTGAATCCTAGCTACTCAGGAGGCTGAGATCTGAAAGATTGCTCTTCAAAGCCAGCCTAGCAGAAAAGTCTATCTCCAATTTACCAGCAAAAAACACAGGACTGAAGTCATGGCACAAGTGGTAGAGCACCAGCCAAGTGAACATGAAGTCCTGAGTTCAAGCCCTGGCAGTAGCCAAGAAAGAAAGAAAGAAAAACTTCTGATAGTTCCAATTTCTGGCGCCATAGATGGTTTATATTATCCTCCCTTTTTGGGCAATGTTGCCAGCAAAGAATCTAGTTGGAGCTTTCTCTCTGACTTGGTGACTGTTTTTCTCTCTTCTATCACCCTCAGGTGTGATAGCTGTTGTGGTCTTCATTTTGCTGTGCATCTCTGCCATAGCCCTACGCATTTACCAACAGAGAAAGTCCCGTAAAGAAAACGAGTCAAAAGTCTCCAGAAATGAAGAGTGCTAGGAACGCTCTGGAAAGTGAACTCAACGTCAACACACAGTCAGAGAGGGGGAGAGTCAGGAAGAGGATGTGTTCTGACTGGCTGGCACTGCGGCTGATCTCTCCTGTCCTGGGTTTGGAAGTGGGTGTGCAGTGCGGCCAACGCACTGAGGACCTTATGGGTCTGGGTTCTGGGAGGCCCCTGCCCCTCTGGAGACACCCTACCACCGCCATGTTGGATTTGCCTAACAGTGAATGGAGGGGAATGTCACCCACCCATCACTGTTGAGTGGTTTCTCCCAGTTGGAATGTTCTTTTCCCAAACAGAGGCTCAATTTCTGTTAACAGTTGTGAATTTTAGCTGAAAAAAAAAGAAAAAACAAAAAAGCCATGAAGCTTTGCCCTCCTCTAAAAAATGGGGTGGAACCCCATGGCTTTCATTATCTGGAAGATTATAGAAATCCCTTCCTCGTTCCAAGAAGGCTTCTCACATCACTCACACCTGAAGTTTTGTAGTCCTGAACTCAGAGCCAAGTGACCTACTTTAAAAAATAATAATAACAACAACATTTTTTTCCTTTCCCTATCGAAGCTCGATCCAATTCAAGAGAGAGGCCTGGAAATCTTATTTTTGGTGTCTTATTTTTTCTAATTGAATATTTTTAATCATTTTGATAAATTTTAATGTTGAAATCAATATTGAATGCTATGAAATTTTAATATTGAATTTTGTAATGGAACAGAAAATTGATAGGTAACATTATACATTGAAGATGTCAATGAAGAGAGCCTGCCTATTTTTCTTTGCAATTTGTAGTTCAAATTTTTTGTAAATTGTGCTTATGCTTTTAACTAACCAAGGTATAAATACTGATCACTATACTACAAGTTATCCTTTATTTATATCAATAAAGAACATAGTCTTCTTAATTTTATTTACCCCATAATATTGTGAGATTATGTCAGGTTCTTTTTATTTTTAAATTATTTTATATTTCTCTTTTTCTACAGGCTGTTACTGATATACCTTTGATTTACTTTGATAATATTGTACAGAATTTTTCAAATTATTAGGAAAATGGGCTTAAACTGAACAGCTCTTACTTCTTATCCAAATTTTAAATTGCTCTAGGCATGAATTCATATATTATTCTCCTTAATTTCTTTTTAAGAACATAAACTGACAGCTATACAATCCAAGGAGAGACTGTACTTACATGATCTGTATTAAATCTACCATTTAAATCACAGGTTTATTTATGGCACATGCCTATAATTCTAGATACTCAGGAGGCTGAAATCTGAGCATCATGACCAGAAAAATCCCCAAAGCCACACTGGGCAGACAAATATGAGAGGCTCTTATCTCCGATGAAACAGCAAAGCCCTGGAAGTGGATGTATAGCTGGCATGATTGAGCGTTAGCCTTAAGCAAAAAGCCAAGCAAGAGCATGAGGCCCTGAGTTTAATAAGCCCCATTATCAACATACATACATACGTACACACACACACACACAGAGAAACACATAAAAAATTCACAGATTTATGATCACAGGACAAATTCTTAATAGATCATCCCAAATTTAACCTATGCTATGAATGGAAACCTATCTCCTTAGGGTTTATATATACACTAACAAAGCAGAAGATTGGAAATTACTTGAAGGTGACAGTTACAGAAATAAACAATGCAGGGGTACTTGCATGGAATCATCATTTGGTTCACTAAGCCAAATGTGCGTGCACACACAGGCACGCGTGTGTGCATGTGCATACACACACACACAGACACACACACCACACACACAGACAATGATACTACACTTTTTAGAATCCAGATACCAATTGCCTTCCAAGGACCAATTAGATTATATAGTTTTTCCCATGAGAGCAAGTTGGATATATGCCAGTATGGCCCTGTTACTACATAATTGAATTTTCATCTTATTAGTGTCATTTTTGAAAGCATGACTATAGATCCTGTTCCTTATATCTGTCCCCAGCAAATGATTTCTTCTCAGAATACTTCAGTGCTATTGATGTTGAACTGGATGATTGAAGAGTTTGTCTATTTCTACTGTATTACCTGATTAACACAGTAATCATGGTAATCAGTCATGAAGGAACACCTCTTTCTGAATGGTGTATGCTTTTGGGCTCTGGGTAGTTTCATTTTTGTTTTTTTCTTTGATTCTCCCCCACCTTCCCATCCTGTGCAGAATGGAGAAGGATCTAACAAAGATAGGGTACATTTTATAAGCCAAGGTAGACATGTCATTGCTAAAACTTAAACAGAAACTTGTTTTATCCCATAGGATTTGGGGAGCTGGAACTTTCTAGAGTTATAGAGAGTAAAACAGCAGAGCCCACTGCCTGGTAGTTCTTAATAAAAATGTCTTAGAATCCAACTGCACTAATATACTATCAGTCTTCTATGCTGACTTGGATACTTTATCTTTTTATTTGAGAATAAATTGGGAATTTTAAGAAATAAGATTACTGTGAGAGGAGCTGTGAATAGCTTAAATTATAACATTATGTGTTTTTTTTCCTAATTTATACAAAAATGTACTGATAAATGCACTCTATACTGGTTTGTACATTACCTTATATTTCTTGATTACTTGGAGATTGTGATTTGTTAACCTTTCTTTGATCTGATATTTATCATCTAGTCAAGTTTTCCTTTTACATTATTAAACATAAAATGAAAAGGGGAATCAATCTTCATTGATTACTAGCTGAAGAACATGTATGACTGTATATATTTAAACTTTCACCAGAGTGTAACCAATTAACCAAGTGACTAAAAATTTCTAAGAACTTTCCTTTGATGTGGCAGAGAAATGATTCATACAATATTATTTAGATAGGTGTTTGTTTCAAGAATCATCCTTCTAGGATAGAAAAGTAAAGATATAATGCTTTGCCAAATTTTGTTCTTAAATAAAAAAAGAAAATAACTTTTTATTTCAGAAGGCTGAAGTTTCTGACTCAACTACAAAATTCTAATATTAAAAATAGAATGGTTGGGCCTGGGAAGGTGGCTCTGTGGTAGAGTGCTTGACTTGCATGCATGAGGCCATGGGTTCAATTCCTCAGCACCACATACACAAAAAAGCCAGAAGTGGGTGCTATGGCTCAAGTGGTAGAGTGCTAGCCTTGAGTTGAAGAGCTGAGGGACAGTGCCCAGGCCCAGAGTTCAAACTCCGTGACCGCCAATAAATAAATAAATAAATAAATAAATTTTAAAAAAGTAGAGTGGTTAATTTAACACTGAAGGTTTATTGCTCTAAAATGGTGGCATAGGTGAATAGTATTATTGTGATATCATGGCCACATTCCAACACAGGAAATGAGTCTTTTTTTTTTTTTTTATCATTTCCTAAGTGTCTTTAAGCCTAAATAAGGTTTATTTTTATTATAGCTCATAATGATACATGATATAGTTTATGCTGTTTCTCTGTTGCTGTAAAAGATCATAGCAAATTTAAAGTAGTTTCTTTAAGATTATTTTCTTGAGTCCCTCACACTAATGGAGACATGAGATAGAATTGATAAATAAACTATATTTTGTGCGTGTGCATGTAATCTGTGTATGTATTCTATGTATCACATATATAACATAGAATATATACAACACACACACACACACACACACACACACACACACACACACACACACACACACATATTCCCAATACTGGAGCTCAAATTCAGGGCTTCATGATTTTCCTTAACTTTTTCACTCAATGCTGGTATGCTACCATTTGAGCCACACCTCCACTTCTGGTGTTTTGCTGGTTAATTGGAGGTAAGAGTTTCTCAAATTTGCTGAAGCCAGCTTTGAACTGGGATCCTCAGATCTCAGTATCCTGAATAGCTAGGATTACAGGCTTAAACCACCAGGTTCGGGCATGATTAATCTGTCTTTCTGTCTGTCTGTCTGTCTGTCTCTTCAGATTTGTAGATGAAGAAGTCAAAACCTCTGAAATTTGTCTAACCAAGGTACAACCCTGTTCTGACTAAATTCCCAGCCCTTCTTCCTTTTCACTCCACTAAGAAGATCTCTCCTTATTTTCTCCAGATTATTTAACAGAGTAGAGCATGTGAGGTGACTGGTAGTCTGTGTCTCTAACTTGATCAACAATTGAGTGTGTTTCTTCACTTCTTTTGTTTGAAAAACATACATTTGATGAGAAATTCACTTTGAAGTTGCTTTTCTTTGATAAAATATTACATTCACTATGTATACCAAGAAGGCAAACAAACGTCCCTTTTTTAGGGTATGAATATATTTTCAAAGTTGGGGAAAAAATAATCAAACAAGTTTTTTGCTTTACAATTATTTTTTTTAATTAGTTAAACATGCTTAGATTAGGGCGACTGAGAAATTTAGTTAATAGGTTAGTCTGTAATTAAGGAGAACACAATGTTTTACCCAGGAGCAGAAATTCTGAAGCAGAAAATAAGGAACTTCCAACACTAGGGATCCAGGATAGTAGTAGCCAGCCTTATTCAGCACTCTTCTAAAAGCTGCATGTTGCTTGACTTATTAAAACTCAAAATCCTAATAAGGAAGCCATTAAATCAACTCATTATTACTTTATAACTCTTATTACTGCTCTATTGACAAAACTGAGTTGCATTTGTGTGGTAACAAAGAGTGCTATAATCTTGCAATACAATGTGGAATGAAAATCTGTCATTACAGCAACATGGGTGAAGTTGAAGAACACTGTAATAAATAAGCGAAGAAACCATACACTGAAAGACAAATCCTGTGCTGCACAGGAACAAATGAGCTCACAGGAGTGGAAAGTAGAGTAGGGGTTGCCAGGATGAAAAGCTACAAAATCTTGGTCAGCTAGGAAGAATAAATTCAACCTTCCTTCCTTCCATCCCTCTCTTTCCCTCCTTGTTCTTTCCCTTTTTCTCTCTCCTCATCTTCCTTCTCTACCTTTCTCTCTCTCCGTTACATTCCCTCCCTCTCTCTCTCCTTTCTCCTTTCTCTCCTCTCTCTCCTCCTCTTTCTTTCTCCTTCCCTCTCTTCTTCCTTTTCTTCCTTCTCCTCTTCTCTCCCTTTCTCTTCTTCCCCTCATCATGCTCTTCCTCTTCTTCCTCCTCTTCCTCTCTCCCTTTCCTTTTCCTTCTCTTCTTTTCTGATACTCTTGCTAGTTTTTCTCTTTTCTTCTCTCTCTTCATCTTTCTCTTCCTTCCCTCTTTCCTTTTTTTCCTTGTTGTTGTCTTGGGGCTTGAACTCAGGGCCTAGGAACTGTCCCTGAGCTCTTTGGCTCAAGGCTAACACTCTACCACTTTGAGCCATCTCTCCACTTCCATTTTGCTGGTGGTTAATTGGAGATAAGCTGGACCTTACTGCCCAGGCTGGCTTGGAACCACAATCCTTAGCTATCAGCCTCCTGAATATCTAGGATTACAGGTGTGAGCCATCAGCACCTGGTCTCCTTCCCCTTCTTATTTCTCTTATTTTTCATAAGATTTGGCTGCAGGTAATTATTTCCATGTTGCTAGGAGGATGGATCTCAAATGTCCTCATTGCAAACAATTGTCAAATATTTGAAGTGATGAGCATGTGGGATTGTTCAGTTGAGCACATTTTAATATGAAGGTATGGTTGGTTGGTGGTTTACCTGCTATCTAACCAATGTGAGGGAAGGGGTGGTGATATTCCTAAACACTGTTTTACCAGTTTATATTCTAATGTAAAATGTGCTAATAAATGGAGCTTTATAGTTGACAGAATGGATGATAAATATCCTGAACTGACTCTTGAGACTTGGACTTCTTTTGTCTTATTTTTAAAATTTATGCAACTACCTCACTATAACATTCAGCATTTAATCCCATTTACAATATTCCAGAATAGCATCAGATCCCAGTTTCTAAGAGACATGTGTAGAAATGAAGGAAGACAGCATATTTGAAATATGGCTGCTAATTGGAGTTCTTTTTGTTAGTTTTTGTTTTGCTTCAGTTTGTTGAGGCAGAGTCTTGCTACATAGCCCAGGTTAGACTTGAACTTGAGATCTTCTTGTGTCAACCTCCCAAGTGCAGGGATGATAGGTGTGTACTACCATGTCTATTTAATTTGAAAATTTGTTGCTTATGTATACTTATTTTAAAAAGGAGCTGATATCAAAAATTCATTCTCTCCCAAGTGAAATTTCTGTACCATCAGAGTAAGGTTTCTTGTTTTTGTTTTTGTCTTGTTCCTTTCTTTTGTGCCAGTGCCAGGCTTAAGCTTAGGGCTTCAAGCTTTCACTTAACTTTCTTGCTCATAGATAGCCCTCTTCCACTTAGTTTATGTCCTGCAGTCTGATATTTTGCTAGTTAATTAGAGATAGAGTCCCCCAGAAATTTCTGTCTTGGCTATTTTTTGGGGGGCTGATTCTGGGGCTTGAACTCAGGGCTGGCCATTGTCCCTGAGTTTCTTTTTGCTCAAGGCTAGCACTCTACCACTTGAGCCACAGCTACACTTCTGGCTTTATTTTTTTTGTAATTTATTGGAGATAAGAGTCTCACAGACTTTCCAAGCCAGCTTCTAAGCATGATCCTCAGATCTCAGCCTCTTGACTAGCTAGGATTACAGGTATGAACCATTGGCACCCAGCTATGGGCTAGTTTTGAACCCTGATCCTTTAGATCTCAACTTCCTGACTATCTAGCTATACAGAAATGAACCATCATTACCTGAATAAAGTTTCTTATTTGCTCATTCTGACTAGGCTTTCCCTTGTCTTCAAATGTCATTCTGATTCTCTTTAATGATAGAGATGGGATTTTACTTTCTCTAAAGATCTAGTATCTGTATAGTAGGGGGTGGTGTTTAAATAACATTCAATGAATTGATAAATGCATGCATCAATGACATATTCTATTTCCCCAAATAATGAAAACACAAATGGAAGACAAGAAGAAATCTACCTTGTGGGACAAATATAATTGGAAGTAATCCTTTTTGTATACAGTAATTATAAAACCTCAGGGTCTTTCCTAAATAGTTTACTTGGGTAAAGGTATCAAATCCTTATGATGAGTTTGTGAAGTGCCGTTCTAATATTATCTCCACTTTACTTTGTAAATGTCTTATTACTTGTAAATAGTTGTACAAAGGAGATGCCATTTAACAAAGCAGTTTATGAATATAACACATTTTGATCAGCATCACATCCTTCAACATTCTCACCCTTCTTTGGCCCACCCCTTCCTTTACTTTTCTTAATTTGTGGTATATATAATGAATTCTTGATCGCATTCTGCCCTCTTCTTTGTTTCTACTTTGTAAGTGGGCAGATGGAAGCAGAGTTAGTTAAAATAATTTACCTTGAGTCATTCACTTAAAGTGCACTTGAAGTTATCCAATCTGGCTCCTATCTGACTTGAGAGCCCAAACTCTCAACCAGTGTACACTGTTGTCTCTTACAGGGAAGCATTTTTTGTGTATTGAGGTGATGGTGGAGAAGAGAACTTATAGAGGGCTATTCCACAGAAATAATTCTAAATACTTAAAATTTCTCTATGGAACATCTGTCTCTTATTTCCAATGTTTGACTACTTTGTGTCAAAGAAGGTTATGGTTTTTTTAAAAAAGGTATTAGAGAACATCACAAATCATATGCACTCGTTAGCTTTCTGTGACTATAAGAAAATACATGAGATGAATAACTTAAAAAGAGAAAAAAATTCCAGTCCAGGATCCAGCAGAGCCATTGCTTTGGGTGTAGGAATTCCAGATGGCAAATGGCAGGGAGCACACGGCATAGTAAACTATGGAAGCAAGAGGGAAAGAGGAAGGGACTGAGCTCCCAGAACACCCTTCAGGGCCACAGCTCCAGTGACCTAAGCACTTCTCACAAAACCCTTCCTCGAAAAACATCACAGGGCCTCACCCCCTGGGTACTAAGGCTTCAACAAATGAATATTTGAGGGGAAAATATCCAAATTATACCACTGTGTAACTCCTTAGAAGTAAGTGTAAGTGAATTGCTCAAAAGATATTTTTCAGTGGGAAAAATGTAGTGTGTATTTTAAATAAGACAAGTTGGAAGGGTGCAGAAGGCATATTTCAGTTGAGTTAAAACTACATACAGTTTATCCATTAGCTCTAAGTTTGTAACAACATAAGAAAAGGATGGAGTATGAAAAGCATAAAGTGGGAAATGTACTTCATGAGTCAGAACTTTTTTTGAAGGATAACCATTAAAAGAAGACTAGATTGTCTTAAAGACTTCTTTCTCAACATTTAATTCCCAACTGGGCATTGGTGTCTGGGAATTGACCCATTGTTCCTGGCTACTCAAGAAGATGGAAGCCAAGGATTAAGGTTCAGAACCAGTCTGGGCAGACAAATCTCTGAGACTCTTATCTCCAATAAGCTAGCAAAAAAAACCTGGAACTAGAAGCATGACTCAAATGGTAGAGCACTAGTCCTGAGTGGAAAAAAGCTGGATGAGCAAAGCAGACTCTGGGTTCAAACCTGTGTTTGATGGGCAAGCAAGCTCATGTGCACATGGGCATGTCTGCGAACACACACACACACACACACACACACACACACACACACGCACATGCACATGCACATGCACATGCACGTACACACACCACACAAAGTAGCCAGACCGTTTTCTTTAGACATGCAAAGAAGAACTACCAATATCTTAGCTGTACTTCTAACAAAGACTGGATGACCTAAGCAATAGATTATTTCTATCATGATACTGGAAAGGTGGGAGTTAAAAGCTGCATCTGCTTCCTCGCTTGCAGTTAACTGCCTTCTCCTCCGATGCTTATCTGGCCTTCCCTTAGTGCACAGGCAAGAAAATGAGACATGTCTCCTTCCTTTCCTTAGGAAGCACCAAGTTCCATCAGGAGGACTGTACCTTCATGGCCTAATCTGAATCTAATTACCTTCCCAAAGCCCAGCCTCCAAATACAGTCATATTGAGAAGTTGAGAGTTGAGGTTTTGACTTAAAATTTTTTTTTGGTCAGTCGTGGGGCTTGAACTCTGGGCCTGGGCACTGTCCCTCAGCTCTTCAGCTCAAGGCAAGCACTCTATCACTTGAGCCACACAGCACACCTCTGGTTTTTCTGGTGGTTTATTGAAGGTAAGAGTCTCACAGAGGGATGGTAGGGGAAAAACAAAGGAGGAGGTAACAATGCTTGATAGGAAATGTACTCATTACCTTACTCATGTAACTGTAACCCCTCTGTATAGTATTTTTACAATTAAAAATACAGTAAAAACAAAAGCATCTCATGGCTTTCCTGCCCGGCCTGGCTTTAAACCACAATCCTCAGATCTCAGCCTCCTGAGTAGCTAGGATTACAGGAATGAGCCGCCGATGCGTGGCGTTAAGATTATTTTTCCTTCGTGCTAGTCCTGGGGCTTGAACTCAAGACCTGGCCACTGTCCTTCAGCTTCTTTGGCTCAGTGCTAACACTCTACCACTTTCAGCTACAGCCCCATTTGTGGCTTTCTGGTGGTTAGAGATAAGAACCCTTAGATATGTATTTTAAGGTTTTTTTTTCTTTCATGCATGTGTTTCTACGCATTTATAAGATTATCTCTTTGTTGCTTTGTATGTCCCTCCCCCACAGTATAACCCCTGCTTTCACTATATTTGATGTCAGTATAACTTGTGGAGGAGATGGGGAAAAACCAGTTGTTCAAGGATACAGGTGGACCTGTTGCAACAATGAGAAGTACAAGTTGACATGTCCAAAACGAGATTTACAACGTTGGTGGGGGGGGGGGGGGGGAGGGAGAGGGAGGGAGAAGGATTGGGATTGGGGGGGAGGGGGGAGGCTGGGAAGGGATGTGAAGGGTAAACCAAAGGAGGAGGCTGCAATGCTTGGTAAGAAATGTACGCATTATCCTGCCCATGTAATTGTAACCCCTCTGTACAGTATGTTCACAAATAAAATAAAATTAAATTTAAAAAAAAAAAAGAATCTCAAGAACTTTCCTTCGCTGGCCTCCTGAGTAACTAGGATTACAGGCATGACCCACTGGAGTCAGGCTTTTGTTTTGTTTTTGAGAGACCTAAGTATTCAGCTCACAAACTATAACTACAGTTAGTTTCACTAAATGGCTGGGGAGACCCTTTTTGAAAAATTTAAAAGCTTTGACTTCTTAACAATGATCAAAAGTACTCTACAAAAAGGATTTCATTTGGAAAGACAATTGGTAGTCTGCTCACAAATGAATTGTCAGATGTTTAATAATGTATCTGTTTTTTTCCCCCCACTTTGATGAATAATGTAGATTCTTGCATGATAAGGAGTAATTACCAACAAGCAGGAAAGTGAGATTTTTTTTTTTTCTTCTGAAGTGAAAGCTACAGCTTTTGTTTGGATTCTTGTCAAGCCCCAGGAAGGCAGCTCTTTCTTTCTAAAGGGCAATACTGGAAGATATTGACTGGATTCAGGTTTATTTCTTTTTTCCTTTTTCTTACTTTCTTTTGTGTGGTGGTACTGGGACTTGAACTCAGGGCCTAGGCACTATTCTTCGGTTTTGATACTCAAGGCTGGTGCTCTACCGCTTGAGCTACAGCTCCACTTCTGCCTTTTTGGAGATAAAAATCTCATGGACTTTCCTGCCCTGGTTGGTTTCAAACAGTGATCCTCATATTCTACCATCATGCTCAGGTAAGATGATAGAATCTCTGGTGCTAAGTTCAGGTATTTTTTAAATCTCAAAATTGGAGGGGATACCCAACATTCTATTACAGGCCTATACATTTTTTTATATTACTAAGTTTTCTTATTGTGAAAATACCATACAGAGGGGTTACAGTTACATGAGCAAAGTAATGAGTAAATTTCTTACAGGCCTATGCATCTTTTGGGGGGGGCGGTCGTGGGGCCTGAACTCTGGGCCTGGGTGCTCTGGGTGCTGTCCCTCAGCTCTTCAGCTCAAGGCTAGCACTCTACCACTTGAGCCACAGAACCACTTCTGGCTTTTTTCTTTTAGCTTATGTGGTGCTGAGGAATCAAACCCAGGGCCTTATGCATGCAAGGCAAGCGCTCTACCACTGAGCCACCTTCCCAGCCCCACCTATACAGTTTTATTTGAGGGTCCGGTTGTGGGGCCTGAACTCTGGGCCTGGGTGCTGTCCCTCAGCTCTTTAGCTCAAGGCTAGCGCTCTACCACTTGAGCCACAGCGCCACTTCTGGCTCCTTTTTTTTCTTTTTGCTTATGTGGTGCTAAGGAATCAAACCTAGGGCCTCAAGCATGCAAGCAAGTGCTCTACCACTGAGCCACCTTCCCAGCCCCGGCCTGTACATTTTTAATGCTTCAAATTTCTCTGTTTCTAAGGTCAATAGAAAGTTCTTGAAATGTTACCAAAGAATCAAATGCCTTTGCGCATTACTAGTAAAGGTAACTAGAAAGTAGCCTTAAAACCTTATTTGAGTATTTGTGTTTCATATGTATGCATGTAAAATGTAAAATAAGTATTTTCACATTAAAAAAAAACTTATTAAAAAAATTAGGGGTAGGGACCCTTCGCTCATGCCTGTAAGCCTAATTACTTAGGACGCTGAGTTTTGAGGATCCAGTCTGGTCAGGAAAGTCCACAAGACTCTTATCTCTAACAACTACCACCACCACCAAAGCCAAAAATGGAACTGTGACTCACGTGGTAAGCTAGCCTTAAACAAAAATCTCAGGAACAGGGCCCAGGCCCTGAGTTCAAACCTCAGGATGGGCACCAAAAAAACAAAACCAAAACACACAAACAAGCCTTAGGGACCCATCCTAAGCTCATTGTGTATGTGAATACAGCTGCTGACCCTGTACTTACTCACTTTGTGTGGATATAGTAGAGTCTCAACTGATAGAATCTTCACTGCTTTGCAGACCTTATTTTATACAAGGTCACTGACAGAAACCTTGGTAGTCTAAAACAACACCAGACATGACAACATTATTGCCCTTGTGAGATCTTTTATTGGCTGCTTTCCTAAAAAGCCATTATGAAACTCTGTTGCAATCTCAATTTAACTACCTGTTGATTGATGCAATCTACAGGGAGTTCAGAACAGTTCTGACTGTTCTTGCTGGTATGTCAAGAATGGAAGGGTTAATACTGAGTATCCATCAAGAGAGCTATTACCTACAGGACAGAAAGTAACAAAGTCAGGTGAAGACATAGAGAAGTTAGAGTCTGAGCACTGTTTGTGGGAACAGCAACAACAGAAAAATAGCTCTGGTGGATAATAGTAGGGTGATTCTTAAAAAACTAAACAGAAATGACATGACATCCTTGTTCTTGGATCCTGTCCACATAAATTGAGAGCAGGCACTCAGATATTTTTAGACAGATTACACCACCAACGAATTGAAAGCAAATACTGAGATATTTCTGCATCAATGTTCATAACAACGTTGTTCACAATAGCCCCATGGTACAGGTGACTCAAATGCCCACCAAAAGATACAATGTCATGACTTGGATGTTAAATATTCTTCAAATGCCTTGAGTGCAAAGCCTGGCCACCAGTCTGTAGAGTTATTGGGAGGCGATGGTAGCTTTAGGTGGAGCCTAGTGGAAGACAGGTTACTGAGTTATTAGGGGATTTGAGGAATCTGGTTCCTCCTTCTTCCCATCTGTCTTTCTGTCTTTGCTCCCAGCCACTGTGAGATAAGTAGTCTTTTTCACTCATGTTATTCTGTCATGATACCATGATATTTGGACTCATCAAAGCCACAGGGCCAAATGATCATAGACTAAAACCTCTAAAGCTAGGAGCCCAATCAAACCAGTCTGTCTTTTAAGTTGACTTTCTCAAGTATTCTTTCAAAGTAGTGGGAACCTGACCTACTACATATACATAAATTAAGTTCAGTAGTGTGTGTGTGTGTGTGTGTGTGTGTGTGTGTGTGTGTGTTTGGGGGGAGGAATAGAATTCAGACCTAAAAAGTAATGGAATCTTATCATATGCCATAATATGAATCAACTTAGAAGACATTATACTAAGTGAGCTAAGCCAGACACAGACGGATCAATAGTGTATGATTCCACTTACATAACGTACCTAGAGTAATAAGATTTATTTCTGAGCTCTGGGGAATAGGGAATTGAGAGCTGGTGTTTAATGGAGACTGAGTGTCAGTTTCACAAGAGTTCTGGAGATGGTGTGAGGGTTGCACACCAGTGAATGTCACTGCACTATCTGCTTAAAAATTGTGGAAATTATAACATTTTTATTACCATAAAAATGGAGAGAATTTTGGAGAATAAGAACATGGAGCAGAGTCGGAAGAAAAAGAACACAAGGCTCAAAATGTTCTTCTCCCTACATTTCTGGATCAATGTTGGAGGCAGCCTCCGAGGGAGGAAAGGCAGCTCTGATACCTGCTGTGCAGGTATGGCATCGCAATGCTGCCCAGAGTCATATATCATCACCCGGAGAGATGGTCCTGGGAAAGGTGGCTCATCTCCAGAGGCTCTGCTGTGGCCACAGGGCTCGGATGATGAATGGGGATGGGCAGGGTATTGGGGAAAGTAACCTAGGTGCAACCCAACTGTTAACACTAGTTCTTTGGGTTCAGATTTCTGCTCAAATCTTAAACTTGGCATTTTATCTTCCTCTGTCCACCAGAATTTTGCCTTAATGAGATCAAATCTAGATTTAAAGAAACAAACAGGACTATTCTGACTGGTTCTTCATTTACCAATAACCATAGTAGGCATTAGGCATTACTTATCCCTTCCTCCATTCCCCCTCTCCTTTTCCTCCCATTAAAAAATATTTCTGTGTTCTGTCATGGACAGAAGAAAAGGATTTCAACTTTGCTAAATGAATGCAGTACCCATACTTGGTCTTCATTAAACAACAGCTACCAATTCCCTATTCCCCAGAGCTCGGTAACAAATCTGATTACTCCAGGTACATTGTGTAAGTAGAATCATGTAATATTTATTCATTTGTTTCTAAGTCAATCCATATTATACCATATGACAAGTTTCCATTATTTTTAGGGCTGAGTTATATTCCATTATCCTCCCCCCCCCTTACTGCCCAACACACACACACACACACACACACACACACATTACTATATGGGTACATCAATTGTTTCCTCCCAAGATCATTTCTAGACATGCTTATCTGGATTGCTTGCTCTGCTCACACTTCCAGTCCAGTATTTTGCTGGTTACTTTGCAGATGGAGTCTCTTGATCTTTACTACTCAGTCTTCTGAATAGCTATGATTACAGGTGTGAGCCATCCACCTCTAGCAGTAGCATCTATATAATATGATATAATGTATAATATACGATATATAACATGCAATGATAATGATGTATGATGCATGGTATAAGATATATGATCTACAATGTATCATGATATAATTGTATATAATGTAATTAATCTATTAATATAATTGATATAATATGTAATCTACTGTATATAGTATGATGTATGTATAATTTGTAATCTGAGCACTGGGTTGGGACTTTACATTTATTAGATTAAGTAATTGCAATAGCTCTACAAGAAAACCCCCACAAACACTATCACCTCAATGTAATAGGAGAAACGAACTAGTTTCCCAGATTGCAGGTTTGATCACAGAGCAAACAATAGACAGAGCCAGGATTTACTTTTTTTTGTGGGTTGTAGGTGGGTCTTGAAATTGAGGCCTGGGTACTGTCCCTGAGCTTTTCTGCTCAAGGTTAGGGCTCTACAACTTTGAGCCACAGTGCCACTTCTGGTTTTCTGGTGATTAGTTAGAGATAAGAATGTTGGATTGTCTTTAGCCATGATCCTCAGATCTCAGGCTCCTGAGTAGCTAGGATTACAGGTATGAGCCACCAGAGTCTGGCAAGCGAGCCAGGATTTTAATCCTGGTTAGTCTCATGATCAAGCGTGGTTAGAAGACCACAGGTAATGCCAGCCTAGAAACTTTATACTCTTTGGTAAACTGCTTCTGTTACTCAAGAATGTAAAAATAGGAGTGTGTTCCCATAATAAAATCTGCATAAAACAATGAGGGAGAAAGACGGAAGCAATGATATACTCATAACACGACATGGAATTGTGACCTATTCAAATAATGAATAAATTATTATTTAACAAAATCTGGACTGTTTATATCATCTTTAAGTAGTTATACAAGGAGCTACCATTTAACAAAACAGTTTAGGAATACAATGCATCTTGACCCATATCACCCCTTTCAACATGATGTATGCAAACTTGAATCAACAATTCTTTGACTGAACTTTTGTTTTGGACTTCCTTAGAATTCCTTCAGCCTTCCATATACACATGGGTGAGATTAGAAATTGGTCTGGAATAACTTTAAGAGGTTCACAACATCTGCCGTCTGCCAGCTGCTTCGGGTCACCAAAAGGTGATGAGACTATTAAAATCTATCAAAATTGCATTTCCCTGAGTCCAAAAACAGCCTAGGAGAACCTAAGAGAATCAGCTCCAGTAGCAATAAGAAATGCATTTGGCAATGATGGACAAGGGGCCTCTGAACAGAATTCAAAATTCACTCATCTACTTTTTGCTGGACTTCCTATTTTATTAAGTTTTTCACCTGACATGAAAGGAATAAATTCTTGACATCCTCATCTAGAGACTGTGTTTAAGCAATGATTGACAGACAGTTCAGAAGTGATATATGTAAATCTATCTTTTCTTTGGGAATGCAAGATAGAGATACTGGAAGTTAGATTCTCTAGTTGTACCTCAATGTGAGCTATGCTTTGTCTCCGGAAGATCCTGAAAGCTGGTCTCTAATGGAAGAGCTCTAGAAACGGATGGGTGTCTGCCAGGTGCCAGTGACACATGCCTGTAATCCTACCTACCCAGAAGGCTGAGATCCGAGGGTCATAGTTTGAAGCCATCCTGGGCAGAAAAATCCAAGAGATTCTTACCACTAATTAATCAGCCTGAAATGGATCTGTGGCTTAAGTGGTAGTGTAATAACCATGAGGTAAAAAGCCAAGAACCCAAGGGAAAGAGCAAGGCCATGAGTTAAAGCTTCAGTACACCAGTAATATATATGTGTATGTATATATACACACATATAATTATATAATATACAATATATTACATGTTATATATTATATAAAATATATTACTATTGCATATTATATATTATGTTACATATAATATATAAATTATATATTTATATAACTATAATATAATCAAAATTAAATAGAAATTATATAATGTATATATTATATATACCATTATATATTGTATACATATTATATATATGTGCATTATATGTATTATACATTATATATTACACATATATAATATATTATGTATGTGATCTACAGGAAAACACATCTAAATTGCTAATTCTAAACAAGGTAATACACACTAGAAGTCTCCTCAACTGGTAGAAAGGTATAGCATTTATTACAGTTGTTTGGATGCTGTGGATTTTTTGGAAAAAACCCAACTTGATAGATGAGATTTTTAAAATTTTATTGTCAAGATGATGTACAAAGGGGTTACAGTTACATAAGTAAGGTACTGGTTACATTTCTTGTCTAACTTGTTACCCCTTCCCTCATTTTTCTCCCTCTTTTCCTCCCCCCAATCCCCTCCCAAGTTTGCAGATCATTACCAACATATTCTCTTGTGACTATTGCTGTTGCATTGGTTCACCCTTTGTTTTGTGTCTCACCATTTTGTTGTTCCCTTTCCCTTTCCTAGTTCAGATTAATGTATATACAATACCCAGGGTACCAAAATCAAATACAGTGACAACAGGGAATATACCATGGGGAGGGGGGACACAAAGGAAAAAGGAAATCATGTAGTACATTGAGAACAACAGCAACAAAGAAAGACCTCTTGTGTCCATGTCTTGAGTTCATTTCACTTGGTATCATTTTATATTGTCATATGTATATATATATATATATATATATATATATATATACATATGACAATATATATCACATTTTCTTGATCCATTCATCTACTGAGGGACATCTTGATTAGTTCCATATCTTAGCTATGGTGAATAATGCTGCAATAAACATTGTTGTGCTGGCAGCTTTAGTATGGCTTCGCTTGTGATTATTTGGGTAAATGCCTAAAAGTGGGATTGCTGAGTCATAAGGGAGCTCTATGTGGAGTCTTTTGGTGAACCTCCGTACTGCTTTCTAGAATGTTTGAATAAGTTTACACTTCCACCAACAGTGTAGTCGCATTCCCTTTTGGCCACATCTAGCATCTGTTGTTATTAGATTTCTTGACTATAGCCATACTAACTGGAGTGAGGTGAAATCTCAATGTTGTTTTGATTTGCATTTCTTTTATGGCTAGAGAAGTTGAGCATTTCTTCATGTGTTTATTGGCCATCTTTATTTCCTCTTCAGAAAAGTCTCTCTTTAACTCTTTTTTGTATATATTTTTATTGTAAAAATAGTGTACAGAAGGATTAAAGTTACATGAGTAAGGTAATGAGTACATTTCCTACCAAGCATTGTTACCTCCTCCTTTGTTTTTCCCCTACCATTCCTTCCTCCTCCTCTCTTTATGTCTTTAGCCCACTTATTAATGGGGTGGTTGTTTCTTTGATGATTTGTTGTTGGGGGATTTAATTTTTTCAGTTCTAAGTATTTTTTCTGTATACCAATAATGAGAAGAAGGAGACTGAAATCAGGAAAGCAACTCCTTTTGTGATAGCCTCCCCCAAACATGAAATACCTAGGAATTAACTTAATCAAAGAAGTGAATTACTTCGATGATGAAAACTTTAAGGACCTGAAAAACAAAATTAAAAATCCATGTAGTTAGATACCCTATCAATGTTTATTTCTCTCTAGCTTGTCTAGTGACAAGAATATTCTTTATATCTTACCTGAATTACTTCAGATGTTCCTCATAAAACTTTATGCAAACATGCTGTTTTTCTTTTTTTCCATTTAAAGAAAATGTGATATCCAAACAGAGGATAAATGACATTTTCAAAGTGAAAATGTTTATAAATGGCACTGCTTGGGCTAAAATCCAGGCAACTTGGCTCTAGAATCTATTCTCTTAATTGCTTAACTTCATAAAAAGGCTTCATTATTTTTAATACATACACATCCTGTCAATACAGGTTACTTTAAGTGCTATTTGTTTTAGAGCTCTGTGACAAAGTCTGTCATGTTTGACTATTATAGCATCATTCAGCTAGTGAATGTATACAGTCTTCAGTGAAAACATTAGATTGTGAACACACACCAGTACACAATGCTCATGTACGTACAGCAAATATTTTCAAATATGTTTGTTTGATATTTTTCATGGTGAGATTTATTCAATTAAAGGACTTGGTTGCTAGAGGTATGACAATCATAAATGGAAGTATATACCTATCTACCAGAGTCTGTTTCTTTAAAAAAATATATCTTTTAAGTAACTGTACAAAAGGATCATGTCCAACATGTCAGTCTATGGAAGTGGAAGTACCACCCATGCTCCTGGATTGGGAGGATTAACATCGTGAAAATGCAATACTGCTAAAGGTAATCTACAGCTTCAATGTGATACCTATCAATATCCCAACCTCATTCTTCAAGGAAATAGAAGAAGCAACCCAAAAATTCATATGGAACAATAAAAGACCCTGAGTAGCAAAAACGATCCTTACCAGAAAGAACAGTGCTGGAAGAATAACAATACTAGACTTCAAACTCTACTACAAGGCCATAGTAATCAAAACAGCTTGGTACTGGCACAAGAACAGACCTGAGGAACAATGGATTAGTACTGAAGACCCAGAAATGAACCCACAGACGTATAGCGACTTAATCTCCGATAATGGAGCTAAAAAAATAGAATGAAAGACAGCCCCTTCAGTAAATGGGGCTGGAAAAATTGGTTAAACACCTGTAGGAAACTAAAGTTAGATCCTTACATATCACCCTGCAGCAGAATCAACTCCAAATGCATCAAAGACCTTGAGGTAAAAGCAGACACCCTGAAAACATTACAGGAAGGAATAGGAGAAATTCTAGGGCTCCTACACAGGCTGAAAATTTCTTAATAAAGACCCAGAAACACAACAGATCAAAGAAAGGTTGGACAAATGGGATTGTGTGAAGCTGCAGAGCTTCTGCATGACAAAAGACATAGCTAGCAAGATCAGTAGAAAGCCCACAGATTGGGAGAAGATCTTCACCAGCCATACAACAGATAGAGTAGATTTTAAGGAACAGTTTGGGGGAATTTTTGATGTAAGAGATAATAGTGACAGCAATACCAGGTGCCATTGTAAGAGTATAACTTATTTTGGTAAATTCCTACTTTCTATTGAATTAGCATCGAAAAACCTATATCTGAAAGAACACAGTACAAACTTTAATTTTCTTCATTTTAAAAATAATTTTTATTGTAATTATGAAGGTGAGTCACTGAAGGGTTACAGCTACATAAGCCAGGGAAAGAGTACATTTCTTTTTTGACAATTTCATGCTTTCCCTCACTCTCTCCAAGTGTTTCCCTCCGGTCCCCACCCAGATGTTGTATAGTTCACTTTTACCATAGCATGAACTTTAAATTATTTTAGCTAGAAATCTGATTTGGCTGTTGAGTCCAGCAAATGGGCTTTTCCCCAGCCTTTGGAACTTGGCCAAGTGTGAGGATGATTCTTCCAGTAGAACAGCAGCCTGGACCCAGCTCACCTTAGTGCATTTTAGCAGAGCAATAGCTGGAATCTATACAAATCAGAGCAACTAGCTTGTTATTTAGTATCTATATATTGTGACCAATATTTTTGTGCTGGTACTGAGTCTTGAATTCAGGACCTGGGCACTGTCCTTGGACTATTTTTGCTATAGGCTGGTACTCTATCACTTGAGCCACAGCTCTACTTCTGTTTTTTTTCTGGTGGTTAACTGGGGATAAGAGTCACACAGACTTTCATGCCTAGGCTGCCTTTGAATTGTAATCCTCAATTCTAGCTTCCCGAGTAGCTAAGACTACAGGCATGAGCCATCAGAGCTAGGTATAACCAATTTGAAAAATAGAGTCATTCATTTATTTTAATCTCATTTTAATAAACCATGTTTAAAACTCAGATTTAGCCTTTTCACCTAAGAGTTCATGGATATCTTCTTTCTTTTATTTTTACTTTTTGGGGTTTTGATTTTTCAGTTCTGGTGTTTGAACTCAGAGCCTTTTGCTTGCTTAGCAGACCCTCTACCATCCAAACCACACCCTCATTCCTGCTAGTGAGTATCTTCTAAGGAAACATTTCATCCAAAGAGCCTTTAGGTGGGAATAATTCATTAGATATCATCCATGAAATATTCTGACCTTACCTTACAGCTGTGAGATAGCATGTCATGATACTGAACAATTACTAAATACTCAAAAGAATATCATACAACCTATCTATAAGAATGCAATTTACATTAAAGAATTTTTGGCAGTACTGGTGTTTGAAATCAGGACCTGTATCACTGAGCCATGTCTTTAGCCCTTTTTGTTCTTGTTATTTTAACAATAGAGGTATGCCTATTTTAGGCAATTCTGAGTAGTTGCTGTGTACTATGGCATCCAGATTCCCTCCATTAAGGTGCAGTATCATGGACTTTATTTGCCTGATCTGGCTTGGAACCTCAATCCTCCCAGTTTCAGCCTTCCATCTAGTTCAGGGTGACAGGCACACACCACTGTGCCCAGCTGTGTGTTTGAGAATGAGGTCTTTGTGAACTTCGTTGTCTGGGTTGATCAAGAATTATGATCCTCCTATTTTCAGTCACCCATCTAGCTAGGATTATTGGTGTGGGCCAGTGACACTCAGCTATATTAATCTCTTCAGTGATGTTCATCCTAGAATGATTAGGTTTTATCTGAGTGTGCTGATTAGCTAGTTTACAAATTCTTAAAGTTCACCTAAAGTTTGAGAAGAGGTTGGAAATAAAACCAATCGTTGATTGAGACCTTCCCAGACGAATCATTAACCTACACTTCTCCACAGCTGTTATGGCGAAAGCTAGACTCACCTGCAGGCCATCAAGATTTGGAGACACAGAATTGCATGGCCCTGTCCTTTCTTGAACATTGTTATTTTTCAGAGTCTGGTTTTCTTTCACTGTGGCCTCATTCCTTTCAGGGGCCTGGGTTAAGTGACTGGCTAATTCAGCAGCACACAGAATCTTTAGAGCTCAATGAAGTTTATGTCACTTTGAGTTTAGTGTTGGAGCTAAAATAATAAACAAGACTTGACATCTTTGGGTTGAGTATGCAGAAGGAGGACCTATCTAGTGTGCTGTGGTGAAGCATCATTTTTTTTCATTATTCTATCTAAAGGGTTGAAGCTATGAAACATGGCAGAATGTGATCATTTTAAGAATCTGCAATTTTTTTTCTTGCATACATATTTACTCTATTTTTTCATTGAAAAGGTGATGAGCAGGGAGGTTACAGTTATATAAGTAAGGCAATGAGTACATTTGTTTTTAATCGTTATTACCCCATCCCTCATTATCTCCAGTTGTAATGTTCATATTCAACATAGTGACTAGTGAGTATCAAGGTTGCCATGGTTCATCCGTTGTTCTGCTGTTTCTGTGGGATTCCCTCTCCCTTCCACATATTGAATAATCTTATAGGCAAAGCACAAGGAACAAAAAAATAAAAGAAATGAAGAAAACAATAAAACAATAGAATAAAAAAGGACAAACTACATACAGAGTCTAATAAGAACCTCTTGTTTCTATATATTGGATTCATGCTGATTCATTTTATTATATATGGTCTTATGCACTAAGCAGTTGGGTTATGGAGATCCCCTGTTACTCACATGTTCCCCAGTTGGTTGGAAAGAGCCAGTGAGAATCTTAGTTTCTCTGACTCCAGAAGCCAAGTACTTTATCCTACCTGCTTTTCAATGGTTCTTTTTTTATAGTCAGATAAATTTATCATTTGGATTGAATATTTCAGAAATCTGAGATGCAGTTTAACAAAACTGAGCAAATATAGGGTCAATTCTCTTTAATTTACTTTTGCTCTCTCTAGTTAAAATGGGAAGTATTTTTCAGAAGAACTTAATAGAAAATTCAATATTATGATCAAGAATCTCATCACACATATAATACCATGTCTGGATATATGTTCTCCTTGACTAGGGCCTTTTTGGATTATGTAGACGGAATCTTCAGAGTATAAAACATTCTATATCATTGTAATTGATACTTTATAATAAGTGCATCAATTGAACATTCTAATGTGATCAAGCCCCTACTGGGGCTTGAACTCAGGTTTTGAGCTCTTGCTGGGCTTCTTTTTTTTTTTTTTTTGCTCAAGAATGGTGCTCTACCAATTGAGCCATATCTCTACTTTAGGTTTCTAGCTGGTTCAATGGAAATAAGAGTCTTGTGGGTTTTTCTACTCAGGATTACAGGTGTGAGCAAACCAGGCCTGGCTAGCCTTGCATTATTTCAACAAAATGCCTGAGATTATCAAGTTTAAATGAAGAACGGAATATTTTCGTTCATGGCTCTCGTCTGCAGTCACTTCGTCTCTGGAAGTACAGCCCATCTTCAGTGTTGGAGGAAGCTGTTTACTTCATGGTGGGTGACCTGGAGAGAGAGAGAGAGAGAGAGACAGAGACAGAGAGACAGAGAGTCAGAGAGAGAGAAAGAGGGGAGAAGGAGGGCATACAGTCAGACAGAGAAAGACAGACAGAAGCAGAAAGAGACAGAGAAAGGGAGCGGGGAGGGAAGGCCTAGGATCCCAACATTCGTTCCAGGGTATACTCCAATGACCTAACTTCCTCCCACTAGGCCCTTCCTCTTAAAAGTCCTACTACCTCTTCATAGCTTCATGGTCCAAAGGACTAGACTTTACTAGGAGCCTGTTGGTAACTCTCCATATAGATGTTCATGTTACTAGAGGAGTAAGCCATGTGAACCCCTGGAATAAAGGCCATAAACCTCATTTAAATGTTATCAGATTTCTATCTCAAGATAACCTTAGATACACTTAAGTAATAGAGTAGAAGAGATTAAGAAACCAGCTGGTCTCAATGGTGACATTGCATCCATGAGATTGACAGCTATTCCAGAATGGATGCAGATACATTCTTGAAGTATAGTGATTAATTAAATAAACAAGAGTGTGAGGAAGATGGAAAAGCCAGGCACTTCTTTGAGTTTGCTCAACTGCAAAATTGGCAGTCTCGGGCAGGGAATATGGCTTAGTGGTAGAGTGCTTGTCTAGCATGCATGAAGCACTGGGTTCAATTTCTTAGTACCACATACACAGAAAAAGCCAGAAGTGGCTCTATGGCTCATGTGGTATAATGCTACCCTTGAGCAAAAGAAGCTCAAGGACAGTGCCCAGGCCCTGAGTTCAATCCCCAGGACTGGCAATTTTTTTAAAAAAAATGGCAGTCTTCTGACTCTTTGAATCTGAGTACGGTTATTTGTTTGGTGTGAGAAGAGAACTGGTGAATTTGGCTCTGGATATTTTTCTCCTGCTTTTCGTTATGATTTTAGAATCTATGGTACTGTTTCATGGAAACCTGAAAATGTGTCTGGTAAACTGTTTGCTCAATGTTGGGGAAAAAACAGCAACATTTTCCTAACAGCATAGTCCAAACAATTCTGAAACATGATTTGAAAATGTCCTTTATGATCTTTTTTATCTTTGTTGTATTGCAACATTATAATTTATTTAGACTTGTTTACAAGGCTGAATGGGAGAATTTGAAACCCAAGATGATTTTTTAAAATTGTATTTGTCATCAAGAGATGTAATCTTTGAAACATAGAATGAGCAAGTAATATATCATCTGGAAATAGTTTCCTGTGACACCACAGGGTTTTTTTATTATTAAATTGTCATCATTACAATGGAAAAATCTTACATTATTTGAGCTATGCCAGCCATTGAAGTATACAATATATAAATATACAAATAAAATACAAAATAAATATATACAATTAGATAAATGATCAAATGGATTTATACTTAAATTGAGGTAGAAAGAGTTGGAGTTATTTTTGGGTAAGAAATGGCAATTGGAATTACCTATAAAATCTAGTGTTTAAAATTAAATCCAATAAATCAAACATAATGATAAACAAAATAACTCAATAATCAAAGAATTTTCATCTTTTACCTAAATGTCTATAGTCTCATGAAAATATCACAGCTATAAACACTACATCAATGTCAAAAATCCATGTATTTATTTTGTTTTCTGACTCAAACTTAAATTGAAGAAAAATAACAAATATAAGGTGATTCCAGAAAGACAAATAATAGGACAAGAAGATACATACTTTTTTTTTTAACTCTGCACTATTTTCAAGCAGGGAAAAAGTAGGAGAGCAACTATTTAAGATTTGTTTTTGTTTGACCCAGGTCCCCTTGCTAAAAAGAAAACAAACCAAAATCAACTCAATTTGACATTGAAATTATACAAATTTGGTTCACATCAACCATTCAGTGGCTCGGAGATGACATTGGATTGTGTATAAGGCTGAGTGAGAAATGGGAATTGGAGTCTGAGTATCTAAGTAATCATGATAGAAAGATGAATTGCTTCCTTCAGATGAATGAATTCGAGTTGGGGTAAGGTGACACATGGGTGCTTGTGCTTTGCATTTGTCTGTGTTACCTTCTTTCCTCTGCGAATCCCTACAAAGACAACTGAAAAGAACATGTATCATAATCATTTGGTTCTTGGATGCAAATTACATGTGAGAAGGTTTCTATTACAATTTTTGTGCACCTTCCAATGAGGGCTAAAAATGTTTTCATTTAACTGTTCAACAAAATGAAGAGTAGAAAGCTGAAACATGTTGAAGTAGAGGTCAACGAGTTGCGTTGGGGGTGGGGGAGACACAAATGGAGGGAAGAAAGGTGAGTGAATATACTCTTTATACTCAATGCATGCTGTGTAGAAATTGAACTATGTAACTTGAGGGTAGGTACAGGAAGAGAAATGTCCTGTCGCACCATGTGATGTCACTTCCTGCCACCATGACACCATCTTCCAGAGGCTGGAGGGACATGGGGACTGAAGGGAAACCTTGCCATAGGCTGACCCATGCTGATTAGACTTCCAAATTCCCAAACTACTAGCTAAATAAAACTCTGTTCTTTATAAATTACTCAGCCTGAGGTGCTTTTATTAGGGCAATGTAAAATGGACCAAGATATGTAGGCAAGAAAAACCTGAAGTCTGAATCATGTATTTTAAATATTCTAAGAAAGGCAGGTGTTAGGCAAGCAGAAGAGTGACTCCTGGGCTAAATCCTGGGTAACTGGCATAATGGGATGCTCAGCTAGTGAGCAAAGGATTTAGAATCAACAATGCTTGCTCTGAGAAACAAGAGTCAGATGGATGAAGAAGCATACAGTGAATATGACGATCCCGGGACTGCGGCATCACTAGAAGTAGGGTCATGTGTCTTCTCACGGTTCTGAAATGAATACATGCTGAATCAGCACCAAGTCACACACAGAGGGATACCAGGGCTCTTACATGGATAGAAAAGGCCAGAGTCAAAGATGACTCCTGATCCACTGTTCCTTTATTGCAGACACCTGCAATTGCCATTTGATTTTTGGCTTTGAATCTACTTACCTCTCCCCACCCTACTGGATGTGCACACATACACACACATACACACTCATCTTGGATGAAGATTTATTAAAAAAACTTTAAGAAATAAATTGAAGAATAACCTGTGTACTCAAAGATAGTCACTAACTGAAACATTCTGAGCTCTGTTCCTGCTGTGGCTTCTGTAAAGGACGCAGGACACTCTTCTTCTAAGGCTTGGCTCTTATTCTCAGGGGGTCACAACCTCACTGGGGAGACCTGATGCCTCCATCCCCCTCACCAAAAAGCAAGCTTGGACTAGACTCAAGGTTTGACTCCTACTCTTCTTGCTTTTCTTCGTGACACAGTATTAATCTTTAATGTCTTCAGGGCTTTTTTTTTCTGTTAAATAACAGTCTCAATTTCATGATAAGTAGGATTCTTTCAAACTGTAGAATTCTTGTTCTGTGATGGTGAGGCAGCATGTCATTAAATTTCACAGCATGATCAACATCCACGGAGTTCAGAGAAGGGAGAGGAGCGGGGAGCACGTGCCAGTGAGAAGCAATGAAAGAAAGAGATATCAATCAATGTCAGGGCTTTGTTGGTATTATTTTTAGTTTAGATTAGATTAGTTTAGAGAGAGAGGGAGAGAGCAGAGAGGTGTGTGTGTGTGTGTGTGTGTGTGTGTATGTGCCAGTATTGGGCTTGAACATAGGTATTTGAGTTCTTGCTTGACTTTTTTACTCACAGCTGGCGCTCTACCACTTGAGCTACAGTTTCATTTCCGACTCTTTGCTGGTTAAGTGGAAAGAAGCATCTCGTGGGCTTTCCTGCCAAAGCAGGCTTCAAATCTTGATCATTCGATCTCAGCCTCCTGAATACTGTAGCTAAGATTACAGGCATGAGCCACCAGTGGGTACCTGGCTTTAATATAGTTTAGTTTAGTTTTGTGATGCTGGGAATGGATCTCAGGGCTTTATACCTAGTAGGCCATAGCCCTCCTCCTGAGTAGTACACTCCCAGCTTCAATGTCACATTTTCCTAGAAGACCATCACCCTTAGGTTTACTGCATGGGACAAAAGTTATATGGCTGACCAGCCATCAGCCACACTGTATGGCTTCTTTAGTAAATACCTGACCTTTCATTGTGGTGAGAAGGAAATGGGGGAAAGAGAGTGGGGAAGAGAGGGTTTGATTTAAAAGGTTAAAGAAAGGCAGAAGGTCTCTAAAGCACAACATTTTCTTCCCCTCCAGTCCAAATTCCTATAACTTTGTTATCATGTCTGCTAGTAAGTTGTCCTGGATCAACTCTCACCATGGAACGCTGGGTGGTAAAATGGCTGATTTATTTGGTCCCCCCAATGGGGAAGAGCTCTAGTGGTTTCTCCTCCTGGATTTACTTTTGAATAGCAGCAGGTAGGAGGATAAAAGCTAAACGTGATAAGCTTTTTCCCCCAGACAGCTGCTGATCTGGATCCTGATTCACCTCAGAAATGAAAGGAACATTTTTACCATTGTGTAGAGCTATGGATTTATGAAAATTGCTGCCTTTAATAGGCAGCCAGGCATGAAGCAGCCTTCTGCTCCTCATCTCAAGAAAAGTATATAGAGGATCCGGCTCTGTTTCCTGGATTTAGATCTCATTTCCTCTAGAGCACAGTTCCAAAGATTGAAGGCAGAAACCGTAAAATGTATTCAACATTCTGTCCTTCGTAATTCCTTCCGGGAAAACCTTTCCCATGGCAAATCTAGGATTGTATTAGTTATTGCCAGCAAATCTAAAAAGTAGAATGGAGTGTCCAGTTTGGAAACTGTCTCTTTCTCAGTCCTCTTTCTGGAAAATGTGTGGCCAGAGCTTAAAACTGGCATCAGAAATCACATCCCAGTTCACTGTTAACAGGAGTCTTTCACAGCATGTTTACAATAAAATAAAATAGAACTTGGAGTCCTAATGTGTTATGAAACTTCAGCTTCATTTCTGCTTCCAGAAGGGTGTGCCAAATAGTTTAGATGCCCCTCAGTGGATTAACAGGTCAAGAAAATGTGGTATATAGCACAGTGGAATTCTATGCTCCCATCAGAACCTATTTGTAAGGAAATGGAAAGACTTGGAAACATTATATTAAGCAAAGCAATCCAGACCCAAAGCAACATAGGTTGCATGGTTTCCCTCATTTGTGGGAACTAGAATGTAGCTATAACTCTACATGTAAACACACTGGATGGTAAAAGAAAAAAAATACACCGGGACATGTTAAATTATACAGGTCTCCAGCTTCACACAGAATGAGAGCACAGAGGACACTCTTAGGAAAGGATCACATAGGTGCAATAGCTATGCACATCTGACATAGAAAATAATCTTCATCAAAATAAACTCCAGGAAATGGAGACAAGAGTTGTTTTTTTCCTCTTTGTCGCTGTTTTTGTTTTCATTTCCTTTTGTGTTCATTTATCTGTCTTTGGGAGGGCAAGGGGGCACAGAAATGGAGGGACAAAGGTTGAACAAATGGAGCAGTGGTACTCAATGCGTACTGTTAGGAAAATGGAGGAGAATGGAAAAGGAATGGGCTGGATTCCATTGTCAAAAGGCAAGGACTGTTTATCACCAGAGAGGGGCCCAGACCTTCCTGCAGGTTTGCAGGTTGTGCAGTGGACTGGATTTGGAGGCTGGGTTTATATACAAAGAGTAAAAATCAGGATGTTATTACTGAGGGGGGGGGGCAGGGGCTAGGGCAAGGTACTTTTGGGTAGGCACAGAATGGAATGTCCTGCCTGGGTTGATGGGGACTTTCAGCCAGTCCGAGTTTGGCATAACCTGCCTGCAGACAGGCATAAGGTCAGGCCTGTTTGTGTGCACCTGCTGTCTTTCTTGACCTGGAGGAATAAGGCTGGAGTCAATCCTTCAGATACTATGTTGAAAATCAACTATACAACTTGTGAGTGGGGATGGAAGGGAAAAACTGGGAGAGGAGGGAAGGGGTGACATTGTTCAAAAGAAATGGACTGCATTACCTGACTTATGTAACTGTCACCCTTCTGTGTACTTAATAAAAACAAAGACAAAACAAAGACACAAGGGTGTGCGCAAGGAAAATCACCAGCCAGGTGGTTGCATGGAGTCTGGTTGTGTTAACAGAACAGAACCTTGATCTTGGTGGGCAGGGATGGTGGGGGGGGGGGGGACGTGGAAACTAGGGGAAAGCAAAGGATGGAATGACATTATCCAAAAAGAAATGTACTCATTTCCATCTGTGAAGTGGGGAGAGGGGAGTAGGTGATTCTTACATGAATTTCTCCTACTGTTAATATCTGGCACTTTGGTTTCAGTAAATGGGTCTCCATCAACACATTAGCAGTAACTGAAGGTTGTGGTTTACCTCAGGGTTTACCCTTTCTATTCTGTGAGTTGGGAGAGATGTAGAGCAGGGATCCATCATTATGATATCAAACAAAATATTACTGCCTTACGAGTCCTCTGTGCTCCATACATCAGTCCCCATATGAGAACCTGGCAACCACAGTTATGTACATGACATAGTTTTTGCAGACTTGTTTCTTCTACTTGATTTTTATTTACAATTAAATATGAATAGGAAGAATCCATCTAAAGGGTCAGTCTTATGTCTCTGAGTGTGTTGTGATTAAAAAGCCCTGATGATTCTGTGCTTGTATGTGTATGCACCCATATCTATGTGCGTATGCACACATATCTGTGTGTGTGTGTGTGTGTGTGTGTGTGTTCCCGTCCTGGGACTTTAACTCAGGGATTTGCATTCTTGCTTATCTTTTTTTCACTTAAGGCTGGTGCTGTCTCTTTAGTTACACCTTCACTCTGGCTTTTTTGCTGCTTAATTGGAATTAAGAGTCAGGAATATGTCTGCCCCAGACTAGCTTGAAACCTCGAGCTCCAGATCTTAGCTTCCTGAGTAGCTAGGATTACAGGCAGGACATAACAGCATCTCGCTGAGTTTCATAGTTTTGTATATTATATTTAGGTCTGTGATCTAGTTGGATGTTTTTTAAAAGTGAAGGTCTATATTTAGATTCATATTTTGCATGTGCATGTCCAGTTATTATTAACTGCATTTTGAAAAGATTGTTCTTTTTCCTCCATTGGATTGCCAGTGCTTCTGTGTCAAAGATCAACTGACTATATTCATGTGTGAGTTCACACTTTACCCTCTGGTAAGTAATATTGACTGATTTCTCAGTTCCAATACATCACTGACTTGAAAGCTATACAGAAAGTTTTGAAGCCACATAATGTTAGTCTTCTAAATTTGTGCATGGTTAATCTAGGTCCTCTGCCTTTCCATGTGAACTTTTGAATTCAATTTCAGCACACAAAGAATTATCTGCTGGGATTTTTGCCTGGGATTTACTGAATTTGTAAATCAAGTGGCAACGAATTGACATCTTAGCAATATTGGACCATTACCCATGGACTTTGAGTAAGACCATTGAGTTAGAGCTTCTATGAATTCTCTGACTTTTGTAGATCTCTCTGTCACAGTCTTATACAGTGTCATGGTTGAAGAGCTCAATGGAAAATGGGCTCATGAAGAGTGGTAGCAACAGAACTCTGCTTTGTTTTCTCTGAAATACCAATGAATGGACAAAGATGAGATACAAAAATAGTTACCATTATGGAAGTAAAGGTAGAGCTCCAGAGAGTCCTGGCCTTGAATGAAAAAACTGAACAACACTAAGAGGCTGTTAGTTCAAGTCAAAGTATTGGCATGCGCACGCACGTACACACAAACACAAAAAAGCAATGCTTATACTTGTGTGTTAAAAAAACATCAGGAGGGACATACATGCCACTGCCATTTTCACAAAATGAAACCATTTTCTTGAAAATTACCAAAAAATGCTTTTCAAAATGGGCTTAAAAAATAGTCAACTGCCCAATAAATAAGTGGGCTAAAGACTTAAAGAGAAACTTCTCTGAAGAGGAAAGTATGGCCAATAGACACATGAAGAAATGCTCAACCTCCCTAGCCATAAAAGAAATGCAAATCAAAACAACATTGAGATACCACCTCACCCCAGTTAGAGTGGCTATAATCAAGAACTCTAATAACAACAGATGCTGGAGGGGATGTGGACAGAAGGGAACCTTACTGCATTGTTGGTTCAACCACTTTGGAAAGTAGTATGGAGGTTCCTCAAAAGACTCCACATAGAGCTCCCCTATGACCCAGCAATCCCACTTTTGGGCACTTACCCCAATGATCACAAACAAGACCATACTAAAGCTACCAGCACAACTATGTTTATTGCAGCATTATTTACCACAGCTAAGATTATGGAACCAACCCAGAGGCCCCTCAGTAGATGAATGGACCAAGAAAATGTGGTATATATATATACACAATGGAAAGAATGACATTGCCCTATTTTTTAGGAAATGGAAAGACTTGGAAAAAATCATATTAAGTGAAGTAAGCCAGGCCCAAAGAAACATAAGTCCCATGGTTTCCCTTATTTGCAATAACTAGTATATGTCTGAGACAAGCAGAAAAGGTCAGATAAGTTGATGTTAGGTGAAAGGAACCCCAAGATAAGTTTTCAAATGTTTTTTCTTTCATGCGATTGTTTCTAACATATTCATAAGATGATTTCTTTGTTGCTTTGTATGTCCCTCCCCCACAGTATAACTCCCACTTTCACTGTATTTGATGTTGGTATAATTTGTGGAGGGGAAGGGAAAAAACAAATCATTTAAATAGGGATACAGGTGGACCCATTGCAACAATGAGATGTACAAGTCGTTATGTTGAAAAACGAACTTTACAACTTTTTTATTGCAGCATTATTTACCACAGCTAAGATTATGGAACCAACCCAGATGCCCCTCAGTAGGTGAATGGATCAAGAAAATGTGGTTTATATACACAATGGAGTTCTATGCCTCCATCAGAAAGAATGACATTGCCCCATTTGTTAGGAAATGGAAACACTTGGAAAAAATCATAAGTGAAGTAAGCCAGGCCCAAAGAAACATAGGCCCCATGTTTTCCCTTATTTGTAATAACTAGTATATGTCTGAGTCAAGCAGAAAAGGTCAGGTAAGTTGATGTTAGGGGAATGAACCCCAAGATAAGGATTCAAATGTTTTTGGATTCTTTGGATCAAGAAGATGTGGTATATATACACAATGGAATTCTATGCCTCCATCAGAAAGAATGACATTTCCCCATTTGTTAGGAAATGGAAAGGCTTGGAAAAAATTATATTAAGTGAAGTAAGCCAGGCCCAAAGAAACATAGGTCCCATGGTTTCCCTTATTTGCAATATCTAGTATAGGTATGAGTCAAGCGGAAAAAGTCAGATAATGTGATGTTAGGAAAACGAAACCTCAAATATGTATTTTAATGTTTTTGTTTCTTTCATGCATGTGTTTCTAACGCATTTATAAGATTATTTCTTTGTTGCTTTGTATGTCCCTCCCCCACAGTGTAACCCCCGCTTTCACTATATTTGATGTCAGTATAACATGTGGAGGAGATGGGGACAAACAAGTCGTTTAAGGATTCAGGTGGACCTGTTGCAACAATGAGAAGTACAAAAAGTCATGTCAAAACCAGCTTTACAATGTCGGTGGGGGGGGAGGGGGGGTATGATTGGGTGGGAGGGAGGGGGGAGGCTGGGAAGGGAGGTGAAGGGTAAACAAAGGAGGAGGCTGCAATGCTTGGTAAGAAATGTATGCATTATCCTGCCCATGTAATTGTAACCCCTCTGTACAGTATGTTCTCAAATAAAATAAAATAAAATTTAAAAAAAAAAAAACAAAAAACAAAAAACAAAAAAAAAAAACAAATGTTTTTGGATTCTTTCATGCAATTGTTTCTAACATATTTATAAGATGATTTCTATGTTGCTTGGTATGTCCCTCCCACATGGTATAACCCCTGTTTTCACTGTATTTGATGTTGGTATAATTTGTGGAGGGGAAGGGCAAAAAAAAATCATTTAATTAGGGATACAGGTGGACCCATTGCAACAATAAGATGTACAAGTCGTTATGTCGAAAAACGAACTTTACAACTTTGGTGGGGGGGGGAGGATCGGGTGAGGGGAGGTGGGGGAAGTATGGGAAGAGATGAGAAGGGGAAACAAAGAGGAGGCAACAATGTTTGATAAGAAATGTACTGGTTATTTTGCCTATGTAATTGTAAAATAAAAAATCAACTCCAAAGATAAAATCAAATGAATTCAACACCATCATCCTTAAACCCTTCAACAAAACTTTCATCAAGCAAATAAACACAGAATTAGTTGGATTTGCTTTTCATCAAAACTTTAAGTTTCTGTCTACAGAAGAATTAAACCACAGATCTTGCTTGAGTAATGTAGTTGGTCCATATGGGAAACAGTAAGTTTACTTAGAGTTCTCTCTGCCAACAATTAGAGGCTTACTCATTTACAGGAATTGTGTCACAGTGTTTATTTTAAGCAACTTCTACGTCCCTGAAAGAGTGTCCTGTCCACTTTGACTTCGTGTTTATCAAGAGGTACTTATTCAGGTTTGTCTCCCACAGATCTAGATTCATTTATTTACTTGTTTGTTTACCAATTGAGTCATACCTCCACTTCTGGGTTTTTTTTTGCTGGCTAATTTGAGATAAAAGTCTTATGGACTTTTCTGCCTGGGCTAGCTTTGAACTGTGATCCTCAGATGTTAGCTTCCAGAGTAGCTGGGATTATAACTGTAAGCTACTGGTACCTGGATGATCAGGACTTAATTGGATTATGAAAAGGCCAGGTTATTAAGATATAATTTTGAAGCAGTTGGACTTGAGAACAATTACTAGCTACACAATAAGTAATCATTTCTCAATTAGAATAAAGTTGTGTGAAGAATATATTCTACTGCCCCACATACATTCAGAATCATTTGTTTAATATGAAGCAGGGGAAATGTTGCATGGAAAATGTCACCAGTCTCTCACCTTTCTGCACATTTTGTAACTGAGGCACACAACTGTCTTTTCTTCCAGACTAGTTGTTCAAGTTTGGTAATGTTTCCTTCTAGAATAAAAAGTAGCCATGCCTACTGATCTTTGTACGTGATCTGCATTCCCGAAACTTGGGGGATCTATTTTACTACAACCTACTGCATGTCCATGTGCCCTTCTGAGTCCATCCATGTCAACCCCATGAGCTCTGGGGACAAAGAGAATCAGAACACTGAGGTTTATGCTGCCAATCCTTGCTGAGTAATATCATCCTTGGCTTCTGACCCCTGGAATCCCACTTCTTTGGCATTCATCCAAGACACCGTGGGAATCCCACTGCTTGTTTGGGAACAGTAGAAAGTTTCAGCCGGGTGCTGGTGGCTCATGTCTGTAATCCTAGCTACTCAGGAGGCTGAGATCTGAGGATCATGGTTCAAAGCCAGCCTGGGCAGGAAAGTCTGTGAGACTCTTATCTCCAATAAACCACCCAGAAAACCAGAAGTGGCACTGTGGCTCAAGCAGTAGAGCGCTCACTTTGAGCTGAAGAGCTGAGGGACAGCGCCCAGGCCCAGTGTTCAAGCCCCACAACCGACCAAAAGGAAAAAAAAGTTTCAGACCCTTTATTGCTTATACTGGAAAGATAGATCATGTTTGAAAATCTTGCTGAAAGACAATGCGATGTTGGGGAGAGGAGGGAGAATAATGGAAAGGGTGACTCATAGATCAAGATGCATTGTACCCTGTTTTCACTGTATTTGATGTTGGTATAATTTGTGGAGGGGAAGGGAAAGAACAAATCGTTTAAATAGGGATACAGGTGGACCCATTGCAACAATGGCATGTACAAGATGCTATGTTGAAAAATGAACTTTACAATTTAGTCAGGGGATGGGGGGTAAGGGGGGAGTGTAGTTGTGGAGGTGGGGAGGGAAGGGATGGTAGGGGAAAAACAAAGGAGAAGACAACAATGCTTGATAAGAAATGCACTCATTACCTTGCTCATATCACTGTAACCCCTCTGTACAGTATTTTTATAATAAAAACCGTATTTTTTTTAAAAAAAAGATGCATTGTGTTCCCTTTGTACAACTACAGGGAAATAATTTAGAAAAGTAAAAGAAGAAAAAGACATAAAATGTGGTGTCCCACCTATTAGGGATAATGGGGTGAATATAACTTCTGAAAAGCCACCACTGGTTTATGCTGTCACATCGTAGCAAAACCAATTTTGTGCAAGTATTTTGCATTTAGGCTTGCTCATAGGCGGAAGAGTAAGCAAGAAGCAGAGAGTTTTATAATAGTGTTCTCTAATGCTGTCCTTTAGTTTTTTGATTTTGTTTACATTTTCAGTTGTTGGAAAGCTAAAAGAATCCGTATTTCGAGGGCTGGGAAGGTGGCTCAGTGGTAGAGCGCTTGCCTTGCAAGCATGAGGCCCTGGGTTCCATTCCTCAGCACCACATAAGCAAAAAGAAGCCAGAAGTGGCATTGTGGCTCAAGTGGTAGAGTGCTAGCTTTGAGCTGAAGAGCTGAGGGACAGTGCCCAGGCCCAGAGTTCAGGCCCTACAACTGGACCCCCCCCCCAAAAAAAGAATCTGTATTTCTGTAGACTAGTTAAACATATTTGCATTCTATCATATTAATAGGGTAAAATCCCAATGAGTGAAGCCCATTATGTAATTGCCACCACTGAAGTCCACATCATAGGAATTAGAATCCTTAGGAGATATTTTTTGGGGTGTGTATGCCATTACTGTACCTTGAACTCAGGGCCTCATGCTCTCCCTGAGCTAACCTTCTTTTGCTCAAGGCTAGTGCTCTACCACTTGAGCCATACCTCCAATTTCTGGCTTCTCAGAGGTTACTTGGAGATAGGAATCCCTTGGATTGTCTAAGTGGACTTCAAACCTCAATGTTCAGAGCTCAGCCTCCTGAGTAGCTAGGATTAAAAAGTGTGAGCCTCCAGTGCCTCAATAGGGTGTAATTGTAGATGAGACCCTCTAGTTCCTAATGAAGAAGCAGCCTATGAGTTCATGTATGAGTCCAGAAAAGAATGGTTTCCTGATAAAGCAGATTATAGATATGTGCACAGGTCACAAAGGGGAACATAACAGCTGGCCATTTTGTGCAGTTAGGTGCAACCTCACAATGTTCTTTGAACACAGTTAAAACACTCTTAGAGCATCTATTCTACCCTATTCTACCCCAGACACCAAATACCACATGAGGTATTATTATCACCCCCAATATTCATTTAAGAAAGCTGAGGCCTAGAAAGATTTAGCTTATTCAACACCACAAAGTGAAATACAAGGATTCACACCCCAGCACACACACACACACACACACACACACACACACAGATTCAGAACTTAGTCATCCATTCTACTACATCCTATTCCACAGATTCTAACAGAAGGGAACAGACCGCCTACTTACCCTGCCCTATGCTCCATAAATGTGAAGAGACACTGGAGCTCTCTCTAAGATAGAATCTCAGCTTTTTCCAAGCCACTTCACCTATTTGAAAGGAAAACTGGAGATTGTTGCTGTGGCTGACAGTCTATCTATGAAGAGGGTGAGTGGAAGAAATAAAGCAGAAATGCCTTTGAAGTTTCAGGACAGGTGGGCATCTATCAAAGCTATTTTAAATTGCAGATGAATTTTTAGCAGTTTGCGAATAGATAGATCGTCTGAAAGCAGGTGATGAATTCTTAGGGGTCAATCTTCAGTGTTCATCCTGTGAAGATCTATGATGGCAAAATGGAAAGTTTGCAAAGGCATCACTTGGATTTTATGTGATTTTTATATAAAACACTTAATCTTTTTCCACATGGCTTTCAACTATCTGATTACAAAAAGGTATTTTTCTTTCCCTCCCTCCCTTCCTCCCTCTCTCCCTTCCTCCCTCTCTCCCTTCCTTCCTTCCTTCCTTCCTTCCTTCCTTCCTTCCTTCCTTCCTTCCTTCCTTCCTTCCTTCCTTCCTTCCTTCCTTCCTTTCTTCCTACCTTCCTTCCTTTCTTCCTACCTTCCTTCCTTCTTTCCTTCCTTCCTTCCTTCCTTCCTACCTTCCTTCCTTCCTTCTTTTCTGTATGTGACAATATTTGGGCTTGAACTCAGATCCTTGTGCTCTCTTTTGGCTTTTCTACTCAAAGCTAGCATACTATCACCAGAGCCACAGCTCTACTCCTGGCTTTTTACTGGTTAATTGATAATGAGTCTCACAGGTTTTCCTGCTTGGGTTCACTATGAACTTTAATTCTCAGAGCTCAGCCTCCTCAATAGCTCAAATTATAGGAGTGACCCACTGGTTCCTGGTATCCTTATTTGAAATATTCTTTGTAAAATTATGTTTTAATACCATATTATAAAGTGATGAATTGCAGGAAAATATGTAATCTATTTAGTTAAAAAATGAACTTGGACATAACCCAAGCTAAAGTATTAAATTCGTATTTATTTTAATGATTCAGCATGGCCAAAAAAGGAAAGCTAAATCTGTAAATATAAATCCTATCTTAAACTCTTTTTCATGGAATGACCTTGAAAAATCTCTCAACAAGAGGTAATTCTTTTTAACATCTGGTATCAGGCTCATACTCAGAGCTGATCACTACTGAATTTATTTACCACCGAGATTGTCGTGATGGTAAGATGGTAATGGTGATGATAATGGCAATAAATTGTTTTACTATCTCAGGAACTAACAAGAGCCCTTATTAGAAGTGTTGAATTATAAATGTGTGCCTGTACAAGCTATGCAAGAATAAGACAGACTCTTTCTCTTCAAGGTTCACAAAGACATGAGAAATTGTACATAAAGTCTAACAATATCAGGTGCTGATAGTCTCATTTATAATCAGAGCTACTCAAGAGGCTGAGATCTGAGGACCAAGGGTTGAGGCCAGCCAGGGTAGACAGATCCAAAAGGCTCTTCTCTCTGATTTACCAGCAAAAAGTTGGAAGTAGAGCAAGTCTTGAGTGGAAAAGCCAAGTGAAAGGCCCACACTCACACACTCACACACACACACACACACACACACACACACACACACACACACACACCAAACAGTGGACTATGGGTAAAAATGCAGCACTTCAGAAAATACACTGTCCAGTGCTCCAGGAGAGCTGGGGCTACATAGCAAGACCTTGTCTTAAACATAAAAACAATGAACAAATAAAAAAAGGCAAACATTGAATACATCATAAGCTTTTGAAGTGTTCCTGGAACACTAATTCCCTAGAATGGATAGGCTTGATTAGAAGGATCATATTCATTTGGACAACCCAAGGAAATAGTAACAATAGTCATGAAATACATTGAAAATACCCAATTACTAAAGCCATTCTTTACACATTAAAATGCAGAAAAGTTGTCATAATTTCTATGCCAAGATGTCAGTGTGTATGATTAACACCACCATTCTTTCCAAACACAGGTGTACAACTTAAAGATGACTAATTTATAACAACTTGCCATCTCCATGAGGTTAACAAACTCATCTCTTTTCTGATGTGTCTAACTAATACAGTTAACTTTTTTTAAAAAAAAAAGAAAAGGATGAATTTTGTAACCCATGGATACCAGTAGGCAATATTCCAGAGATCTTAAAAAGCTTTCTTGAAGTGTCTCTTTTGAGTATAATGACAGAAAAACAATGGTAGATGATGGCTATTGTCTTCATGCAAATTACATAATTAAAAGTGATATTGAAAATTGTTCCCAAGAAATAAGTGTGCTTTAAATTCTGTGATGTCTCACATCTGGGCAGAAACAAATTTCACCCTTCTGCCCGCATACAGTGAAGCATCCCAGAGGAGAAGGAGGGGACCTGCTCTCTGAAAGGTAACTTACGACAATAGTTGAAATGCCTCATTATCAAAATTTCTATAAGAGGATGAACAAACAAAGCAGGCAGATCAAATATTTAATTCTGTAGTGTCCCTATACTATGTCTATTCTGTTGATGGTAGAGCAATGGCCAAATCTCCAGCTCAGTGGTAAAGATTTTCACAAGAGGGTCAAGGTCATGGGAAGTCTGAGAAAGTCAGCTTAGATGGGGGTGGGGTGGGAGAAGGACTTTCAGACAACAGGCACCAAGGTAGGGGACTAACAAATTCTTTGCTTATAGAAAGAGGATTAAATGGCCAATGCCCGGTGCTGGTGGATAATATTTGTAATCTAATCTGCTCTGGAGGCTTAGCTCTGAGGGTAGCAGTTCAAAACCAGCCTGGGCAGGAAAGTCTATGAAGACTATTAGGTCCAATTAACCATCAACAAGCCAGAAGTGGGGCTGTGGCTGAAGTGGTAGAGCTCTAGCCTTTAGTAACAAAGCTAGGGAACAGTGCCTAGCCCTGTGTTTGAGCCTCAATACTGGCACACACACACACACACACATGAAGATGATTAAATGCAGGAATCAGTATGCTTCATGCTCTTATTTTCTTCTGTGAGTCTAAGATAATCATTGGCAACATAGAAAAGAAAAAACAGAGTTGATTTAATGCTTAACTTTTAGACTTCCACAATAGGATTTTTAAGCTCTCACAATATAAGAAAGTTAAAAGAGGAGCTTTTTGGAAAGCAAAGAATAAATCAGTTTTCCAATATTTTTTCATATGAAAAGCCATGTCATACTGGCCAGGTGCTGGTGGCTCAGGCCTGTAATCCTTGCTATTCAGGAGGCTGAGATCTCAGAATTGCAGTTGGAAGGTAGCCCAGGCAAGAAAGTGCATGAGACTCTTATCTTCAATTAACTACCAAAAAGCTGGAAATGGTACTGTGGCTCAAGTGGTAGAGCATTAGCATTGAGCGAAGAAGTTCAGGGACACAGCCCAGCCCCTGAGTTAAAACCTCAGATCTCATGTACACATGTACATGCGTACACACACACACACACACACACACACACACACACACACAAAGCTATGTCATACTGACTCAGAACAAAGTCTTTTGAGTTATGAACCACAATGTGAAAAGGATGAAGAGGACATACTCTGTACAGAGAGAGGAATAGACAGAGTTAAAGGACACCTAGCTGGGCTGGGCATGTGCCCATACACCAAGACTTGGACCCTCCAATGTTATAGGGCTGAAAGACACTCCTGTGGAGTTCTTAGTACATATTGATCAAGGAAATGCCTGAGTCTAGTTCCTCAAAGTAAGTTTTCTCCCTTGTCTATCATTTTCCCATACATTTTACACTCACTGTAGGGAGTCCTGTGAGAAACATGCTCACCTGTCCAAACTCCAAAGGACCAGAAATGAGACTTTCTGCTGGTTTTAACAATAGCAAGACTTTAATGGTGGTTTTAAGCAAGACTAGTGTGTGTGTCTGATGGCAAGCACACTCTCTGAGATTATAACAAGTAAATTTTTGATCTACCATATGGAGCTCCCTTCCCTATTCCCCATTGGCCCAACTGCTGTGGGGTTCACATTCTCTCCTGGATGTCACTTAAGTTACGTGACTTTCTACTGGGCAATTCAAATTAATGCACATCTTGAGATGGGCTGAGGGTTAAGATGGGTTTTTAGTTGCCTCCATCCTCCTTTTCTTCCTCTATGGTGGGAAGGTTTTTCTGGGTGTATATCCACATCTAGAAACACAGTTTCTATATATTTTCTCATTTTACTGTAGTCCATTCTTCCCTTTGTTAATAGGCCTGTTTCTCTTCTAATTGGTCTTTCTTATCTTTGGGCATTCCAATGCGCAGACACTTCATCATGTGTACAAAACTCCATGAAAACAAAAGCTACTGGTCATTTTACACCCAGGGTCAAAATGCCTTGTCTTGAAAATGGATGACCACTGGCTCTATTTCCAGCAGTCTTGACTCACTTCTTGAATGGGCCTTTTGAGTTATACTTTATTGTATACATCAGAGGGTATACACCATGGCTGTACATACTTTATTGTATACACCTGCTTTTTCAAAATTCAGGGATGATACAACCATATGTCAGATTATATCTCATGTTCATATTCTCTCTGACTCTCATTCATTAAGTTTGAAGATCTACCTGCCTATAATTAACTTGATTTCTTGTCAGCTTCTGTCAAAACAAAATTTCAAGACTTAGAGGCACTAGGAAAAAAAACTGTTTTCAACCACAGGTTTCTCACCTCAGTAAGAGAGAGAGAGAAAAAAAACCCTTCATTTTATTCTGAAAGCTTGAACTGTGAAGACAGAAACTTCCTGAGAGAGACAGGTGTGTGTCATCTTTCATTATCGTAGACATGGAACCTTTGGAGCCACAGGGGAACCCAGAAGGAATGACTCAGAAGTGATCCTAGCTTTACAGATAGAGAAGCTGAGGTTTGGAGATCTTAGAGGGAGTGGGTCCACCTTCATGGTAGCACACAGTCCAGGAGCATCTGCTGGACCTCTCTAGAAGATACAGCAAAGAAAGGTCACAGATCTACTGAGAGATCCAATGTTCCATCTCCAGAGCCATGCAAAAGAGTCAGGAGCAAACTTCAGCTACTGAGGAAAAGGAATTCTGACCCGAATCAGGGTCATTTATGTCCTTGCTAGTTGCATTTGTGAAAGAAATGCCTTCTCAACTCAGTTCTCTGAAGAACCTCCAGGAGTTATCAGAGTTGTAGGGAAGCAGATGGTCTATTTGGGGACTTGATAAAAAATGATCAAAAGGTTCTGTGCATAGATTTAGGCTAAAGAAAAAGATGAGTCTTGTTTATGGGAATAGAAAGTAAACTGTGTAAAAGATAGGTATGTTTGGGAGATGGTTTGATAACTGGTAAGGCTTCATATTTTGAAATGTAATCCCTGTTGTGAGGTAGTCAGAGGGTAGAATTTAATTGAACTATGGTGTTTGCAGGCATGACCCTTAGGAAGTGATAAAGATTAGATAACAATTTTAGGCAGGAAGCCTTGCAATTGAATCCTTGAAGGCTGCTGATCTGGAGAGAGATCAAAGGCGACGCATATACACAGGCACATTTCCTGTCTGTTGCCTTGTGATGCCCTGAGCTGCCTTGGAACTTCAGCAGCAAGAAGGTCATCAATTACCTGGGCCTCTAGACCTTTATTTCCAAAAGAGATGAGCGAAAGGAACCTTCCTCTCTTTATAAAGTGGTAGACCACGGAATATTAAACATCCACACAGAAAAATCAAATCATGTCATTTAAATGAAAACAGGTGGAACTGGAAATCATCATGTTGAGTGAAATAAGCCAAGCTCAAAAAGCCAAATACCATATATTTTCTTCTTGCGTCTTGTGGACGCTAGATCAAAAGGACATAAATATTCATGGCACACACAGAGAGGAAAAGAGAGGAGAGCCCACCTATGTGACTAGATGGAACAGAAAGGAAAAAAGAAGGATTGAAGATGAATAATTTACAAGTATACTTATAATCATGTATGAAAAGAGCATAAGGAACTTGGAATGAAGTAGAGAAGGTAATTCTGGTGAATATCTATCTATCTATCTATATGTATACATATATATGTCTGGAATATTGTGGCAAAACACCCTTGAAACAATTAATGTCTACTAAAAATGAATTATAGGAAAGTTGAACAGGGTGGATATCAGTCAGAAGAGGGAGGAGAATGGAAAGAGTGAATATCATAGAAGTCATTATTCGTATATATAAAAATAGACCAATGAAACTTGTTGAAATTGTTTTAAAAGGGAGAGGGGATTAAAAGAGAGTGAGAAACAGGAAAATAAAAAACTAAAATAAAATAAATAAAAATGTACCAGGCACCAGTAGTTTATGCCTGCAGTCCTAGCTACTCAGGAAGTTGAGATATGAGGATCATGGTTCAAAGAAAGCCCAGACAGAACACTGAGACTCTCTTATCTCCAATTAACCACCAAAAAGCTAGTAGTGGAGCTCTGGCTCAAGTGGCAGAGCATTAGCCTTGAGCAGAACAAGTTAAGGGACAGCACCCAGGTCCTGAGTTAAAACTCCAGTACTGGAGCGCGCTCACGCATGCACACACACACACACACACACACACACACACACACACACACACACACACAAGCAAAGAAAATTGGATGGATACAATGACATCTGGAAGCGGCAAAATTAAGGAATCTACACAGAGATGAATAGTTGCTACTTACTAGGAAAGGAGGATGAACGAGATTTTTTAAGGCAGTGAAACTTGTTTTGTGCAATAGTACAACCATGGATAAGTACCATTTTACATTTGTTAAAACCTGTAGAATTGACAACACCAAGAACACAGTTCAATGCAGACTATGAACTTTGGGTGATCATGGTGTCACTGTAGACTGTGGTGAACGTGCTATCCTCTGAGGAATGCTGGGTATATGGGAGGCTGAGGCAGGGAGGTCTAGCAGGTCTCGCTGTGATTTCTGCTCAATTTTGCTGTGAACCTAAAGCTACTCTAAAGAGAGTAGTTTTGTTTTTTATCAGCATAGAGTATACCTGGGTAATATTAACCCCTTCTGTTGTTGCTTCATATGCTCCCATCAATGACCTTGTTTTCTTTTGTTTTGCTCTCCCCCTGCTTTCATAAACAAAAGAAAATATGTGATTCTTTTGTGAGATTACATTGCTTCATTTTAACATGATATCTAGTTCTATCTATTTTCCACCAAGAAACATGTTTCTTCTTCATGGCTGAGTACAACTCCATTGTATAGATAGACTGTATTTTCTTAATCTAGTCATCCATCGATAGACATCTAGTTTGACTATTGTGAATAATATTTGTACAGTTTCATTTATTTAATAAGCTCACTTTCCTTCTTTCGAGTGTGTGTTTGTGTGTGTATATGCATTCACACACACACACACTATATATATATATATATATATATATATAAAACATATATAAATATATGATACTAGCTGTATCGCATGGAAGTTCTATTTTTAATTGTTTTTGTCGGTTGTGGGACTTGAACTCTGGGCCTGGGTGCTGTCCTTCAGCTCAAGGCAAGCACTCTGCCACTTGAGCCACAGTGCCACTTCCAGTTCTCTGGTGATTAATTAGGGATAAGAGTCTCATGGACCTTCCTGCCTGGGCTGGCTTTAAACCACAATCCTCAGATCTCAACCTCCTCAGTAGCTAGGATTACAGGCGTGAGCCATTGGCGCCCAGCTATTTTTAATTTTTTTTTAGGAACCTCCATATTAATTTTCATGATGGATGCACCAATGTACATTCCCTCCTTTTAACAGTGTGTTAGGGTTCTATTATCCCCACATCCTAGCTAGTATTTGTTATTTTTGTTGTTGTTGTTATTTGTTGTCTTGATGACAGTTATGCTGACTGGGATGAGATAACACCTCCATGTCATTTCATTTGTATTTCCTTTATGGTTAAGGATGTTGAATATTTTTTTCAGTTATCAATTGGACATTTGTACTTCTCCATTTGAAAAATGTCCATTCAGTCCCATTGCTTGTTTATTGATTGGATTATTTACATTTTGAGGTTTTATTTTTGAGGTATTACTATGTTCTATGTTACTACTCCTCTATTAGATGACTATTTGGCAAAGTTTTTCTCTCATTCTTCAGGCTGTATCTTTTCTCTGTTATGTCTTCCTTTCCTGTGCAGAAATTATTTTTTAACCTGTCCTAATCTTAGTTGTCAATTTTTACTCTTCTTTCTTAATCTACTATAATCCTAGTCAGATGTCTATGTTTATTTCTACACATGTGTTTCCTTTCCTTCCTTCCTTCCTTCCTTCCTTCCTTCCTTCCTTCCTTCCTTCCTTCCTTCCTTCCTTCCTTCCTTCCTTCCTTCCCTCCTTCCTTCCTTTTCCTTCTTTCTTTCTCTTTCTCTCTCTTTCACTCTTTCTCTTTCTCTCTCCATCTATTTCTCTCTCTCTCTCCTTCCTTCCTTCCTTCCTTCTTTCCTTCTTTTTTTGCTGCCAGTACTGGGCTTGAACTCAGTGCCTGGGCACTGTCCCTGAGCTTTTATGCTCAAGGCTAGCACTCTACCACTTGAACCACACCTCCACTTCCTGCTTTTTGGTGATTAATTGGAGATATGACTCTCATAAACTTTCCTGCCCAAGCTAGCTTTGACCCACAGTCTCAGATTTCAGCCTCCTGATTTGCTAGGATTACAGGCATGGGCCACCTGTGCTCAGTCTTCCCTTATTATTACATTTGTAGTCATTTCAAAGTTTCTGGTGGTAAAGTCTTTGATCCATTTTCATCTGACTTTTGTCTAATTTCAGTCTTCTGTATGTGGATATCCAGGTATCCTAACACTATATGTTGAAAACTCTCCTGCTTTCCGATATATGTTTTAAATAGTTTTGTCAAGAATCAGATGAATGTAGCTACATAGGCTTATTTCTGGATCTTCTATTACGCTGACTTATTTCTGCTTTTGTACCAGAACCATTCTTTTGTTTCTATGGCATAGTTTGAAGTCAAGTATAGTCATTCTGCCATCATTTCTTCTTTGGCTCCAGATTGCTTTTGGATGTTTGGGGTCTGAATGAATTTTGGGACTTATTTTTCTATGAGGAATGATATTGGGATTTGAGTGGGGATTACATCCAATTTGAATATTAGTTCCAGCTTCTGGTCATTTTAACAATATTTATTCAGCCAATTCATTAACATGAGATGTTCTTATCAAGGTCTTTAACATCTTGGATTAAGTTTATGCCAAGGTATTGTTTTGGAGGTTGTTGTGAGTAAAATTGCTTTCCTAACTTCTTTTTCAGCGAGTTTGTCATCAGAATATAGAAAGGCTACTAATTTTTTTTTTTTTTTTGGTCCGGTCGTGGGGCCTGAACTCTGGGCTTGGGCACTATCCCTCAGCTCTTCAGCCCAAGGCTAGCACTCTACCACTTGAGCCACAGCGCCACTTCCGGCTTTTTTCTTTTTTTGCTTATGTGGTGCTGAGGAATCGAACCCAGGGCCTCAGGCATGCAAGGCAAGCACTCTACCACTGAGCCACCTTCCCAACCCCTAGGCTGCTAATTTTTGTATGTTGATTTTGTATCCTACAATAAATTCTATTTTAAAGATAAACTGTGTTTAAACCTGACCTTGAGACTTGATCATTATTTTCTTTTAATAAAAGGAAAATTCTTTCAATTAACACTCCCTGAGCTCCACTGATGTTTAGCAAGATTTAAAATCAATGATCAAGAAATTTAATTTGTGCCACAGCCAGGATATTCTTACACTGAATTCCTTTATAGCTTATTTATTCCAAAAAAATAGAAGAACCTGTACAGCTAGTATAAATTTAATGAGAGTTATAACTGCCTCATTAGATGGTTATTACAGATATTTAAGTAAATTTAAAGGTCTATGGTCTAACCCAAAGAATGACTTTCTAATTTAATTGTGTTCGATATTTTGATAAAATATAGACACAAAAATAGCCATGAGTCATTAAAATCAAATAATTTGATCTAGGTGTAGAGGCATGAGCTTCATCTCAAGTAAACAGGATGCTGAAGCTGAGGGAGGGTCACTTGAGTCCCCACATTTCAGACTGGATAATATTACAAAACCTCATCTTAAAAACAAACAAACAGCTGAGTGCAGGTAGCTCACACTTGTAATCCAGGCTACTCAGGAGGCTGAGATGTGAAGACTGCCCTGGTAGGGAAGTCTGTGAGACTCTAATTAACCACCAAAAAGTCAAAAGTGGAGCTGTGGCTCAAGTTATAATGTGAAAAGTTCAAGGACATCTCCCCCCCACCCCCCCCATGTATATCCCATTGTATTTGATTTTGGTGCCCTGCATCTTGTATATACATTTATCTAATTTGGGGAGGGGAAGGGGAATAACAAAACACTGAAACCAGGACACAGGATGACCCATTGCAACAATGATACTCAAAGACATTATGTTGGAAATAAACTTCATAACTTCTGGGGGTGACGGAGGAGAGGGGGTGGTGGGGGAGGGAAGGGACAGTGGGAGAAAAGCAAAGGAGGGGGTAATAATGTTTGACAGGAAATGTACTCATTCTCTTACTCATGTAACTGTAACCCCTCTTGACAGAATCTTTTCAAGTAAATAGAAATTTAAAAAAAAATTTTTTAAGGACAATGCCCAGATCCTGAGTTCAACACTCAGGACTGGCATGCACACACACACACACACACACACACACACACACACACACACACACACACACATTTTATTTTTTAAATTATTATTATTAAATAGTTGTATAAATGAGTTATAATTCCATCAGTATAACAAACCTTGATCGATGGCAACCTTTCCCTTGTTCTCCCCGGATTTTCCCCCTCCCATCCCTACCCTCAAAATTACGTAGCTCAATTTTTGTAGTCATTGAATATAATGACTACATTTGCTCACCCCTCCTCCTTCTATTTGTGTCCTCCTCCTTAATCCCCCCAACTCCCACGACATGTTTCTTTTTCCTGGTAATCATTTTGTTAAACAGTTTGTTAGTTGTGTAGAGCAATCTTACTTTAAAAAAAGCAAGTCAATTCAGCATGGTTGGCATATTTTTCAAGAGAGTGCTAAAATTTCATACACAGAGGTCTAGTAGAAAAATGACATATTCATTTACAGGCATAAAAAGTATTTATTGCAGTCTCTGAATCCAATGAAAGATATTAACCATTTTAAGTAAACCACAAGCCATGAAAGAATGCAAGAAACAGGACATGTCTATGTGACCAAGAAATCAGAAATATTACTTTACACTCAACTCTCACAAAGAGATTAGGACTTTCTGACACAGAATCTAAAATAACTATGATTGATATGGGTTAAGGCTCTAATGGAAAAGGTATACCCTGAAAAGCTGAGTGGGTAATTTCAACAGAGGCCTGGAAAATACAACATGAGTGAAATAAATGAACACCATGGCAACAGTGATAAAGAATGCCTCACAGTCTAGAAGCTGGATTGCATCAAAGCCGGGCGAAGAAGTCAACAGAGGGCCGCATTCGCTCTTTTATAACTCCTGGGGAGAATAGAACTTTCTTGTCCTAATTGTCTTAAAGGGCCTATCTCTTAAGATTCTAATGATAATCACATTTCCACGTGAGTTGGAGGGGTTAAACATTTAAACCACCATCATCTGCCTGAGACCTAATCAAATACCCCAAAGCAGAAGTGAGGGCATATTATGCATGTGTGTGTGAAAGAAAAAAGATTGGTCTGAATAGACTGGTGCTGAGTTTGTGTGGTAAAGCATGCATTTAAAAAATCTAGACAAAGCCAGGAGGCTGGTAGCTTACGCCTGTGATCCTAGCTACTTAGGAGGCTGAGATCACTGTTCAAAACCAGCTCAGGCAAGAAAGTCTGTGAGACTCTTTTCTCCACTAAACTACCACAAAAAAAGGCTGGAAATGAAGCTGTGGCTCAGGTGGTAGTGTGCTCGCTTTGAGCAAAAGAAGCTCAGGGACAGTGCCCAGGCCCTGAGTTCAAGCCCCAGGACTAGCACACACACACACACACACACACACACACACACACACGCACAAAATTCTAGACAGATCAGACTAAAATAAGTTAGACTTCAGATCTTGGCTGTAGCAGAAATTTTTCAGAATAAAAGTAACAGAAGATATTCCCAAAACATTGACCTTAAAACATTGACCTTAAAATTAAATATGCATTCAACAGAAACATGATTAGGAAAATCTTAACACCCAACATGAAAGTAGTAGACATATCAATATTGAAGGTAATTAATATAAACACTTCCCAGAAACATAAAATTGATCAATGTGAATGGGATCTGAATGGGATGTAGGGCATGAATCTCTACAGTCCGCATTGCTAGCACATATAGCACACTTCTAAACACAGTAGGGGGAAGTACTGTCTTCCTCGATGCTCATTTCACGAGAAAAGAGTCCCCCTGGGGATCCCAGCTCTGAGATTACCTCAGTATTCTTCCAGAAAGAACTGTGGTTCCACTTTCTTTCCTCCTTTATTTTTTGGAGAGAAGAGTTCTCTGATCTTAAAGCAGTGTTTCTTGTTTCCTTATTCTTCAATGTAATGGAATAAAGGTCTATCTATTTCTGATGAATTTACACAAGATTTTCTCTCAGGTTGTATTTTCCGATGCTATTCCTGGCTCACGCTTTTCATTTGTTTCGTTCTGCAATTCATTTTACCCGTTTATAATAGTAACTGATTTTATATAACTAGACATGATATCATAATAGGCTTTATAAATGTCCCAAAGTCAAGTAAGGAGATCTTTATAATGTAATTTTTAAGGTTTTAATTGACAAAGAATAATTATATGTATGTATATTTATGGAGTATGATCTAATGCTTTGATCAATGTGTTTGTTGTAAAATGATTATATTAAACTGTGTTAATTAACATATCCATCACTTCTTTTTTGCAGGAAGAACATTTAAATTCTACTCTTTTATCAACTTTGAAATGTGCAGTACATGATCATTAACTCTGATTACAGTGATCTATATGTCACATGGCTCTATACATACCTATGTTTCTTTTTTTTCTTTTTTTTTTGTCGGTCATGGGGCTTGAACTCAGCCTGGGCGCTGTCCCTCAGCTCTTCAGCTCAAGGCGAGCGCTCTACCACGTGAGCTACAGTGCCACTTCCATACCTGTGTTTCTTTACTGGTAAGTACAAGCTCAGGTGCTAGGACCTGGTCCTGCACAGGACCTCACCTGTAGCAGATCAAACAGGCTGCATATCTGTTTCCTTCCAAGAGTGTGCATTCATAGCTGGCCCCTTTGACAAGTACAATTAAAAGCAAATGCTCACACCTATTCTACTAGCCTCTTTATGCTCATCAGGCCCTCTCTCTCATTGGCCCTAGTTTTTTTATCTCTAGGTAGAGGCAGTCATCTGGTCTGAGAATTTAGCTTATGCGGTGGGAGCATCCTGTGATGGTTCATACCAGACAGTGATTTTTTACCAACCAACTACGCTTCCCTGATCATCTAGAAATACAGATCATATAAAGGAAGAAATGGGATCCAGATAAATTTTAAAAATTATATTAAAAGAGAGAGAGAAAAAGCTGGGAGTAGTGCTGTGGCTCAAGTGGTAGAGTGTTCACCTTGAGCTGAAGAGCACAGGTACAGCGCCCAGGCCCAGAGTTCAGGCCCCACAACCAACAAATAAATAAATAAAAGTAAAAGAGAGAGAGAAAAAAATTAGGAACTTGCCTTGGTGAAAGCTAAGTTATTAAATAAGAGCAATAAAAAGAAGTCTCTAGAACATGATGTTCAGCCAAAAGGAGAAAGCAGTGTTTTCAGGTTGAAGAGACAGAGAGAGAGAGAGAGAGAGAGAGAGAGAGAGAGAGAGAGAGAGAGAATGAATTGTGTGTTGGCAATTAAAGCACCCAGGTGAAGACATACAAAAAGACAGAAGTGAAGCAGACAATAAGCCAAACTTTCACCACCAAGGACATGAGTCTCTTTCTTACAACCCTTGAGATTCCCTAAGTAGGCTGAGGTGAAAGCTCACTTAAAACTACCACAATAATAAAACTAAAACATGGATGGGGCTGGGAAGGTGGCTCAGTGGTAGAGTGCTTGCCTTGCATGCCTGAGGCCCTGGGTTCGATTCCTCAGCACCACATAAGCAAAAGAAAAAAGCCGGAAGTGGCGCTGTGGCTCAAGTGGTAGAGTGCTAGCCTTGAGCTGAAGAGCTGAGGGACAGCACCCAGGCCCATAGTTCAGGCCCCACAACCGGACCCAAAAAATAAATAAATAAATAAAACTAAAACATGGAGAGTTAGGACACCTTGTGTTAGCTAAAATCTCAGTACTGTCCAAATTTCCTTGTTATAAAGACCAGAACGCTACTTCACAGCCTACTGGCTCAGAGCTGTTCTCTGGACTAAATAATGCAATGAAGTACAAATATTGCAATATCCCCATATTTAACTGTGTTTTCTTTTTTACTCATTTGACTTTTGTGAACTCAGGGCCTTGTGCCTGCTCAGCTTTGTTGCTCTAGACTGGCACTCTACCATCCGAGTCAAATCTTCAGTCTAGCATTTTTCTGGTTAGTTGACATAAAAGTCTCAGACTTTTTTTTGCCCAGGCTGGCTTTGAACTGTTATTCTTAGAATCTCAGCCTCCTGAGGAGCTAGGATTATAGGCATGAGCCAATGATGCTTAGCTTGGCTTGTATTTCTTTTACTGCATAATACTTGTATAATGTGGAGATTTTTTTGTGAGAGTTCCATATATGCATATAATATACATTGACTTTGTTCATCCTCTTTGATAGCTTTCTTATCCTCCCAAACATCTTTTTTTAGTGGTGTTTTCTAAAATGCTTTGCCTAGCATATTTAGAATGAATTCCTAGAGTAACTAGAGCATTTTATGAATAACTAGAGCATAAAATTTATGATTCAGGATCATGGTGCCTATATCCTTGTTTCTATTATAAGAAAAAAGTACATGTGCCCAAATCGCCTTTAAAATGTAAGCAGTTGTCTGGAAATTTAAATAGAAATCTCAGCCTACAAGATATTTGCATGTGGTGACCTAAGGAACAATATATACAGTGCACTCTTTAGATTTTTTCTTGGAATCAGATTAAACTTCCAAATAGCAAAGTGTTTAGCCTACATAGATTTAGTTATTATTTATCTATCTCCTTATCTCTGGGGGGCGTGGGGATAGGATCTAAGCTGACCTTAAATTCACTATCCTCCTGCTTCAGCCTCCCGAGTGCCTGGACTTAGAAGTATGCACAACTAAGCTTAGTTTTTATATATAGGCTTTCAAAGAACTGTGATTTAATGATATGCTCCTGAGTTTTTATTAAAAGTTGAAGTGAGAGTCAAAAAGAATCTATTTGCATATCCTGGAGGATACTGATTTTTTAAAAAACAACTCTTTTTATTTTAGAAAACTTGGAATATAAGAATAATTTATTAAGTGGCAGTTGCCTTTGAATCCAAGTTTCCCCAGTAAACGCTGCTTCATGAGATGTCTTTGAATTTTATTTTATTGTGAAGATGCTGTACAGAAGGTAACAGTTTAAAAAAACTCTTATAATTAGTTTCATTATAGAACAGATTCCTAATAAGCTTGATTACTGATTACCAGCAAAATTACAAACACACACACACACACACACACACACACACACACACACACACACACATTCACACCCCAAAACAAAGAAACAAACTCAACAAAACAAAGTACCCAGTTACCCTTTCATGGAGGGGATCTGAGATCAGATCGTCATTCTGGGAGCCACAGGCCCTTCCACTTCTTAACTTCCTCTTGGTTAACAGAAATCTAAACACTAAGCTTCATTTTAATAATCATACGTTTGACCTCAAATGCAATGATGTCTCCCTTGGTCCTAGTAGTTCTCTCTTTTCACGGTATATTCATAGATTCATCTCAGATGCCATGAGGAAGATAAAAATGGAATAAATTATGGCTAACTCCAATATTTCTACAGCATCTGGGAAAAAGTGTAGTACAGGTCAGAGGGTGTTGGTCCTGGAGTCCAGAGTTCAAACAGTTTGCTCCACATTGCCTATACAGAGTATTTAGGTTTTCAGGAGCTTCTGTTTCCTCATTTATAAACAGAATGACACTTGCTCCAAAGAGTTGCCATAAGGATTCAAGAAGATTACAGACAAACAGGAAAGCAAGCAGGCAGGCAGACAGGTAGACAGACAGACAGACAGACAGACAGACAGACGTTCTTATAGCACTGGGCTCGTGTTAGCTCCTCAATAAATGTCAGATTGCGTCTTCTTTTTCCTCCCTCATTATCATCCTTTGGCTTTAGGGCAGTCAAGAGTTAAAAACACACATCCTGATGAAGTGGAGTAGAGCCAGGGGGACCAGGATCCCCTGTCAGTAACTGCATGTGAGGACTGCAGTGCTTGCTCCTGCATGTGGGGGGAGAATCACTGGCTGCTGAGAAGCAAGGGGAAGGTTTGTACAGAGCTGTTCCTGGGAACCCAAGGAGCAAATGATCCCTTAGTAAGGCCTAGGATGAGAAGGAGAGGAGCAGCATGTAAGATGCAGGTCCTACCCATCAGGCTCAGTGACCCACAGAAGCTAAGTAATACAGAAGGGGAGCTCATGGAGACCCAAGAAATGCACATTGCCAGGTACCCATAGCTCAGGCCTGTAACCCTAGCTACTCAGGAGGCTGAGATCTGAGGATCTTGGTTCAAAGCCAACCTAGGCAGAAAAGTCTGTGAGATTCTCCTCTCCAATCAACCACCAAAATGCTGCTGTGGATCAAATGGAGTTCTGGGACAGCACTCAGTTCTTCAGGACCAGCACACACACACACACACACACACACACACACACACACACACACACACACACACACACACACACACACACACACACACACACACCACAGAGCACATTCCTGAATTTGTAAAAATGGGTACTTTTCTTGTTGTTGTTTTACATGGGAATCTATCTACTTAATGCTTGAGTTCTTCTAAACATATATCTGACTTATGCTAAGCTTTTACAAAATGTGGAAGAGCCGTTGATTTCTCCCTCCTCTTCTCCTCTTTTTTCATCTTTCTCCTCTTCCTCCTCCTCCTTCTTCTGCTTCTCTTCTGTCCTCCTCTTCCACATCCCTTTCTCCGTTTCCCCCATCTCTCTCTTTTTTTGTTCTATCAATGAAAGCGATAAGAGCCATCTTTGCTTACACAGTAAGTCTGAAACTACAACAAATTAATTTTAAATCTTTAGTAGGTGATGGGCAGGAAAACACAATTAAGAACTTTCAAAAAGTCATGAGAATAAAAATGTCCAGATGAAAACTTATGGTTATTAACTTTGCTCTTTTCTTTTAATTAAATATAAAAGGTTTATTGAGAACTAATTCAGATGCCGTATCATATGGGCATGAAGATTTACTAGGATTTTAATGTACAGTTGTAAAGGTGTGCCCACAGAACACCTCTCAGGATTGTTTAAACAGTAGGCTTGCCTGCTACACATGCTTAAAGAAGCATAAGACTATGCATGCGAAGAATGGGTTGGTATGTATATTCTTCACTTGCCAAATGATGCAGCATAGATTCCTGTATCTTATAAAGCTCATTGTATTTCATATCTATGACAGCAATGTTTAGAAAGGTCTCATACTGGCACTAGACACCATTGGCTCAGACCTGTAATCCCAGCTACTCAGGAAGTTGAGAGCTGAGGATTGCGGTTCAAAGCCAGCCCAGGCAGGATAGTCCATGAGACTCTTATCTTCAATTAACCACCAGAAAACCGGAAGTGGCACTGTGGCTCAAGTGATAGAGCACTCGCCTTGAGTTGAAGAGCTCAGGGACAGCGCCCAGACCCAGAGTTCAAGCCCCATGACTGACAAAACAAAAAACAAAAAGTCTCATCTCATTGAAAATTCCTGTAACAAAGGTCTTTGCAAAATTGCAGTCTTCAGGCTGTTAGTGACACTTTGGTTTGTGTTAGTCCTCATAACATGCTTATCATGGACATCATATATCACACCACATGTAATTAGAATTGGTAGCAGTGTAGAGCTTCATGTTTGCAGGCTTTGAATTTTGTGCTGGGTGGTGTTAAATTTTCACGAATGTCAGTACCCAGGTCAAGTCTCCACATTCCAAATGTCAGGGATGGGTAAATACTTCTCCCAAGTATTTAGAGCTAAACAACATTCAGGGGTCATCAGAAGCATGGAAGTAAAGGTGGGTCTCAGGAGTGCCAGTCTTGGCCACAAAAGCTAAGCAAGAGTGTGAGGCCCTGAGTTCAAATCTCAGCGCCAGTGTAAACAAAGGAAATGTCCTTGACAGCATTAGGGTTTGTTGTTGGTTTCCAGCCTTTCAGGTTTACACATATACTCTATTTTTACACATGCATTGTCATGAATATAGCGATTTGTGCCTTTTTGCACTGGTATTGGGGCTTGAACTCATAGCCTCATGCTCTTGCTTGGCTTTTGTTGCTCAAGGCTGGCACTTTATCACTTGATCCATGACTCATCTTCCTTTTGTTTTTTTGATTAATTGGAGATAAGAGTCGTTAGGATTTGTTTTCCCAGGCTGGATTCAAACCTTGATCTTCGGATCTCAGCTTCTTTTTTCTTTTTTTGTGAAGGCTCAAACCTGAGAGCACTTTTTTTTTTAATAATAAGTTTTTTTAATTGGGAAAATGCCATACAGAGGGGTTACAATTACATGTATTTGATATTGGTATAATTTGGGGAGAGGAGGGGAAAAAACAAATTGTTTAAGTAGGGATATAGGTGGACCCATTGCAACAATGAGATGTACAAGATGTTATATCAAAAAAACAATCTCAGCTTCTTGAATAGCTAGAATTATAGGTGTGAGTCCTTGGCATCGAGGTTCATGAACACAGTATTTTTTAGATGAAAGAAAAATTCCACTTCCCAAATCATATCTATATTCAAGGATTAGAATCTATGTTGTAGCACACACTACCTTTTCTATCACTATACTTAAGACATGGGCATGTTAACAAGTCTGGGATCTTTTGGCGGATCCAAGACCACTGTTGTCAGGTTGTCTAAGAAATTATAGACAGTTGTACTTAAACTCAGTAAGAAAAATCTGTCTAAATTAGAAGTACTTAATGCCTGGGTTTTTTGAAGAGGTGAGTAGAGCCACATAGTTGAGTCACGGTGACATGTGTCCTGCATTGTAAAGGAGACAGAGACAGAGACATAGATAGAGACCAAGACAGAATTAGAGATGGGGGGGGGGGGGGCTGGAGGTAAGCCCTTGGAACGGCCATCCCTTCCTTATCTAAGAATCTCTGCTTCCTGCCTCAGAATCTTCATGGGTGAGGTTTTATATGAAGGACTTGTGATGAAGCAAAACAGTAAGCTCAATTAATCACAGAACTAGGTAGAATTAAAAAAAAAAGTGTATCCAAGGTATATTCAATGCTTACATATTGTGATACCACCATTGAAATGGTTATAAGCATAAATATCCCACAAGAGTGTATGCACTGCTAAATTAAAACAGATTTGTAATAAATCTTGATAAGCATTACAGGGGACAAAATGATATGGAGAATATTTGGTTTTCTCAGCTATCAAAAATTCTATTTTCCATCTGTGTGCTGGTGGCTCACACCTGTAATCTTAATTACTCAAGAGGCTGAGATCTGAGAATTATGGTTTGAAGCCAACTCAAGCAAGAAAATTGGGGAGACTCCTCAAAAAGCCCGAGATAGAGCTGTGGCTCAAGTCATAGAGCAATAGCTTTGAGCCTACCCCCACCAACCCTCTAAGAAAAGTAGCTCAGGGATGGTATCTGAGCCATGAATTCAAGTCTCAGGACTGGCATGCCCTACAACCCTCCCCCCCCCCCCAAAAAAAAAGGAAGGTTAAAAAATTGCATTTTCTATGCATGCTTGCTATTTTCTAAACAGAACACATTTAAAGAGGATTAGTAAGCAGTCATGATATTAGGCTCTGATTTACTATAGCTTTGATGTCAGAAACAAGGAAAAATACTTTATCATTAGTTGACTGATTCAGACCTTTTTGATCATTTATAATTACGTAATAATACTTTATGTGCATATCTACACACAATGTGTCTACCACAACCTACAGAAAATTTTAAGCCTTACAATGCATTTACTTCAAACAAAATACACCAAAATAATAAGGTTTTATTGTTTTAAATGTCTAATTTTGTTTTTCCTTCCTAGTAATTCTCCAAAAATATAAACTAAAAAAACGTTAGTTAAAAGTCTTCAGATATGTAGCAATCTCATCTTAATATTTAACTGGAATTTCCCATATTCCCAGGTTTCTCCAAATATATATATATATATATATATATATATATATGTATACACACATATATATGTATATGTGTATATACATATGTATATGTGTGTGTATAATGTGTGTGTATATATATATATATACATATATATGCTAGTACTGGAACATGAACTCAGACCTGACACTTGCTTGTCTGGTGTTTTACCACTTAAATCACATCTGGAGCCTTGCTCTTTTTCACTATTAGCTCAGAGATAGAACATCAAAAGACTCTTTTGCCTAGACTGACTTTGAACCACAATGGTCTGGATTGCAGCTTCCTGAGTAACCAGAATTATATGAGTGAGCCACTGGTATCTGACTCATTTTATATGATTTTTTTAAAAAGCTTAGTTATTTTATTATCACTATTGGGACTTGAACTCAAGACAATGAAGTCTACTCATCAAATTATCCCCATATGTAACTGTTTTCTTTTTGTATTCATTTGGGGAGGGGGTTGTTTGTTTTTGGCTATTCTGGGGTTTGAACTCAGGGCCTTACACTCATTTGGCTTGCTTACTCACCGATGCTCTACCACCTGAGCCAAGCCTTCACTCCATTCTGCATGAGTTTTTAACTTCTGAAATATAAGCAAGCGGAAACAAAGTATAAATAGAAGGTTACTATTTGAAAATAAATGTTTTGTGAACACTAAGCCATTAGCTTATTGGTAAACCTGGTGTGGCTGTGATAGCACAGCATGTCATGAAGAAAAGCAGAAACCCCCATTTAAACACTGGCTGAGTTCCTGTGGTGCCAATCCATTGCATTTCAATTACAATTAGGATGAAAGAAATGACCTTAAAAAAGGGCCTTTCTGAAGTTGAGAAATTGGTGAAACTTTTCCAAAGCATTATTAGACTGTTTTGATGAATCAAGTTTCCCCCGCAGGAATGGGGAATAATTTATTACTAATTATGGACTAATATTTATGGACTGATATGATGAAATGTTCAGTGATTGGAAAAGTTGCAATAGGAAAAGCATTTCCAGTAACTCTGATTTAATTGCTACTGCGCTTCCCACAAAGCAGTCAATTAGTAGTTTCTTTGAGCAGGGATAATGTGTGAGTGACTGAGCAAAGCTCACTGCAGTAATGTAAGATCCTCCCAGGTATCTTAGTTCTTAATGAAATCAATAGATAAGTTGATGAAAGAGTTTTGTGTCAGCCACTCCGGGACTAGAGAGTGGATCATTACATTGATGCTTGAACACATGAGCTACTCTGGTGATTGACCTTACCGATGTAGGAATTGATGTGTAAAAGGCCAGTACCGTGTAACATTTAGAACAGAGCTCAGAATAGCTTAGTAAGGACAGGGATTCCTGGTTTCTTCAAAATGCAATACAAATATGCTGGAGGCCTTTAATGTGAACTGTGAGTTAGAAAGATGAATTAGGAGCTCATGCCTGTAATCCCAGTTAACCAGGAGGCTGAGACGTAAGGATCAAGGTTCAAAGACAGCCCAGGCAGAAAAGTCCATGAGACTCCAATAAACCAGCAAAAAGCCAGAAGTGGAGCTATGGCTCAAGGGTGCTTTTCTGAGTGAAGTCAGATGAATGTTCCCAGAGTTCAAGCCCTAATATAAACACAAAGAAAAGAAAATCAAACAGAAAGGAAAGGGGGAAGGAGGGAAGGAAAGATGGAAGGAGGGAAGGGAAGGAAGGAAGGAGAGAGGAAGGGGGGGAGAGAGGGAAGGGGTAGGGAAAGAATATAAGGGAAGATGTACAAGTTCAGCTTGCCGGGCAGGCTCGCTGGAGGAGGGTTGTGAGCTGGGGGATGATATCACAGCCCAGACAAAGAAGACAGTGCTTTATTTCCCGGAAGTTGCTCTAGTCAATTTTTGCGGTTATGATTGAATAGCCACGACAGGATATTTTCATAAGCAACAGAAATTCATTTCTGTTAGTGCTGGAGTCTGAGAAATCCCAGGGCAGATTTGGTGCTGGGTGAAGTCCAGTCTCCACTTTCAAGATGGTGCCAGAGAAGGATTGTTGCTTATGATATGACAGAAGGGAGGAAATGGGAGAAGCCATGCTCCTAAACACTTCTAATGGAGGTGTTAATCCATTAAAGAGGGTAGAGGTTTCATAAGCTCTCTGTCTCTCTCTCTCTCTGTCTCTCTCTGTCTCTCTCTGTCTCTGTCTGTCTATCTCTTTCTCTCTTTCTCTACTTCTCTCCAATACTAGCATTGGTGTTTAATTTTTCAACATATGGCTTTTGGAGGAGACAGACACTTAAACCACAGCAGAAGCAATAGTAGCAAAATGTGTTAAGATTCATGGAGACTAAGAACCCATAAATTTTACTGATGAAAGTTATGTAAACAGGAGAGGAGGAGGAGAAGCTAGAATGCCACTTAAAACTTTAGCTTAGGTCTGGGGGATGGGTGGGTAGGTAGGATTCTTATTTCTAAGACCACAGATGCTTGAATTGAAACCATTTTAGAATAATGATGACTAGAAGTCTGTTTCAAGTTTAACATGGTATTTGGACACTCCTGTGTATGCATTAGGGTTTGTTTTTAGTATGTTTATTATTATTATTAATTTTAAAAATTCTCTTTAAGTAGTTACACAAAAGAGGTTTCAATACACATATTAGTTTGTATGATAACAAGTGATATGCTAAATGGTAAATGGTTGTATTGACTTGTTACTGAACAGAAAGGTTGTAGTGAGGAGAATATGAGGAAATGTGGTGGGTGGGGGGGGGGGGGGAGAAGCCAGGTAAGTGAACTAAACCCTTGTCCCTGCCAACTTTTAGAAAAAGCTGTGATTTCAGCAACTGATTTTCAGTGTTGGTATAATCTCTTTCTGCTATAATTCTGTTTGTCCCATGACAGCTCCAAGTAGCTCCCCTCAAGTGTACTGATTGAATAATGAGATTGATGGAGACTTTTTTCTGAAAGTGTTACATAAAAAAGGGGGGAGGGCGCTTTCACTATATTTGATGTCAGTATAACATGTGGAGGAGATGGGGACAAACAAGTCGTTTAAGGATTCAGGTGGACCTGTTGCAACAATGAGAAGTACAAAATGTCGTGTCAAAACCAGCTTTACAATGTCGGGGGGGGGGGGGGGGGGGAGGGGTGGTATGATTGGGTGGGAGGGAGGGGGGAGGCTGGGAAGGGAGGTGAAGGGTAAACAAAGGAGGAGGCTGCAATGCTTGGTAAGAAATGTATGCATTATCCTGCCCATGTAATTGTAACCCCTCTGTACAGTATGTTCTCAAATAAAATAAAATTAAATTAAAAAAAAAAAAAAAAAAAAAAAAAAGGGGGGAGGTAACCACCCCTTTCAAAGATATAGACAGGATATTTTGCTCCTGGGATATTTAAGACAACAGTTAAATCTGGGCATGAAGCCAGTGAATTGACTTTTCCCTCAAATCCACAACCTGTGAACCAAGACCTTGAAGTGCTGACACAGTTACTGGAACCATTTTGTGCCTGGTATAAGTTATTACTTGTAGATGAAGAGAAAATTCTAACTCACCTGACTGAAGTAGTTAAACAAGAAATGGTTTTCAATGGGCACCAGTTGCTCACATTTGTAATCCTAGCTACTGAGAAGGCTGAAGCATTTTGCTGGATTAAAACACTTCTAAGAGCCTGGGAATGTGACTTAGTGGTAAAGTGCTTGCCTAGCATGCATGACTCCTAGGTTCGATTCTTCAGTACCACATACACAGAAAAGGCTGGAAGTGGTTCAGGTAGAGTGCTAGCCTTGAGTAAATGAAGCTCAGGGACAGTGCCCAAGCTCTGAGTTCAGTCCTTATGAGTGGCAAAACCAAACCAAAACAACAACAACAAATAACACTCCAGATCTCCTGATGTTCTTGTTAAATTTAAAAGAGGCCAGAGAATATACAAAAAGACAGTTCAAAACCAGCAGAGGTAAAAAAAAAAAAAAAACCAGCAGAGGTTTGTTGGGGGAAGGAGTGGGAGGAAAGAAAGCTTGTCTAGGGAAACCTCCAGCCAAAGCTAGAGACACACTCTCATGTATGGGCTAGTACTTCTTAGAATGGGTTTGTGGGACCTCTCTGGTGGGAACTGGTAAATAGTGGAACATGAATAATGTGGGAGAAGTTGTCACAATTGTGTGGGGGGGAACTAGGAAGGAAGTCAGGCAAGCGTATCTCCTCAAAGGCCTAATTGTTGGTCTGGTGCCAGCCATATAAGTTTAGCTGGTCAAAGAGAGAGAATAAGGTGGGAGTGTTCGTTAATCAAGGTTCACAGGTTATGGATTTGAGGAAAAGTCACTTTAAAAGTAACTTTAAAAACCTGAAAAACAAAATTAAAGCAGAACTAAGGAAATGGAAGAACCTCCCATGCTCCTGGATTGGAAGGATCAACATCGTGAAAATGGCAGCACTGGCAAAAGCTATCTACAAATTCAATGCGATACCTATCAATATCCCAACCTCATTCTTCAAGGAAATAGAAGGAGAAACCCAAAAATTTATATGGAACAATAAAAGACCCCAAATAGCAGAAACAAATCCTTAGCAGAAAGAACAGTGCTGGAGGAATATCAATACCAAACTTGAAACTCTACTACAAAGCCACAGTAATCAAAACAGCTTAGTACTGGCACAAGAACAGACCTCAAGGTCAATGGAATAGAACTGAAGACGTAGACCTATAGCCACCTAATCTTCAATAAGGGAGCTAAAAAAATAGAATGGAAGAAAGACAGCCTCTTCAGTAAATGGTGCTGGCAAAATTGGTTAAACACCTGTAGAACACTAAAGTTAGATCCTTATATATCACCCTGCACCAGAATCAACCCCAAGTGGATCAAAGACCTCGAGGTCAAAGCAGACACCCTGAAAACATTACAGGAAGGAATAGGAGAAACTCTAGGGCTCCTTGGCACAGGCTGAAATTTTTTTAATAAAGACACAGAAACACAACAACTCAAAGAAAGGTTGGACAAATGGTATTGCATGAAATTGCAGAGCTTCTGCATGGCAAAGGACATGGCTAGCAAGATCAATAGAAAGCTCATGGATTAGGAGAAGATCTTCACTAGCCATACAACGGACAAGGGTCTCATATCTAAAATATACTTGGAACTCAAAAAATTAAATCCCCCAACAACAAATCCTCAAAGAAACAACTGTCCAATAAATAAGTGGGCTAAAGACTTAAAGAGAAACTTCTCTGAAGAAGAAAGAAGGATGGCCAATAGACACATGAAGAAATGCCCAACTTCTCTAGCCATACCTCACCCCAGTTAGAATGGCTATAATCAAGAAATCTAATAACAACAGATGCTGGAGGGAATGTGGACAGAAGGGAACCCTACTGCATTGTTGGTGGGAGTGTAAACTTGTTCAACCACTTTGGAAAGCAGTATGGAAGTTCCTCAAAAGACTCCACATAGATCTCCCCTATGACCCAGCAATCCCACTTTTGGGCATTTACCCAAATGATCACAAACAAGACCATACTAAAGCTACCAGCACAACTATGTTTACTGCAGCATTATTTACTATAACTAAGATATGGAACCAACACAGATGCCCCTCAGTAGATGAATGGATCAAGAAAATATGGTATATATTTATACAATGGAATTCTACGCTTCCATCAGAAAGAATGACATTGCCCCATTTGTTAGGAACTGGAAAGATATGGGAAAAAAACTATATTAAGTGAAGTAAGCCAGGCCCAAAGGAACATAGGTCCCATGGTTTCCCTTATTTGCAATAACTAGTATATGTCTAGGACAAGCAGAAAAGTTCAAAAGCTATGTATCTCTGACCATATAACCTTATGCTACGTGAAATGAACCCCAAGATAAGGACACAAGAAGTTTTATCTTTGTTTCTGTTGTTGTTAATGTACTTACAATGTACTATGTGAAATTTTTGTTTCTTTTGTATGTTCTTCCCACACAGTATAACCCCTGTTTTCACTATATTTGATTCCAGTGCCCTGTATCTTGTATATACATTTTTCTTTTCTTTTTTTAATTTTTTTATTTTTGTGTCTGGTCGTGGGGCCTGAACTCTGGGCCTGGGCGCTGTCCCTCAGCCCTTCAGCTCAAGGCTAGCGCTCTACCACTTGAGCTACAGCGCCACTTCCGGCTTTTTTCTTATGTGGTGCTCAGGAATCGAACCCAGGGCCTCGAGCATGCAAGGCAAGTGCTCTACCACTGAGCCACCTTCCCAGCCCGTATATACATTTTTCTAATTTGTGAAGGGGAAGAGAAATAACAAAATTCTGAAACAAGGATACAGATTGACCCATTGTAACAATGAGATGTACAAGAAGCAGGTGGAAAACGAACTTTACAACTTCCGGTGGGGGAGGGAGAATTTGGGGAGGTGGGAAGGGAAGGGATGGTAGGGGAAAAACAAAGTAGGGGGTAACAATGCTCTATCGGAAATGTACACATTACCTTAGTCATGTAACTGTAACCCCTCTGTACAGTATCCTTACAATAATATGAGATAAGGTCTATTTGAAAGTGAAATTGAGGTACCAGAGAAGACCGAGAATTGCCTCTTTGCTACTGGATGGTTATAAGCTCCTGACTAGCACTTCCCACTTGCAGGGCTGCCTATGCCATGTGAGGTTCTGCCCACCTGCTTTTCAGGCAAGAAGTAGGCAAATACAGGCTACTCAGGGTAAGACCGCAAGAACGGGACCTTGAAAGCCCCGGTTTGTTGTAGTGCTTGTGTGTTGGATCCTTTCTTCTGAGTGGGGAGGTTCTCAGTAGTTCTAGCATCTGGTTAATCATTGTCTTCATGCACACATCCAAGGGAGGGAGAAGGTCTACCCAAGGACCTTTGTCATTGTCCCCTCCTCCCCCAAACCTCAGGAAGGGAGCAGGTCTGACCCATGACCTTCAACGTAAAGAACAGTCATTGTCTCTGCCAGAGTCTTTCCCTATCTGCCTAATTTTTTTCTGATTTTCCCTCATATTTATTCTCTTAATCATTCATTCACTCATTCATTCAGTCGGAAAGTACTAGGTGGACACCAAGTTGTGCTAGGAAGCAAGCTGACAATAAAGAACATGCCTACCTATCCACCCATCCATCCATCCTTCAGACAAGTATAGTGGAAAAGAAAGCATCTGGGCAAACTTAGAGAAGTACTAAACAGTATGTTCCCATAGGAATTGACACACCATACAGAAACTGCTTGTGACCTGGTTCTGAAATGTGGCTATTTCCATGTCAAAGAATAGAGAGAAGAGTACTTCGGACATGACCTCAGGCTATAAACTTCATGATGGTACATTTAAACACTTCTGTGTGCACCACAACTATATCTACACTTTCTTTGAAGATGTGCAGAGAGACTACCTTTCTGATTTATTTTCATATATTCCCACTTAGTTGGGGGAAAGAGTATCACGGGAGATGGAGTAAGAACATCAGTCAATATTTGGCACCAAAAAATTAAACACATCTAACTCTATGCCTGCTGAAGTTGCCTGCCAAGATTCTTCCAGAGAGAAGCAATTCTAGTAATTTGCAATGCACCAGTAGCTTTCCCCCTGATCCTGCCAGGAAACATCTGTTCTTCCCCTGACTTGTCAGTAGGGTTATTTTCTTTAATTTTCACTTTGTGGCATAAGATGTCCAACTAATAGGTGAAATAGAAGACAGTTGCTGCCATTTAATGACAAGATCTTTCCCTGGGGCATGGGTTTTTTTTTTTTTTCAACTTGGGGAGGAGGAGACCGGCCCTGGAGGAACATTGTACAATGTGTGGAGAGGTTTGGGGGGTTATCATTCAGGGGAGGAGTTATTGGCATCCTGCTCAATTCCAATGGAGCTGATTAGAGCTGGCACAGAGTTTTTCTGCCCTCAGGGAGAAGTCCTAGCTATAAACTGACCTTCCACTGACCCTAGTACCATAGGAAGTTCTAGGGAGGAGCTAGGACTCACGGGTGTCTTCTAGGAAGAAGGAGTTCGTTTTAGCATCCTTTCCCTTTAAACTACTTCAACTGCAATGCTCCTTCTTGACAGGCCATAGGCTTTGTGTGATGAGCACAAAAATGATGATGTCTTCACAGAGTCCATTGCTGGGGTTTTTCATGGGCCTGGGACCCTAGGACCTCATCTCTGCATTCACTCTACACGGGACAGTCTTTTCAAAGTACATGTTTTCTCCCTCCATGAGTTCTGAGCAAACTCACTTCCACAGGGATTCCCTTACTTGGCAGGCATTGGTCTGAAGATTGAGGAGTGAACAAGATGGAGCAGATCGCAGCCCTCGACTGTGCAATCCACAAATCTGCAAAAGCCTCTGCATCCGTGGCGGGCATGCAGGCTGTTCCTTGTTACTCCTTTTGTAAGAGGTACTTAAACTGTTGCTAAGAAACGGACTCCTTACTTGAACCCATGAATTCACTAAGAGAAGGATTAAAGGCCTCCTGGCCTCCTTTGGTGCTTCTAGCTGTGTTTTTGCTCCAAGCTCTTGTTTCCTGTAGTCATTTGCAGCTATCTTGAAAGCCAAGAAGGAGTGGTACAGGAAACCCAACTCCCTGCTAGACATCAGTAGTTCTTTCTGTTACAAGATCCTACCTAATCTATCCTGAGACAATTGACTGGCAGGCTACCATGAAGCCACCTCTGGCCAACTCTGACCATGCCTAGAACTTGAGAATGTTTTTTTAACTAGGCATATCTTCCCACTCTGTATTCTCATTTCTCCTTATGGTGAAGGTGGGAAAAGATGCTCTGAAAGTACTGTCTTCCTGGAGTTTGTTCATGGGCTGGTCCTGGGGCTTGAACTCAGGGCTGCACACTTTTATATTACATTATAGCTATGAACGATCAGATCTCCAGCAATCGAACATTTTTGCATACTAGCATATTACAGTTTATCACATTTATTCTAATGATTCTCCCACACAACATATTATACATACTTTGGGCACAAAATAGCCACTGAAAATTTCTTGATCTACTCCGAGCTTTCCTTGCTGAATCTATCTTGGGATGAGCACTTCTTGTCACAAAGAGATGGTCATTTTTATTGCAATTAATTTGCCTTCCAAGCATTTTCACGGGGCATGTCTTGTTCAGCCAAGCTAGGGAAGTCAGTTGAATACAGAAGCCAGACATATTTGGAAGCAAAAAGTGGAATGAATGACTCAAGCCCTGAACAATCATGATGTAAATGCAATACCTAATCATACATTTAATGATACTCATTTTCATGGTATTATAATGTCATTAAATTCTGTGTCCTTTGTATCTTGATTTTCCTTAGTTGCATGTTATGTCTGTATTTCCAAAAACAGATAATCAGGGATCTAAATGGCAGAAATGTGAGACACAAAAAGAAGAAGGAGATGGAGAAGGTAAAGGAAAGAGGAGAAGAAAGATGATGAAGAAGAAGAAGATGAAGAAGAAGAAAAAGAAGGAGGAGGAGGAGGAGGAGGAGGAGGAGGAGGAGGAGGAGGTTGATGATGACAACAACATAGCATTTAAAACAACAGGTGGACAGGATCAGAAGAATGATGGAGTTCTGTGCTTGTGGAGTAGAAAACCAGTGCCCAGCTTAGAAGGAGGTGACACAGGACTCAGACACCTTTCTGTACCTTGTCTGTGGCTTACTAGTCACAAAATCCCACAATTTCACCGTTTTTAGCCTTTAGATTCCTCTGGTTTCAGCATCCTCAAGTGTCATTAGACCACTGGAGATGAGAAGACTGAACTTGATCAAAGTCATTTTTCTCTGTGTTCCTATCATCCCAAATCAGTAGACTCTGATGCGCTGACCTTGCCTGGCATTTCTTATGTTTGTTCTTGGTTTCAAAGCCCGAGGAAGTCAGTGTGTGCCTTTCTCACATCTTTCCCTCTGTCGGCAGTTTCTCACAAGTTAGCAGATATATTTGATGAAATCCTATCAAAGAAGGCATCGTCACGGATGTTGTATTTCTTCCTTTACACTCACGCTTTTTATCTTGATCCGGTCATCACGTGGGATGGTCATTCGTCTTCTTACCATTTTTGACTCCTTTTGAATTTCATGACCCTCTTTTGCAAGAGTGACAGGGCTTCGGGTAACAGATCAAAGCTCACTGTTGACACTGACCTAAGAGAAAAAACTAAGCAAGAGGACAAGGCTCTGAGCTCCAACTCCAGTTCTGGCACAATACATAAAAAAAAAATAAGAAATTTAAAACAATGGTAGAGTATGAGACAAAGTTTAAGTGGAGAGTATCAGAAATGTATTGCAGGATGCATTTGATGCTAGAGTGTCTGTTTTACATAGTTTCACAAAGCTCCACAGACAAGCTTCTTAAGGAGAGAAATCCTCTCTAACACAGTCTTGAATGTGGTCAAAATGTAGCACATAGATTCATATTACAGTGCTGCTTCTTTACATGTAAAGGATACACTGCAAGATCCCAAGTAGGTGCCTAAAACCATATACAGGAAACTGTATACATGTCATGTTTTTTCCTACACATGTGTGATGAAGCTTAATTTATAAATTAAGCCTAGGAAAAGATTAGTACTAATAGTAATAATTAATGAAAACTAGGAATGATTTGATAATAGAATAGAAATAAGTATAATAATATAAAGCAACTAAAAGTCTTTCAAACTTAGGAATTGTTTGTTCCTGGAATTTTCCATGTGATCTTTACAGACTGAGGCAGACTTGCACTAACTGACACCCCCCCCCTCGTACCCCCTCTCCCCTTGAATGGTTTGCGAGGTTTGCGTGACTTTGCAAAACTGTTGATGGGTGGCTTTTTTGTCAAAAGGAAGTTTTTTTTCTTTATTACGAATTACTAGTATAGTTATATAATGTAATTTGCTCTAATGGGAGGCTAAACTGTCTTTAGCCTAAAGCTAATTTGTTCTAAACTCGAGACTCAGGAGAGTAAGGAGTTTACCTTGGAGAGAAGCTTAGTCTTCCCTTCCAGCAGCCAGAAGTAAATGTATTTCCAAAATACACCTGCAAGGCCTCAGGGAAGGCTTGCTTAGTTAGTTAGTGAGTTAGTTAGTGCTAGTACTGGGGCTTGAACTCAAGGCCTCTTACTTCTCCCTTTTTTTTTTAAACTCATGGCTGGCACTCTACCACTCAAGCCACACCTCCACCTCCAGCTTTTTGCTGGTTAATAGGAGGTAAGTTTCTCTTGGCTATAACTTCACAGGCTGGCTTGGAAGCAGGATATTTAGATTCCAGCTTCCTAAGTAACTAGGATTATAGATGTGAACCATCCATACCCAGCTGGGGTAAGCTGTTGCAGCTCTTTAAAATTCAGGTTGCTTGTTTATAAAGTGAAGTAGGTGGGCATTTGGGTTTTCATGGAGCTTATAAGATGTGAAGTTCTTAATATATACACTGCCTACCTCTATGCTCAGCCATAATTAGCTCTTCCTAATGCTTCACAGGACATATTGCCTTAAGGATATATGAAGATTTGTGCTTTCGAAGCATAATTTGGCAGTTTAGAACCCAACAAATACCATTATCAGTCTATTTGTTCTTAATTAATTAGACAATAAAATAAGACTATCTCTTGCTTGGTGTTTAAAAAGGCTTCTATTAAGTCAGATACCAGTGGCTCACACCTGTAATCCTAGCTACTCATGAAACTCTTGTCTCCAATGAATCACAGAAAAATTCAGAAGTAGTGCTGTGGTTCAAGTGATAGTGTGCTAACCTTAACAAAAATGAGCTCAGGGATAGTGCCTAGGCCTTGAGTTCAAGCCCTAGGACTGTTCAAGCCCTAGGACTGGTCCAAAAAAGAAAGGAAGGAAGAAAGAAAGAAAGAAAGAAAGAAAGAAAGAAAGAAAGAAAGAAAGAAAGAAAGAAAGAAAGAAAGAAAGAAAGAAAGAAAGAAAGAAAGAAAGAAAAAAAGAAGAAAAAGATCTTCTATTGTCCAAGCATAGTGACACACTCTTGTAATCTTAGCACTTGGGAGGCTGAGATAGGAAGATCAAGAGTTTAAGCTAGATTGGACTGCATGAGGACACCCTGTCTCAAAAATACATTAATAACTATGACAATGTTTCTGTTGTGTCTAATAAGCTTAAACACACAAGAAAAGCACTTTGCGTCAGCACCCCCATCTTACCATTGAAATTCTACCTCTTCAGCTCCTTATTTAAAAAAAAAAAATAACCTTAATTCATCAGGTCCCTATAGGAAGAAGTCTAAATGAAGACAATGTATGAGGCAGCTAGTGAAAACAGAACGTGTTGAAATGCAGAGGTGAAAAACTTGCGCCCACTCATGTCGTCGTCTCCAGAACAGCTGTAGCCCCTCTCCTGGTATTTGCATCTTTATTTTTGAACAAATTTATTCATGCAGCTGTCCATTGACATTCCAGAAAGTGAGGATGTAAATTAGGGGAGGAATTAGGATGCAAAGTCCACGAACCACTCAAACAAGTCGCAGCGAGATTACGCTCCTGCCTGGTGATGAGGTTCGGCTCATTGGTACAAGCAGCATCTCATCACTGCAAAATCGACTCGACACAGAGTCCTTCAAGGCAGCCAAAATGTCAAGTTCCTGTGCTGTTAACATGGAAAACATGCCTCCCTCTGAACTTCACCAGACTCGTTTCTCATCACATTAGCATAAATGAGTGTTTTTAAAGTTAGTAGAAATACAATGAGGGAATTGGAAATTAGGTGCAATTTTTATGTCAAAACTTATTTATTTATTCGTGGGGGGGGCAGTTGTGGGGTTTAAATTCAGGGCTTCATGATTATTCTACTGGTGCTCTACCACTTGGGCCATGCTTCCAACTCTGCTTTTTGGTGGTTAATTGGAAATGGAAGTCTCTGGGGTTTTTCTTTCCAGGCTGTCCTTGAACTTCAGTCTTCTGGAGTAGCTAGGATTACAGTCTTCTGAGTAGCTAGGATTGCAGATGTGAGCACCAAGGAACATCAGAACTCAAGTCTGGTACCCATGTTGACATGCAGCATTGGTCAGGAAACAGACAGCCTGATTCAGCTTGCTATGCTGTGGATCAGCTGGGCTTCTATCTGTGCCAATTTTTAGTACCGCGCTTTCCTCATCTGTAAATCAAGACCAGAACAGTATCTACCAGACTAAGAATTAAGTATGAAGACTATTTAATGCCCTTAGTATTCATTCATTTATTTACTTGCTTACTTACTTGTTCTTTTTTTTGTTGGTTATGGGGCCTGGGCACTGGCCCTGAGCTTTTTTGCTCAAGGTTAGAGCTACAGTTTGAGCTATGGTTCTACTTCCAGTTTGAGCTATAGTTTGAGCTATAGTTCTACTTCCAGTTTTCTGGTGGTTAATTAGAGTTAAGTGTCTCACAGACTTTGCTGCCTGGGCTGGTTTTGAACTGAGACCTTCAGATCTTTAGCTTCCTGAGTAAGTTAGAATTACTGACCTTAGTATTTATAATAAACAGCACTAATTATGCCCCCAGGATGTTTCCATTATAATCCTCATATTTTCATCTCTAAAAAAAATAAAAGCAAAGACAGCTTTTCTAGCAATGATTGTGAAACAGACTAAAAATGCTCAGATCCCTATGGTGAGGATTGCAATTTGGAAGGCCATAGAAGCACAGTAAAGTTTTTGCTGACCGAATGGCTTTTCCTCTTGAAGCAATTTTAGACCCCAGTTCCTATTGTCATTTACTTTTCCTGAAGTCTGTAATTTAATTGTGCACCTCCAATGTCTGGAAGAAGCCAATCCCAACCACTACGCAGACCAACGGTGTTCTTCAGTGTCACAGGGCTGAGGGCTTGAAGTACATGATAATAGGGCATACAGAGGGCTGCAGGGAGGCTCTACTTTCCTGAACCCCAGATCACCCCAGCGTATTCTTTTGTGACCCAATAAGCCTCAAGTTGATGATGAGGGCCACCAATCTCCCTGAGCTGTAAAAATATGCCATCATGAACTTTGTTACAGACTGATGCTGATGGCTCACACCTACCATGATAGCTACTCAGGAGGCTGAAATCCAGAGGATCACCTTTCAAAGCCAGCCTCGGTAAAGCCTATGAAACTCCCATTTCCAAAATAACCAACAGAAAATCAGGCTGGAGACTTGACTCAAGGGGTAGCATGCCGGCCAAGCAAGTCAGCAGAGTATGTAAGCAGAGCAAGCATGAGTCCCTGAATCCAAACCCAGTACCACCAAATGAAAAAGAAAAGGAAATCTTACATTAGGTTGTGCATGGAAAAGTAAGCTCCAGTTGTTCATGAGAGACTGAAATTTTCTTTTTTTTTTTTGGGGGGGGGTCCAGTCGTGGGGCCTGAACTCTGGGCCTGGACGCTGTCCCTCAGCTCTTCAGCTCAAGGCTAGCGCTCTACCACTTGAGCCACAGCGTCACTTCCAGCTTTTTTTCTTTTTGCTTATGTGGTGCTGAGGAATCGAACCCAAGGCCTCAGGCAATCAAGACAAGCGCTCTACCACTGAGCCACCTTCCCAGCCCCGAGAGACTGAGATTTTCTAACACATATGTGTGGCAAATAAAAATATAAAAGGTATAAGAACATGAAATATAAAAGATACATATTTATTTAAAACAGTGAAAAGGTGGGTAGAGTCTCAATGTCCCTTTAGCTTATTCATATAGTCACTGAAGAAGGCACAGTGACAAATCTTTGTGATACAGTTATATTCATTCACTAGTGCTTCGGACAGGGTTGGTTGAACAGCAGAAATATGCTTGTGTGTGTGTGTGTGTGTGTGTGTGTGTAGCTGGGCTTGAACTCCAGGCCTGTATTCCCTGCTTCCTTGTTCATAGCTAATGCTCTACAACTTGAACCATACCTCCAGTCCAGTATTTGGCAAGTTAAGTGGAAATGAAGCCTCACAGACTAGCTATCTTCAAATTGAGATCCTCAGACCTCAGCCTTCTGAGTGGCTTCGAGCGTGAACCACCAGTACCCAGTAAACATGCCAGAAGTTCAAGATCAAGATGTTAGCAAGGTTGGTTTCTTCTGAGATTTTTTTCATTTTGGCTTAAAAACAACTGTTCCCTCTGTCTGTTTTTAGATCATCTTTCCTCTGTAGGCCTATGTCCTAATCTTTTCCTAGTAGACCATCTGTCAGGTTGGATACATTCTACTGTTAGACTTCATTTTCACTTAACTACCTCCATAGTGACTCCATTGTCAAATGTAGTCAAATATGTTAAGGTGCTGGGGGGTGGGGACTTTCTTTCTTTCTTTGCCAGTCCTGGGGCTTGAACTCAGGGCCTAGGTGCTGTTTCTGAGATTTTCTGCTCAAGGCTAGCACTCTACCACTTGAGCCACAACGCCATTTCCAGCTTTTTCTGTTTATGTGGTTGTCACTGAGGAATTGAACCCAGGGGTTCATGCATGCTACGCAAGAACTCTACCACTAAGCCACCTTCCCAGCCAAGGGGTTTTGATGGGCACAGGGTTTAAGGATGGACACAATTCAGCCTGCAAGAATTGGCTAATTTTGTGATAAAGGAGTAGTTGTAGATTTTTAAAAATTGCAATTGGAAGCTAATTATTCCTTTAGACATTAGAGCTCAAGAAGGGCGGTGGGAGGGGGGCATCCTAATTGCCTAATAACGATGCATGAGAATCTTGCTTACATACCTAGCTTCATACTTCATTAGTGCTTTGATGGAAAAAGCTTGCCCTTGTTGAGTTTGAGCAATTGAGTTCACTATAAAGTCTCCAGTTCTTCATGAGTTGTACGACCTGTATTTTATTTAATAGATGAACCCAGCAGTACCTAGTAGTTGTTCAAAATGCTTTTGTAAAAAGTGATCAGGATGTTATGTAGCACTTAGCCGACTGAAAAAAGAAATTGCATCATTTTTTTCCATCAGAGACCAGAACTTGAATTTTCTATCTGATGCTTTCGGCTCATTGATAGGCACCCTACCACTTTTGCTAAACACCTGAGAGTAACGTTTATTAATTATTTATTTTTAGTGATAAGAGGGCTAGGCTGGGCAGGAAAGTTCATGAGACTCTTATCTCCAATTAACCAGCAAAAAGCTAGAAGTTGAGCTGAAGCTCAGATGGTATAGCTCCAGTACTGAGCTAAATACAAGTGCCCCAGGCCCTGAATTCAACTCCCCCTACCAGTACAGAAACCAAAACAAAATAATTATGGCCAGTCAGTCACATGAAAAATCTTTCTGACTCTTTTGACTTGTAATTACATTGGTTACATCTGGTGACACCCAATTCCATGTGACATTACATGTCATAATATACATTCACTAATCTTCTATTTGAGCATTAGATTAGTAACCTTAATTCCACCTGTAACTGTAATCGCCTTCCACCATGTCAGGTGACATCTGCAGGTCCAGAGGTTGAGGACTTGAACAACGTACAATACCATGATTCTGCCTGTGGCTTTCATTCTAATTTATTTCCATTGTGTGTGTGTGCCATGCTCTGACAAAGATCAGGCATTATTGTTTGCACTCTGTGACTAAGGTCAGCATAGAGTTTACATAGATACTTCTTTTTCTAGTTGCAGAAGGTACAACAGATTTCTCTTGACTCTGGGGCAAAAAAAGTACAATTTGATTTAATTCCTCAGGTTTGAGATGTAGCATGTCAGTCCTTTGGGGGTAAAATCACTTAAATAACGAGGAATTTGGGAAGGTTTTGGTCTTAGAGAGTACCATACCCCTATGGGTTAGGGGCTGTGAGGGGAATTACTTCCTTGCCTACAAATTAGAATTCTTTTTTTTGTATTGATTTAGTCTCACGGAGACACTCATGGATAGGGCAGCTTGCTAGTAGACATTTCCTTTCAACTTCACCAACTATAACTTTTATTGATTTCACCGGTTTTCCAACAATGCCTGAAACAGCTTTATGGTTTCTAAGACGTGTTTCAATCAAAACAACGCCAGTGCCCTAAAGTTCTAGATGGATTGGAAAAGAGAAGTGAGTGAAAACTTTAACTAGAACAAGAGTATCTGCTTTCTTTTTTCTCCCCCCTCTATATTTTGGTCTTTCTCCTGTATCTATCATACTATCTCCAAAACAAAAGGGCCATTATGGAAATATACCTAGCTTGTACCACAGAAAAAAACATGCTCTTTGAGGGCCTATTCAGTATAGATAGATCTGATTGCCTTGATTAACTAAGGAGATTATTATGTGGTGTATACACAACAGGCAGTAGCTAGAATTAATGATTGAATACATGCTTATTCTTTGGGGACAGATATAGTTGCTATTGTATAATACTGCATAGTTAGTTCTGCTACATAGAATGATCATGGGGTTAAGTGTCAGTGGCTCGCACTTATAATGCTAGACTCTCAGGAAGCAGAGATCTGAGAATCCTGGTTCGAAGCCAGCCTGGACAGGAAAGTCCATGAGACCCTTAACTCCAACTAATCAGCAAAAAGCCAGAAGTACAGTTATGGCTCATTTGGTAGGGTGCCAGCCTTTAGTGGAAAAGCTAAGGGAGTGTCCGCAGGCTTGGAGTTTAAACTCCTATACAACACATTCATATTCATAAACTCACACATACGCACATACACAGAACTATTTTTGGAAAAATTAGCATCCAAGAAGTATTACCATATTTACTACTGGCTTTTTGGTGGTTAATTGGAGATAAGAGTTTCACAAACTTGCTTGTCTGAACTGGTTTTGAACTTTGATCCTCAGATCTCAACTTCCTAAGTAGCTAGGATTACAGGGGTGAGCCACCAGCACATGGTGGCCAATGTCTTGGGTTTCACTCAGTGGTCTTCAGATCGCCCAGCACTTGTGGGATAGCCAGTGCAGATCTTTTTTACGACAAGCTTAGACAAGCAGCAGTGTGCAGCACGTATTGCAACTCAGTTATGTACCCAGGACCACGGCAGGGAAGAGGCAGAGCAAAGCCAGAGAGCAGAGCCCACATCCAGGATCACAAGCTAGATGGAATGGCTCACTGTTCAGAAGAGAATCAAAGGAAATAGGAACAAGAGGTTTGTTTCCTTTGTTGCTTGTTTTTCCTTTGTCTTGTTTGCTCATTTGTCTATCTTTGGGAGAGTAAGGGGAGACACAGAAATGCAAGGACAAAGCGTGAACAAATGCAGCAGTGGTACTCACTAGACACTATGTGAAAAATGAACTACACAACTTGTGGGTGGGGACAGGAGGGAAAAACTGGGAGAGAGCAAGGGAAGGGTGACATTGTCAAAAAGGAAATGTACTCATTACCTGACTAGTGTAACTGTAACCCCTCGGTACATCACTTTTATATTAACAAGAAATATATATAAATTTTAAAAAGAGAATAGGTTATAGACCCATTATTATATTCAATCAGAGGCTTTATTCTACAGCCCTCCAAGCTCTGAATGTATTAGACTCCCTAGAACTGGCATTTGAAATATTTATGCTCCTTGTCATTATAATATGCACAATGCTGAGCTCTCTCAAAGCAGCATTGGAAGGTGCCTGGGGACAGACCGCAGAGACTTTGGTCCCTGTAGTGGCGTCTCTCCAGCATTCATGTGTAAGAATCACCGACAGCTCATCCACACACATCATAGCGCAAGATTTCAGGGATGAAGGTAGAAATGTGTAATTTTTAGAGTAGGCCATGTACCATATTTAGTAAACACAGCCCCCCAGAACTTTTATTCTGTGGATCATCATCAGGACTTTGTGAAGATTTTCTTGAGCAAACACATACTTGATGTAATGTATTAAATCTCTGAGTGTCCAAATATTTAGTTTTTTTTAGTGCTTTTTTTCTTACTGGTACTGGGTCTAGATGCTTCCCACTCAAGGGCTCATGCTCTAACACCACTGGAGATACAGCCCCATTTTCAGATATTTAGTGGCGAATTAAAGATCTCATAGCTGGGTGCCAGTGACTTATGCCTATAATCATAGCTACTCAGGAGCCTGAGATCTGAGGATCATAGTTCGAAGCCAGCCTGGGCAGGAAAGTCCATGAGACTCCTATTTCCAATTAGCCATCAGAATACCAGAAGTGGAGCTGTGGCTCCAAGTAGTACAATGCTTTTTATTTTTTTTCTCCAATATAGTGACTATAAATCTATTTTCTGATCACGTGCCAGGAGAGATGACTCATGGAATCAAACAGCCTCTTGTGCCCTGTTTGACCTATTTTTTTCACTATTTTTTTAAAGTCTTTCTTTTTCCTTTATGAGGCCACACATACATTGGACAGGGGAAGCCTCAGCATATACCATCTCATTTTCCTAAATTTGTTTTCTAAGATTCCTGAGGATCAATTAAGATAATTCCCTTAAAATTAATTGCATGTGCTGAATGGGCAAACTCACATGTGGGAGCCTTTGAACGCATACAAAACCCCATTGCAGGCTTTGCTTTCCTCTAGACTCATTCCACTGTCACACGAGTTCAGGAACTGACACAAGCAGGCAGTAAGAGCATGATCGATCTAGCATGTTGAGTCTTCAGAGATAATGAGCTACAGACAGAATGACAGTAATCACCGTCCTTAATTCTCACATTTATAAGAAAGAAGACAGACTAACGATGCTGTCTAGCCGCAGTGGTGTGGTCTGAATTACTATTAATAATAGGGCAGTTATGTTAACATTTTTAATTACATGCAGTAGCAGCATAAGGAAGGCTGTTCACGGACAAGTATCTTTAAGATAGATAAAAGGCCCTTCCACAATGGCTCCATCTTTTTCCAGTGTGATTGTCTTACCCCAGTGAGAGAGAATGAAATTTGGTGACAGGTTCTTTTTTTCATTTTTCTTTCTCCAATATAGTCATTGTGAATCTATTTTCTGAGCACATTCTATAAAAGATGATTCATGAAATATGACAAAATTACCATAAAGAGCACAACTTCCGTGTTCAAAACACTGTTGCCCTAATTCTATTTTAGATCCTGTTCAAAATGATGCCAGCTCTTAGCTTGTCATGTAAGTACTTCTATGAAGTTTGGCTCCAGATTAGAACCTTCACATTTCTTTCCTTGGAATTTTAGAAGTATTTTCTTAGTTCAACTGCAAATAGTTCCCTCACACACACACACACACACACACACACACACACACACTTACCTTAACCATTCTAATGTGTTAAAAAATGCGCTAAGAATTTTGAATATGGGTAACTCAGTTATAGGAGGGGAAAGTTGAACTTCATTTCATATTCATTAAAAAAGAAAGATAAGAAATTATCTTTTTTGGGAGGACTTAAACTCAGGGCTCGGTGCTTTCCCTGAGCTTCTTTGTACTCCAGGCAAGAGCTCTACCGCTTGAACCACAGCACCGCTTCTGCCTTTTTTTTTTTGGGTCCGGTCATGGGGCCTGTACTCTGGGCCTGGGCACTGTCCCTCAGCTCTTCAGCTCAAGGCTAGCGCTCTACCACTTGAGCCACAGCGCCACTTCCGGTTTTTTTCTTTTTGCTTATGTGGTGCTGAGGAATCGAACCCAGGGCCTCATGCATGCAAGGCAAGCACTCTACCACTGAGCCACCTTCCCAGCCCAACCGCTTCTGTTTTTTGAGTGGTTAATTGTAGATAAGAATCTCATGGGGACTTTTCTGTCTGGGTTGGCTTCAAACCGCCATCCTCAGATCTCCTCCTGAGTAGCTAGGGTTACAGGCATGAACCACCAGTGCCTGGCAGAACACATCTTTTTTTCCCCCTCTTTTCTTTGTTGGTTCTGGGGCCTGAACTCTGGGCCTGGGCACTGTCCCTCAGTTCTTCAGCTCAAGGCTAGTGCTCTACTTCAGCCATAGCACCACTTCCGGCTTTTCTGCTTATGTGATGCTGAGAAATAGAACCCAGGGCCTCAGGCATGCGTGGCAAGGACCTTCCCAGCCCATTAGATATAACCTGGTACAAGGGTCCATGCCTATAATTCTAGCTACTGAGGAGACTGAGACTCAGAAGATGAAAGCTGGAACTTAGCCTGCACAGAAAAGAAAATCTGTGAAACACTCTCCAATTAACCAGAAAAATACTAGTCTGGGGGCATGACTCAAGTGGTAGAGCACCAACTGTGAGCAAGAAAACTTAAGGTCCTGAGTTCAAGTCTCAGGACCAACACACACACACACACACACACACACACACACACACACACACACACACACACACACACACACACACACACACACACACACCCCAAAGTGATTAGATGTAATTTATAAAAAAGAATATTTTAAAGAGACTCAGCACAGATGACTTATACATAATGAAATATTGATATGTATAGCTAAAATGTCATTTGTGAAGTATTTGATTATGAACCCAGATGCTGAAGGGAGTGGGAATAATTTCAACCCCGTCCTATAGGGCATGATTTCCCTAGAATTCAGTAATCAAATAATACAAGCACAGTGGCTTAAATGTCAAAAATCATTGTCTCACAGCTCCAGAGCACTAAGTAAATGTATTGGCTAGGTGGATTCCATCCGGTGGCTCTGAGGAGAATCTATTTGATGCCTTCTTCTTCGCTCCAGGGAGCATTGGGCACGCGTTGGTTTGTAGATAGTTTTCCTGGTGTCTTTCCACTGTCGATCTTACACATGCTTCTGTCTCTGGATGTGAATTTCCCTTCTTTTTAAAGACCTGGTCATACTGGGTTAGAATCACCCTAAAAACCTCACCTTAACTGTTCATCCTCACAGTCCTTGTTTCCAAATAAAATCCTACTCTAGAAATTACCAGAGTTAGGAATTGCAGCTTTGGAGAAAAGATTCAATACATATCAGAATAATAATTCAACATATATCACATGATCGGGGCCTTGGTTTAGATGTGACTGTATAACCTTTTGGGTTACTGTTTTTTCATTATAAAAAGATATGCCATAAACTTGACTATCTCAGTCACCATTAGATGAATAACACAGTAGTGCTGACTATATGTATATTAGAGTAAAAGATCTATCTCTCCAATGATTTTTCATCTCACAAAATCGAAACTCTGTACCCATCAAGCAACAATTTCCCATGTACCCTCTCCACTCCCAACCGGGACAATTACTATTCTTTCTTGTCTCTAATTTAGAGATTTAGATTCCTCATCTAGGGGAATCTTACAATATTTTTCTTTTTATAAATGGTTTGTGTAACTTAAAGACTATCTTCAACCTAGGGGACAGTGGCTCATGCCTATAATCCTAGCTACTCAGGAAGCTGAGATTTGAAGATCACAGTTCAAGGTCAGCCTGAGCAGAAAAGTCTATGAGACTCTTATCTCCAATTAAGAAGCAAAAAGGCCAGAAGTATAGATAAAGCTAAAGTGGCAAAACGCTAGCCTTGAGTGAAAAGGCCTAGAAAGAGCTCAAAGTTCTGAGTTCAAGACCTTGTACTGGCACACACAAAACAGAGTATCCTCAAGATTCACCTATGTTGTTGCATATTACAAGATTTTCTTCTTGTTAAAGACTAAATAATATTCCATGCGTATACAAAACATGTTTTATGTATTCATTCATCCATCCATCCATGGACTTTCATGTTGCTTTACCTCCTGGCAAATGTGACTACTACTACAATGAAGATAACTGTGTGAATATCCCTTCCAGATCCTGTTTTAAATTCTTTTGTGTATATATACCAAGAAGTAGTGGCTGTGTCATATGATGATCTTATTAAAAATTTTTTTATTGAGGAGCAGCTACCCAACCAATGCTGCTTTTGTCAGTTCTTCAAGCTTTCACTGGGTTTTTTTGTGTTCAACACTGGTACTCTATTGCTTGAGTCATACCTCTACTTCTAGTTTTTTGCTGGTTAATTGGAGATAAGAATCTGACTTTCTTGCCTGGACTGGCTTCTAACCTCGATCCTCAAATCTCAGCCTCCTGAGCAGCTAAGATTATAGGTGTGAGTCACCAGCACCAAGCATGGGACTTAGACTTTATATTTCTGGAATTCTCATCAAGGTTACCTGCTGTAAGGTCAGCGTTTCTCTGCGAGGATGAAGCCTGGGACTTCTAATTTCACCATTGCAGTGGCATTTGCTATTTATTTCTTCATTTGATATTTATTTCTTAGCAAATCCCCAGATGTTCCCTATGGTCTGAAAGCAGACAGCCTATTCAATTCTATCACTTTGTACATGATAAAGGGGAAAGCAAGGAGGCAGTGTTCAGCAAACCATTCTTGGCACTTTATTTTCTTTGTATTCCAATGGAATGCGTTCATGGTCAGTGGTGAAATGTGAGGCTGACAGAAAATAAAAAGGTGGAGGAAAATCTCTGTGATAATGAGAGCTGTTCTAACTGACCATATGGAAAAGCCTGTCCTGAAAGTTTGGCCAATAGCAGACCAGACACACCAGCCTGGCTATTCTGGATAGAGGATGGAGCAAATTAACCCCCCGAGCTTTTCTAACTGGGGAAGGGGAATGGAAATAACAAAATGCTGAAACAAGGATACAAGTTGACCCATTGTCACCATGAGATGTACAGGACACTATGTTGAAAATGAACTTTACAACTTGGGAAGGGGAAGGAGTTAGGGAGGAGGGAGTACAGGATGGTAGGGGAAAAACAAAGGAGGAGGTAACAATGTTCAATAAGAAATGTACTCATTACCTTACTCATGTAACTGTAATTCCTCTGTACAGTATCTTTACAGTACAATACAATATATATATATACACACACACATATATATATAAAATGAAGAAAACAATAAAAAACAACCCCCCAAGCTCTCACTTCTGTAGTAAATGCATTCTCACCCTCCTTCATGAAGTTGATGTGAGTGTCTCTTTTCAACCAGCCAAATTAGATGAAATCTGGTGCAGAAAGGGGTAAGCCATGCGTCCAATTCAAGGTATTCCATGGGCATACAGGAAAATATAGTTTAATCCAAAGCAAATTTTACATGTGCTTAAGCTGTCTAATTGTAGCTGGTATCTACTGTGTATTCCTACAAACGAGTTACCCAGAAGAAAATAGTTTAATGATCTCTTTTCAACTGGTGAAAGGGTACATTTTACTCTCTCCACCCTCTTTGGATGGTTCTGAGGATTTTAACTCATGATCTTGGGCTTGTTGGCAAGCGTGATACCTTTGAGCCACACCTCCTAATGTACTTTTCACTGGTTATTTTGAGAATAGCTTCCCACCTGGGCATGCACCTGAGCTGCAGTTCATCTGCTTTTAGGTTGCACACGTTACCACATGCAGCTTTCCCTCTGCAGAGATGAAATCTTCATCTGCTTTTAGGTTGCACATGCTACCACATGCAGCTTTCCTTCTGCAGAGATGAAATCTCACACTTTGTTTTCCATCTGGCCTGCAATTACAGTCCTCTCATTCTCAGCCTCTCAAGTTAAGTTTTATTTAAAAAACAAACAAAAAAAAAACTTTCTGGCTGAGAAGGTGGTTCAGTGGTAGAGTGCTTGCCTTGCATGCATGAGGCCCTGGGTTCCATTCCTCAGCACCACATAAGCAGGAAAAGTGTTTTGACTCAAGTAGTAGAGTGCTAACCTTGAGCTGAACAGCTGAGGGACAGTGCCCAGGCTCAGAGTTCAGGCCCCACGACTGACAAAAAATAATAATAATAATAATAAAAATAATTTTTAAAAACTTCCTTTATAGAGAATTTTAGAGGACAAAGTCTGGAAAATATATCAGGTGTTCAAACAACTTAACCACACCTGGAAGTATGGATACATACATGAAGTCAGTGTCCAAAGAGCCATTACGTATGGATAAAAAATTATATATATATAATTATTATATTATATATACATATATATCCCTGACATTTTTATATCACTGTCAGCCTTACTATACTTTATAATAGTAGAAGAAAGATAATGAACTGTCTCTATGCCAAAAGAAACAGAAATTACTTCTTAGACTCAAGCCTTTAAAAAAATGCTCTAATTGATCCAACCTATCACTGATTTTTGATATGTTTTAAAATCCAAAAGAGTCAACTTAATGATTAACAAAATTCACGCTTGAGTTCCTGACATGTATCTCATGTTTGAGAAGCAGTAGCTATCTATTCAATTCTTACCCAATAATTAAAAATAAGCCAGTCAGGAACTGGTGGCTCAAGTCTGTAATCCCAGCTACTCAGGAGGCTGTGATCTGAGGATTTGGGTTCAACTTGAGTCCAGGCAGAAAAGTCTTTGAGACACTTCAATTACTACCAAAAACCCAAATGTGGAGGTATGGTTCAAGTGATAGAGCACTATCCTTTAAGATAAAGCTAAATGATAATGTAAGGGCTTGAGTTCAAGCCCTAGTACTAGCCTTCCCCACCACAAATAAAAAATAAAAATAAAACAAGCCAGTCTGAGTACACTTGATTTTTGAAAGTCTGTTTAAAAATGCATAATTTCATTAGGACTTGGCAATCAAGGCAACTTTTTAGATGCTCAGCAGAAAATATTTCATGGAGAAAGTGTTGAGTCAGACTATAAAGGATTAGCCAACACAAAGCTGTCTTTATGAGAAAACTCTGTGATCAACTCTCTTCCTTAAGTATCTGCTCACTGTTGGACCAAAGACAAAAACAATTTTATAGGACTTAGCACCAAATTCAGCTTTTATTGTAATTGTGTGTGTGTGTGTGTGTGTGTGTGTGTGTGTGTGTGTGTGTGTGTGTGTGTGTGAACTCAAGGCCTCATGTTTTCCCTTAGCCTTTCTGCTTAAATGGTACTCTACCATTTGAGCCACACCTTCACTTCTGGTTTTTGGCTGGTTTACTGGAGTATCTTAGATTTGTCTGCCCAGGGTGGCTTCAAACCTTGATCCTCAAATCTCAGCCCCCCTGAGTAGCTAGGATTACAGATGTAAGCAACCAGTGCCCAACTTATATTGTAATTTATGAAAACTTCTTTCGCAAAGATGTCAAGAAAATGAGTTCTCCCAGAGAAATTACAACATGTAAACGACATACATGAATGAATGAAAAAGTTCACTTGCTCATTTGTTCATTTACCTTCAGGAAGAAATTACTGAAGACCTGCTGCCTTGCCAGACGGTGAGACAAAATATCTAATGGACCATGAGTGAGCAAGACAAAGTAACAGCATAGATAATTGGATGTGACATGATTTCAAATAGTCATGTATGTCAAGAAGAAAATAATCCATGCCACTTTGTCTTGATTAAATCATGTTCTGCATAATATTTTGATCGAGGAAGGACCCCATACTCAATGATTGCCTTAAGGACACCGAAGTTAGTAAAAAGAAATAACCCTGGGATGTTTGTACCTAACAGTTCCTATCTCAGAACCTGTGTCTACTATGAAGCAATTCATGACTGTGATTTATCGATCCTAAACTTGATCAAGCAGGAACAAGGAAAGCTAACTTTTATCCCTCTGTCTGTAAGATCACCTCAAATTAGTAAACAAAAAAACCCCACAAAAAAATAAAAAACAAACCCCTCCCTCTCCATTAGCTTCTTGGAATAACTGTTCATATCTTCTTTTCCTATCAACTGCTTGACTCACTCTGACAGATTTTATTTATCCTTTGGATGCTAAAAGTAAGATTACAACCAGGTACTGGTGGCTAATACCTGTAATACTAGCTACTCAGGAGACTAATATCTCAGGATATCAGTTTGAAGCCAGCTTGGACACAAAATTAGAGACTTTTACCTCTAATTAACCAGAAGTGGGGCTGTAGCTCAAGTGGTAGAAAGTCAGCCTTGAGCAAAAAAAGCCAAATGAGAGCCAGAGGCCCTGAATTCAAGCCTCACTTCAGCACACACACACACACACACACACACACACACACACACACACACACGCGCGCGCGCACACACACACACATGCACACACACACACACGCACACACACACTGTATACTTACAATTAGGTAGGATAAATATTTAAGATAGATAAATTTAGCCTGATTTTTAAGTATTATGTGATATGATATCCCATTAATAACAAGTTTAAGTTTTTTTTACAGATCTGTTAAAGCAGCAAATTTAATTTAAATTTTAAAAAAGAAAACGACAAAATTTTGAGATATGGGAAGCAAAAATGAACTCCTTGAAGAGATGATGTAGTGATAATAACCCAATTAGAAGATTTCTTCCTGATTCTAAGTGGGCTCATTAATGTTTGAGAAGTTACTTTGGGGAACTCAAGCAAAATCTTTTCTGCAATTTTAATGTTTTGTATATTCATAGAAATATAATCAGATGTATATTGTTATTAAAGCTCTCCTCATGACTTTCACTTATGGTGAAGATATCAATGAAAGGGTAGAAAGGGTAGAAACTAGTAAAGAACCTTCTTCAAAAGAGCAAAAAAAAAGTTAAGACCCTTTTCCTCATGCAAGACAAGTAGTTTCTAATGAGTTTTGAGTGACAGTGTAATGTCCATGAACCTGGACTAACATGTTTGGCTGGGTTTTATTGATTTATTTTTTAACTAGAATGTGAATAGGTGCTGACAAGCCTGCAAATTCTTCCAACTCTTTCAAGAGTGCAAACTGCTCCTTCTTGCAAATAAACTTAATTATAACAGACAAACAAAAGATATTGTTCAGAGCATAGTTCCTTAGCCTGGTCTGATTATTTATGTCTGTACCTCAACTACTGAGAAGGCTGAGGTCTGTAGATTGAGGTTTAAAACCAGCTGATGGGCTGGGAAGGTGACTCAGGGGTAGAGTGCTTGTCTCCCATGCATGAGGCCCTGGGTTTGATTCTTTAGCACCATATAAGCAGAAAAAGACAAAGTGGTGCTATGGCTAAAGTGGTAGAGTGCTAGCATTGAGCTGAAGAGCTGAGGGACAGTGCCCAGGCCCAGAGTACAGGCCCCACAACCGACCAAAACAAAAACAAAAACAAAAGTGGGATTGCTGGGTCATAAAGGAGCTCTATGTGGAGTCTTTTGAGGAACCTCCATACTGTTTTCCAAAGTGGTTGAACAATTTTACACTTCCACCCACAATGTAGTAAGGTTCCCTTCTGTCCACATCCTCTCCAGCATCTGTTTTTATTAGAGTTCTTGATTATAGCCATTCTAACTAGGGTGAGGTGGTATCTCAATATTGTTTTGATTTGCATTTCTTTTATGGCTAGGGAGGTTGAGCATTTCTTCATATGTCTATTGGCCATCCTTCTTTTCTCTTCAGAGAAGTTTTTCTGTAAGACTTTAGTCTACTTATTTATTGGGAAGTTGTTTCTTTGAAGATTTGTTTTTGGGGGGATTTACTTTTTTGAGTTCCAGGTATATTTTAGATATGAGACCCTTGTCCGTTATATGGCTAGTGAAGATCTTCTCCCAATCAGTGAGCTTTCTATTGATCTTGCTAGCTATGTCTTATGCCATGCAGAAGCTCTGCAATTTCATGCAATCCCATTTGTCCAACCTTTCTTTGATTTGTTGTGTTTCTGTGTCTCTTTTAAGAAAATTTTGGCCTGTGCCAAGGAGATCTAGGGTTTCTCCTATTCCATCCTGTTTCAGAGTGTCTGCTTTGACTCTGAGGTCTTTGATCTATTTGGAGTTGATTCTGGTGCAGGGTGATATATAAGGATCTAGCTTTAGTTTTCTACAAGCAGTTAACCAGTTTTACCAACACCATTTACTGAAGAGGCTGTCTTTCTTCCATTCTATTTTTTAGCTCCTTATCGAAGATTAGATGGCTATAGGTCTGTAGGTTCATTTCTGGGTTTTCAATTCTATTCCATTGGTCCTGGGGTCTGTTCTTGTGCCAGTACCAAGCTGTTTTGATTACTATGGCTTTGTAGTAGAGTTTGAAATTTGGTATTGTTATTCCTCCAGCACTGTTCGTTTTGTTAAGGATTGCTTTTGCTATTTGGGGTCTTTTATTGTTCCATATGAATTTTTGGATTGCCTCCACATAGAGCTCCCCTTTGACCCAGCAATCTCACTTTTGGGCATTTACCCAAATGATCACAAACAAGGCCACACTAAAGCTACCAGCACAACTATGCTTATTGCAGCATTATTTACCATAGCTAAGATATGGAACCAACCCAGATGCCCCTCAGTAGATGAATGGATCAAGAAAATGTGGTATACATATACAATGGAATTTGCCTCCATCAGAAAGAATGACATTGCCCCATTTGTTAGGAAATGGAAAGACTTGGAAAAAATTGTATCAAGTGAAGTAAGCCAGGCCCAAAGAAACAGAGGTCCTATGGTTTTCCTTATTTGCAATAACTAGTATATGTCTGAGTCAAGCAGAAAAGGTCAGATAAGGTGATGTTAGGGGAATGAACCCCAAGATAAGGATTCAAATGTTTTTTTTCTTTTATGCAATTGTTTCTAACATATTTATAAGATGATTTCTATGTTGCTTTGTATGTCCCTCCCCCACAGTATAACCCCTGCTTTTACTGAATTAGATGTTGGTATAATTTGTGGAGGGGAAGGGGAAAAACAAATCGTTTAACTAGGGATACAGGTGGACCCATTGCAACAATGAGATGTAAAGTCGTTATGTCAAAAAACGAACTTTACAACTTTGGTGGGGCCAGGGGAGGGGGATGTGGGGGGGGGTGGGATCGGGTAGGTAGATCTGGGGAGTTTGGGAAGGGATGGGAAAGGGAAACAAAGAGGAGGCAACAATGCTTGATAAGAAATGTATCGTTATCTTTCCCATGTAATTGTGACTCCCCTGTAACTCACAATAAAAATAAATAAAATAAAAGTATCATAGCCACCGGAATTGAACCAAAATATTTATAGAGTAATATATTTGTTTATTGTTTTTACTGATGGTGTATTGATCTGTTTCCAATGCATTGACTTTAACACACATAATCATGTTTTGCTATCTAATACTACAAATAAAGCACATTTTATTCAACAACAAAAACAAACCAAGTGGGGCAGGCAAATCCAAGAGACTCTTACCTCCAATTAACAAGCACAACTCCTAAACCGGAGGTGTGGCTCAGGTAGTACAGCAACAGTCTTGAGTGAGTAAGCTAACTCAGAGAATCAGTCCTTAAGTTCAAGCACCAGTATCAGCACACACAAACACATACAGTCATTTACTGAAGAAGCTAAGCAGAACTTCTGCTAGTGGGAGAGGTCCAAAAGGAGAACATCCCCTTGAGTGGGTAGTGCAAGGATTGAAACGATGTCTCTAGGAGAGAGTTATGTGACTCTCAAGATCTTTGGACAACCTAAGGGTCATAGGAGTCCCAAGACTCCAACACAGCAGAGGTGCTGTGTTGATTGCATGAGCTCTCCAAGTGTCATTTAGCCCCTGCAATGGGAATGCCCATTTTGGAGTACATCTATGGGTCCAATCAGCCAGCTGCTCACACACAAGTCTTCAAGGCACACTGGGCTATGTTGTGATGTCAGGGGCTACATGTATGACTGCTCAATGCCATGGTGATGTGATATCTGTACATCTGTACACAGGACTGCTCAAGTTCATAGGGAGGGATGAAGAACAGAGTGGCATTTATTCTGATTGCCTTGTAGGCTCTTTTTTCTACTCTCATCATGAGAAAATATAGAGATTACATGCTAGGGATTACCCAATCACTGATCAAGGGAGCTGAAGAATCTCTTGCCAGTCATACTCCCCCCTCCCCCCCCCCATCTGGCCTTGTACTTGTTCAGCTGGCTTGCTTGGCTGGTACTCCACCACTTGAGCCACACCACCAGCCTTGCTTTCTGCTAGTCATTTGGAGTCAGAGTCAGAATCTCACAGACTTATCTGCTCCAGCTGGCCTCCAGCTGGGAATCTCTGGATCTCAGCCTCCTCAGTGGCTAGGAAGGATTACAGGCCTGAGCCACCCGTTTCCAATTTAATCATACCCTGTTTTTGTTTGCAGTGCCAGATTCAAATTCTTGAGAAATAGCTCTGAAATAAAGGGCTTGCTGAGCCCTGTAAGATGCCACTCAGAAAACTCGCCAGGTTCTGGGACTACTTCTACCAAGAGCAACAAGTCTAGACAGTAGGTGAAAAAAACATGCCTAGAGGAACCTGGGAGCCTACAGCACTTTTATAATGAAAACTTGGGCTAGAAAAGGTAAGTTGTTTACAATAACCTGCCTTGCACTGTGTGGGCGCAGGCTGAGGAAGGGAGGACCATCTGTAAGTTCTGCTGTGGGGGGTTGGGTGGGTGGAAATAGGATACAGCGACATCTGGTGGTCCACACTGGTAGCGTTTAAAGTCAAGGCTTCCACAAACATTCAGGCCTAGGAAAGTGTCCTTTATCCATCTACTCTGAAGCTATTACCTGATTAAGTTCCCTCATCCCTTCTCTCCTCCATCATCCCGCCCTTGCAATTACATTCGGGACATCTCAGAATCTTGTTTTGTTTTTAATCAGAAGTCATGCTGTTTGGGGGAGATATAAACATACTTGGGGAGAAGTAGGTCTAAGTCGGGAGTCTTCCAAGGGAAATTTGGCGTGACTCATCATGTATAACAGCTCATCATGTATAATTTAGTCCTCAGTGGTCCAAATCTACAGCCATTCCTTCATCCCTTTCTATTTAGGCATTTGAGGGTATGTCCTATATTAAATTACCTTGAAGGGTAAATGCCAGTTCAGCAATCTGCAAACCTAAGGCGTTGCCATAAACTACTAGCAAATTTCAACCACCAGGGGGTGTTTAAAAGCAGTGGAGGCAGAGACCCAGTATTTGTCAATAACAGGAGGATGCCCTTCAAGCTGATACATGGAGCTAGGGATGAAGTCCAGTGATACAGATCTTTCCTAGACTGCACAAGGCCCTGGGTTCAAACTCTAACACTGAAAGAAAAGGCATATTTCTGAACATAAAGGAGGAAGTGATCAAACATACCTAGATCTTTATCTTTGGATTCTTACCCAGTATCCTGCCTCCCATTTGCAACTGGGAGCTGGTGGCCAACATTTGTAAATTGTAGGCATGGGTTTGCCAGGCTGTGGAGTAGGCTCAGATAAGGGAGACAAATGGGAGCTGATATTGGAGGGTATGGTTGCCAGCTATTTTTAAACACACACACACACACACACACACACACACACACACACACATACAATAAAATATGCTATAATATTGAGGACATGTTTATAAATACAAAACTTATGCATGGCTTATCTGAAATCCAAACTTAACTCCGTATCTTAAATATTTTCTAAATTTGGCTCCGTGTCTGGCTTTTTAATGGTTAATTGGAGATAAGAATGGCATGGACTTTCCTATCCCAGCTGGCTTTGAACCGCAATCCTCAGATCCCAGCCTCCTGAGTAGCTAGGATGGCAGATGTAAGCACCAGTACCCCATTCCCATATTCATTTGGGTACCTCTTTGATTCAGCCAGGTTAGCACATCACAAAGAAAAAAAGGAGCGAGGGATCATACTAAATACCCACCTTTGCCAGACACTGGTGGCTTGTGTCAGGAGGGTGAGATCTGAGAACTGAAATTCAAAGGTAGCCCAGGAAGATAAATTTGAGAGACTCTTACCTCCAATTAACCAGTGAAAAGCTGTAAGTGGAGGCATGGCTTAAGTGGTAGATCAGCCTCGAGGGGTAAAGCTTAATGAGAATGCCAGGCCCTGAGTTCAAGCCCCAATACTGGAAGAAAGAAAGATGATCACAAGTAGACAATAATTATGTGTATAACATAGAAACAAAAGTTTCAGTCATGTTCTTGTGTTTTATTTTCTCTCTCAATAAAACAAGCAAATGGGCCAAAAAATGGCTGAATAATTTTCAGAATTAGTGGAACTTTCTGTCAATGTAAACTCGAAGCTACTATTACTATCTTAGGCCAAAGATGAACCAGCATGAATGTGGGGAATTGTTTAGTCTGAAAATACAAAATGAAATTAGCTTTAATTTCACTGTGTAAACAATCCTATGTCTCTCCCCAGGGTTCTGTGCATAGATGGAATATGATTAAAGAAATGGGGGAGGGGAGAAATGGAAGGCGGCAGCCTTGAAATTCTTGATTGAATCAAACGAGTCTGGGAAACCTCCCTCATTCCTCTTTCACATATTTTATTTAATATCCTTATGGTAGTCATATTCTCACCCTCTAAAGTAATTTTGTTTTACAATCAGTACTATCAGTGATAAATTGGCATATTTAATTATAATGAGTGGTGTAGGCAAATCTTTCTGCTTCAATAAGAAACTTAATTTTCTCTTTTAGCAAACAAAGGGATGTTTCCCCTAATGAGACATAAAACTTACACTTATTATTAAATGATTTTAGCTCTTTCGTGATTTCATTTTGCTGTCTAACAGTATTTAAAAGAATGACCAGCCATGACACTTTATACCTGTAATCCAGGCTATATATGAAACAGAGTTTGGGAGGATTGTGGTGGTACTTGGGATTGAATTTGGTATCTGCACTAACTAGACAGCTACTCTATGACTAAAGCATGCCCCTTTCTACGCTTTTTGTTTGTTTGTTTGTTTGTGCGGGTCATGGGGCTTGAACTCTGGGCCTGAACGTTGTCCCTCAGCTTTTCAGCTCAAGGCAAGCACTCTACTACTTGAGCCACTGCACCACTTCAAGTTTTCTGAGTGGCTTATTGGAGATAAGAGTCTCATGGACTTTCCTGCCTGGGCTGGCTTTGAACTGTGATCCTCAGATCTCAGCCTCTTGAGTAACTAGGATTACAGGCATGAGCCACCAGCGCCTGGCCCGCTTTGGTTATTTTTGAGATAGGATCCAGCATTTTTTCTCAAGCTGTCCTGAACTAAGATCCTTCTACTTATGCCACCTTCAAAGGTAGGCCCACAGGTGCCAACACTCAGGTGATGACATTTTGTCTAGATGGTCTGAAACCATAAAATAAGAGGAGCTAAATAAGAGAAGATAGAATAGCATCCAGACCTACATTTGTCTTAGCTTCTGAAGCTGTTATAACACATTTCCACCAACTGGGTCCTCAAGGCAGTGGAAATGTCTTCTCTTACAAGTTCCAGGAATGTGGATGACTCACGTCCTTTGGGAAAAAGTCAAGCATGGATTCAGAGCTAGAAAACTTAGTTGAGGCTCTTATTGCTCATGCAAAAAAAAAAAACAACCCCAGCTCTGATAAAGTTAAAAGTTTATTTTACAAATCTAATCAAGTATGCTTTGACTTTCACTGCAAAGAACATTTTTTATGAATTATTTACCAGAATGTTTTCCTGTATAGGTTCATAAATAATCTAACATTTTCTTAAATGTGAGGAATATATCCTTCATAATTTCTTTTAAATTCACCTTGAATTGATCTACTTTATATCCTATAAAAATAGTAAATAGAAGGACAGAGTGGCACATGACTATAATTCCAGTGTTTGAAGGCTGAGGCGGGAAGAATTTGAATCTGAGGAATCTGAGTCAGTGTTACAGAGTGAGATCAATAAAAACAATAAATAAATAAATAACAGCAAGTATAGGGCCTGAGCCTAATCCTAGCTACTTAGGAAGCAGAGATTGGGGGATGATAGAAATATGGGAGACTCCATCTCAAGCAATGGCTGGACATGGTGGCCAGGAGCGATTATCCTAGCTATGGAGGAAGCACAATGGCTAAGTTTAATAGCACCTCCCTGTAATTCCCAATGACATGGCGAGGCACAAGTAGCAGAATCACAGTTCAGCCTGACCCAAGCATAAAAGGAAGTCCTACCTGGACAATAACTAATGCAAAAAGAGCCCGGAGCTGTGATTCAAGTGATAGAGCACCTGCCTGGCAAGCAAAAGGCTATGAATTCAATTCCCAGAGCCACTAGGTAGTAGTAGGAGGAGGAATTGTAGCAGTAGTAATGTTCTGCCCTTTAGTACTTATTGCTGAAGGTACAGTTGTAAGAAAAATGCATTATAAAGTATAGATAATTTATTTTATGAAGTTAAGAAAGTCATATGTATAGAATTATGTTATAATATAGAACCTTCCCTAGCTGAGACATCTCAAAGGTCAACTTTGCCTCTCAGAGACTGAATGAATACAGAATCAGTGGAAGGGTACATCAGCTTTCCATAACTGCAAAAAAAAATCTCAGAAAGTCAACTTACATAAAAAAAAGCTTTATATTGCTTCACTGTCTCAGAGGGTGTCAGTCCATCCTGGCTGCTTGGCCTTGTCTCTTTGGGTCTGTGGAGAGGCAAACCCTGAGCAAAATGCTCCCCTCATGGTGGAACAAAGAGAAGGGCAGGAAAGGCTGAGGTTGCCATAGCCACTTCAAAGCCAGACCCTCCCCGTCCTTTCTCCCACTCCCAACACAGCACCACCTCTTCCCTACCACTTCCAAATCCAGCCAACCTGGTGACTGAGTCTCTCCACACATTGGCCCTGAGGGAGCCATCCACATTCAACTTTCACAAAGTGAGAATTAGCTTATCTGGGTCATCCCCAAGTGACTCAAAGAATGTCAACTAATAGTTGGTGAATGGGAAGAGAGAAATTGGTGGGGTAGGGGGTGAGAATTTGAGAAGTCAAAATCATAAGCAAGCCACACAGAGTGAATTCTCTGCCTGTGGCCAAAAAATAATCATAAATGAATAATCAAGCTTAGAGATTACAGATTGGTATTTTTCCAGCCTTGGAACCAAAGCCAACACAAATCTTCTGTTGACAAACCTGACATCATCTATATCTTTCAAAAGATCATCCCTGAAAACAAACAAACAATCAAACAAACAGAAACAAGATAAGGAATAAAAACAGCTCGCTACACAAACACGCAAAGCCTACAAAATAGTGAAGGTATCAGATTTAGACGTTAAAATATCTCTGGTGCTTTGCAGTGTTGGTGAATGAAACATGAGGTTAAGAACATGTGCACAAAACATGGAAAAGAGAAAATTGACGAGATTTGTAAAGGAAGAAAAGAGACCTTCTTGATAGGAGTTGCTTGGCTATTGAAATGTCAAAGTTCTAAAGAGCGCAATACTGAGCTGGCAGATGAAGAAATTATATGAAGTTCATGAAAAGAAATAAATTTAATCTTCCCATAAAGATATAGTCAAGAAACTTCATTATTCCTATTAACCATATGTCTGATCAGGATGTTTGGTAACCCAAAGTTAAAGGAATCCTACAACTCAATACTAATAAGAGAAATAACCCAAGTCAAACCCAGGCAAGGATTTAAGTAGATATTTCTCTAAAGAAAATATATCCAGATATCCAGCAAATACACAGAAATAGACTTGATATCATGAGTCATCCCTTGCTTTAATTCACTTGTTAACTTGATTTCAAACTTACTTCATCCAACATCCTGGATAGGTTTTACACCACAGAGACACTTCCCTTCACTGAAAGGGCTTGAAATCCACAAGAATATACATGGACTCAAAAGAACAATAGATAGAAGGCATGCCTTTAATGCTACCCACTCTTGAAATGACAATAAAGAATAATCCTTGCAAAACAAAATACTAATACTAAAGCTATAAGCACCAAAGAAAAGAGGAACGTGGAACTCTGCAGAGATGCCATGACAGGGGGCCATGCCAGGAGGAGCAAGGGTCAATGAGTGAAAGCAAATGTTCCCTCCAAGTTCAAAACTGGGGATGTCAGGTATACTTGAAAGAAAGGGGGACTTTGGGCTGGGAGCAGAAGGTTTTGTAAAACACAATTGGCTAATCACAGCACCAGGTCTGCTTTCTACCCTTCTTCATTTCAGCCAGCTCTACCCTGCCCTGATGGCTTTGTATATTGAGTTTTGGTGAGGACACAAATCAAAACCAACACAGCACTCAGGCATGCAAAATCTGAAAGTAGGAAGGTACTATCTTATTCTCTCTCTCTCTCTCTCTCTCTCTCTTTCTCTTTCTCTCTCTCTCTCTCTCTCTCTCTCTCTCTCTCTCTCTCACACACACACACACACACACACACACACACAGAGATAAACACAAGTGGACAATCTCCCAGACACATTCCACATACAATCCCTTCCCAAATAAACTAGATGTATGCATATCTTTGTATCAGGTTCTCTTCTTAGAGAAAACCCATGCTAAGAAAATCGAGGTTTGAGTCTTAGTCTTCTGTACTAGCAAACAAAACTTAAGCCCCAAATGAATGATATTTTATTCTAGAGAAAAACAAACCAAACAAATGTTCTTGAAGCACTAGTAGCTGCCTTGAAAGCATAGCAGAGGGCTAATCTTGAAGTAGAATGCGTGCAATCCACTTGGTAATCCAATCATATTGTGAGCTGGTAACCCTAGGCTACTGGGATTTCTGGGGGTGAAGAGAATTGGGAGTGAAGAGATCAGTGTGTTGATAGCCTATTGTAAGAGAAGCTAGATATTACCATGTTCAATCATGGGTCTTACCAGCCCTATACGCTGTACCATTTATTGAATTTGTTGAATGTATAATTGGGTTTAGAGAAAGGTATTTCCAATCTGGCCTGTGGATTTGCATCCCTGGTCCACAGATTACCAGGTCTCCATGACAACAAGACCTAAAAATCCTGGTTGCCCTAGAGACAAGAGCACCTCACCCACAGAGGCAATTTTCATAAACCTTCCACACAGAGCTGACTCTTAACAAGAATAATTTAAAACTCCTTTTATGAAAGAAAGCACTTGGTAACGGATCTGGAGTGAATGTAAGTAGAAGAAAAGGAAAAGAAACTTTAAAGTTATTCTCCCAACAATCTGTCCTCATAGGTAGCCATCATCAGCGCCTGACTGTCCCACCAGGGCCTCCAGTCTGCTCTCCCTGCCCCTTTTCCATCTGAATCAGAAAGCTCATTCAGGGAAGCTGCTTAACTGAGACCAGAACATGACCCCTGGCCTTGAGTGTGGGAAGGTTAAAAAAAAAAAAACAAAACTAAACCTTAAGAAGTTGGCAAAATGAACCAGGGAATGGTGGGTGGCTCACACCTATAATCCCAGAGCTACACAGGAGACTGAAATCTGAGAGTTGAAGTTTGAAGCCAGCACCTGCCAGGAAAGAAAAGTCAATGAGATTCTTATCTCCAGTTCACCAAAAAAGCCAAAATGTCAGGAATAGAGCTGTGCCTCAAGGGGTAGAGCACCAGCCTTCAGCAAAACAACAGCAGCAAAAACAAAACCACTCAGAGACAGTGCCCTGGTTATGAGTTCCAGACCCAGGACCAGCACAACAATAACAACAACAAAAATCAAGGCAATCCTGTGAGGAAGCAATTGGTAAAGAAGATTGACTCCTGCCAACAAAAGATACTCTCATCACAGACCGTAAGCCCAGCCCATGCACAGGCATTGCAATCCATAAACCTGCTCCTGGACTAACCTCAGGAATTCAGGGTGAGGTAGAAAATGCTTTCCTGCCCACATGCATGAGCACATCAAGCATTTGGATGCACCCAACAAAGAAGTAGTGTTTCGGCATCAACTGCTTTTCTTCAAACTTCCTTCACCCACCAGAGATTGTGAAGGGGCATCTGCCCTTTGGATTGGGGTGATGGTAATGATTCTTATTGCCCCCCAACAAAGTCCTTATTACTCCTCAGCCACCTCCACTTTTGCAAAGAAGGGGTAAGTCAAATGATTGAATAGACTCTTCTTGTTATCAGCAAACACCAGGATGGGCCAAAGCAATCCTGTGATTCAGGACAGTCTTCCTGTCATGTATGACTGTCTTTTATGATCCAAGCATGGATTGATTACCTTGAGAGACAGGGCTTCTGGGAAATAACCTCTTCAATGTAACTGCGTGCAGGGCATTTCTTAAGGATCTCATTGATTTACTTGTTTGGTATAGTTTAACAGCCCAAGTAACAAAAACGTGTGTGTGTGTGTGTGTGTGTGTGTGTGTGTGTGTGTGTGTGTGTGTGTGTGTGTGTGTGTGCCAAGTAGGATGAGATTATGTCTTCTTTTTGTGGTTGTGGTTCTTTATATTCATAAAGAATAGTTATAGCTGGGTGCTGGTGGCTCACATCTGTAATCCTAGACATGCAGGAGGCTGAGATCTGAGGATCAGGGTTCGAAGACAGCCTGGGCATAAAAGCTCATGAGATTCTTATATTCAATTAACCAGCAGAAAGCTGGAAGTGGAGGCATGGCTCACATGGTAGAGTGCCACCCTTGAAAGAAAGCCAAATCATAAGGCAAGGCCTAGAGTTCAGGAGTTCAAGACCTAGTACCAGCATTCCCCCTACCAAGAAAAGAACAGTTGGTATTTGCTATTTACATTTTTTTCAGGCAAAACCTATTTTAAAGAGAAATTGAAAATATCTTTCATCAGAATAAAGGGAAAAAGGGAGCTATAGAAAGGAAGGAAGGGCTAAAGTTGTGGCACAATGGAAACGTGCCTGTCCAGGGAACATGAGGCCCTGAGTGCGAATCCCAGTACCACCTAAAAAGAAACTGAGTAAAGAAGAAGAATGTATCCAGTTTAAAACAGAAACCAACCAATTGTTTTATTGTATTATTGCTGCATAATAAATGATCACCAACTTAGAGGTAGACTGTAACAGTTTACATAGCAAGTTTCTTAAATTCCAGGTTGGAGTGGCCGGGATTAGTTTTGCCTTTTCCTCAAGGTCTTCCAAGGCTGAAATCAAGGTGTAAACTAGTACATTGCCATCTAGTGCTGTGGTTTGTATATTGAATGACCCCTAAAAGTCCCTGTGTTACCAGCGTGGTCTCCCAGGTGCGGCTACTGAGAGGTGGAAAGGACTGTGGGAAGTGGGGCCTGGAAAGAGGTCTGCAAGATTTTTAGAGTCATAACCTAGGAGGGGATTGTGGACTCCAGTCCCTCTAACCAATAACTGAGATCCTTGATCATAACCTCACCTCTCAAAGTAAAATTTAGGTTTGGTAAATTTAGGCTCCCAAACTTGGGATACAAGCAATTTTGTTCCACCATCCATGTTGCCGTCATCACCTCCAACAGGCCCAAAGAAATGGTACTGGAACCTCCCAAACTATACGCCCAAATAACCTTTTCTCCTCATAAGTTTATCATCTCAGGTATTTTATTATAGTGAAAGAAAGCTGACTAACACTAACACTAACACTGAATTTCAAGGTCCTCTTCCAAGCACATTTCCGATAGCAACAGAATTGCATGTAGGACTAAGGTACCATTTCCTTGCTGGTTGGCCAAATGAGGCTTCTTTTAGAGTTATTATCACAAGGAAAGTGCTTAGGACAAAAAGTGACTATGGTCTATAGAAGCATGCAAATTCCATGCTCTGCTCTTTAACTAGTGTCAAGTACCAATAAGATACCCAAGAGGATCTTGAGGATATGAAGAATCATAGACGTCCTTCCTCAGGGGTGGATCTGAAAACAATGGTATTGGCAAATGAGTGAAATACAGGAAATTGACCAGCCTTCCCCCAAATACAAACAAAAATAGTTTTATTCTAAAGCACCTAAGGATACATCTTAAATGTGAGTTTTACCTTCAAAATAGCATTGGCAATACGTTCATGAATGTGATTTGTATGTTTAATCTTTCAAAGTCCCAAATGGCAACACACCATTCCAACTGTAAAATAAAAAAACTTGCATTTTTAATAGACATATATGTGTGTATTTCACATACACATATACATGTACATGTATATATGTGCAAAATGGGAAAGCATAATAGTAAATCTATTGAAAGCATAGTAATAAATCATTTATAGGGAGATGGATGGAACTGGAAACAATCACATTAAATGAAGTAAGTCAGGTTCAGAGAAGCAAAGGACTCAGGTTTTTCTCGTATGTAGATACTAGGTATAAATTGTAAACCCAGGTGAGAATATATACAGGGTCACGCACATACATACTCTTAACAACCTGAGTGAAGTCTGGTATACAAGGGGAGGATTTCAACAGTGTAACTCCTTTGAACAATGAACAGGTAAGTTGAGGGGATGGGTGGGGTTGGGACAGATGGGGGAAAACAATGAAAGCAATGACGTTGAACAAGATGTATTGTACTTGGAAACTGACTTGTTTTATTGAAACTCCTTTGTAAGATTACTTAAAGATCAATAAATGTCACCTTTTTATGAAAAATGTGAAGTTCTCAAAGTACTTGACAAATACAAACATCATAGGAAAGGAGAATCCAGTTTTCTCTTCAATACCATCTCCACCCTCCCTAAACCTAGCTTCTAGCTTCTTGCTCCCTTGCTCAGAAGACACAATGGCCACTTCTGCAATCTCATCTCCTTGGCCTGACCTTCAAGGCCACCACCAAATCCCTCCTTGCCCTGTTCTTCATCCCTCCAGTTTGGCCCCTAAGTTGGTTGTTCTTTAGTGCTGCTCATAGGACCATCCTATAGCCTTCTGGTCATTTATTACTCCTCTCTCCAGGTATTTCTTTCCATATTATTCCCAGTATCCCAATCTTGTCCTTCAACCTGCGACTCCAGAATTTACTGTTCCTTTCTATTTCTCTATTCATAAGTCACTCTTTTCCCAATCCTTCTCTATGTGGAGTTGTATCATGAAAGCAACCACAGAGTACTAGAGATAAACCATTACGAAGGCTCAGTTACCTACAAGACCACATTGCTTAGCCCCTGACTTTAGACAGAGCCAATGAAATTTGAGCAGAAGTGAGGGCAAATACAGTAAAAGTCCCTCTGTGGTTCTTCAGTCTCCTTCCCCAGCTGGAGTGACCTTGAATGCTACGAATTCAGGGACAAGAGTATAGAGCCATTGTCATTTTAGAATTCGGAGTATCTGTATAGAAGAACCCTCTGTCTGCTCTGACAAGATGGTCATCATGCATGAGAACTAATCCTTCATTGTTTAAGACCACAAGAATCTTGTAATTGTCTGTTAGTAGGGTTTGATCAAAATTGTCCTGACTAAAATAATAACTAAAGATCTACAATTGCATCAGTGTGAATAACTAAGCAATTTGTTTTTGGCCAACGCAAGTACTTTGAGTGCATTCTGCTGCTCAGTCCACAATTCAGGCAATTTTTAAATTTAAAGATCCTTTTAGAAATTATTTACTGATACCAGGCGCCAGTGGCTCGTGCCTGTACTCCTAGCTACTCAGGAAGGAGGCTGAGATCTGAGGATCATGGTTCAAAGCCAGCCCATGCAGGAAAGTTCATGAGACTCTCATCTCCAATAAACTACCAGAAAACCAGAAGTGGCACTGTTGCTCAAGTGGTAGAGTTCTAGCCATGAGCTGAAGAGCTAAGGGACACCATCCAGGCCCAGAGTTCAAGCCCAACCACTGACAAAAATATTTACTGATTTGTTTTTAGACTTCAGATCCATTTCTTTTCTGCATAGTTCAGCATATAGTGGTATCTACCAAGCCATGTAATTTACCTAAGCCTAAATTTACCAAGCCTAAATTTTACTTTGAGAGGTGAGATTATGATCGAAGATCTCAGTTATTGGTTAGACTCTCCCCAGAGGTGGAACTTACTCAGATCAAAAGGAAGGAAGGAGGAGATTACTGAAGAAGCAGTAAGAGAGTACCTGAAGAGAGTTATGAGTATAGTGGCCAATGTTGTGTCAACTTGACTGGACTACAGGTGCCCAGCTATCTGATTAAATATTCCTAGAGGAATTCCTTGAGAAAAGAATAGCATTTCTATTAGTGGACTGGATAAATTATATTTTCTTGTCCAATAGGATGGGTCCTTATCCGATCCTTTGAGATCCTAAATACAACACAAAGGGGCTACAACTTTGACCTTCTCCTGTCCTTGGACTAGGATGTATATATACTGTTTTCAGGTTTGCAGACTCAGACCAGAGTAAGTTCACCAGTTTTTCTGGGTCTCTGGCTTGCAGAAAAGCTTTCTCAACCTTCAGATTTTTCAGAATTTCTCTCAGTGACTATACCTCTGGAAATCTCTGATCAAGGGCTATTAGAATGGCATATACATACACACACACACACACACACACACACACACACACACACACACACACCCCTCATTGTTCGGAAACCCTGTTGTCCCTCAAGGACAACAATAAGTTGTGAACAACTTATTTCCTGTTTACGACACCTTATGCCCTGCTGTCCTAGAGTCTTAGTCATAAGTGGGACAAGCTTCCACCAAGAGACTTAACAATGATTCCACTAAATTGGAAGTAAAGACTGTCACCCAGTCTTTACTCCTCCTCCCTCTGAATAAGCAGAACAAGAAAGAAGTTCTGGTCTGGTGCGATAACTGATGGACTCTGACTCTAACTAGAGGAAGTTAGGTTGCTACACCACAGATAACAGAGTATGTCTGCAATATAAGAAATCACTCTTAGTCATGCCAATCATGCCATGAAGGTTAATGGAAAACTATAATCATCCAATACATCCAGGATTACCAAGGACTTCCTTCCCAAGGAAGGAGAAATGGGTTTTGCATTAGTCAGCTTTCCATTTCTGTGACAGAATACCAGAGACAACTTTAAGGGAGGAATGATTTAGGTATCAGAGATTCCAGTCCATGGTCTCTTACCGCTATTGTTTCATAGTGAGATGGAGCATGGTGGAGAGCATATGCCAACGCAAAGCAGCTCAACCTCATGATGGACAGGAGACAGAGAGGAAAAGCAAAGACACGACTGAGACAGGGACAAGTTTAACCCCAAAGGCATGCCCTCAAAGTGCTATACCCTTCTGTTTTGGTCTCAACTCCTCTAAGTTTCCATCACCTCCCAATTGTACATTAAATTATAAACCCATCAAGGGATGAATACACAGATGAGGTCAAAGCTATCATGATCCAAACACCTTTCCAAAGTCCCCGCTCTGAACCTTGCTGCTTGTGGGTCCAAGTCATCAACACATGAGCCTTTAGAGATTTCAGAATGAAATCATCACAAGATACCAAAGCAGATCAAGAGCCATGATTGGCTGAGTGATTGCAAGAAATAAATACAAAATGGATCGAAGGAAGAAGGTAACTATAAACACAAGCTACAACCATGGGACAGCTGTACAAATGAAAGCTATAACTGTCAAGGGGTATTTTCTCCTCATTCTATCAACACATTTGTGCGTTTGTGCATGAGCATGGGCTTGCACGTGTGTGTGTGTGTGTGTGTGTGTGTGTGTGTGTGTGTGTGTGTGGTGTGTGTGTGTGTGTGGTGTGTGTGTGTATGTGTCCTCTTAGTGCTGTTGCTCTGAAGAATCTTGACTAATAAAATGAGGGTAATATTTCCCAATAGCACAACTTCTACCGAATTTGTTCTTCTGAATGTGGAAAGGAAATAAATGGTCTGGGAATAGCCGTAAGGCATGAGATAAAAGGAGGTCAACATTCAGTTAAAGCAAAGAATTGAAGAGAAGTTTGAAAGAAGGCAAGGATATAGAGAAACCCTGTAGGTAGGAATTCTAGAGAGATAGAGGAAGAGTCTGGAGAGAAGACTGATGGAGATAGGACTGGATTAAAGACCATATTCATAGTTGGGTATGGGCAGAAAGAGGAAGGAAATCCTTGACACAGGTATCCTTATCTGCTTGCTTTTCTTTCTTCCTTTCCTTCTTTCTTTCTCTCTCTTTGTTCTTTCTTTCTTCTCTCTTTCCTTCCTTCCTTCCTTTGTTCTTCTCTCCCTTCCTTCCTTCCTTCCTTCCTTCTTTCCTTCCTTCCTTCCTCCCTTTCTTTCATTCTTTCTTTCTTCTTCCTTTTTCTGTGACACTGAGGATAAAACCCGAGGCCTCATGTTTGCGAAGGCAAGATTTGAACCACATGAGCTGTACCCCAAGCCCTTTGATTTTTTTTTTTTGAGATAGGATCTCATTAACTTTGCCTGGGCTGGCATCAAACTCATGATCCTCCAGTCACTACATCTTGAATAGTTGGGGTTACAGGCATGTGTTACCATGTCTGGCACTGCTCTACTTTCTTGAAGAAAGAGAAACACAGGCCCATGATGAGGATCGTGACTATTCAGCTGGATAGTACAGCTACTCTCTGGTTACTTTGCCACCTGAAAGATCATATTTGCCCCCTAAAACACCAGTCAGGGCTTTATCATGTCTCACACCTGGTAGATACAAACAATAAGTTTGTTAGCTAGAAGTTAATATTGTAGAAAAGGCTGGATAAAGTTTAATTTCTTTTTTTCCCTTGACCCTAGGATGATCTTCCCAACCATAGATTCCACATCGGTGTTTCCTCTTGTGAAATCACAAACTTTGGAGATAGCAGAATGCTGCTTCTATGAGTCTGCTGGCTGGAGGCGTCACTGGGTTGCACAGAGGAGGTCAAGAGTAACTTTTAGTCAGAGCTGCAGATGTTTTCCTTGCCTGAATGCCACAATCACAGTATGTAGGAACCAGTGTGTCATGTCACATCATTTCACAAAGTAAGCCAACTGGTATACCTGTGTGTCAATGCACATGTGCGTGGTTATTTTTCACTTCATCCATACAGAGCCACTAGACATCAGGGTCAAGATAATCCAGTAAGTTTGTTCTTCAAACTATTTTCTTACGCACAGCAATGATGACTAAAATATTAAAATTCATGCTCAGGAACTAAACACAGAGGGACACTACTTCAAGATAATTCATGCCTGATAATGTACTTCAAGATAATCATACCTGAACTATATAGAGAGGTGTGTGTGCATATGTATGCATGGGATATAAGTGTACATGTAATATGTGTGTATATATATAAATATGCATGTATGCATGTATGTATACATAGAAATACTGATCTCAGCGGAGAGGTACGTGGGAGACTCCACACCCCTCAAGTTCTGACTTGGTGTAAAACAAGCCTTTGTTGCTTTATGAGGTGTTTAGAGAAGGCTGTATGGTAATTCTTCAACCCTGTCACCTGTGGGAAGAAAGGATTTCACTCGTTTTCTTTCCAGAAGCTAGAAATGATTTATTTTATTTGCTTTGATGAGTTCTTTTTTTTTAATTTTTAGAAGTTTTCTAGGGTTTTGTTTATTGTTTTATTGCTGGTCCCAGGGCTTGAACTCTGGGTCTGGACACTGTCCTTGAGCTTTTGTGCTCAAGACCGGTGCTCTACCACTTGAGCCACAGTTCCACTTCCAGCCTTTTGTGCTTAACTGGAGAAAAGAGTCTCACAGACTTTCCTGCCCGGGCTGGCTTTGAACCACGATCCTCAGATCTCAGTCTACTGAGTAGCTAGGATTATAGGCATGAGCCATTGGTGCCTGCTTTAAGTTTTATAGTTTTTAAAAGGAATATTCTGGACACGATGAGGAGGGATGTGTGCTGAAACTCTCTGTCCCCACACCCCCACACCACCACACGTCTCTGCCGTACCTTGGGTGCTGAGCCTCAGCTGGAACCCAGTCTTGTCAGACGCCTCCTGGATAAACCTTCCATGTCACTGACTATGAATTTCAAAATGCCTCATGGCAAACTTCAGCAAACCAGTGTCACATCCTCAGAATAGAAGCAGTCTTTGAACGCAGTCACGTGGAATAAACATCAGATTCCCAGATGCTCCTACGCTCCCCTGAGTCACTTTCTATTAGAGGAATGAGCATCAGGCACCTCCCTTGATGTCTGAATTCATTTCATATTTTAGTGTCACTGATCTCCTCTCTTCCCAGGTGTGGAAAAGGCAGAAGTGGAGGTAAGATCTCAACAAGCTACTCCAAACTGGAGAATAACACGGTGAGCAAGGATATTTGGAAGAGATGTAACGTTTTCTTTCTATGCAAGAGAAAGCAATACATGTCATTCTTTCGACCTAAAAGACAATGAGTGAAATTGAGTAAGGCAGACATGGCTACAGAACCAAGGAAATGATTATTAATAAATAATGACTAATACCAATTCCACTGTACAAACTCTATTTAGTTGTTAAGTTGTCATTATCATGAACATAAACCTGTTTTTGTTTTTTAGATAAAAATCTTCACTCTGGACCCTGGTGGCTCATGCCTGTAATCTTAGCTACTCAGGAGGCTAAGATCTGAGGATTGCAGTTCAAAGCCAATCTGAGCAGAAAAGTTCATGAGATTCTTATCTTCAATTAACCATCAGAAAATCCGAAATGGCGCTGTGGCTCAAGTAGTACAGTACTAGCCTTGAGTATAAAAGCTCACAGACGATGCTCAGACACCAAGTACAAGCCCCATGCCTGAGCAAAAACAAAATAAAACAAAAACAACTTCACATCTAGCTTTATCCACAAGAGGCACAAACCACCAACTACAGCTGACATATCCACCAAAGTTGGGTGGCATACTATACAGCAAAGAAAAGGAATGGATTACTTTGATATGCAAGAGTATGGATGACTCTAATGGACATTGGGTTGGTATAATTCCCTCTGGGGTTCAGGGAAAGAAGTAGTACTTGCAAAAGAACCTAGAAGAACTTTCTCGGTGTTGAGAAGTGGATATGTACTTTATAGATAAGAGCAACATTTATCGCATTGATATACTTAAAATTTGTATGATTTCCATCCCTGTTATATGTAAACCCTCAGTAACAATGCCAGTTCTTGCCTAAGTGTAGGCAGTGAAAGTAGAAGACATTAACTTGTCTCACACTTATCGGTGGCTCATCTCTGTAATCCTAGCTAGTCAGGAGGCTGAGATCCGAGGATTGCTGTTTGAAGTCAGCCCCAGCAGAAAAGTCCCATGAGACTCTTATCTCCAATGAACCATTCAAAAACTGGAAGTGGCACTGTGGCTCAAGTGGTAGAGCCCTAGCCTTGAGCACAAAGAAGCTCAGGAATAGCACCCAGGCCCTTGTTAAAGTTAAGCTACTAACTTGTCCCAGAAAACCAAAGGGACACTGAAAAACAGACATCTGTTCAAGAAGACAAGGACCAGTGTGAAGTGGCTTCTACCAACCTACAAAGCCTTAACAGATAATGACATGTTGAGTCAGTGAAAGTTCATGAGTATATGCATTTTCCTCAGACAGAAAAGGAGAAAACTATTCTTTATAGGAACCCCCCCCCAATGTGTTCCTCCCAGACCCCCAATATCTTCTACCACTCTCCATCTCTTTATATCCCAGTTTTCCTCCCTTGTTGCTATTATGTTAATTTGTCTCTGTATTAGGCTACTTCTTATTCCTATAACAAAATGCCAAAGAGTTGGTATTTTATACAGAAAACTTTGTCTTATAACTTTGAAGGCCAAAAGTCCAAGATCCAGTGGCTGCCGTTGTATGATCTCTGGGATGGGTCTCAGAGCAAAGGATGTCACAGTGACAAGAGCTAACAGGGAAGAGATCACATATTGAGACAGAAAATTAAAGAGATCCATGGATCCAGGGGGCAAGTTTGCGTGTGTGTGTGTGTGTGTGTGTGTGTGTGCGTGCGTGTGTGTGTGTGTGTGTGCGCACGCTCACATGTGCATGCAACAGCACTCAGGCTTGAACTCAAAACCTCATGTTCTTCCTTGGCTTTCTTGCTCACTGCTGGTGCCCCTACCACTTGAGCCACACCTCCAGTTTGACATTTTTATAATTAAAAATAGGATCTATGGGACTTTTCCACCTTGACTGACTTTTAACCTCTATCTTTCAGGTCTCACCCTCCTGAGTAGATGGCTGTTTTTGTTGGTGGTAATGTTGTTTTGTTTTTTAATAAGAAGTCACTCTGGTAGGGACTAATCAGAGTCCTGCACACACCATGTTCTCTCCTCCTGAGGGAAGCACATCGGTGACCCAGTCACTCTCCATGAGGCTCTACCTCTTAAAGAGCCCACCATCTGTCATCACACTGAAGACCGAGGCGTTGAAGGGCATGCTCAGCCCACATCCAACCACAGCTCTCCCCAAGTGGACTATGAGCTCCACACTGGTAGAAACATTTTTTGAGATTGCCAATGCCAAACCAAAAACAAAATCCATCACATGAGAGCATTGGATGAATATTTGATGAATAAATAACAACAGAAAAAAACCCAAAACTATAAGCCACAATGCTCTACCCATAAAATATCTACCTGAAACTTGATGTGTAGATGTACCACAGCTAGGTACTGTGCTCGGTGATTCATTCTTGTCTATCTTCTTGTTTGGCTGCCAAATGAGATGACCACTTCCTGGATGGGGATTCTAAAAAGCCACATTTCTCCTGCATCTTTCATGGTACCAAAATATGGATGGTTTTTCCAGTAGCTAGGGACACTTAATGTTGTCCCAACTAGAGGTAGAGATTGCTGTTGGTTATTTGGCTAATTGAGGTTAATGATTCTGAAGAATCTCAACAACAAACAGGGAAAGTGTCCACACGCAAGGGATTATTCATTTTTCTTTTTCTTTCTTTTTTCTTATACTTTTCTATGTGAGCAGCAGTATCTCCAAGGGTCTTGAGCTTGTGAGTTGGTGGTTCTAGATGGCGCAGTTTTTCAGGGTGTGATGCCACAGTCTTATGTCTATATGTTACATTTGAAGCTAGGTGTCAGTGGCTTACATCTAGAATCCTAGCTATTTAGGAGGCTGAGATCTGAGGATGGAAGTTCAAAGGCAGCTTAAGCAAGGAAGGCTGTAAGACTCTTCTCTCCAGTTAACCACCAAAAAGCCAGAAGTGGAGCTGTAGCTCAAGTGGTAGAGTACCAGACTTGAGCAAAAAAGAATCTCAAGGACAGTGCTCAGGCTATGAGCTCAAGTCTCAGGACCAGCAAACACACACACACACACACACACACACACACACACACACACCATATTTTACATTTGAGCCAGGCACCAGTGGCTCATGCTTGTAATCCTACATACTCTGGAGACTCAGGTCTAGAAGATGGTGGTTTGAAGCAGCCCAGGCAGAGTAGTCTGAAAAACTCCCATTGCCAAAATACAAGCAAAAGGCCAGGCCGGAGGTGTGGCTGAAGTGGTAGAATACCAGCTGTGATCAACAAAACCAAGTAAGAAACCCTGAGTTTAAAGCCCATACAGGTAAACAAGAACAAACAACAAAAGCCTATGTTACTCCATTTCACTCAGTAGAGAAACTAAAGCAATGCTTATTCTGCACCAGTACTTCAACTTAGATGTGTCTAAATAATGTATTTTTTCCCTTTCTCTGAAGGTACCAATCCTTTTTCAACTAGAGCAAAGGCTACTACTCTATTGTTCACTATTCCTCATCGTCATCCAACTTCCCAGTGGGTTAAATGTATTCCAAAAGTGGTCACTTGATAAACTACACTGGTTTCTTCTACAAGTTGAGATTAATTGTGCTTTTAAAAGATGGATTTTTTTCTGGGCACTGGTGGCTCATGCCTATAATCACTAGCTACTCAGGAGGCTGAGATCTAAGCATCTCAGTTTGAACCCAGCCTGGGTAGGAAAGTCCATGAGTCTCTTTTCTCCAATTAACCACCAAAAAAGCCAGAAGTGGAGCTGTGGTTCAAGTTGTAGCATGTGAGCCTGGAGCAAAAAGCCAAGTAAGAGTGTGAGGCCCTTAGTTCAAGTCCCACTAACCCGCACAAAGATAAAATAATAGAATAAAGAAGTATAAAGTAGATTTTTATTTTTAAACATTGCAGTGGAACACCATTTTTCCCAGATGTCATAAAAATAATAGTGGTTGATCAGCAGAGGCTGAAGTATGACCTGTCATTTTCTGAATGTGCGTGATGAATATCCTAGAGATATTTCCATATGGAGAGAACAAGGGCCAGCCATTTGTCATCTCCTGAAACTCCCATCACCCTTACTTTACTTTTTGTTTTCTTTTGGGGGAATGGATCCCAGTGTTTAAACTGGATGCTGAACCTGAGCTTTTTCAGTACAGACTGGTGCTCTACCACTTGAGCCACAGTTCCACTTCTGGCCCTTTTTTGGTGGTTAATTGGAGATAAGAGTCTCATGGACTTTTCTGCTCAGGCTGGCTTTGAACCATGGTCCTCAGATCTCAGCCTAAGTAACTCTCTAAGTAACTGGGATCATAAGCCATCAGCATTGGACTTCTAATTCCACTTTGAATCCCAAACTTGAAAATGCCTCCCAGCTGTGAGGCAACCCTTGAAGAAAATAGAACCTATACAATGTTGCAAAACTTTAGCACTGAAGCAGAGAAACAAACAGCTAAACAGCTAAAGGGTAAAACCCTTTTGGCTGACCCTGTGTTTATCCTTTCTGCCTTACTAGCAGATAACCTCTGTGGCTGAGTGCCCCCTCCCTCCCCATTTTATTTAGAGTCTGTCAGAGTTTATACCTTCTTCCACAAGAGAAGATCCTGACCTGAATTAATGGAGTGTGAAATGAGATGGGGGGAAAGCGGAATCAGAACACATTGGGAACTCTTCCTTCTGGCTGCCTGCAGGAGTTCTGTAATAGGAAGAGATGAAGACACATTCAGAGCACTTTATGCCAGAGCCAATTCCTGTAGTTCCCTAGGTGCTGCACAGATCAGTGGCTGAAAGTCTTTCAAGAAGCAGCATTGCTCCTGAGCAGATTCCAAGAACATTTCTCTGCTTAGAAAAAAGAAGTTGCGCAGTGATTTACTTAGCCTGGGATTCCCCAAAAGGTAGAGTGAAAGTTGGAGAGAATAGGAGACTCCTACAAAGAGGAGGTAAGACTAAGCCAAGTGAATGGATACTATAACTGTGTGGGATCCCCCCCCCCAAGCCCCACCTGAAAGGTAGGAAGCTCTGTCTGGGGAGAGTGAATGAGCAGGAAAGAAAAGAAGGAGTGTCTTGTCAATTCCACAGGCTAGAGCATGCTGGATCACACGTGCCAGGGCACCAAGTGGCATTCTGCAGCTCACAAGGCTTCTAATCAGCTGGGAACCAGCACAAGTATAATTAATGATTCTTAGTGAGAGAAGACACAGAGTCTGAGTAGGCAATCAGGGTAAAGGCCCTTCTCCTTCGGGTTCTGATTCCCTCACCACGGCCTTGAGCAGTCCTGTGTCCGGCCTCTAGCCATCCCATCGCCATGGCTGCGAGCAGTCATGCATTAGGGCTGCTGGCATCATGTCATGGACACTGAAAGGCACAGATGATGGATTGATTGGATCCCAGTGGTGTACCTCCAAATGGCATCTAGTCAGTGGGGCTACACAACACATAGAGAGTTCATACAGGCTACACAGAGTCTCTGGTTGGGTCTGAGGACTGATATGACTCACAGACTGTCAGGTGGTCTTGGAAGTCACATAGCTCTCTCCTAACAACACCTACTGACCCCTGTACAATGCTCCCCAGACAGTGCCCTCTCTTGGGGCCCCTCCTGTCTAGCTGAACTTGTTCTTTGATAAATCTTTGCCATTTTACTTCTTCCTCTATGTCTGTGGCCTTATTTTTCAAGGCCATAGAGACAAACGACCTGATCCAGGTATTTCTGGGTTTGTTTTTTTTTTTATCATTGGAGCAATCTGTAACCAATCAATCATCTGTCTGGGTTCCTTCTGCTCTACCCAGAGAGGAATCATGGGAAGGTGAGGAAAAGGTCTTCCGGTGCTATCAATCCTGGGCCCAAGATCTGGCCTAAACTGGCAGACACGGAGGCTTTCAATTCTAAACTTGGAGGGTGAAGGGCCTATTTTATCATCATCCCATGCTTTCAAAGCCAGAGAAATGTGGCACCAAGCAACACCCTCAGGTTTGAGGATTATTGCTCTAGGCGTTCAGCACCAGCAGCCCTGGTCCTCGGCAGTTATTGTAATCGTTGGCATTCAGCAGCAGAGGACTACAGCAGCTGCGAGCATCACACAGCAGCAGGCAGCAGCTGCTAGTGTTACAGGTCTAGGGAGTCAAGACTCTTAACACTTGACAGTGGCTACTGTTACAGCTCTTAGGCTCTAGGGTATCTGAGACCCTGTCCCCTTAAGACTCATCAGATCCCCAAAACTTGTCCAGTGACCAGAACTGACAGTTTCTCTACCCTAACTCTTCACAGTCTTCTACCTTTGGCTTTCCACCCTCTTTTACCTTTTCTCTCTTTCCACTGATACTCATAGCCTCTTCTTCCCATCCTTTCTTCCCTGGCCACACTGTGGAACTTTTCTGCTGTTGTTCCCCCCCGCCATGCTGCCACTGTTGCAGCTGGTATTTTCACCACTGCTATGACCTCTGCCTTCACCTCCACCTCCAACACCTTTCTTGGTACCGTTCTGCTGTCACTTTTGCCATCTTCTCTGCATGTTACCAGCTAAACTCATGATAAAGATCAAAAGTAGCCTAGGGAAACATTACTCAGAAGAGAAAGTATTAAGCTGGGCACCAATGGCTCCTGCCTATAATTTTAACTACTTAGGGAGCCAAGATATATCTGATGATTGTAGTTGGAAGCCAGCATGAGCAGGAAAGTCTATGAAACTCTTATTTTCAATTAACCAGCAAAAAATTGGAAGTGAAGTTGTGGATGCTAGAGTATCAGTCTTGAGTAAAAAAGCTAAGGAATAGCATTGAGACTCTGAGTTCAAGCACCAGTACAGACACACACACACACACACACACACACACACACACACACCCCAAAATCTTATTTGAAAAAATAAAAAGCAGTATCTTCTGTAATACCAGAATGTAGGATGCTGAGGTAAGAGGATCAGAAGTTTAAGGTCAGCTTGGGCTACACAGCAGGACACTGTCTCAAAGCAAGAACAAAATGGAACATATCTTTCAGTGCTACAAAAGGTGAGGCTAGTTCATGAGCTAAAGCAAGGGCTAGTTTCTATTTGACTTGGCAGGAAAGCTGGCAGTTCTGCTGATGAAGAATGCTGTAAATAAAGGCAACTGCCCTACCTTCCTTCTCCCCAGAGAAAGAAGTTGTTTGTACAATGTCTGCCAAATTGCCTATCAGTGTACTGCTTGCTACAGAAAGGCGCCTGCCAAGCAATTCCAGGAGAGAGATGGGAAATTACTATTTTGGCAGCTTCAGTGGCAGATTCTCATTGCTTAAAACAGACGAATATATGTGTAAATGGGACTGGAGCTCTCAAACAGAGCTCCGTATCCTTAGTAAAGCTGAGAGCTCCTAAAGCAAGATTAAGTTCTATCAGTCAGAACTTGTCACTTATCTAACAGAGTGGTCTTTAGTGGCTGTGGGATTCACAGCTAAATGAAACAGCCCATTTGTTTTTGTAAAGGTATTATAATTCATTGCCAGAACACAGTCTCTTTTTTAAAGCAAGACTTCTTCTAGTTCTTTTCCCATTCTAGTAGGTAAAGACATTGTGACTTGTCCCTTACAATAAGAAAATGCTAAGGAGCTAGGGCTGCCACTCAGTTGGTAGAGAGCTAGCCAATAAGCAAAAGCAGCAGGTACTAAGTTCCTGGTCCTGGACCTAAAAAGAAAAAAAAAAAAAGCTAAGCAAAGTAGAAATGAGTTTCTTTTTTGGGCCCATAATAGAGTTGAGGAGACAGGGAAAGTAATTTTTTTATTTATTTATTTTTATTATCTCTTAAGTAGGTGTATGAAGAGGTTTCAATTGAACATGTCAGTTTATGAATACAACACATCGTGATCAATCATTCTCCCTCCACCCCCAGTCTGTCCCAACCCCGCCTCTCACCTCAAGTTAACTGGCTCCATTTTCACACATGCGCATTGAATATTATGCTTCTATTGGCCCACTCTTGTTCTTTCTATTCACCTTCCTTTTCCCTCTTTGACTTGCCTCTCCCCCATCTCCAACAACGTATGTTCCAGCTTCCTGGTACCCATTTTGTTTAACTCACAGAACCAATCATAATCCCAGAATCTTGACAGACAGCACAGCTGAGATCAGCCAGAGGCTGCTGACACCATAATCTGGCAGCAAGTAAGATGGTGATCTTGACCAAGTGCCCATAGCTGAGTGTGAATGTGTATATCCTGAAGCCCATAGTGTTAAAAGGACTCTGTCCTTTCATGGATTTTACCTCCAGGAACCCTACCAGGTTTTCTTGGTACAGCATAAGGAGGAAGCACCTGTTGCCTTTGTCAGCACTAGGAGAGGAGTCATTCAGTATAAACCATGATTAACCTCCAAGAGAAAAAAGCTTTAATTGACTTCATGCAAGGGGCCTTTGCCCAGCACCACCTCTCACTGCCTTCTGGTCTCATCAAAACGGGACGTAGGAAGAACCATGAAATACTTGTGAAGGTTCACATTCAGAGACACAAGTGCACTTCTACTCTAAACTGAGATCTAATCACCATATGATTTAATGCATTTCTCTGCCCCCACACAAAGACTTCAGAGAGATTTGAATCCCAAGAGGAAACATTAAATCCAGACAATTCTTCACCAGAGTATCATGGAGTTTTATACTAAAAGCCTATTTCCTTCTGTTCCTTTAACCAGTATGTCAAGTGTGACTTTAAAGAAAACACTAAGGAGCATGCTAAACGTCAAGATTTACAACATAATCTGAAGAGAAAAAGCAAATATCAGAACCATACTCAAATTTGACAGGTTTTGGAATTACTGGGTAGAGAGTTTAAAATAGCAATGGTAAGTACAATAAAAATGCTAGTGGAAAAGTAGGTAACATTCAGGAAAAATTAGATAACTTGATCAGCTGAGATGGAAATTCCAAGAAAGAACCAAAAGGAAATCATTTTAAAAAATAATAACCACAAATGGGAATGAACAAGCCTCTGATGGGCTCATAAACAGACTACACAGACCAAAGATAGAATCACAGAGCTTGAAAATATATCCATAAAAATTTCTCAAATTGACCAGGCACAAGTTGCTATTTACGAGGCTGAGATCCAAGGATCACTGTTCAAACCAGCCTGAGCAGGAAAGTCCAAAAGATTCTTATCTCTAATCAACCACCAAAAAGCTAAACGTGGAACTGTGGCTTAAGGGGTAGAGCACTAGCCTTGAAAGAAAAAGCTAATGAAGCATGGGAAGCCCAGTCCCGCGCTCAAGCCCTAGTACTGACACATGAATGCAACAATTCTCAAACTGAATGCAAAGTAAAATAAAATAATAGTCAATATGACTTTAGCAGATGGATAAAATAAATAAATGACAGAGAAGTAATAACTTGAAATATTCTGTTAGAAATTTTGCATACGTTAGATTGGAAGATAATTCCTGTGAAGTACTATAGTGCTATTTGAAAGCAGATTTGGACTTGCAAATAAAAATTGAAAAATTTAGAGCGACAAACAAAAAATTTTAAGAAAGAAAGAATGAAACTGATATACTAAGAAAGGAGAGAATGGAGAGAAGAATATGAAATCTTCAATTGAAAGTGAGCAGGGAAGAAAGATGGGAGGTGGCTGGAAAGAAACAAAGAATAGCTACAATGAATTGTAAGAAATTACAAACATACTGTGATTCTAGCTACTTAGCTACTTGGGAGACTGAGAAGACTTAAAGGATTATGGTTCAAAGCCAACCTGGGCAGAAAAGCCCTGAAGTCTCTATCTCCATGTAACTAGCCGAAAAGCTGGTCTGGAGGCATGGCTCAGTGGCACTGAGTTCTAATCCCAGGACCAGCATTTTTAAAAAAATGAGAGCTGGGAGCCAGTGGCTCACATCTGTCATCCTAGCTACTCAGGAGGCTGAGATCTGAGGATTGTGGTTCAAAGCCAGCTCTGTCAGGAAAGTCCATGAGACTCTTATTTCCAATTAACTACCAGAGAAACTGAAGTGGCTCTGTGGCTCAAATAGTAGAGCACTAGCCTTTAGCTGAAGAGCTGAGAGACAGCGCCCAGGCCCAGAGTTCAAGCCCATGATCCACAAAAAGAGAGAGAGAGAAATATGAATATGATAGATATCAATTTTTTACTTTAAATATGAATGGTTTAAAAATGAGCCAATTAAATAACACAGTTTTTGCTGGAGGTACACAACACAGTCAGAGAGTGGATATTTAATATGCTCAAAGCCCTGAGTTGTATCTCCTCAAAACACTCACAGATTATTAAGGATTGTAAAGGTTCATTCATAATATTTAAATATTATCCACTTTAAGTATCAACATACAAAGTAAAAGATTAAAGATCAAGAAAGGTACCTTGTGATAGCACTAGTCAAAAGAACTAGCTGTATTATTTTCAGAAAAAAATCAACCATTAGAATAAGGAAAATAATTGCAAGTAAAAAGTGTTACAAAATGATAAATGGGTTAATTCTCTAGGACACATCATAGTACTTAACACATATGCACCTAATAACAAAGTACAAAAATGTGAAAAAAATAGAAATACAAAGAAACAAAAGCAAATCTATTAAACTTGGAAACTGACATACTTCATTCCATAATTGATAGATCCAATTGACAGAAAGTCAATAAGGATAAAGTTGACTTGAATAACATTATCAATAAACCTGATCTTAAGTAATGTTTATATAACACTCCATCAAAAGACAGCAAAAATACACAGTCTTTACAAAATCAACAACATACTTTTGGTCATAAAACCTATCTCCCTGAAATTTAAAAGAATAGAAATCTTGTAAGTCATTATAGCAGAATGCAATTGAATTAAAGTAGATATCAATAACAGAAAAATAAGTAGAATCCCCATGTGTAGAGATTGAGCAGAACACTGCTAAATAATATAGAAAGCAAAGGAGAAATATCAAGAGGAATGCCAAAATATGTTTAAATAAAAATATAGTAAAACATACCAAAACTGAAAACTTGGAAGTACAACTTATCATACTTGTGAGGTACCGTGAAAGTATATTTTTAGAGGGAAAATGAAAACAGTCTTAGAAGCAGTCTTATAACATTGGACAGATGTTTTTAAAGGAACATTTGAAGTCAATAATCTAAGTAATTCCTAGAGAAATAAAAAACTGAAGCCTAAAGTAGCCAGAAGAGAAAACATATTCAAAATTAGAGCAGAAATTGGTAGACTTGAAATCGAGAAGCTGATAGAAGAAAAATGGAACACAAAATTGGTTGAGAGCAAAAAGATGATAAATCTTTAGCAAATATAGCAAATAAAAAAGAGGTGATCCAATTACTTGTATCAGAAATGAAAAAAGGAATATCACTACTGATTGAAAGAACATGAAAAAAATATTATGAACAATTCTTATGCCTACAAATATGTTAATTTAATCCAGTTTCTTGAAAAACACAAACTATGAAGACTCATACTAGGAATAATGAACATTAACTTCTAAAAATGAAGGAACCAGAACTATATAATAAAACTAATTAATTCTATCAAAATGTAACAATTATACAATTCTGTAAAATCTCTTCTAGAGAATCAAAACCAAGTAAATATGTCCCAATTCCTTTTCTGAGGTCAGCAGTATCCTAATAGCCAAATAAACAACTTACACAAAAGGGAAACAATAGGCCAAAGTCTCTCAAAACTATAAAAAAAATGTGGGGCTGGAAGCCTGATTCAAGTAGTAGAGTACCAACTATGAGCAAGAAAGCTAAGTGAAAACACGAGGCCCTGAGTTCAAGCTCCAGTAACTGCATGCTCTTGTGTGTACTTGTGCCGATTGATGTTCGCGCACACCTACCCACCATTGTTTTTCGTAGATGCTATGATTTGTTAACGTGTACATACAAATTCCAAAGAATTGACAAAAACTGCTAGAACTAATAAGCAATTATAGCCCGGTCAAAGTCTACAAGATTAATATACAAAAGTTAATTGCTTTTCTATATGCCAACAATACAAAATTGGAATTTAAGATAAAAACAAACACAATTTATTATAGCACTCACACTAATAAAAAACTAGAAATAATTAGGAATGAAGCCAACAAAATAATTTGAGGTTTACACTTGATTTTAGTCAAAAGCTTGAGAAGTGAATAGTATTAGTTATCAATATGGAAAAATGACAAAACTTTAATGAAGTATATTAAATAATTCCAGGAAATTGAAACATTTTTTGTAGTAGTAGTAATGTTGTTGTTTGCTTTTGCTTTGGGGTTTTTACTCTTTTTTTCGGAGGGGGGCAAAGATGGACTCAGAAAAGGAAGGAAGAAGGATGAATAAATGCAATCACACTATTTAGTATATACTAATGGAAAATTGAGAAACTGGGGTAAAGTGAAGGAAGGGGTAACATTGTCCAAAAAAAAAGAAATGTACTCATTACCTGACTTACAACATGGTAATTCTCTGTACACTTCAACAATAACAATAAAATTATATTTAAAAATTAAATACTGGGGATGGATGGGGTTGGGACAGACAGAAGAGAATGATGAAAGGAATGATAGTGATCAGATGCATTGTATTCATAAACTGACATGGAAAACCCTTTCTACAACTACTTAAAAACAATAACTACATAATTAAAACATACATATCTGAGCTGGGTGTCGGTGGCTCACACCTGTAATCCTAGCTACTCTGGAGGTTGAGATCTGAGGATCACAGTTCCAGCCAGTTGGGGCAGGAAAGTCCATGAGACTCTTATCTCCAATAAACCACCAGAAAACCAGAAGTGGTTCTGTGGCTCAAGTGGTAGAGCACTAGCCTTGAGCTGAAGAGCTGAAGGACAGTGCCCAGGCCCAGAGTTCAAGCCCCATGACCAACAGCACACACACACACACACACACACACACACACACACACACACACCCCACACACACATAAATATCTAAGTGAATGGTGAAACATTCTATACTCACAGAATGGTACACTCAGCATTGGTGATATGTCAGGATTTTTTCAACTCAAGATCTACCTTCAAATGGCCAGCTAACTACTTTGTGGATATCACAAGGGTCAAAAGTTTACACAGAAAGGCAGAAGGCCCCAAATAACAAATACATCATAGACGATGAACACATCAAACTTAGTACAAAGACTACAATAATCAGCCATGTTTTGGTATTGGAAAATAAAATGGGGCCATAATGTTACGGAACGGAATACAACAAAACATACAGTCAACTAATCGTCAACTAAAAAGTAAAAATAAATTCTCCAGAGAAAGAATAGTCATTTCTGACAAATGATGCCAGAACAAATGGATACTTGCATGATCCCAAATATTTCACTCGCTCTCTCTCTCTCCCCCAGACTCTCTCTCTCTCTCTCACACACACACACTCACACACACACACACACACACACACACACACTGTACATAAAATGGATCAAGTACCTTAAAGGAAAACTCTAGAAGAAAATACAGGAGAAAATCTAGGTTTCCCCCAGGGTTGACTTTGAAATTTTATAACTTATTGGCTAGCAGAAGATGTGAAGTTCAAGATCCAAGACCAAAACAATGACTAGCCCTCATCTCCTCCATTCTGCTAGAAGGACTCCATTGCCACTGAAGCTAAGGTTAGATGAAGCCTCAACTTTGTACACAGCTACAGCTAAACTATCCTTATTGAAGCTATGACTCCATTTGACCCTAATAAGTAATTTCTGTCTTAAATGATCATGTAAGCTTTATTGTTGACATTTCAAACAAGAAAGGAAAGCTCAGGTTATAAAGTGACAGTCAAAGCCCCAATCCCATATGAAGCAAAGCTGGGTGTGCCATCTCCAAGGCTTGTGGCGCTGTCCAGTACCTCTGCTTGGTGTATAACATGTTCTCTGCCTCTGGTGAGTGCAAAATTCCTGCAGGCAGAATGTCTACACGTGGAGGATGCTGGGGTGGGGGTAGGAGGGCTGAGGATACTCACAAGGATAGACTTAAAACCAACTCCAGCCCTACAAGCCAAACTGAGAAGGTTCACAAAAATATCTGAGAACAATTTGGTGTCTGTAGGAACAAACTGGAACTGTATTAGTGAGAAGAAACGAAACTTTCTTGGAAATTATTTTGAAAATTTTTAATGCCAGTCCTGAACTCAGGGCCTGGGTTCTATCTCTGAGCTCAAGGCTGGTATTCTACCACCTGAGCCACGTTTCCACTTCCAGCCTCTTGGTGGTTAATTGGAGATAAGTCTCATGGACTTTTCTGTCCAAACTGGCCTTGAACCATGATCCCCCGATCTCAGTCTCCTGAGTAGTTAAGGTTACATATACGAGCCACTAGTGCCTGGCTTATCGGCATATACCATATTTTATTTGTCCACTCATCTATTATGGGACATTTATTTTGTTTCTACATCTTGTCTATTAATCTCATGATTAATTAGAGGTGCAATAATGACATCCAATTTAGTTCTATGTCTTAATTTTAAAGAATCATTTAAATCCTTATCAATGAAACTGTAAATTGTGCTGTTCATCTTCAATATCACTCAGTGGCTCTGACATGAATGATAGAATCATGACAGATTGCTAATAGAGCCCAGATCCTATCAGCCACAGGAAAATTAATACAAAAGTCAAGGCTGAATTTCTCTTTATCAAAGCTGACACTATTGAAAAGTCTTGCAGGCATTCAGCATCTCTGCAGCTAACTTTGTCCCTTTTGCAATAGATTATTTCTTTCCACACTCTATTTTCACACTAGGAGTATGTTACAATGTCATCCATCATGTATACTGTCAGTTTATAACAGCTTTGCAGAAACCATGTGAACTGCCACCAGGAAGGTAATGAGAAATCTTCCCAACTTCCTGTGGATCTTTATATGTGCTCCACAGTTTCCTATACAAAATAATTGGAAGGGAGAAAGAAATCATCACAGCTCCAAACTGTTCTTTAACGGAGTATCTTTTCCCTTATTTTATTTATTTACGTCTCCTTTTCTGAGCTTTCTGTGATCATCAGATAGAAAAGCTAAAGGTTTTTGCCTTAAAATGCAAGGCTTTGAAAAGGCTTACAGACATTGGTGGCTACACGTGTAATCCTAGCTTCTCATCTGGCAATCCTAATTAACAACCAAAAGGCCAGAAATGGAGCTGTGACTCAAATAGTAGAGAGAGGGGGGAAGGGAGGGAGAGAGAGAAATTGAAAGAGAAGGGAAAGGAAAGGAAGAGAAGACAAGGGAAAAAAAAAGATTTCGGCTGGCTAAATAGCGCAATTTAAAGGAAGAGTGATTAAAGCTGAGGCTGGTAGAATTTTACTACCGATTTTTTCCCCTATAGAGTCTTTCATTTAAGAACTAGCCTTTCAAACAAAGAGATCAATAAAGGATGGGAACACAGGTAGATATTTAACAGAGTTCCCATAAAAGAGAAGCTAAATGTTTAGTGTGTAAATGACATATAGATTTTCTAGGACAATCATGCCAGCCACATGGAAGACTTTATTCTTCTGCCAGTTATTAAAAATAATAGGGGGTAGTGGGGATTGTGCCAGGATGAATTTTCCCAGCTATGGCTCAGATATAGAGAGCTGATCATGAGTTTAGATTTGATGACAGTTTACCAATGGAGATTTCCCCACTTATATGTAACTTACTAACTTCTATTTTTCTTTCATCTTTGGCCAAATACTTAGGTGAGTGGATAACTCAAAATCTACTCCAATGACAAAGCTTTTCAATATATTCCTAGGTTTTCACTTTCATGAGAACTTGCATTTATGTTCAATCTCTATACAGTCTGTAACTTAGCACTACAAAGGGAAAATCTATAACTTTTACACTCCCCTTCATTTATCTATCTATCTATCTATCTATCTGTCTGTCTGTCTGTCTGTCTGTCTAGTTTTCAGATCTAAATTTGCTTCTGTAGTTTAAACATGTTTAATTGCAGGGAAGGTAGACGGGATACCCAAATGCAGAGTTCCTTGATGTTCAGGAAACATGAAGTATCTGGCCCGAGAGAAGGTTTCCTGTTCAGGAGTCTGTCTTGAACTGACATCATTCTTAGTTCTTCAGTCGTTGAAAACAGAGTCAGTTTTCACAACCTATGCCACCCAAGCTAGACCTGAGCTCCTTCACCCCTACCCCCCACCTCAAAGGATGACATCTCCCTGTTCACATTTCCTTTGTGAATCAGAAAAGATCACTGAAGAAAGCTGAGTGTTCTGGATGTCTAGACATATCCTTGGGAAGAAGGAGGAATTAAAGATGTAAGATTAATAAGTGCTAGGAAAGAAACTGTTTTTTTTGTTTGTTTTTTAATGTTTTTATTGTAAAAAATACTGTATAGAGGGGTTACAGTTACATGAGTAAGGTAATGAGTACATTTCCTATCAAGCATTGTTACCCCTTCTTTGTTTTTCCCCTCCTATTCTTCCTGCCCCACTTCCCCAAGTCCTCCCTTCCCCCACCCCGTTCCCCACCTCGCCTCCCAAAGTTGTAAAGTTCATTTTCAACATAGTGTCTTGTACATCTCATTATTACAATGGATCAACCTGTATCCTTATTTCAGCATTTTGTTATTTCCCTTCCCCTCCACAAATTAGAAAAATGTATATACAAGATGCAGGGCACTGGAATCAAATGCAGAGAAAACAAGGGTTATACTGTGGGGGAAGATCATACAAAATAAACAAAAAAAATCACATAGTACATTATAAATACATTAAAACAATAGTAAGAAAGAAAAAAAACACTTGTGTCCCTATCTTGGGGGTTCATTTCATGTAACATCATCTTATATGGTTATTTGTGCATAGCTTTTGACCTTTTCTGCTTGTTCTAGACATATACTAGTTATTGCAAATAAGGGATACCATGGAACCTACGTTTCTTTGGCCTGGCTTACTTCACTTAATATAATTTTTTCCATTTCCTAACAAATGAAGCGGTCATTCTTTCTGATGAAGGCATAGAATTCCATTACATATAAATATATATATTATATGCCTATTATATATATACATATATATATAACATAGAAACTGGGTTTTTAATAAGCATTCACATCTCTCAATGTGGCTTTAAAAGAGCAAACCTAGCAGAAAGCTGAGGTAGGAAATATGGAGGTGATATGCCCACTGGTAATTTGCACTTGTTCAGTTTTATATTAAGATCCTGTCTAGAGCAACTAGAGCAAATAATCACCCAAAGGCAAAGACATGTCTTGGGGAGCAGCAGGCTCTGACCAGAGACCATACTTGGGGAAATTAAAGCCCTGAGCTACATACAAAGCTAGAAGCTCCCAGCTAGATCCATTCTTCAGAGGTGTGGGAGGAATATTTACAACTAAGGAAACTGTTTTAAAACAACAACAACAACAGAGAGGAAACTGAATTTTTCTGTCCTGGGATGTCATTTTTATTCAAAGGGCAGTTACCAGGGCAACTCCCTCATACACAGCAACAAATCAGTGCCTAAGCCATTGGGGAAGAAGTGTGGCTATATGTGTTCAAGTTGGCCCTGGCCTACATCTCTTTGGTTATTATTATTTTTTAATCTAGAATTGGGAAACACAGGACTTTTCAGTCACTCCTCCTGTACCAGTTTTCTTCTTCTGTACCTTCAAAATCATTGAGGTGAGCCCCATTTCTCCACTCCTGTCTATGAGACCGTTTGTAAGAATTAAGGTCTTGTTCATCAGATGGTTTCCTGACATATGCAATGCTATTTTAGAGGTAGCCATCATCTCCTAAATTGCTACATAACTTAAAGTTCTCAGAAAAAAATGTGTATTCTTTCAGCCAACCTTATGAAATCCAACAAAAAGTTATTTCCATTGATCAATGTCCTATTGTGAAGAAAAAAAAATGTTTTTCCTAACTAGTTCCTGCTTTGTACCAGTTGTGCTGGGGGTGATTGATCTAGTAAACTTGTGACCCCATTTCCAACTAGCCAATTGCAGAAGACGGTGAGCCTAAGTTCTGATTAACCAGAACAAGAGACAGTCAGGTGCAAGGGATAAAACCTGGCTTGCCTGCCTGCCCAGCATGCTTGCCAGTCTGACTCTGGGCAATTACATGCCTTTTACAGAACTGAAATTTGCCTTGCCAAGTAATTTCTGAGTTTCGGATCTCATTCCATAGTGATACCCCCAGATCGTGAAATTCACATCTTAAAAATTCACATCAAAGAATGTCCATCTGTCCAAGGGAACTTTTGTGCAGCAGGCAGAGGAAGAGAGCATAAACTCATTTTTAAATGTCAGTCACTGGGGGAAAGGTTGAGAACATAGAGGCCTTGCCTGCCTAGATGTGTGTGAAAAGAGAAAAGAATCCCTCTCACAGCAGAGAAGAGATGAGCAATTCCAAGATGCAGGTGAGAATGAAGAAAGAATTTTGCTCTAGACACCAAGGCTGAAAACACGTGAGTTATGCTGTACCACCCTCCGTTACTTCAATAAAATAGAAAAATTAATCTACTACAGGCGTATTTTGGACTGAGCAGCTTTCTGATAATCACTATTTATTATATCATTTCAATGGAGAAAGGTGTCCCCGATTTTATTTTTTTAACAGTAATAAATCAAAGACTTCCGGTCTGTGAAAAACTAAAACTAAACATAAAAAATCTGGGACTAAGGGAGTGCGGGAGTGGAGGAAGAAAAGGTAAGTAAATGGAGCCATTATATTCCATGTACACTATGGAAAACATGAATTATGTAACTCGTGGGTAGGGACGGGAGGGGGAAACAGGGAAGAACAAAGGAAGGATGACATTGTCAAGAAGCATTGACTTATGGAATTGTAACCTCTTTATACAGCTACTTAATAATAACAGTAAAAACTTGTTTAAATCTGGGACTATAAAAATATCAACAAGCTGGGCGCTGGTGGCTCACGCCTGTAATCCTAGCTACTCAGGAGGCTGAGATCTGATGATTGTGGTTCAAAACCAGCCCAGGAAGAAAAGTCCATGAGACTCTTATCTCCAATAAACCAGAAGAAAACCAGAAGTGGCGCTGTGGCTCAAGTGGTAGAGTGCTTGCTTGAGCCGAAGAGCTGAGGGACAGCACCCAAGCCCAGAGTTCAAGCCCCACAATGACCAAAACAAATTAAAAAAATCAACAAGCCCAGATATTTATTACCCACATATAGTGCAATTTTGCTTCTAATAAATAAGCTAGCTTATTCATAAATCTGAAGTTTGCATCCAGCTGGCCGAGAGCTCATTCCTCCTTACTACGTCATTACTCTTCATTCAGAGCATTATTCTTATTCGCTTGACAGATTATTGTTTAGCATGTCCTTAAAGAGCTAAACCATTCATCTGCTCATCTACATCCCGTGTACGTGAAGGCAATGGACCATGGCCTCATTCCTCCAAGGGCTTCCCAGCTGTTAAGTTGGTGCCTTGCTCAGGGTAGAACTGTCTTTCTCTTTATGGATTTAGTTTTTAAACAGTTTCTGTTACCTGTGTTGTAAAAACAACCTCTAGCAGTTCTCTTTCTAGGCGTTTCTAAGACTACAAGTACAAGCATTGGTACATAAGGTAGGAAAGGAGGCCAGCTGCAGTCCAGGCTAGTGCTGGAGGAAGCAAGGACTCCATCATATGGAAGAAGCAAGGACTTCTCTGGGTCCCTTCATCTATTCCTGTATCACTGATGCTCAAAGCTCATGGATGGTGTCCATGCAGCAAGGCATGTTCATTTGATCATAATAGTTGCCCTGGCTTTCTAGCCTGTGCATATTGTTCCTCTGCCTTAGTTCCTGTCTGACATTAATCACAAATGCCTGACTAATTAAGTATTGCTAGTCCAGCAGTGATTTTCAGCTTTAGCTTCACCCTGGAAACACCTGGAAGAGCTTTGAAAATTTACCCATGCCAGCCTGCACAAATATCTGGTTGAGGAGATCCAAACATGGCTGTTGATTCTTCCCAAACAACATGTCTAAGTTTACCCCCATTCCGCAGCCAAAATTACAGACTGCCCAGTTACATTTGAATTTCAGATTAATAAAACAAGCATTTTTTCTTTTTTTCCATTTATTTTGTAAGCAAGGAGTTTAAAGTGATTTTACATGCCAACCTCACCAAAAAAAAAAAAAAAAATCCTGTACTTTCTTCTCATTTTTTCGACTTAAAAATAAACAGCAACGAAAATAACTACTACGTGTGTGTGTGTGTGTGTGTGTGTGTGTGTGTGTGTGTGTGTGTGTGTGCTAGTAATGGAGCTTGAACTCAGGGCCTAAACAGTATCCATTAGCTTTCTTATTCACTTTAGCCGCATCTCCACTTCCAGCTTCCAGCTTCTTGGTAGTTAATTGGAGATAAGAATGTCATGGACTTTCCTATCTGGGCTGGCTATGAACTGCAATCCTCAGCCTTATCCTCCTGAGTAGCTAGGATTGCAGATGTGAGCCCCTGGCACCTGGTCAATAGCTCCTCCTTTTAAACAAGAACTAAATATTTGGCACTTAAGTTCAGAGTGCGGATTGTTTAAAATGCCTTTGTGGAGTCAGCAGAATTCCACGTGAAAAGTATTTTCTTTGTGAACAATAATAATGAATGGGCAAGAGAAAATAAATTCCTGAAAGCAGGCAATTTTTACTATAAATTTCCTCTATGTACTTGGATTTATTTTCCTTGTGCTTACATGCTTTTCTTGTGACTTGACCCCACTTAACATGTTTTAGGAAGAATAACTGAGAAAGTATATCTTCTACCCTATACTTAGAGAAAAAGGAATGTTGCTTTCATGAAATCCAAGTTGGGAATCTAGCATTTTCTCTGTAAACCCTAAAATGAACAGTTAAGTAGGAAAGCAACTAGAACAGAAGAAAAGCCACCAGGGAAGAAATTGAAGTGGTACAGCTACCAAGAAACAATGCAGAGACTTGGAACTCTGCAGTGATTTTTTTCCCCCCTCTATCTTTGAAGCAAACAGTGCCTGAACATAGCTAAGGACTGAAATCTATGTTGTTTAATTGAAGATAAGACTCTCTCAAATTTGTTTGCCCAGGCTGGCTTCAAATTGTGATGCCAGATCTCAGCCTCCTGAGTCATTAGGATTAAAAGCATAAGTCACTGGAACATCACACATAGTAGCTTCCCCTCCCCCCCCCCCCCCCCCCCCGCCACCGCCAAGAGAACAGTGTACAAAGAGGGGGAAGACAGTAAATCCACAGTAAAGAATTAGCTGAGAACATTGACTCAGGCAGGCTCTGGGTCTGTGTTGACAGCATGTATCTTGAAGTGATGTGATGAGAAGTGCATTCTACCTCTATGCTATTTCTCTCTCCCGCCCCCCCCCCCACACACACTATAAACCAAGTCCAATAATAAGAAAAGCAGACAAATTCCAACAGAAAGGCATCCTACAAAATACCTGACCAGGACTCTTCCATACTATCTTTACAATCTGTTTATTGAAAACATTGAAAAGAGATTTGTGTATACGTACACACACACACACACACACACACACACACACACACACACACACACACACAAACTTAGCATCAACCAAATTTGCTTGAAAAGCAAAAGAAACACTCTCCTTGAAAGACCATCATGGTTCCAGCAGACCAAGGAAATTAGAGGGTGTCTATACTGAACCAGAGGCTACATCACCCACACTATTATTTGTTTGTTTATTATTGTGTCAGTACTGGGCTTGAACTCAGAGCCTCAAGTGGTCCTTAGCTTTTTCACTTGAGGCTGACACTCTACTACTTGTGTCATACCCCCACTTCCAGCTTTTTACTAGTTATTTGGAGATGAGAGTCCCAGATTTCACTGTCCAGGGTGTCTTTGAAATATGATCTTCAGATCTCAGCTTCCCAACTACGTAGTACAGCAGGCATGAGTCACCAATGTCTGGCACATACATACTATTTTAAAGCAAGACAACCAAGTCAGAATTTTTAACATGCCTTAAGTGTTAAAAAACTAAAATATGCATAGTTCATTACTGTCCAGAACAGCCACATAGGATATGTTTCTTCTCCAGCAGAGCAAGTCAAACATATGGAAGAAACATCCAGCCACAAGTTATTCAGATAAGCATCAATCATTTGTGAAGTGTTATAAAAGAATAATGAGAAAGGAATAGAACTTGGATGACTAACAACACAATACCACTTTAATGACAAACTCAATAACAATATGTCATGGAGTGATACTGGAGACCAAGAGCCCATGTGACAGAGTGACCTCACACCAAGAAAGCACATTCTAGAGACCTCCAGGAACAATAGCTCATAGTCATCCCGTTAAGTACCATGGACAGGTATGTTTTTAAAGGATGACAAAGTCATTGGCATTGAGACAAAATATATTGCATCTTATCCACTGTGTCACAGTAAAATTGTAATCAATCTATTCTGTGCACAAAAGGCACTAGCTCATTTTTGCCAATGAATGAAATGTACACTCTTTCTCCTAAAAGTATAAATCAGCCAGGGGCCAGTGGTTCACATCTGTAAGGGGCAGGAAGGTGTATTATTCTTTTATCTCCCAGAAAAAAGCTGGAAGTGGAGATGCAGCTCAAGTGGTAGCTCAAGGTCTGCCTTGAGCAGAAAAACTCAGGGACAGACAGTGCCAGGCCCCAGGACTTGTAAAAATAATAAATTAATCAATAAATAAGATGGTGTGGTGGCTCATGCCTGTAATCCTAGCTACTCAGGAGGCTGAGATCTGAGGATTATGGTTCAAAGCCAGCCCAGGCAGGAAAGTCTGTGAGACTCTTATCCCCAATAAACCACCAAAAAACCAGAAGTGGTGCTCTAGCTCTAGTGGTAGAGTGCTAGCCTTGAGGTGAAGTGCTGAGGGACAGCGTCCAGGCCCAGAGTTCAAGCCCCACGACCAACAAAAAAATTAATAAATAGATAATATAAATTATCTGGGCACTGGTGGCTCATGTCTATAGTCCTAGCTACTCAGAGGGCTGAGAACTGAGGATCACAGTTTGAAGCCACTCTAAGCAATCATATTTGAGAGACTTTTTATTTCCTATTAACTAGCAAAAAGCTGCAAGTAGAAGTATAGCTCAAAAGGCAGAGGGCCAGCCTTGAGAAAGAAAAACAAGTGAGACTCTGATTTCAAACCTCAGTGCTGACTCAAAAATAAAAAATAAAAAGAATATGAAGTGTTGCTCTCTGTGTTCATCCATGGGAATGCATTAAAACAATTATATTTGTTTCTCTTTGTAGTCTATCATCAACATTATAACTAAAAATTTCCCGCTTGTTTCCAATTAATAGACTACAATTAGGAAACATAATATATAGGACAATATCATTAAGTTTTGTACAACTAAAATAACCCACCTTAGGGAAGAGTTCCAATGCCTTAAAGAGAAATAAACCATTCTTTTCCCCCATTTAATGTGGGATTTTCAATATTGGCCAATGATCAACTATGTCTCTCCAATTTCTCCCTATGTGCTAATCATATTTAATTCAAGCTAAATAATGCATTTTTAATTTTATTGCCAATTACAATATTTATCTCTATATCATAGATGCCATAGGTCATGGTAAGGGAAAAAACCCACAGGAAATGCATGCAGTTTAAAAACCATAACACTATTTGAAAATGAAAGGCAGATGACAGACGGCAAGCTAAATGTTTGGTTTCAATAAACCCCCATTCATCAGGTGACCAAGCCTTTCCCCATTTCATTAGACGTTAATTTCCATATGGAGATCAAATCCTGAGATTTTAGTGTTTCATCTTAATAGTCGTGAAGGTTGTTCAGGAACCATCTGGTGAGATACAGCTGATATGATCTTACCAATGTGAGTGAGTGACCTGTAGACTGTAAGCATATTGCATGCCAAGACACATCATCCTTAGCTGCCTCTGTATGCTGGAGGTCGAAGCTCTGATGATCTAGTGAGCCCTGGGAGTGGAGAGGAGTAACATTGCACTGCCTTTGAAGTCCTGAGCCTGAGCCAAGTTCAGTTCTCATCCACCTGCTCCCTTCTACGTCCCAGCTCAACAGCTCATCCTGTCTTGTCAGGCTGACTGGGAAGCATCCTGTTTCCTACTTTTGCCTCCTGGCTAGCTCCATCCCTAATAGCAGACTCGGAACCCTGCTCTGAGCCCTCAGGAACTCCCAGGCACAGAACAAAATCCTTCACCTTCTAACCATATAGCAAGGAGTCTCTGAAGTCTGGTCATAGGCTCTGTGCCTGGCCTACCCAGGACAGTATTGCATGATCATTGATCGCCATCATGGAGATAGCACATAGAATATCTATCTAGAGGGTATCGGAATAGAAGGCACAATCTTAGCGTGGTTTTCCATGCCCAATACATCGGAATTTGTTACCTCTGCAATGCAACCTAGTCTTCCACTTCATGCATCATTAATCACCATCCCCCTCTGAACGCAACACTCTGCCTAGTCCTGCCCAAAGGTCTATATGCCCTGTTCCTTCTGCCTTGGGTACTCTTCCCTAAGATTCCACTTTTATGATAACAATGTTCCCTTAGTTGTTTACAGCCTGTCTCTCTTAACTAGAATGTGGGATTGTATTTTCATACATATTGGGGTTGGGGGGGGCGACAGAAGAATGCTAGATACATACTTGACTTTCAATAATAGGAATGTGGATTGAAGGGTTTGGTGGGAGAGGTTAAATGGCATGACAGGCCGGGAGCCAGTGGCTCATGCCTGTAATCCTAGCTACTCAGGAGGCTGAGATCTGAAGATCGTGGTTCAAAGCCAGCCCAGGGAGGAAAGTCCATGAGACTCTTATCTCCAATAAACCACCAGAAAAACAGAAGTGATGCTGTGGCTCATGTAGTAGAGCACTTGCCTTGAGCTGAAGGGCTGAGGCACAGTGCTCAGGCCCAGAGTTCAAGCACTATGACCGAAAAAAAAATAGCATGACAGAATTGCTGGGCTCCTTCAAGTTAGCATTTCTGCTTAAGTATCCTGATTCTGAATTCACTCTTCACATCCCCCAAGTTTACACACCTTACACCTTCAAAAACACAGAGCCACTCACCAAGGCCTCCCCATTGCAATGGGTGCTGCTACATTATCTTTTGTTCTGCACTAAATATAAGAAACGTACAATGGCTGACTGTAATCCCAGCTCCTCAGGAGGCTGAGATTGGAAGATCACAAGTCAAAACTGGTCTAGGCAGACAAATCTGAGAGGCTCTTATTTCCAATTAATTAATCTCCAATTCAGTCAGGCAAAAGCTGGAAAAGGAAGTGGAGCTGTGGCTCAAGTGGTAAAGTGCTAGACTTCAGTACATCTTCAGGCATCTTCAGGGGTGAAGACATTGGCTTAAGTGAAATGAGGAGAAAGAGGAGGGAGTGAGGAAAATACACAGTTAAAAGATTCCTAAGTCACAGATGGCCTGGTTGACCATTTGCTCCATCTTAGTCCTAGAAGGAATTCCAGAGAAGTTATTATCTCTCTATTTACTGGAACAGAACAGAAACTAGGTGATCTCCCAAAGTGTCGGCTGTTCACTTAAAGATAATAATAATAATAATACATTGTTTGAGGGACAGTTTGCCTTCCACACAAGAATGCTTATTGGTGAATCTGGTCTTCCTTGGAGCTCATGGTGATTACAAAGCTGACTACTACAGAGAATAGCTCAGATCAAAGGGGACACTCAGATTCAAACTGGGGGACTTGTAAGTTACCTCTTAGATAATTACATACATCAAGAAGGGGGAACACTATGATGTTTTGATATATGTACACAATATAGAATTAAGTCAAGCTAGTTAATACTTCCATCACCTTAATTACCTCATTTTTTGGGGGTAATACTCTGGTTCAAACTCAGTACCATATGTTTTGCTAAACAGGTGCTCTATCACTTGAGCCACACTTCAGCCTCATTTACCTATCTTTTTTGGTAGTGAGACTTTTTTTCACTCTAAAATATCTCACAACCTATTCCTTATGTCTAATCAAAGCTTTGCACTTTTGCACCAAAGTGCACTTTAAATAAGTTGAACTCACTGGATAGATGTGGAATGATAGTTTCCAGAGACTGGAGGTAGAGGGGAGAGAAGGGAAGATGCATCTTAAATTTTTTTTAATAATTTTTAATCTTAATTTTTGCTACCTGTACACCTGCAACAG